>NC_136059.1:1018724407-1019924407 GCF_964261635.1 Lissotriton helveticus | reverse complement strand
CCTGAATCTAAGAGAGCAATTGGTTTCTGTGGAATCTGAGTTTGTAATATTGTTATATGTAAATAGAATTGGGCCTTACACATGATAGAACTGAAATTCATGACCTGACTCATCTGTAGTCTGTCATTTTGAAGCTAGAACCCCATTTTCCACCTTCTTCGGCCATTGTTTGGCAACATTACGTTTCTGACAGCAGTTGAGGCAGAGACCTTCCTTGTTACTTTGGGCCTGATGTAGGTAGGCATTTACCGGTCGGTAACGGCCGAATTCGGCTGTTACCGACCGGTAAATGCCTTTCCCAATGTAGGGGGCATGTATTTACAGATTCTGTATTTTTACCGAATCTGTATTTACCGAATCGGTAAAATTACCGAATTGGTAAATACAGACTCGGTAAAAATACCGAATCTGTAAATGCAGATGTAGTTGGCGCTTTAAACAGTGCCACAGGCCCCTCAGAATTCGTTATTTACCATGTAATACTATTGCATGGTAAATAACGAATTCAGGTGTACATGCACATCTGTGCATGTACACCTGTGCCATGTGACACACAGACATGCCCTTAGGCATGTATGTGTGCCACATGGCACACAGGCCTGACATTGGGGTGCTACAGGGTGTCAAAGTGACACCCCGTTCCCCCTGGCAGGATTCGGTATTTACCGATTCGGTATTTACCGATTCGGTATTTGCCATTGATTCCTATGGGCTTCAAGGCCCATAGGAATCAATGGCAAATACTGATTCGGTATTTACCGAATCGGTAAATACCGAATCATACAGATTCGGTAATTGAAAAAGAAAAATTACCTACATCTGCCTACTTCCAATTTACCTACTCTTAAATACCGAATCGGTATGATTCGGTATTTAAGAGTAGGTAAATCAAGATTACCTACATCGGGCCCTTTGTTTCTTTTCCTCTGCCGATCAGGGCCTTATCAGTCCTCCAGCCTGCATAGGCTCATTGGAGAGGACATAGTTCTTCTCTACTGAGAAAAAGAATGAAGCAGACACTGAATCCACCTTTATCTTTCAGTCCACCAGCATTCTGTTGGGCTCCTATTTGCAGAGTGAGATCTAATCGGTCTATGACTGTGGGGGATCTATCAACCACTAAAAATAAGGTGTCCTTTATTATAAGTGTATAAGTGGGACAGCCCAAATTAATGTATCCATAAGTGATATGATAGGACAAAATTCACCTTTTCTCTATCGGATGCAAATTGTTGAGGGTGTGATAAGAAATGCAACTGACACTGAGCTATGAATGTATGGAATAATAGCATATTTACCCAGACGAACAATGTGTAACACCCCCAGACAAACCTCTGTCTTTCCTTCTGATGGGGAAATGTTGATATTTCCTGAAACCCCAAGTCTTTAAACAGACGGGGTAGGATTTGCCACCTGCCCCATTGAGGACCCCATTGTTAATAGATGTACTCTAGCCTACAAAAACACAATTTCCTGCTGTGCTGCTTCTAGCTCACAGTGACTCTAAGTGATAGTCTGAAAGATCACCTGTCATGGATTCTTAGCATGATCCATCACCCTGGAATGTGGCCTGGCAAACTCTCGAGCTCAGAGGATAAGGCTGAAGAACCACAGGCAATCCCACTGCTCCCATTCCCTATCTATTGACTTGGAAGAGACTATGTAACAGAGAAAGAGAGAGAGAGTCTGTGGGGAAAAAGGAAGCCTAGTGAGAGAGACAGTTGGTAATATTCTCCTTTTCAATAGGGACTTGTAGCCAGCAGGCACAGATAGGTCTGATGATATCTGCAAGCGAAGAAACACAATATGAGGCACTACACAATTGCAACGGTTAGGAAAGGGGTGGACACTTCACAGATTTCTGTGTAGGACAGTGCTGGCATGAGCCCCACACTAACCTGGATACATATATTGAGCACTAGGACGCCACGGTAAGTCAGCTTCTGTAGAGTGGTTAGATGGGAAGACACAGAATAATAACTCTCTAACCCCACTACCTTGAGGCAACTTAAGAAGAGGAAAACAAGAAAGAGGCAATGTATGCAATACATTGTCAAAGTATATGATCAGGGATTCACATATCCAAACAGGCAAGTTGCCAGGCAATGAATGTATCCACAAAAGAGACAAAATACTTCCTCTTCCTACGAAGCCCTGAAATTGGCGATCTAGAAGTGGTTGCATGTACATATACTGGCTTAGTTCTCATTCCCAGCTTCCACAAACCCATTCCATGCTGCTTCCAACCCAGCTGAAAGCCTCTTTTCCTGGTGAACCTTGGGACTTGTGAATTATAGATTCTCCGTTTGCAAACTCTTTGAATCGATTCTCTTACTTTCCACTGCCTTATCGTGTAACTCAACATCTGCTCTTGTATGGGTGTGAACTGTTCTTGGAAAAATATAATATTTATTTGCCTGTTATGGAAATGAAGATCTGGAAAAGATGACTAGAACTCCCGATTTGCACTGTTAATAGTGCATTGAGACTTGAGCTTGATCTGATTACTATGATATTTAAGTATCGACAAAGGATACTTACTTATTGGGCCAGTGGCATAGCATGGGGGGCGGACCACTCCGGGCAGCACAAGATTTGGGGGCGGCGGCCTCTGCTCTTTCATGCAACGCAGAAACCGCCAGCACACCCAACTCACAGTCTTTCGGGCGCTAAAATCAAGGGATAGCTACGCCACTGTATTGGGCCTGTCTTGTTAACGCAGCTGATTTTGTGTGATTTTAGTGATTATTTACAGTTAAGTTCAGCAGCACAAATTTGCAGAATATTAAGGATGTTCTAAATATACTACCATCCTTTGATATCCATTGTATATCTGTGGGCAAACTGAAAAGGTAATAAATGTGTGTGTGGTTAGAGAGAAATCTAGAAATTGTGGTCTGAAAGATGTGGGCGAAAGACATATGGAAATGGAAATGGACTATAGGAGTTCTTCACAAAAATATCTGTGCGACATATAAAGTGCCTATGTTAGAAGATGGTTATTGAAGGTTAAGCTTGGACAAGTGCCAGCCTTCGTACAGTGGAGAATGATAAATCAGAAAAGCGTGGATATTTCTTTTTGCCCAATTTGTAAATATTCCCAACTGATACTAGCTCATTTAGTAGTGTTTGGTGTAGATCTTGTGAGAGATAGGAAAAGTTTGCTATTAGCAATTTTGAGAGTTTTAAGGATCATCGCTTTCAAGATCTTTTAAAAAAAATCTTTATCTGTGACAACGTGAGATAATAGGGGAGTTTGTATCCATTGTATCAGAATTAGCTACATTGACCGGCAAGTGTTTATAATATGAACTTTTGATCTTATGGTTATTATGATCATATATGCACTCAATGGGTTTTAGGGACTTGTCTTATGTGTCATCTGGCTATTGCTGGTATCTATGTGGAATGAATTGTCTTTTTATGGAAACGGGCTTTGAAACGTATATAATGGATTTTTGGAAGGTTTTTAAGTCCTTTCCATACTAATGTGTGATGTCGGTGTTGTCTTGTCGGCACATTATCAAACAAATCAATACATACCTACACAATACAAATACAGTGTGCTTGCTATGAGTGTGCTATTTAAGGAATATATTTGCTATGAGTGTGATATTTGTTATGTGACTTTTTGAATCACACTACTTGCTACAAGCGTGATGAGAGTTATTTATTGCACTTTGCATTAAGCAGTGTGTCCAGAAGGAAGCTGACATTTGTGATTTTATTTAATAAATTCACATTGAAATTTAATTGTGGAGTATATTCGTGTCTTTCGAAGATGGAACAATGGGGCCTATTCACTAAAGGTTTTTAGAAAATGCTTAAAGAGTACTCCAGTAGTTCTACTTTACATACAAATTATATTCACTAACATCCAGGTGGAAATTTCCACCCACGTGCGGGCGAAAATCCACTTGTTCGCTATCTGTAGCGTAAATTTACCCACGCTGAGGACCCAATATGTCTAAATAGGAAACTGTGGGCCAGATGTAGGTAATTCCTATTTACCGATTCATAAATACCGAATTTTACCGATTCAGTATTTATGAATCAGTAAATATGAAGGTGGGGGATGTAGGTAATTCTTAAATTTGAATTACCGAATCGGTACCATTCGGTATTTACCGATTCGGTAAATACCGCATCGGTATTGCCCATTGATTCCTATAGGCCTTGAAGCCCATAGGAATCAATGGGCAATACAGATTCGGTATTTACCGAATCGGTAAATACCAAATCCTGCAAGGGTGCAGGGGGTGTCACTTTGACACCCTCTAGCACCCCAAATACAGGCATGTGTGCCATGTGGCACACATACATGCCCTAAGGGCATGTCTGTGTGTCACATGGCACAGGTGTGCATGCACAGATGTGCATGCACACGTGAATTCGGTATTTTACCACCCAATAGGATTGGGTGGTAAAATACCGACTTTTAAGGGCCTGTGGCACTCTCAGGAGTGTCACCTACATGTGGAATTACCGAATCGGTAAAATTACGGATTCGGTATTTTACAGAATCGGTAAATTTACCGAATCGGTAAATTTACTGATTCTGTAAAATGCTGGCCCCTACATGCCGATTCCTAAATACCGGTCGGTAACGGCTGAAATCGGCCGTTACCGACCGGTATTTCCTCTCCTACATCTGGCCCTAAGGGCAAAGTGACACCCCGTTCCCCCTGCCAGGATTCTGTATTTACCGATTCTGTAAATACCGAATCGGTATTTCCCATTGATTCCTATGGGCTTCAAGGCCCATAGGAATCAATGGGAAATACCGATTCGGTATTTACAGAATCGGTAAATACCGAATCTTACACAATCGGTAATTGTGAAATTAAAATTACCTACATCTGCCTACTTCCAATTTACCTACTCTTAAATACCGAATCGGTATGATTCGGTATTTAAGAGTAGGTACATCGGAATTACCTACAACTGGCCCTTACTCTCGATAATGGTATCTCTGGCTTTTCTGACAAATTAAAAAAAACAAAATCATTGTAAAATAAGGGTCCATGCGCGTGCAGTATTTTCATCTAATGCCACCAGAGTACTTACCTCCTCAAAAATATCCGAGCGCATTTCTCGCTTACTCCAACAGCGAGATTTTCTACCCCTTAATCTGAGGATGACCTTCAAGCTTTAATGCCTGCCCTACAAAGCAGTACATCTGAACAACCTTCTACCTTTTCTATCTTTCACCTATCTCAGGAGGCCTAAAAGGGATTAAAGAGCCGAAATTCAAAACAGCGTCACAAAAGCGCTCATGCTCTGGGGGCGACCTCAGCATTGCACACCGTGCCAATTAAAACTCTACCCTTCCGTCTCCAATTTCATCTCTGCCTGGACTCACTTACTCCCGTTCCCACTTTACCTTCTTCCCTACAATTCACATCGTCCCTCCTTCCGCCTACTGCGCTACTATGAAGTTTCGCCTTTTTAAATTATCATCTTGCTGTTTACTTATGAAACCATTTAATAAACGTATGTGATGTTTAATCCTAAAGCGCCTAGATGCCTCTGGGAGCTGATGCAGTATGTAAGAACGTTTATAGAAAGAGGCACAATGCAATATTTACAAAAAGTTGTAATTTTCTTGGAAATATGAGCAAATCAAGCACAAGACACACATTAATTGTATGAAGTAAACAATCGTCATAGCATCGTTTTTGTGCATCTTGTGTTGTTTTTATGTGTTCAAAGTGTGCTAAAATTTCTTTCTGTACTAAAATTCTAACTTCATTTTATCACTGTTTTTTTTTCTTTAAGACATAATTCGTCCTCGAAGCTTCTTGGCGGACCAACTGAAGCAGGGAAGAGTCACAAAAATAATGGCAATAAATGTAGATCAGCGAAACAAAAGTCAGACGCAACAATAAAAACGAGAACGGCTTTCCATGAAATCAAACATTATTTGTACAACTCGGCGACATAAGAAAAGTATTATCGCTCAGAAGTGACATCAACCTTAGATTATGACAGTAATGTCTCGAAATGGCTATTCGTGCAGAAAATGGAAACATATTTTATAGGCGCGAATGCAGAGCAGAAGGCACTTTCTGCAATGATTTACCGGAATGAAGTACATCAGCCTCAAAGATATATGCGCTTGATTATAAAACATTGTGCAGCCCTGCTGGAATCTAAACCCCTTTCTATGTAAAACATCGAATAAAGAGAGATTGCATGACGCAGTCAAAATAAAGGCTGGGTTTGGAGCCGCATTCCAATCACAGACATCAAAGCACTTAGCGCTCAAGGTCATCATCCATGCTATCTGTTTCTTCGTACATTGCGTTTTATGATTGTTTCATGTCAGAGCTGTTTTATTGAATATTTGATTAATACCGGGCATGTTGCTACTCACGAGAGACGCGAGGGGAACAAGGCAGAGGCTAACTGAGAACAGCAATGCACAGGGGAGGCCACCATATCTAATTACATTTTTTGCCTAACTAGGGCAGGGTTTGGGATCTGACCAGAAATCTGCATTCATAGAGCTGGCTTTCTAAAATGTCGTCTTCTGTATGCATTTAATTTAAAACACTCATATGGTGCTGGTTGACTGCCAATTACGTGCATAAAAGACTGTGTTCCCTACTGACTGTGTATGCGTTCCACACTTTTTGAAGCTTTTCCTCAGCTACCCTCAAACCTGGCTGGGAACATTAAGTACAGCAGACAGGCAGGAATGGCTTCCTGGCCGTCTCTATGCATTGCTGCAATATGTTCCTCTTTTCTTTCTGTTGCGGTCTTTCTGACGTTTCTTTACTTTCTCAGGGTTTCAAACCTCTACACCAGAGTCCTAATACGGGCCCCTACAGTATCACAGGGCCCGCTTTCAAGGGAGGTTGCGATTCTCTGTAAATGAGCACAAAGTTGTGCCAGTTGAAGAACTATTGAATGAATGTCAAGAAAAGATATCCAGGAAAGGAGTTACCACCGCTGGCTTGCCCGTGGTGGCCCTAGTAGTGCCCTTGTTGTTCTTTATTTAAATTGGAAAGAAGGCAGTGACAGGACCAGAAAGTAAATAGAGGACTAAACTTAATATCCACTCCTAGCCTACTCCCCAACCATCAGCACCAAATTAAAAGTCGTTTATACAAAAGGGGTGGGGCTGGGAGGCACACCTGTAATGTCTTCAAAAAGTTAGGGGGAAGAGAGAAGCAGATTCATTCAGCTTCCAAAGTTAGCAATCTTGTAATCAAAGGAGAATGAATAACGTGTGTGAACATTCGAGAGTCTCAAGACAATAGTATCAGAGACCCTAAACAACACATTCACAGTATGCAGTATATATTTATTCTCCGCTCATGTGGTTTGGCGGATAGTATCATCATTGGGTCTATCACTTGCGTGTTCTGTTCTCCAAGTGATATACTGTCCTCCACCAGGAATGAGACTTTCTGGGTAGCAACAGTTACGAAGGAAGATAAAAATATCCACTTTCCTGTTTATAATGATTTATTGACCAGGAAACAGATAATGTTAAAAGAAAGGGTGGTGTTGGAGTGGATGAGTTATTGATACACAACACCAAGTGGTAGCTCAATATGTTTCGGCCAGGGAATGTCCCTATGGGTCAGGCGGCCTTCATCAATACCAGTATGGAAGAGGTCTAGTATTTAGAACACTCTATGTGCCATGTGGGTAACTTGACTCACTTACCACTCTTCATCAGCGAGCCCATTTGCTCGGATCTTGACATTATGTTAGAGGCTTAGACTTTTGCCCATAACTTTTAGAGAAGGTTAAGTATCCTCCTTGCGGTGCAGGAAGAAAAAGATGATCCTTAATATTGGTCATCTCTGCTGGCACTGCTGCTCTCTCCCTCACCCCAAATATTCGGAATTGATTTGATTACGAAAAACCGAGTATCTGGGTACAAATTAAATACAAACAAAACACAAATCATAGCTAACTATTTACCAGCAACAGAAGTCCCTGAGATATGTAAAACCGCCACCTATGTAGGCGTAAAAATTACTTCAAAAATACGAGAAATAAACAATATTAACTACAATGATCTAATTAAATCTACTATTGTTACATTAAAAAAGTGGCATAGATTACCTTTGAATCTAATTGGCAGAATTAATCTCATCAAAATGAAGATACTTCCCAAATTTTTATATCTATTTCGCTCCATCCCATTTGCCTTAAATAATTCTTTTTTTAAACAGCTCGACGGGATTTTCAGTAGTTTCATATGGGGATATAAAAAAGCCAGAAGATCGTTGAAGCTCCTCAAAAATAATACAGACAAAGGCGGTTTAAATTTCCCAGATCTGAAACTATATTTCTGGTCGTCGTTTATTAGGCGCCTTCGATCTTTACTACACAAGGAAAACACTTTTTTCTTTCATGTATTCATGCTAAAATCTGAATCTAACATGTTTTTACAGCGAGTTAACGACCCTAACTATTTTAAACGGGTGAAATTCAAGACCGCCAAAGACATTATTAGAATATGGAACAATATTTTGACTTACTGTAAAACGTCCTTTTACCACCCGAAATTACAACTTTGGGACAATTCTGGCCTCCCGGGAATATTTAACGATGGAACGACCCATAGATGGTCAACACATGGTATTAATATTCTCGGGGATCTATACGGGACACAAGGGTTTTTAGATTTTCATACTCTACAAATTCTCTACAATTTGACAGAAAATATGAGGTTCAAATATATACAAGTACATGATTTTCTAATTAGAAAGAAAAAGCTATTTAATATCTTAGATTCTGATATTTGGAATTGTTTATATTCTACTAAAAACAAATCAGCGATAAGCGAGGCATATAAACATTTTTGTGCTGCTAAAGTCGATGACTGCCCACAACTAGCTCAAAAATGGAGTAGTAAAACTGGTTTAAATATAACGCCTAAACAAATCAGATGCTCCTTAGCTAACATAAATAACGCTGTACGCTCATCTAGTTTGAGACTACAACAGTTTCGCACAGTCTGTATGCTATATTATACACCGGAAAAGATCTCAAAGTGGTCCCTTAATAATACTCAAGGAGACCGTACTAAATGCCCTAAGTGCCTTGCCTACGCAGCAGATCTAGAACACATGCTGTTTTCTTGTCCAATGTTGAAGGACTTCTGGGGGGAATTAACTAACATTCTAAAAATTAAAAAAATATTTCTGCCCACGCTTACTACCTCAATCATATTACTCGACTTATATCCCACTGCTATATCACACCCTGCTCTGACAACAATCCTTATGTCCTGCGCCAAACTCACATTGGCTAGAGCCTGGATTTGCCCCAAGCCTCCTAATATTTGGGAATGGTGGTCATTAGTTAACGAAACTCGCTCCATGGAATTTGGATTAGCTAACCTTAGAGGAACTCGCTCACGAAAAAAAGTTGAAAAAATATGGGGCGATTTCATTGATGGTCCTGGGTTTGCTTAAATGCTTAAAATGTTTAAATGTTTGTATCATAGATGTATTGATATACCTTTTTCTGCTTTTTTTCTGAAAATGTGTTCTAAATGGAAAACCGAAATTTGTTTTTGTGAAAATCGCGCAATCTATACTTTGTATTTCATTTAATGGATTTTTGTTATGTCTCTCTCATTAGTTTGCAAATAAAAAAATAATTAAAAAAAAAAGATTTCGAAAAACCTGCAATGTCACCAGTGGTCATGATGTCTCTTGTGCTACACCTGGCATTTTAGTGACTTGATATTTATGGAGGACACAGACGGGATTATTCACAAAGGTAACTTACACTTGTGAGTAATTTACACATGCAATTTACTCTTACACTTTTGGAAAACTTTACTAATTTTAGCTATTCACACTGTGTAAATCTACTCAAAAGTGCAGACTTACATGTCTTCACTCCCCCTAAAAACAGGAGTGGAACCAACTTTATGAGTGTAAGTGACTACTGGCGAAAATGAAAGTGTAATAAATCCAGCACCACAATGGCCAATCGCTGATTCTGCATCACCCTGTTATAGAAAATAATGGTGGTAGGAACTCAAAATAAAACAGCATAGGAAATATTGTTACATTAAATAAAATTATTTAAATAGATAACATTTTATAAAGTATAATTTAATGTCAAGCATAACAAAAAATAAAACATATTTATTTTGTAAATATACATATTTACACAATCTCTGCTTTTTAGTTGATAAACAAATTTAACATTCATTTTTAATAAAATAAATTATTTCTTTAAATTTAAACTTCAGAAAAAATATGTATTTACTTTAATATAATTAAATTAATTACAGATTTTATTTCACATTAAGTTGATAGCGCTGCAGCATTTGTTTATTTTGTTCTATATTTAAAATAAACATATACAATTAAATTACCTTAATATTGTTCAAAAATAATTTTTACAAATTTATTATCAAGTTTAATGAACTTTTTAAATGTTCCCTATTCCATACCATAGGGAGATCTCCACCCCAGCTGTGGTGTCTCCCTATGGTAAAGTATATCAAAAATTCTAAAAGATTATTTAACTCCAATGAAATTTCAAAAATACAAATTGGGTACTTTTTATGTCCATTCAAATCAATTATGGTACTTATTACGATGTCGGTCTGATTTGCCTCCGACCGACAACGTCTTATCTCGGGACCCACCAACCTCTGGTTGGCAGTACCGACCACCTGATTACGATGCGACCGAACACTGTTCGGTGGGATATTCACATTGCTCTGTGGAGCTTGTGTTACAGCCATAAACCAGCTGTAATACAGGCTCCTATAGAGAAATGTGTGTGTGTGTAAAATCCTGGACCCTGTGGCAGACACCCCATGCTGCCTGTCACACAGTGCAGGGTTTTACAGAGAGTTACCCTAGGTACCCCCTTGACCACCAACCACAGACCTCGGAGGCAAGGTGGCTGTGCTAGAAGCCCCCAAAGTCACTTTCCGGCAGCCTTTCGATGTCAGAAAGGCCGGCTGTGGGAAACCGACATCGTAATCTTGACGACGGAAACGCCATCCATAGGGGGTTATAGTGCGGTTCTGACCGGCAGGAAGACACAAATGACCAGCTGGTTTACATTCCGACCGCCAACATCGTAATCGGGAGGTCAACTGCAAAGCGACCCTATTGGTCAGAAAACCTCAGACCAGGGTCGGAAACCTTCCGACTAGCAGTCGGAGGCTTTCTGGGCGACATCGTAATCGTCCCCTTTGTTTTCTGTACCGCCTTGATCAATTTGTTGGTGGCCTCTTTGGTGTATAATGGCAGTATTACCATTGTACCATTGCACAACCTCAACATCATCTCTTACGCCGACGACACCCAGCTGATCCTCTCCCTCACCAGAGACCCCGACACCGCCAGAACCTGCCTACACGAAGGGATGAAAGACGTCGCCGAGTGGATGAAGGACAGCCACCTGAAACTAAACTCGGACAAGACGGAAGTCCTCATCCTGGGATCTTTGCCCTCCGCCTGGGACGACTCCTGGTGGCCCCCAGCCCTGGGCACCGCACCCAAGCCAACCGACCACGCACGCAACCTGGGCTTCATCCTGGACCCTTCCCTCTCGATGACCAGACAAGTCAACGCCGTCTCCTCATCGTGCTTCAACACCCTGCGTATGCTTCGCAAGATCTTCCGCTGGATCCCGACCGAGACCAGGAAGACTGTCACCCAGGCACTCGTCACCAGCCGACTGGACTACGGAAACGCCCTCTACGCCGGAACCACAGCCAAGCTACAGAAAAGACTCCAGCGCATCCAGAACGCCTCCGCCCGACTCATCCTGGATGTCCCCCGACGCAGCCACATCTCCAGCCACCTGAGGAACCTGCACTGGCTCCCCGTCGACAAGAGGATCACGTTCCTGCTCCTCACCCACGCACACAAGTCTCTCCACGACCTGGGCCCCAAGTACCTCAACGACCGCCTGACCTTCTACACGCCCACCCGCCAGCTACGGTCCACCAGCCTCGCCCTCGCAGCCGTACCACGCATCCGAAGAGCCACCGCCGGAGGATGATCCTTCTCTTACCTGGCTGCCAAGACTTGGAACTCCCTCCCCATCCACCTTCGGCTGACCCAGGACCATCTCGCCTTCAGGAAACAACTCAAGACCTGGCTGTTCGAGCACTAGCATACCCCTCCCCCAAGCGCCTTGAGACCCTCCCGGGTGAGTAGTGCACTATACAAATGGCATGATTGATTGATTGATTGATTGTGTTGAAGATATCTGCTTCTATCGTCAATGGTAGCTCTATCAGTTCTCCATGGTTAGCTTTAAGAAGATAAGGATACATTTATGAGATAATAAAAAAAGACTTGTGTCTTAATGTCTGTGTCTTTGGGAACAAGTGTGCCAGTGCGAGTCATTGCAGACTGAGTTCAACTGTTTTGAAAGTGTCCTCCACAGCCGGGATGCCAAAGACACCCTCCCATTACATATAGTACCCTTGATGCGTATGAGGCTCATCACTGACATAACAAGGTCAGCACCTGGCCCTCGCAATGGTGGTCCATATTGGCATAATGTAGGCATACTTGGTGTGAAATCTGGGGTAATGAAAGTTGTGTTATAATTAAGATTAGCCATGTTTTTGCTGATTTGTATACATAAATACAGACACAAGTAGATCTTATTTTGTGTGACTGATTCTTGGCCTAGTGCAGGCAGTCATAACATGCTGCTACACACCCTTGATATAATGCTGACCCTGACATAAGAAAGGTAAGTATTGATATATTTTAGGCACCCACTGCATGATGGTACCCATGTCTTGTATAAGGTTTATCTGACAAAATGGTGGCATTTACTGTCAAACTGTTGGCATCTGGGGCATGAGCCCATATTACAATGCTGGAACTGGCATATTAGGTGTAATTTCCTGCATATTGTCGGCATTATTGGCATGGTGGTGTTCATCCCATAATCATGCAATTCCAGGCATCTGATTGGCATCCCTGACGTGAGATGGCACTGCATGGGCATATAGGCATAATCTCTCCTTGGATGGCTATAGCACATTAGAGTACATGATGAAAACGACTCATGTTTGGGTACAAACCATGTATTTACTAAAGTTTCATGTTGCTATTCCAGGACATAAATAATGACTTTTATGTAGAGATTTAGGTTTTTGTTTTGGGGAACCGAGTTTATTTTTCCATTTGTTTTTAATAAATATAAATTAAAAATAAATCTTGGGCTTAGATAATAGTTTACATTTTTACTTCTGCAGTTATATGCACCTACCCCATGTTTGTTGTACCAGAGTTATAATAGTAATTCTCATTCCTCAAGAAATATACACTTTTCTCATGTTAGTAGGACTAGAGTAAGGAAAATAAAAAATGACCCCAGTCCCATCAAATACATGCACATTCCCCAAGACCTTAGAGATACTTTTATATCAATGGTTTAGTACAACCCGTTACACTGCTCATAAACGCCTGAAGTCCACACTGAAATCAATCCCCATTCCTAGTTGATGTTCAAAATGCTAGATGACAATATAAGGGTACACTAGAAGAAAAGAAAAAGAAGATAAGAGGCAAAGCATGGGAGGACTTGTCAGCCGCTGTATTGTTGAGGGACAGCACTAAGTTTTGGCAAGTAATAAATCACCAGTTTTTTTCTGATCATGTTGCACCAAAGCTGGAATCTCTGATTCCAGAGGATGATGGGTGAATCATTTTACTTGAGTATACCAGCCAAATGAAAGATGCATGCAGGCTAGTGATGATTCAAATAGATTTTTCATCCCAGATTTAACCTCATAGCCTATTACTAAGCCTATACAATTATATGAAGTAGTCATGGCTCTCACCCAGTATGCCCCAGGGAAAGCACCAGGCATTGATGGGGTACCAGTTTATCTTTTTAAATCTAACACACATCTATGCGGGCCTATGTTAACAAACGTGTTAAGGAGTGTTGTGGAGGGAACAATTCCCAAGTCCTTGAGATTGTCCATTTTAGTCCCCATTTTTAACAAGGGAGACAAATGAATGCCAGCTTGTTACTGACCAATCTACCTTATTGACTCAACTGTAAAAATTCTGGGGCGAGTAATTCTGACCTGATTGGAGACTTAGGCAGAAAATGAAATTTTGTCAACAGCCCAGTTTGGTTTTGAACTTGGCATAGGCACGGTGGAACAAGCATTAAAGTTCCACCTCATTATAAGCAAATATGAGACAGCAAAAAAGGGACTGTACACATTGCATTCACTGACTTATCAATTGCTTTTGATTTAGTCAATCATGAAAAAGTATGGGAAATAATGCAGAATACACAGTTGATTTAGAAATGTTTAATTAACAAAATTTAACAAATTACATTATGATTTGAAAGTCATGGTGAGACATGGCCCATTGGTCGAAAAAGCATCACAAACAGACTCATTAAGGAATGAGACAGGAATGTATCTTAGCCCCATTCCTTTTTTTGTTTTATATAAATGGAATTCCGGAACATTTAACAAGACTAGGCAAGGATTTGCCTAGAATGGGAGAGCAATTGATACCAATCCTCCTACATGCAGATGATGCAGTATTGATTGCTTGTACGGCAAACGACCTACAAGGGCTACTGGACCAATTAGAGGATTTTATGCAGGACTTGGACCTAAAAGTGAATTACTTGAAATCCTACATACCTGACACGTGGGACTTTGAGTAGTAAAACTAAGCACTTTAAAAGGGGGAACATCCTTCAGAAAGACAAACAATTTTAATTATTTAGGAATAACATTTAGCTCTTCCCAAATTCAAAAGTCTTTATTTCGATATTTTTCAATCATAAAAGACAATACATAAAAACATTTTAAAGAAAAAAAAGAATAAAAAAGAAATTATTACAAATCTAATCTAATTAGCTCTTCCCTTTCATGGAAATCCCTCCTTTTAATGAAAACTCAACAAATTGGCAGAAATATTGAAGCCATTTTCCACTTCGCTCAAAAATTAAAATGTAAACTGTTTACTGGGTTGATAATCCTCTACAAAACAAAATGTATTTTGGCTGCCCTCATGGTGCGGGTGTTTCACAATACAGATTCACTTTAACATATGGAAAATGGCTTTGCACGCAGACTGCTGGCAGAACCCAGAGGTGGGGCTGGTAAGGACATGTATGTCTGACTGTTATCCCTAGATAATGTAAATAAAATATCAGTGGTGGCTGGTAGGGAATGGTGGGGGGATTGACAGCTTATAAAAAAAAAAGAAGACCTACCTTGTCCCTTGCCAGCAGCCTCTTCTTTATCCTTGCTGTTCTGGCTCCCGGCAGCAGCCAGGCTCCCAGGTTCCCCTAAGCCAATTACGACACTGCTGTCACCATGACATCAGTCTCGTAATTGGTCTGAGTGCCATAGTTCAGTGCTCAGAGGAGGATTGGGAGGATGTGCTTTTTCAGTATAGCCTGTGTAGAACTTGCAAAGTGTGCATGATGGTTTGGCTGGCCTGACACAGCTGGCCAAACCATCATGAGCACTTATGGTGCAGCAGCAGCCACTCCTCCTCCCTTCGTCCCTCTCCCTGTGACAAACTCAGCCCACCCCAAACTGTCTCGCTCCTTCCAGAAAAAGAAAATGATAATAATATAACATTATTAAAGTTGCATTATTATCCTTTTCTTTTTCTTTTTACACCTAGTGGGGTGATGCTCCTCCGCCTAGCTCCTAGAGAAGGAGCTGCCCCTGTAAAATACCCTGGCTTGGATATTTAAAATCATCCTTTGAAAAATTGGGTTTCAGAGAAATATTTTCCAATCCGCAAAATCTTGCTGGAAATTTAAAGAGATTGTGAAACAATGTTTTACTGAGGCGCGTTTGGCTTAAAGATTTTAGAGAGCACAGAATATGAAGACTCTTGTGACCTACTTACAAATATCAACTGTTAAAAATGTTGAACCTTACCTATTATGGATTGACAATACAACCTATAGATCTTATCTAATGACTTTCAGGTTAAATTGAATTGATTTCAAGGTTGCCTTTCCAACGCATTTTGTTTGGCCCCCTATCATTGTGACAATATAGAAAAACAGAGTATGTCGTTCTCAACGGGAGTGGGTACCGGCTCCTGGAAATGCGCCATGGTAAAGGAGCTGCTAAAACAAACTAACCTTCTGGGGAACTATCATCCCATCTCACTGCTGCCAGGGATCAGTAAAATTGCTGAGAAGCATGTTAATTCAGTTCTCACTATATTTTTGGATTCTCATAGTTGCCTTCATTCTTCACTTACTGGATTTCGGCCCCAACAAGGTACTGAAACTACGCTGCTAGCAGTGGTGGAAAAGTCCAGGAAAATCTTAGATGGCGGGGGCTGTGCGGATATTATCCTTTTGGATCGCAATGCAGCATTTGACACTGTTAACCATCACACTCTGGTCCAGAGACTCAGGGACGTGGGAGTGGCCTTAAAATGGCTGCAATCCTTTCTGGAAGGTAGGTCCTTCCAGGTCTTTAATGGAGATGCTATCTCAGAACATATGCCCCTCAACTGCAGGGTCCCTTAGGGGTCCTCCCAGAGCCCCACGTTATTTAATGTTTATATGAGCCAGTTAGCAGAGATAGTGAGACCTTTTGGAGTTCAGATTGTGACATACGCTTGTGGATTTTGGGGGTCTTTTCGGGACCACCCAAAAGGTGTCAGGGGTCACCCTATAGTCCACAGGTCCGGAATACAAACTGAGACCAATGCTGGAGCCAGAGAGAAAGGATATTTATTACAATCTCATGAGATGGAGAGGTGCATCAACAACAGACACCCATAGCTGTCTGAGGAGGCAGTCTGCAGAATGGTCTTACTTTACATCTTATATACCCTCTATTCTGCCCCAGGCATGTAAGGGAGTTGTACCAATAATACTTTATAACATTCCTAAACAATAGTCAATCTGGAGAATCAGCTGGTGAGTAGCCTTTGGGGGTTTTCGCAGGACATGGGCAAAAAAATACAATTACATAGTACAGAGAGGTCAATCTGATTAGGTTATAGCGGTGGGCCTCTGCAGGGCGTAGCATGATTACATGTCAAACAAAGGTTAATCTGATAAGCACAGGTAACGGTGAGGCCCCTGCAGGGTGTAGTCGAAAAGCTTGTTTATACAAATAAGTCCACACATATTAGTTGTTTGGACCCCTGCAGGGCACAGGCGAGAGGTATGATTACACAGCAAGCAGGGATAGGCCTGTTGATGGATTCCTGCAGGGCGAGGTGTGCAGGGTGAGGATGATAAACATCTGAGAAACTCCCGGTCTGACTGGTTGAGCACGGGCTGGCCAGTTTGTAGCAGACCAAAGCACGAACGGGGTGTGAGTGTCCGTGCAGGAATGTGGCAGGTCAAAAGTGGAGCTCCAGAGTGTTCGTGACACAGAGAGAAGGTCAGTCATGAAGGGTATAGCACAATATGGTGGAGTGAATCACAAAATGGTGGAGTGAATGGCAAGACAAATAGACCCACTTTTCCACACGCTGATGATACACAGCTTATTGTCTCTCTCAACCACTTGGATAATGCTTCACCTGGTTTAGGCCTGTGATTGGAGAAGGTAGCAAAGTGGATGGAACACTTATATCTGAAATTGAATGGGGCCAAGACTGAGCTGATGCTCCTAGGTAACCCTCCTGTCTTTAATGTGGGAACACTGTGGCCAGTCTGCCTTGGTCCAGCTCCCATCCCTAAGGACCAGATCAAAAGTCTGGGCATCTGGCTTGACCATAACTTTAAGGAGCAGGCTGGGAAGGTGGCAGCTAGCTGTTATGGAATCCTTAGGATGTTGCGATAAATTCTCCCTCTTTTACCATTCTCGGCCAGAAAACTTATGGTTCATGCATTGATCTTGTCTCACCTTGACTACGCAAATGCTCTCTATTTAGGAGCACTACACGAAACCATTACCAAACTACAGGTTGTACAAAACTGTGCAGCCCATATGCTCATGCGGATTTCCAATCACCAATCTGCAAAGCCAGCTCTTGCCACTCTCCACTGACTTGCCATACAGGAGAGAATCAAATTCAAGGCTCTCTGTATTGTACACAAGACATCATTATGCCTTATTCTTCAAACAGGGGCCTGCGTTTGGTCAATCGTCGTCTTGCTGTAGTTCCTAAAATAAGAAAGGCAAGAAGTGGAGGCCGTAGAATTTTTTATAATGCTTTCAGGTTATGGAACACCCTTCCCCTCCATATCTGTCCTGAAACTAACCATTTGACTTTTCGGAAATCGCTTAAAACACTGCTCTTTCCCTAATGCTACTGTAGTTCATTTTTAATGTGCTGCTACTAGCGCTGGGATGCCCCCGGGTTGCTATGCACTTAAATGCTATATTCATTCATTCATTCATGTACCACTTTTTGTTGTTCAACCCACTATTCTCAAGCACAAAATCTTCCTTCTTAGCTCCTGTGTTTTGTAAGGCAAATATTAGGCAATTCCTGCCAGCCTTGAAGTATTTACAAAAACTACGCTTGGTAGATATATGCTACGTAGTTCAAAATTTGATCAAGAATGTGCTAGATATTAGAAAACGGTATAAAAAAACCTTTTTGATGAATATGTTGAATAGATTTTATGCAGTAAATATTAATATCTAGATATCTCAAACGGCTTGCAACGCAATATTTTTAGATTTTGTTTTAGATTTCGAGAATGACGGCAGACTATTTCATTATCTTTATTTTATTGCCTTTTCTGTGTTTTGCTTGATATTAAATGTTTTTATGTAAGCATATTGTATACAACAATATTATTATTGTATATGGAAATATTTAAATGCTTTTATGGCAAATGTTGAATAAAGATGTATGAACTGAACTGAGTTAGAATAGTAAATGTAAGCCACCCACCCCAGATAATATGGACTTTCCCCAATGTTAGTGGGACTAGAGATAGATTATTAAATCTTAACCCCTTTCTCTAATTATATGTACTTCCCAATGCATGTTGGACTGCAATTTTATTAGTAATTCTAACCCTACCAAGGGGTCGATTCCGATCCCGTAAAAAGCGCTCCAAATCGTCATACGGAGCCTTTTTTTCCGTACGAATCGTACCCGTAACCGTCCCCGTACGAACGACGTTGTTTGATCCACACCCGATGCAGCTATCCGTCCGAATCGTACCAGGGACCGTACAAATGAAATTCCCGTACGAATCGCCCTCGGAAGCCGCTGTACACGACGTTCATACGTTTCGCGGCTGCTTTTTACGACCCGGCAAGTACGATCCGTGTTGTGTACGCTCCGTACGACCCTTTTTCTACGGGAGCTGGAAACTGTCATACAGTCAGAGTTCGCCCTGAAACAGGTACGGAACGGCCCCCCCGGGTACGGCGCGTACCCCCCATGATCGCAGGGGTATGTGTCGTACACCCAGCATACATGGGGGTACGTGCCGTACACCCAGCGTACATGGGGTACGTGCCGTACCCCATGTATGCTGGGTGTACGGCACGTACCCCCATGTACGCTGGTTGTACGACACGTACCCCCATGATCGCAGGGGTACGGCACATACCCCTGCGATCATGGGGGGTACGCGCCGTACGTTGTGTAGGTGATCAAGCGCTTTTCCGTACGAATTGACGTGGACCGTACGAATCGCGTCCGGTTCGCCCGATCGGGATCAGAATCGTCTGGTCGTACGGTGTCCGTACGAGTCGTACGGAAACGGCTCCGGATGCGAGTCGTACGGACGGTGATTTTAACATATCGGAATCGGTCCCCAAATGTTTGTATTTCCTAATGTTAGGAGTTACAATAGTAAATACAGACCTTCCCTCAGGTGTACACATTTTTCCCTAATGTTAGTTGTACTGGAATTAGAACAGCACGTGTCATTCTCCTCCTCCCAATTATATATACTTTACCAAATGTTAATGAAATGGAGTGGGAGTGGTAAATATGATTTACCCTATGTATATTCACTTTTCCAAATTTTTGCAGGAGTGGAATTATAATAATAAAATATCCTCTCCCCCCAAATATATGCTCATTCTCCGATGTTTGTTTGATCAGAGCTAGTAGTTTTGAGCCCCCTTAATGCCCTTGCTTCTATGTTTATAGAAGTGGAGTAAGAATAGTAAATTTTACTCACCCTCCCATTTATATGCACTTTCTGTAATGTTGAAAGTATACATGTAGAATGGTAGGAGTGGAGTTAGAGTAGTAAATCTCTCCCCTGCCCAAATGTATGCACTTTCTAAAATGTTAGTTGTACTGGAGAAGACTATATATATATTCACGGAAAAAAACACAGGATTCAGGGACGTTATAGTTAGGAATTAGCATTTGAAACACCTTAAAAATTTACGGAGAAAACCACAGGTTTCAGGGACATTATAGTTAGGCTGTCATTTCACTCGTACAAAACCAGAGGAATTCGGCTGTTATAGTTAGTTGAGCTAACTATAACTCGCGCCCCCGCAATGCACTGCTGATGACATCACATTTTACATCACTCATGACAAGGTCAGTGACATCACTGATGACATCTCACATGACATCACTGATGACATCACTATGACATCATCCAGTGACTGAGCGTTTCTAAAAAGTTTAAATATGTGCGCGACTGACTGTATTAGTTGCCAGCCCCATTTGTGAGTTTAAATATCAGTTTTGTTTAAACACTTTCACTAATATAGTTGTGCGCGACAGGTGAGCGCACCATACGCGGCTCCATGTGACCTGAAAAGAAAGCTTCTGATTGGTTTTAAACCTTTTCATTCTGTTAGAGGGAGGATCCAACACCTGGTTTATTTCTCCTATTATTTGCCTGTCTTCCTGGAAAGACCTGTTTATTGTATCTTCTTACAATTTCTTTTTCACTGTGTTTCTTGATTTCTTTGGCAAAAAAAGGCATCCAGTCATCCAGATCAAGAACTACTAAAAGAGGTAGATGATGTGGTGGAGCATGTCAAGAAGAGAAAAGAGAGTGTGGTTTGGGCCTTCTTTACAGTGCCAGAGGGTGAGAAAAAGATGAATGCGAGTAAGGTGACTTGCAAGATATGCAAAAAAGTACTGTCCAGAGTCTCCAAAATAAAGTACTCGTGTGGAAGGTCCTCCATGAAGAAACACTTGGAGACCATTCCCCCAGTGCATTTGGCCAAAGAAATCTCACAGAGGGAGAGAAATGAAGAAGCTGCACAAGTTGACCCAAATGCTCCATCACCACCCCCTTTTTGAAATTATTTTGGCCACTATGAGTGTGGAAGGGTATGCTCAGACATGAGTCCCTTGCTCACTGCACCATCAGGATTCAAGCAAGCCGGGCCGAAGACGGCTGTAATGCCAGAAACCGGTCCCCGGAAGCTTGTTTCCTTTCCAGTGAAGAATTGGATTGGTAGTTTGGTCTGCCCTGTTCCCATGATGCACTGGGCCAGGGACAGACTAATTTGCATTTAGCCAGGTTCTGAACTGGGATGGTGCAGTGAGCTAAAAAACGGTGATGGATCAAGCCCTGATCTGTTGACTGGGTAGGAGTGTTCTGATTAACTCAGATACTCTGTCCATCACCACCCCCTTTTTGAAATTATTTTGGCCACTATGAGTGTGGAATGGTATGCTCAGACATGAGTCCCTTGCTCACTGCACCATCAGGATTCAAGCAAGCCGGGCCGAAGACGGCTGTAATGCCAGAAACCGGTCCCCGGAAGCTTGTTTCCTTTCCAGTGAAGAATTGGCTTGGTAGTTTGGTCTGCCCTGTTCCCATGATGCACTGGGCCAGGGACAGACTAATTTGCATTTAGCCAGGTTCTGAACTGGGATGGTGCAGTGAGCTAAAAAACGGTGATGGATCAAGCCCTGATCTGTTGACTGGGTAGGAGTGTTCTGATTAACTCAGATACTCTGTCCATCACCACCCCCTTTTTGAAATTATTTTGGCCACTATGAGTGTGGAAGGGTATGCTCAGACATGAGTCCCTTGCTCACTGCACCATCAGGATTCAAGCAAGCCGGGCCGAAGACGGCTGTCATGCCAGAAACCGGTCCCCGGAAGCTTGTTTCCTTTCCAGTGAAGAATTGGCTTGGTAGTTTGGTCTGCCCTGTTCCCATGATGCACTGGGCCAGGGACAGACTAATTTGCATTTAGCCAGGTTCTGAACTGGGATGGTGCAGTGAGCTAAAAAACGGTGATGGATCAAGCCCTGATCTGTTGACTGGGTAGGAGTGTTCTGATTAACTCAGATACTCTGTCCATCACCACCCCCTTTTTGAAACCATCAACTTCTTCAGCAGGAGTTCTACCTACACCGATGCCACACATTTTTCCTGAGCTTCAAGATGCCACAGTTAATTGTAAAAAGTGCAATGCAAAACTTTGCATTGGGGAGCAATGCATTGATGTGGTAATCAATGCAATTCAAACTTACAGGTGTTAATTCTTTTCTTTATCTACTCCCAAATCTTCTTTTCCTTTTTTTCCAAACAGTTATAATAGACTCTTCCATTTTGTTTTGTTTAAAAAAAAGAAAAAACATCAAAATAAAGAATTTTTAATTCTTTAAAAAAAATGGTTCTTACGGAACCACATATACTGTTTAAAAATAGAAAAATTGCCTGAGTGTTTGCATGAGTGCAAGGATACTGCTTGAGTGATTGCAGGACTACTTGTATAGTGCCTGGATGATTGCATGAGTGCATAGGCCGTGCCTGGATGATTGCATAAGTACATGGTTACTTCCTGTGTGATTGGAGGAGTGCATGTGTATTGTCTGACTTATTGCAAAAATGAACAGGTAGTGCTTGAGTGCATGGAGGACTGCATGGTTAGTGCCTGGGTGATTTTATAAGTGCATGGGTAGCAGCTGGGCGATTGAAGGAGTGCATGAGTAGGATCTGGGTTATTGCATGAGTGCACGGGTAGTGTCTGGATGATTGGAAGATTACATGGGTAGTGATAGCATGATTGCATGAGTGCAGCAAAAGTGCCTGAGTGCATGTGCAATGTCTGGGTAATTGAAAGAGTATATGGGTAATGCCTGGGTGAACAGAGGAGTGCATAGGTAGTGCCTGGGTGATTTAAAGACTACATAGGTAGTGCCTGGATGATTTTGTAAGTGCATGGGTACTGGCTGGGTGATTGTATGAGTGCAGGAGCAATGTCTGGGTGATTAGAGGAGTGCATGGGTACTGCCTGAGTGACTGAAGGAGTGCATAGGTAATATCTGGGTAATTGGAAGAGTGCATGTGTAAAGCCTGGGTGCATGGAGGAGTGCATGGGTAATGCCTGGGCAATTAAATGAGTGCGGGGGTAATGTCTGGGCGCTTGAAGGAGTGCATGGGTACTGCATGAGTGATTGAAAGAGTGCATGGGTGATGTCTGAGTGATTGCAAGAGTGCATGGGTGTCAGGATTCAGGGCGCGTAGGGAACGGAACACACAGCCGCAAAGGAAACAGACCCCGTCAGAGAAGACTAAGGAACCACAAGACCCGGCATGCCCAGCGCGACCTTCGAGCACCCGGAAATGCGTACTTAATGCGCATTGGATCACAGTACGCTGTCGAATATTTTGAACTCTAGCCGATGGTTCGTGGTGTCCCGGCTTTCCCTTTGTGCACGGAGCTCGGAATTGGGAGCCGACCGGCATTGGGAGGAAGCACCGCAGTTTGGTACTACGGTGTTCTGGCATAGGAAACGAGCGGAGTTCGTTTCTATCTGCAGTCTTAGAGTCCTGGTTGAGCTTGGGATTTAAAGCTCCCGGGACGGACAGGAACAGAGACGCCCACCAAGGAGGTGGTTGCCGCGTCTCTGTTTTGGGTGATACTTTATCTTTGTTTTCGACCCCTCGGTGGAGCGCCTGGAGAAGCGTTCCCGAGGAAAGTGGCATATCAAGGAGGACGCCTCATCGTGCACCCCCCCATCAGTCGTATCGAACGGCATTTTCGGCCGTTTCTCTGCACAGTGTCCTCTGTTGGCCGGACACCGGGACCGGTGTCCATGCAGAGGACGGTTGGACCACGGCACTGCTGAACTAAGTGCTAAACGGCTGATGGGTAACGTATGAAAGACCTTATGTGCGAGCTTTGAGTCGCCTTACTGTTGTTTGACCTGAGCTATGAGTGCTTGTGCCTATTAAACAAGAACATAGCCGTCTTTGTGTTGGCAGAGGTCTTTATTACAGGTATCCTCGATCCCGAGAAGTAGGGGGGTGGATTACATAATATTCGACCGTACTTCCTAATCGTCTCCCGATCGAGGCAAGAAGACCATGGCCTCATTAGACGACGTGGTGGCAGCATTGGCTGCAGTCCAAGTAGAGCTGGCGGCTTCCTGACAGGAAACCGCAGATCTTAAAGCCAGGTTCGAGGCAATGCATAGGAATCCCTTTGACGCAGGCGGTGCAACCGCGCATTCCGCCCCTGCGGTGGTGGTGGAAATGCCAGTGGCTGTTCCCCTGGCTACTCCAGAACGGTACAGTGGGGACCCCGAGACTGTGCAGGTATTCATGACTCAGGTGGCATTACATTTGTCTTGTAAACCCAAGGCGTTCCCCACGAGTCAGGCCAGAGTGGCCTTTCTCATTTCATATCTCGCTGGAAACGCAGCACAATGGGCAGTGCCTCTTGTGAGCAGGGATGACCCCATCCTCTGCGATTGGGGGGCGTTTCGCGAGGAATTCCTGAAGGTGTTCGATCGTCGTGCGGATACGTACACCGCGGACCGTGAATTGTTGGAACTAAGGCACGGCAACCACGACGTGGTGCAGTATTTGAACACATTTCGTCGATTGGTTGCGGAAACCAAATGGCCTGTGTCCAAACAAATAGCCGTGTTCCACCAAGGGCTGAGCGAAGAGCTCAAAGATGTCGTGGCCCAGATCGATCCTCAGCCCAAGACGTGTGAAGGGCTAATAGCTTTGGTCCTACGTTTGGATCATCGGTTGAGCGAACGCCGAGGAGACCCCAAAAAGAAGGGGAAAACCTTGCCACCTCCAGGGACAACTGGGACTTCGGACAGTAGTGTCTCCAACAAGGCCGAACCCATGGACATCGGATCCGTTCGGGCCAGTCTCACCACAACGGAGAAGGAAACACGCCGTAAACAGGGCTTATGTCTCTATTGCGGAAAAAAGGGTCACTACGTCCGTGAATGTCCCGCCAAACCCAAGACCGTCCGCAACAGGACCGGTAGACCTGTAACCGCTGCGGTGGACGTCCCGTCGGAAAACTACATGACTCCCTGAGAGAGGAAGGGACCTCTCGGAGTCGTTCTGCCATCCCTTCTTTGTGTAGTCCTTCTCGGTCACAACCACAGCACCTCTACATCACAGTACAAGTTTCCGTAGACGCAAGGTGGAGAGAGGTGGAGGCCATGGTGGACTCCGGGGCCACTGGCGTGTTCATGGACCATGAAGAGGCAGGTCGGTTGGGAATCACCCTGGTGCCCAAGAATCGCCCTGAGAACGTGTATGCCGTTGACGGACGTCGACTGGTCACGGGCCCAATTGGGTATCACACCGGTGTGCTACAGGTGAGATACAGTGAAGAACATGAGGAGGGCATCGATTTCAGCATCATTAGGGCCCAGAAGTACAAGCTTATCCTGGGCCTGCCGTGGCTAGAAAAACACAATCCGACGGTGGATTGGGCGAACCACCATATAAGGATGACCTCACCACATTGCATGCATCACTGCAGAGTACAGGCGGGTTGCGCACCCGGTGCAGCGACGGAATACATGGTGGCCACCGCGGCTGAGAAGAATGTCGTGTTGCCCGAAATGTACCTTGCCTTCCAGGACGTTTTTGATGAAGCTCGGGCTGAGGTCCTGCCCCCGCATAGGATATTTGATTGCCAGATAGATCTGGTTCCGGGTGCCAGCATCCCTAGCGGGCTATTATATGCGCTTACTGAACCGGAAAATCTCCATCTGCGTTCATATCTTGACAAGCTCCTGACATTGGGTTTCATCCGACCCTCCAAGTCTCCCGCCGCTTCACCCCTTTTCTTCATCCCGAAGGCCAATGGGGAGTTAAGGGCCTGCGTGGACTTCAGGGAGTTGAACGCTATCACTGTGAAGAACAGGTATCCGCTGCCACTCATAAGCGTACTACTGGAGCAAGTAAAACAGGCCCGAGTGTACACGAAATTGGATCTCAAAGGGGCTTACCATCTTGTGCGGATGCGCGACGGCGACAAGTGGAAGACGGCGTTTAAGACTCGCTTTGGCCTCTTCGAGTACCTCGTCATGCCGTTCGGGCTCTGCAACGCCCCTGCGGCCTTTCAGTACTTCTTAAATGAAGTATTCAGAGATATCATGGATGAGTACGTGGTTGTGTATATAGACGATATCCTCATCTATTCCAACACAGATGAGGAACACGTAATCCACGTGGCCGCAGTGCTCCAACGGCTCAGAGATCACCATCTATTTTGCAAACTCAGCAAATGTGACTTCCACGTCACTTCAGTGGAATTCTTAGGAGTAATGCTGAGTCCTGCAGGACAGGAAATGGCGGAACGTAAGGTCAAGGCTGTGGAAGAATGGCCGACGCCACAGGGGGTGAAAGACGTGCAATGCTTCATTGGGTTCGCCAATTTTTATCGCCGCTTCATCGATGGGTTTTCAGGACTGGTTGCCCCTATTACACAGCTGCTGCGGAAAGCACAGCCCTTCAGATGGACCGCCGAAGCGCAGGGCGCCTTTGCCGCACTGAAGAAGGCCTTTATCACAGCACCCATCTTGGCTCATCCGAACCCTGAATTGCCTTACGTGGTGGAGGCGGACGCATCCGAGGTGGCCATAGGAGCCATCCTGTCGCAACGACATCAGCACTCCGGGGTGCTTCACCCTGTGGCGTTCATGTCCCGAAAGCTAAACCCGGCTGAAAGAAACTATCACATTGCGGAGAAAGAGCTCCTGGCCATAAGAGATGCTTTTGCGGAGTGGAGGCACTGGTTGATGGGGGCCAGACATGAGGTGACGGTGTACACGGACCATCGTAACCTGCAGTTTATGACGGCGGCGAAACACCTGTCGCCCCGGCAAATGAGGTGGATGCTTTTCTTTTCCGGCTTCCGCTTCCACATCACATACAGACCCGGCTCGGAAAACAGGAAAGCAGACGCACTGTCTTGGAGTTCTGGACTTTTTTGGTTCCGTCCAGAGGTGTCAGGGATAACACCCGAAGACCCCGGAGTTCTACCTGCCTCGGTGCACAAACAAACAGAAACACGGGCTTCTCGATGGTGGCGTCAAAGACCAAAGGTTTATTACTGCAGGGACACAGAAGTCACAGAAACTACACACGGCAGTATCTAGGAGCCTGTTCGATTTGTACAAAATGGGTTGCTCCTTAAATACTAAATTTGCTTGGGGCAAATTCTTTACATGCTAGTACAGTTCTAAACATTCGTGTCCTAAACAATAAATATTTGGCATTTACACAAGAATCGTCTACAGTGTCTGATGTCAAAATATTAAGAACGAGGGGTTCCCACTATTCCATCATAATCTCATGTCAGCTTTTCATTCAAGAGCCGGACCGCCTCATCGTAAATTTCGTTACCTCCCCCTAATAAAGGCCCAGGAGGGAAGGAGCAGAGCCAGGTGCAGAAGATAGAAAAGTAGGATAAGAGATGTTTGTGGGTCGTAAATGGGCAAGGTTACCAGCTTCGGCCGCCTAATCATGATCAGGCCAACGGACACAAGAACCAGTATAGCAGGACTGGCCTCAGGCTGGGGAGGCAGCTCTTGCTGGGTCATGCTGCCACAGCGTTGCTTGCCTAAGGAGCACGTGTCACTAGCAAGGAGAATTGCCTGCTAAAGCCTACGTGTCCTTAATTGAAAGAGGTCATTGCATGTCCATTGACTATGTGAGGGCAAGGAATACAAAATGTCTGCCGTAATCTAAGATGGATGCCATGGGTAGAACAGAAATGTGTTTGTAACAGGAGTGCTCTTGCTCGTAGCATAGCGAAAACACCAGTATATACTAAATGGATCATTTGCGGTTCACTGATTCCAAAATTATGTATTTGCGACAATGTTAAAAACACGGGTTCCAATCGTCACGGAACCTCAGACCCTCCTTTTGCCCTTACATAGGCAATTACTCAGTCTATGTCAGAGTCTAACTCTATGCTCATTAGGTCAGTGACATGTTGTTGCATCATCATCTTGTCTCGTACCTTCTCTCCAAATGCAGGTGGTTTTCTGAAACAGGTTGCAGCACAGAGACTACACAAAGCGGGACCACATTGGATAATAAGGCAGCACGAGAACAGAAATACTAGGATGACACCAATGACCATCAGAACCTTCCATCCCCACGCTGATACCAGAGTCCAAAACCACTCCATGAAGGACCAGTTTCCCTTGTCTACGTGTATAGAGTCGGAAATCTTGTGTAGCTTAGAGATCGCTTCATAGACGGTTGGAGCATTATTGGGGATAAAAACACAGCAGCTCGATTGGATCATTCTGCATACCCCACCTCGATCTGCAAGTATTACGTCTAGAACCATTCGGTTCTGTAACGTCATGAGACGATCTGCCTGAAGCTCAGCTGTTAAGTTACTAAGGGCACCAGCAGTTTCTGTAATAGTAGATTCAACTACCCGTGTTAGTTGACGTAGATTTCTACTATTGGCCATAGGCCCCCAAAACGGAAGGAAACCTTTGAAGAAGTCTCCAGCTTCCTGACCAGCGGTATCTTCCTTGCTGAAGACACCTCTTGCTACTCTGGTCTTGTGATAATCTGAAGAAGCAGTGTATGTCGGAGGTAACAATCGAGCAATATAACATGAACCTGAGAAGTCAGCAGGCAGCCATGTATACGCTCTGTCTTGACAGATGAAGTAAGTACCCCTAGCAGTAAGGAAGGCAGGGGAGGAGTTAGACGGAAATACGTAAGTCTCAACGCACTCACTTCTCCCTAGCTGAGCTCTCAGATTTCTCCCATTTCCTTGCAAACAGACCTGACCTCGGTGAGGCACGACCCAGACTGAAGTGGAGCTTTTACGCTTGCTTTCTCCCAAACTAAGGCGGTACTCTGTAGAGTTCCAACTCAAATACACCCGTAATTCATCTCTAGGGTAAGATGGAGTATTATTGACGTCTTTAATCATGTCAATAATTCCCTGGACTAAAGCTTTGTTGGCTGAGTTGTATTTAGTGGACCGTGGTGGACGCGGAGGATAGGTCTCAAGGGCATAGGAAAAAATGGTCTGAAAGGCCTGGAATGATCCATTATAGCTAAAAGGCAAGACTAGATAGGGAATGCCTTTATCCATAGTGTGAGGTATCAAGCCACACACCCAGCAGTCTGTAGTATTAACTACCAGTTGGTGTTGATGCAAGAGCTGTACAAATGTATTGTTAATAAATTCTGAGCGTCGAGCTTGTTCGTGTTCAGGAAACGAGTGAAAAGAATGCATAGAAGAAACCGTAGAAGTAGTAGGATCAAGGGGAGGTACTGTAGTTACCGGCATAAAAATTAAATGCACACCAAGGATGATTCCACCCACCAACGTTATCAAAACAATTAAAAATGTAACTGCACATTGCATTAGAAAGCATTTGCTGTGAAGTATTCTGTACAGTCTATTTCTGCGAACATAAATTTCATTCTTTCGTTGCAGCTCAGGAAGCTCCATCTTCTACAATCCGCTCGTGACCACTGATGATGTGTACGTAGATGAAAATGCCTCTATCAGCCCTGGGAGTTCCCAGAACTAACAGAAAGATCGACCTTGTGTCTGACCCCCGCAGATTCAACTAAGCACACAGCCACGACCCTACGGCTACCCAGACGGCAAGGCAAAATTTAAAACAACAAAATAATAGCAAACTTCCTGGCTGGAAGCAATGTATCAAAGATTCAAATGTGAAAATAGGCAGTTTCCTGCTTTATTTGTCCACATTGCGAGAACGCAAATTGTATCTCAGTTTTGCAGGAGCTGTCTGATCTGGAAACAATGTATTTTCAGCCGACGTTGCAATGTTCACGTTTGCAGATGGCAAATGTTCTTTTGGTGCAGATGGCAAATGTTCAGGGTTCAAAAGAGCAGTTTCAGGAGGAGAGCCAGAGTTTGATGTATCAGTGATCAGTTCTGCATCACTGAAAGGGATGAAACTGGGTATTTGTTCTGCTTCAGAGGCACTGATTCCTTTCTTTACCCAGTTGTCATAAGGAAGTGGCAGAGGCACACGTTTGACGTGTGTCGTGTGGATCCAATTCTTCCGTCCGGCCACACGAATAGCAGTTCTCGTCGCCAATAAGACTTGGAAGGGGCCAACGAATCTGGGCTGAAGATTTTTCGTTCTTGCAAAATTTCTAATGACTACTTGATCCCCAGGTTTCAGCTGATGACCTGGACTCTCCGGTGGCTTTGGTAATGCATCGAAAACCTGTTGGTGAATAAGGCTCAATTTAGCAGTCAAGTCGAAAAGGTAATCAATTAACATTGGGTATTCCAGCTGCTTAAATTCTTTCGGTCTAGGTACCCCCCAAACATTTGCAGGACGACCAAAAATTATTTCATATGGACTAAGCCCTACTCTAGAATGTACAGTTGCTCTTGTTGATAACAAAGCCAAAGGCAGTGCATCTGGCCAGGGCAAACCCGTGGACGCTTGTATCTTAGCAAGTTTCAGTTTAAGGGTGCCATTGTAACCCTCAACTAAACCCGCAGACTGGGGATGATTCGCACTGTGAAACTTTTGTTTAATCCCTAAGCCGGCACACACACTTTGCATAACTTTCCCTACGAACTCACTTCCGTTATCTGACCATACAATCCGTGGCATTCCGAATCTGGGGAAGTATTCTTTAAGAAGGATTTTGGCAGTGGACAAAGCAGTATTGTCCTTCAGTGGGTATGCTTCGATCCATCTGGAGAACGCACAAACTACCACTAGGACGTACTTTAGATTGTTGCAACGATCCATATGAATGAAGTCTAACTGAATCACTTCAAAGGGGCAGGAAGGAGGAGCGAAGTGACCTGCAGGTGTGGGGATCCCCTTGCCAGGATTATGCATCAAGCATACCATACAATTTCTCACCACTCTCTCTGCACACTTACTAATCCCATCATTCTTCCAAACTGGAGCCAACATCTTACAAATCCCTTTAGAACTGATATGCGCTGTTCCATGTGCCATCGTTACTACTGCAAGCACATACGCATCAGGCAACATCCAACGCTGTTGTTCCGACAAGTCAATCCAACACCCACTCGAGTCCAATTTACCCGTGCTCTCTTTCCATGCAAGCTTTTCCTCCTCAGTCGCCTCTTTCTGAATTTCTTTCACACTTTCCACTGTGTCCTCACACATTCCAGACTCAGAAATCCATCTTGCAGATGTTGTAACATACATTCTACTCATCATATTTCTAGCTGTCTGTTTAGCAGTCTCATCAGCAAAAGCATTCCCACGACCAACATCATCCGTGATTGCTTTATGAGCACTGCATTTTACAATCGCAACTTCAGTCGGCAAGGTTAAAGATTCCAACAAGTCATTAACTAGTTGACCATGTTGGATCTTAGTCCCATGGGACGTAATGAAACCTATCTCTTTCCACAAACGGCCAAAACTATGAGCCACGCCGAACGCGTACTGGCTATCTGTGAACACATTCACTCTCTTTCCCTTAGCTAAAACGCACGCTCTTGTTAGCGCGATCAATTCCTAGGCAGAATTCTGACTCACTCTTGCAGTCTCCACAATCGTACTCAAAGTCGTTACTGCATAGGCAGCAGTCACGTCACCATTCTCCAATTTGAAGCAAGACCCATCAACATACAATGTGCCATCTGGATCTGATAACGGAGTGTCTTTTAAATCAATTCGTCCTTTTGTCTCTTCCTCAGTTCTGAAACAACAGTCGTGTGGTTCGGAATCACTCGACTCTTGACTAGTCGGCAACAATGTTGCTGGATTCAATACATTGCATCTTTTGATCTGAATATGACTCGCTAGCAATGTCAGTTCGTAACCTGATAATCTAGCACTGGTAAGGTGCTGCGTCTTGGTTCGGTTCATGAGTGTATCCACAGCATGAGGAACCATAACCACTAGCATGTTGTTCATTACTAAACCAGCAGATTGTCGAATGGAGGCTGCAGCTGCGGCCGTAGCTCTCAAGCAACTAGGCAACGCTCTAGCTACCGGATCTAACGTTGATGAAAAATACGCACAAGGGCGTTGTTTATCACCAAATTTTTGTGCCAAAACACTCAACGCACAACCTTCTCTCTCATGGTCATAGAGCGTGAACGGCTTACTGTAATCGGGTGTACCCAATACAGGAGCTGAACACAGTGCTTTCGTAACTCAGAAAAACTCTCCTGACATTCGGCGGACCATGGCACTGGACTCGGAACATTTTTCCCAGTCAAAGCTACCAATGGTTTTGCCAAAAGAGAAAAATTTGGGATCCATTGCCTACAATATGAGGTAATACCTAAAAAGGCACGTACTTCTCTCTGCGTGCTAGGAACATTCATCTGTGTAATTGCTTTTATTCTCTCTGGGGTCAACTTCCTTCCCTCCTTTGACAAGAGATGACCTAGGTAGGTCACTTCTTGGCAACAGTATTGCATTTTTGAAGGTGACACCTTGTGATTCAAATTTGACAAATGATGCAATAAAGAAATTGTAGCTGTTTTGCAAGTCTCCTTGTCATCGGCAGCCACTAGAAGATCATCGACATATTGTGCTAAAGCAGAACCAGGAGGAAGTACAAATGAGTCTAACTGGCTTTTTAATGCTTGACTATAAATAGATGGGCTTTCACAATAACCTTGTGGAGCACGTTTAAACCTGAAGCTTCGTCCTCCTAGAGAGAAACCGAAGATATCTCTGCTTTCCTCGGCTATCGGAATGCTGAAAAAGGCATTTTTCAAGTCGATAACCGAAAACCATGCTGCTGTAGCAGGAATCAATGTTAACAATGCAGTAATGTCTGGAACCACAGGAAACTGTGGAATCACAATTTTATTAACCTCTCTAAGATCAATTACAAACCTATATACTGGAGGTTTTGTTGGGTCAGTTCGTTTCAGAATAGGCAGTACAGGACTATTACAGACATTACCTCTAGTTTCTTCTACAACGTCTTTCTTGATCAGATCTTGTACTATCAGTAGGAGCGCATGCTCACCTTCACTAGAGATTCTGTATTGTGGAATTCGTGGAAATTTTACATTCGCTTTCAAAGTTACTACATATGGTGGGATTTCCAAAAGACCTACATCATTAGGACCAGTCGCCCAAAGAGTATCAGGGAGAGAACGCAGCTCTGGTGGGAGCGCATCCATCGACAAGTACATTGGAGAGGTGATTCTTTTACCCAACGTAAGCTGTACTCCTTCTGGAGAACAGTACAATGTCGCATATAGGCGTTTTAACAAGTCTAAACCAAGCAGATTTTCATTACAACCTGTTGTCAAAATCAGGGGTGCTTTCAAGTGGCGGGGTCCAACAGAAATAGACAAAGGACCAGAAACAGGGTTGTGAACAGGGGCGCCTGAAAAACCTACTGAAACGTTTGTTGAGCCAGACAAAGGTGCGCCAGGGAGTTTCGCATGTATGATAGAACTTTTTGCTGCACCAGTATCCAACAGAAACGGTTCGACTATACCTGATGTTGCTACTGCGACATAAGGCCCACTCTGATCTACTGGAACTGATACTACTCCCTCTCTTTGTCCATGGCTGTCCTAGTACTCCCTTGGCTGAACTTCCTCACTAGCTTCATAGTAGTCTTCAACATGATACTGTTGAGACCTATTTTGTTGGGCAGATTGTCCATTTCGCTGATCGAAATGATTAGAAGGGCGATCACTTGTCTGTGGAGGCATAGCACCTCGTCCTCGACCTCTAGAGTTTTGTATAGAACTACCACGACCTCTCTGAGCTGTCGCAGCATTATTTTGCGCTAAGACTGGACACTCAGTCTTATAATGGCCTTCCATTTTGCAATAAGCACATTGATTCCATTGGTACTGTGGCCTCTGAGAATTATACTCCGTCCTTTGATATGACCCTTGCTGTGTATTAGTCTGATTCGTGCGAGGCGGATATGCTTGCTGTAAAAGAACTTTAGTTTTTAAATCTTTCGTCTTTTTATCTGATTTTTCTTTCTCCTCTTTATCCCTATTTTCATAGTACTGGGCAGTCGCAAGTATTTGCGCAGTCGTAGAGACAGCCCACGCACTCTCAGAATTCTTTAATTTACCACTAAGTTCTGGCAACAGATTGTGCACAAATTTATCAACAAATAATCTCTGGCCTCCTTCTGTGCTCATATCCTGACCACTATGATCCACAAAAGTCTCCTCGAATCTTGTGAAAAAGTCGGAGACGCTTTCGTCTTTCTTCTGTTTGCACGCGGACAATTTGTCCCAGTTAACGCGCAATGCTGGCATCAGGGTTTTCATTAAATCGATTATTCTACAGGGCAAATTAGCAATTAAGGGTTCAGGTTTGGAACCACCTGTTTGCTGACCATCCGCCGCAATTATAGCTGCCCAATCACCACCTAGGGCAACTGGATGATTCTCTTTCCGAATTTTAGCCCAAATTGGTTGCGGTACTACATTACCAAATAGCAGATCTATGTCAGCTAGATTCAATACACAAGCTTCAACCATCTGAGCCAACTCTTTGTAGTACCCTGCAGGATTTTTACGCGGATCCGGCAAGGCCTGTTTCACTGCTAATACTTCAGCTCGCTTCCATGGAATATGTATCCATACTCTCTGGAATTGGGCCGGAGCGGCTGCAATACCAAGGTTTACATTAGCTTGCACAGCTTCACGCCAAATTGGTGGAACCTCCCTCATTGGGTATTGACGACTTTGTTTCGTACTACGTTTCTCTAACTCTCTCGGTGAACGAAGTGATGGGTCATTCCTATAACTTAAAATTAGTTCCATCGCTTCTTTTATATTTTGACCAACTATCATACCTGCAGCAAACTCTTTCTGAACATTAATTAATTCTTCTAGATTTGATTCAGAGTCATCCTCTTCCAATTCCTCACGTAGAAGGAAGCACATTTCATCGAACACATATCGTTGTGTCGGTTCGTTCCATTGCATAAATGTATCTAATACATCTTGTACATTATATCTTCCAACTTTCGAAACCCATCTAAGAGCAGTGGAATCTAATATTCCCCGTTCTTCAGTGCTAGGAAGCTGACTACGTCTCTGCACAGAGTCAGAGGTAGGAGTCTTAATCAGAGTTTTATAGAAGGGAGATAAAATATTAGAGACAGAATCAGTGATTCTCCGACGAACAGAAAGCGGAGTCATAATATTAGCAGAAGCAGTAAATAGAGTAGCAGTTGGAACAGATAGAACAGGAACAGTAGGAGTAGCGGGCAAAGTAGCCTGTGAACTAGCAGGTGTGAGCGATACAGGTATAGGTAAAAAGGCCGGCAACCCTGGAAGAGGGGGTGCCGAAGGAACATTAATTTTGACCACAGGAGGTACAGGAACTTGATTCAGAGGAGCAGGAACACCAGGTTGTCCAGCAACCGGTAATTGAACATTCGGTATAGGTGGAGCCGTAGCACCCTGTGCATACGGTGGGGGTGATCGTAACAAGTAAGACAACAGGGGATCCTTTTCAGGGTCCTCTACTATCTTAGCCGTACTCGATGGCAAAGCAGGATAGCACTTGTCTATCGCTAAATTACGCTCTCTATTGGCCACCTCCATCGCTTTCTCAGACTCGTTGAGTTGCAGCTGCTTAGCAGACTGTTCTAAAGTCAACTCTTGCTCTTTCTGTTCTTTCTTCAACTTTTTAATTTCTCTCTGTTTAGATTCTTTTCGCCAATAACGGAAAGAATCAAACATTGCCGGCCGGGCTTTCTTCTTGAACAATTTCCTTTCTAAGTTATCAAGAACTTGAGGTTCAAAACTACCATGCAGTGGCCAACTAAGGACACCATCTTTCTCTGTATAGTGGATCCATACCTCGTTATAAGAGATAGGGCCCACACCAAATTTGCAATATAGATCATAAAGGGGAGTTCCAATCGGAGGAACCGAACACGAGTCCTCCAACTGGGAATCACTGTTGCAACTAAAACAAGACAACATACAATTTTTCCGACTTACCATTTTATAATCCGGAACACAGAACAGACAAAACACAAACAAAAGGTGTGCACTCGAACCAAGAACCAAGAACTTAGGCCTACCAAAGCGAACAAATGTATCGATACCCAAACTAAACCAAATGATTATCTTAACCAGAACAACCAGTGATAATCTTACGAAACCAAACCAAACCAAAAACTAAAAGGATTATCCAAACAGGAGCAACCCTTATGAAGTAACCAACTAGCAACCACTTAATACTTAATACTTAACTGAGGCACTGAAGACGTCACCAAGGAGAAACCCGTCACGTCTCGCCGTACTAAGGACTGCACCTCGGGTCCAAGACAGGGCGACGGTCAAAGCAACGGACCACTGTAGCCATCCGAACGGGAACCCTCGTGGAAGAGAACGTCGGGCCACTTTTGCGATATGCCGGGATCGATGAAGTGGGGCGCCTCCCTCTGGAATCTTCACACGAAGCTTCTCGAACTCTTCAGGCTTTTGGACCGGTACCGAATGACGTCGCCCCACTTTGGGCGCCAATTGGAGTTCTGGACTTTTTTGGTTCCGTCCAGAGGTGTCAGGGATAACACCCGAAGACCCCGGAGTTCTACCTGCCTCGGTGCACAAACAAACAGAAACACGGGCTTCTCGATGGTGGCGTCAAAGACCAAAGGTTTATTACTGCAGGGACACAGAAGTCACAGAAACTACACATGGCAGTATCTAGGAGCCTGTTCGATTTGTACAAAATGGGTTGCTCCTTAAATACTAAATATTCTGCTTGGGGCAAATTCTTTACATGCTAGTACAGTTCTAAACATTCGTGTCCTAAACAATAAATATTTGCCATTTACACAAGAATCGTCTACAGTGTCTGATGTCAAAATATTAAGAACGAGGGGTTCCCACTATTCCATCATAATCTCATGTCAGCTTTTCATTCAAGAGCCGGACCGCCTCATCGTAAATTTCGTTACCTCCCCCTAATAAAGGCCCAGGAGGGAAGGAGCAGAGCCAGGTGCAGAAGATAGAAAAGTAGGATAAGAGATGTTTGTGGGTCATAAATGGGCAAGGTTACCAGCTTCGGCCGCCTAATCATGATCAGGCCAACGGACACGAGAACCAGTATAGCAGGACTGGCCTCAGGCTGGGGAGGCAGCTCTTGCTGGGTCATGCTGCCACAGCGTTGCTTGCCTAAGGAGCACGTGTCACTAGCAAGGAGAATTGCCTGCTAAAGCCTACGTGTCCTTAATTGAAAGAGGTCATTGCGTGTCCATTGACTATGTCAGGGCAAGGAATACAAAATGTCTGCCGTAATCTAAGATGGATGCCATGGGTAGAACAGAAATGTGTTTGTAACTGGAGTGCTCTTGCTCGTAGCATAGCGAAAACACCAGGATATACTAAATGGATCATTTGCGGTTCACTGATACCAAAATTATGTATTTGCGACAATGTTAAAAACACGGGTTCCAATCGTCACGGAACCTCAGTCTCGTCAATCGTCGGCTAAGGAATCGCCTCCTGCACCGGTGCACTCCATCATCCCGCCGGGAGCGGTGATTGGAGCGGTACAGCCCGACAGGTTCCTAAAAGGAGTCCAGGAAGGGTTTCGAACCTTTGCATGGAAAAGCTGGTTGTCATGCCATAAGGAATGGAGGATGGTAGACGGCATGCCTGTGCACGGTCACCGTCTGCTGGTACCCACACCCCGCTTGAGGAAGCAGGCGTTTGAGTGGTGCCACACGTCGCCTTGTGCGGGCCATCTGGGATTCGAGAAGACCCTGTCCAGTCTGGGAAGACACTTCTGGTGGCCATCGATACGGTCGGATGTCCGCAGATGGGGGAAGGAGTGCTCCGTGTGTGCAGCGGCGAAACCAGACCATCGCAAACCGCAAGGCCTGCTACAACCACTTCCGTCGCCTTGCAGACCTTGGGAGAGCATTTCCGTGGACTTTATTGTGGGGCTGCCGAAGGACCAGGGTTGTACGACGGTGATGGTGGTCGTGGACTATCTCACAAAGATGGGGCACTTCGTGGCCTGCAAGCAGGTTCCCTCGGCAGGTCAGCTGGCCTTGCTCCTCTTGAAGAACGTGGTGCGGTTGCATGGCTTGCCCTCCACTATCGTATCGGACAGAGGTTCGCAGTTTACTGCCCAGTTCTGGAGGAAGTGGTGTACGGAGTTACACGTCAAGTCGGCTTTGTCAACTAGCTATCACCCACAGACGGACGGGCAGGCGGAACGCCTCAACCAGTCGCTCAAGCAGTATCTGCGGTGTTTTGTGGATCAGGGTAAGGAGGAGTGGGTGGATCATCTATGGCTGGCAGAAATCGCCTACAACAACGCTACACACAGCTCCACCAAAACATCCCCGTTTTTTACCTCCTATGGTCACCACCCCAGGTTCCTGCCTTTCGTCCACCCAGCAAGGGTACTCCAAGTGCCGGAAGCCGCCAGGAGAGTGGCGCGCATCAAGGACACGCTTCTTCGGTCGCGTGCGTGCCTGGAGGCGGCCAAGAGGTCGTACAAGGCTGCGGCGGACAAGAAACGAAGACCAGGGCCTCTATATACGGTGGGGGAGTATGTATGGGTGTCCACCAGGAATCAGGAAGCACAGCGTGTTTCAGCCTAAATTCATTGGTCCGTATCGCATCACCAAGTGCCTCAGTCCTGTGAATGTGCGCCTGTGCTTACCAGACCATATGAGAATCCATCCGGTGTTCCACGTGTCTCTCCTGAAGCCAGCCACGAAGGGCGGGCGGGTGCCCTCGGTGCCGGTGTCGGTTGCCACCGATGTTGAATACGAAGTGGCGGGGATTCGGGACTCCAAGTGGCGGGGCGGCAAGCTCTGGTATTTGGTGGCGTGGAAGGGTTACGGCCCAGAGGAACAATCGTGGGAACCTGAGGCGGGCATCCATGCGCCTCGGTTGATCGCTGCGTTTCACAGAAAACACCCTGCCTGTGCGGGTCCTGTTCGGCGGGGCGGTTGAGGGGGGATGTACTGTCAGGATTCAGGGCGCGTAGGGAACGGAACACACAGCCGCAAAGGAAACAGACCCCGTCAGAGAAGACTAAGGAACCACAAGACCCGGCATGCCCAGCGCGACCTTTGCGCACCCGGAAATGCGTACTTAATGCGCATTGGATCACAGTACGCTGTTGAATATTTTGAACTCTAGCCGATGGTTCGTGGTGTCCCGGCTTTCCCTTTGTGCACGGAGCTGGGAATTGGGAGCCGACCGGCATTGGGTGGAAGCACCGCAGTTTGGTACTACGGTGTTCTGGCATAGGAAACGAGCGGAGTTCGTTTCTATCTGCAGTCTTAGAGTCCTGGTTGAGCTTGGGATTTAAAGCTCCCGGGACGGACAGGAACAGAGACGCCCACCAAGGAGGTGGTTGCCGCATCTCTGTTTTGGGTGATACTTTATCTTTGTTTTCGACCCCTCGGTGGAGCGCCTGGAGAAGCGTTCCTGAGGAAAGTGGCATATCAAGGAGGACGCCTCATCGTGCACACCCCATCAGTCGTATCGAATGGCATTTTCGGCCGTTTCTCTGCACAGTGTCCTCTGTTGGCCGGACACCGGGACCGGTGTCCATGCAGAGGACGGTTGGACCACGGCACTGCTGAACTAAGTGCTAAACGGCTGATGGGTAACGTATGAGAGACCTTATGTGCGAGCTTTGAGTCGCCTTACTGTTGTTTGACCTGAGCTATGTGTGCTTGTGCCTATTAAACAAGAACATAGCCGTCTTTGTGTTGCCAGAGGTCTTTATTACAGGTATCATCGATCCCGACAAGTAGGGGGGTGGATTGCAATGGGTAATGTCTGGGTGCATGGCGGAGTGCATTCGTAGGGCCTGAGTGGTTGATGGAGTGCATAGGTAGCGCCTGGGTGATTTTATAAGTGCCTGTGTAGTGGCTGGGTGATTGAAGGAGTGCATGGATAGTGCCTGGCTGATTGGAGGAATGCAAGGATAGTGCCTGGGTTATTGCATGAGCACATAGGTAGTGTCTGGGAGGTTGGAAAATTGCATGAGTAGTACCTGAGTGATTGCATGAGTGCACAGTTAGTGCCTGGATGATTGGAAGACTGCAAGGGTAATGCCTGGGTGATTGCATGAGTGCAGCAGAAGTACCTGAGTACATGTATGAGTGTATGTGTAGTGCCTGAGTGATTGCTCAAGTGCATGGGTAGTACCTGGGTAATTGGAGAAGTGCATGGATTGTGCCTGGGTGTTTGGAGGAGTACAAGAGTAGTGCCTGGGTTATTGCATGAGTTCATAGATGGTGCCTGAGTGATTGCATGTGTTCAGGAGTAGTGCCTGTGTGATCGGAGGAGTACATGCGTACTGCCTGAGTGATTAAAGGAGTGCATGGGTAATGCCTGGGTGATTGCATGAGTGCAGGGGTAATGTCTGGGTGGGATCACTGACATAATATCGAGGGACATAATATCGACTAGCAAAAATATCGGCGACAAAATATCGACAGACAGAATATCGACTTTGTAGCTACAAACAGGTAAGTACAAAAATATTGAGTAAAAAATATCGTTTACAAAAATATAGTTTATAAAAATATCGACTTTATTAAAAACTATTTTAAATTAAATTAATATTAAAAATTAATTACTAAAATATACTTAAAATTACTTAAATTACCTTATAATAATTAAATAATTAATGAAAGTTATAAAAAAAAATTACAATCATATTTGTTAAAACATATATATATATAGTAACGTAATATAATTAAATAATATCCAATATTATTACCGGAAGTGTAAAAATTACTATTCCAACTCCAGAGAGTGCAACAGTAGAGAAAGCGTTGGATAGCGTAGGGGTAAAAATTACTATTCCCACTACAAAGAGTGCAACAGTAGGGAAAGCGTTGGATAGCGTAGGGGTACAAATTACTATTCCCACTCTAGAGAGTGGAACAGTAGGGAAAGCGTTGGATAGCGTAGAGGTACAAATTACTATTCCCACTCCAGAGAGTGCAACAGTAGGGAAAAGCTTTGGATAGCGTCGGGGTAAAAATTACTATTCCCACTCCAGAAAGTGCAACAGTAGGCAAGGCGTTGGATAGCGTAGAGGTAAAAATTACTATTCCCACTCCAGAGAGTGCAAAAGTAGGGAAAGTGTTGGACAGCGTAGGGGTAAAAATTACTATTCCCACTCCAGAGAGTGCAACAGTAGGGAAAACGTTGGATAGCGTAGGGGTAAAAATTACTATTCCCACTCCAGAGAGCGCAACAGTAGGGAAAGGGTTGGATAGCGTAGGGGTAAAAATTACTATTCCCACTCCAGTGAGTGCAACAGTAGGGAAAGTAGATACTTCATATATTATTTAAAAAAATTATATATTATTATTTTTAAAAAATGTATTAAACGTATTTACCAAATTAATATAATATAATAATTACTTAATTACAAATACTAATTTAAATTAATCATTACAATTAGTTATCTATTAATACTAATAAATTACAAATTAACAATTAATTAATTAGTAATTAAAAAGTTAATTAACAATTAAAATCTAATAAATGCCCAAAAAAATTAACATATGTAATTAGTTATAATTAAATTACTTCCCAGCCTATTCCCCTATAAACCCACAACCCACTACAGAAAATACATTTGTAAAATTAACATAATTATCAATTAATCAATTTAATAACATTAATTCTCAATTAAAAGTTAAATAATTACCACTTAACAATTATTTAACTATTAATTATAAATAAATAACACTACATAAATTAACATATTTAATTAATTATAATTAAATTACTCCCCACCCTATTCCCCTAGAAACCCACAACCCCCTGCAGAAATTAAATTAGTTAAATTAACATATTTATCAATTAATCAATTAAATAAAATTAATTGGCAATTAAAATTTAAATAATTACAAAATAAAAATTAATTAACAATTAATTATAAACAAATACCAATAAATAAATTAGCATAATTATCAATTAATCAATTAAATACAATTAATTGGCAATTAAAATTTAAATAATTACAAAATAAAAATTAATTAACAATTAAATATGAACAAATACCAATAAATAAATTTACATATTTAATTAATTATAATTAAATTACTTCCCACCCTATTCCCCTATAAACCCACAACCCGCTACAGAATTAAATTACGCAAAATTTAAATAACTTTAAATTCATTAATTAAACTACATTATAACATAAATAAACACTTTTAACACATAAAATACACTATAAAATATTCGATATTATTAAATGTTCGATATTTTTATTAACCTATATTATGTACTTCGATATTTTGACTATCTATATTTTAAAATTCGATATTACATTACTTACCTTCAAAACGATATTTTTGATGTCTATATTCTGTCCATTCGATATTTTGTCCAGCCTATATTTTTTACTCGATATTATGTCCATTCGATATTTTGTAGTCGATATTATGTCTGTTTACCGTCTGTTTGATTGGAGGAGTGGATGGGTACTGCCTGAGTGATTGAAAGAGTGGATGGGTAATGCCTGGGTGATTGCATGAGTGCAGGGGTAAGTCTGGGTGTTTGTAGGAATGCATGGGTAATGCCTGGGTGCATGGAGGAGTGCATGGTTAGTGCCTGGGTGATTGCAGGAGTGCATTGGTAGTGCCTGAGTGAGTGCATGAGTGCATAGGTAGTGCCTGGGTGATTGCATGAGTTCATGGGTACTGGCTCGGTGATTGGAGGAATGCATGGATAGTGCCTGGGTGATTGAAGGAGTGCATAGGTAGTACCTGCGTCATTTTGTAAGGGCATGGGTACTGGATCAGTGATTGTAGGAGTGCAAGGGTAGTGCTGGATGATTGGAGGAGTGCAAGGGTAATGCCTGGGTGCATAGAGGAGTGCATGGATTATTTAGCTGTTTTATTTAGCTGTTTTATAACGCGCTCTGTTACTACCAGAGTATCCTGGCGCGAAAAGGAAAAAGAAGCAGGTGGCCAGAAGGAAACAGAAGAAAATAAAAAAAAAAATCTAGTAAGCAGATCTAAAAAGATGCGTCTTCAGTGCCTTCTTAAAAGGAACAAAATTCTGGATCAATCTCAAGGATAGAGGCAGAGTGTTCCAGGCCGAAGCCGCGAGAACGGCAATTGACTGGCCTCCTCGTCGAAAGCGGGGTATACTCAAAAAATTGCAGTCAGCCGAGTGTAAAGAAGGAGTGGGGGTGTAGCGGCTAAATCTTTTCCTCAGATAGGAAGGCCCAAGGTCATTGACTGCTTTAAATGCTAATGTTAGGATTTTAAAAGTAATCCTTTGAGCAACGGCAGCCAATGTAGTTCCTTGAAATGGATACGCACACTTTCTCTACTAGGCACATTGCACAGAAGTCGCGCCGTCGCACTTTGGATGATCTGTAGTCTAGCGACTAGGAAGGCTGGAGTTCCGCTAAGAAGAGAGTTGGCATAATCGAGCCGAGATAGTATTAAAGCCCTCGCAACCGACTCTCTTGCTGAAGATGGAAGCTAAGGAAAGAACTTTCTCATAGACTTGAGAGATCCGAAGCACACCCCTGTGAGTTTTTTTATGTGTGCCTCAAATCTCAGATCCTCCCCAAACCATACTCCCAAGTTCTTTGCAGGGATGGTAACTGAACTTGGCTGGGGAAAATCAGAAGGCCACAAGAGTTCTCTAAAATTAGGCGGAAATTGGCCATACAACAAAATTTCAGTTTTGTCTTCGTTGCATTTCAGCTGTGCCATTGCTAACCAGTTAAAAACTGCAGAAAGACAAGAAAAAATGACCTCAGTGTTAAGTGCTGCATCAGGCCAAGTAAACAAAAGTTGCGTATCATCTGCATACGCTATAATTTTGGCCCCCATTTGTTCGGCCAGCACAATGAGTGGGGTAAGGTACACATTAAAAAGCAAGGGGCTTAATGTAGACCCCTGATGTACCCCGGTAGTAAGAGGCTTGGCCGAGGAAGAAAAAGGTGGGATCCAAACCTGCTGGGACTATCGGACAAAAAAGATTTTACCCATTCTAGTGCTGAGCCCAGCACACCAATCTCAGCCAATCGAGTCAGGAGAAGTGAGTGCGGGACAGTGTCGAACGCGGCAGAGAGGTCCAATAAAATTAGAACCGCTCTGCCGCCACTGTCCAGACACTCCCTGATCGCCTCTGAGATCTCCACCAAGGCCGACTCAGTGCTGTGAGCTGTACGAAAGCCGGACTGGGCAGGGTGGAGAGCCTCCGATGATTCCACAAAGGCATTCAGCTGGCGAAAGGCAAGTTTCTCTCCAATTTTCGCCATGGCTGGAAGCAGGGATATGGGTCTATAGTTGCCCGGCACAGCAGGATCAGCACCCGTTTTCTTCAACAAGGGAAGAAGCTTAGCCTGTTTCCATTCTTCGGGAACCTTAGATGTTTTAAAGGATAGACCCATTATTTGTGAAACCTCTAATGCCACTAATTCTGCCACTTCAGCCAACACCCGGGCCGGGCAAGTATCACCAGGGGCACCGGATCTCAGAGATTTAATTGCCAACAAGGTGTCTTCCACTGGGGGGGGGGTAAATCTCTCCATAGTGTAGATAGGCGGCATTATAGATCTAACATTATCAGCAATCCTGCTCCCTCCACTGACCGCTCTAAGACTCTGCTGTATTTTAGCAATTTTTGTTAGAAAAAAAGAGGAAAGGTTCTCACACCATTCAATAGAGGGTTTCACCGATATTTGTTCAGCACAAGGGGAGAGAAAGCTCTTGACTATGGAAAAAATTTCACGGCTGTTATTATTAGCTTTCTCAATTCTTCTGACAAAGTATTCATATTTGGCCAGTTTAATACTAGCATAGTACTCCCGCGGTACCGAGCGGTAAGCTACCGTGGCTTGTGGCCAATAGGCCACCCTCCACACTCTCTCCAATTTCTTACAAGCAAGCTTAAGAATGCGTAATTGGGGTGAATACCAGGGTTGCGAGAGGGTCATCCTGTCTCTACCTGATTCTGACCCTTTCGATGAGGCGGAAATCCCTGCTCTCAGCCAACCATCAAAAACTTGCAGTGCAGGATCCAATTCCCCTCCCAAGATGGGTCTGTTATGATCGAGCCAGGTAATAAAATTACCTACATTAATCTTCGGGGGGAACGTATTCCTGCAAGATTTGGGTATATCTTTCATGGCCGACCAAGTAAATCTAATCAGCCGATGGTCAGTCCAAGTTAGAATTTGAGGGGCATCAACCTTCATAGGAAAGTTTGAACATATGACATCTAGAGTGTGCCCACCTATATGTGTAGGGGAGAACACCCATCGGGTAAGAGAAGCCAGGTCAAAGGAATCATAAAGAAGCTTACTTTCCTGAAGTTCACGACGATCAACATGAATATTCAGGTCACCAAGCAGTAAAAAACGCAAACACCTCACTGCTCGGGGAACCAGAGTCTCTAAAAGAGCTTTAAGAAAAGGACCTGAGGGGCCTGGAGGTCGATAAATAAGGGAACCGCCCAGTGTAAAATGAGGGGACAAAATCAAAGAAAAATTCACAATCTCACCTTCCGCTATATCATCAGTATTTTCAATATTGAGGGCCCAGGAATCTCTAAAAATAATAGCTAAACCACCACCCCTACCACTGGCTCTGTCTTTCCTCCGTATCTTAAACCCTCTGGGAATGGCCAGTTCAATGTCGGGAGCACATGAGCTATTCAACCATGTTTCTGTAATAAACAACAGGTCCAATGTACCATCTTCCAACAAAGAAAATATTTCTACTGTATGTTTGCACATTGAGCGCGCATTAATTAAAGCCGCAGAAATAGAGGCTAAATCTAAGATGGAATCTGATGACATAGTCTCATTAATACGCCATGCAAAACCGCAAGCAGAGCAGGAGTTAAGGCTAGCTGGATCTATCTTTACACAGGTTGATCCCATCTCAAGCGACAGGCGAAGCGCCATCAAACTCATTCGAGTGTATCTAATCGCAGTATTATTCGAGCTCCATGTCTGCAAGGTAGTCCGTCCGGTGTCCGCCACGTCCGAGGCACGGACGGGCGCAGACGGGCTGACCTTTGGCTTACCTTCGGCGCGCCTAAGGCGTGCCCGCCATGCGCGACCGCTGCGCGCTGATGAAGGCATGCTAATTTTATGCCGTGTCCTCTCTCCCCCAGCTAGAACGCTGCCACCAGTTCTGCTGGGGAGAAGGACTACTCACAAGATGGCCGCCCACCCTCGCCATGACCGTATCACCAGCTGCGGTGATAGGGGCCAGAAGAGGCTTGTAAAGGATAACGGGTGAGTCAGAGCTCCCCCGCGATGTTCCTGCACAACAAAAGGGTTAGGCAAAGTAAAGTGCACATAAAATAGAAATGCGATCTTTCCGTTTTTAAAATTCGAACAATCAGTATTAAAATCACCACTGCTCTTATTTTTATGGCCACATAGCACCTGAGTCCATAGAGAAGTGCATGGGTAGTGCCTGGGTGATTGGAGGAGTGCATCAGTTGTACCTGGGTGATTGCATGAGTGCAAGGGGGATGTATGACGGTACAACGCGTACCGTTTCAACGCGTGCCTTTACAACGCGTCTTTAACAACGCAAGTCGTTACAACGACTTGCGTTGTTGGGCGCGGATAGTGAATAGTATAATTTACTATTCTAACACCAGTCCCCGTGGATAGTAGGGAAGGTGTTGGAATAGTAAATATACTATTCTTTATCCTTTAGCGCCCTCCAGCGCAAGTCGTGGTTACGACTTGCTTTGTAAAGGAAGCGTCGTAAAAGCACTGCGGGGTAACATCCACGTTGGAAAGGATGTTCCCCGTGCAAGGGTAGTGCCTGGATGATTGCAAGACTGCATGGGTAGTGCTTGTGTGATTGTATGAGTGCAGCAGAAGTCCCTGTGTGCATGTATGAGTGCATGGGTTGTACCTGAGTGATTGCATGAGTGCATGGGTAGTCCCTGGGTGATTGGAGGGGTGCATGGATAGTGCCTGGGTGATTTTATAAGTGCATGGGTACTGGCTGGGTGAATGGAGGAGTGCATTGATAGTGCCTGTGTGATTGGAGGAGTGCAAGGGTAGTGCCTGGGTTACTGCATGAGTGCATATGTAGTGCCTGGTTGATTGCATGAGTGCAGTGATAGAGCCAGGGTGATTGAAGGAATGCAAGGGTAGTGCGTGGGTGATTTTTTAAGTACATGGGTAGTGGTTGGGTGATTGAAGGAGTGCATGGGTAATGCCTGTGTGATTGCATGAGTGCAAGGGTAATGTCTGGGTGATTGGAGGAGTGGATGGGTACTGCCTGAGTGATTGAAGGAGTGCATGGGTAATGTCTGGGTGATTGCATGAGTGCAGGGGTAAGTCTGGGTGTTTGTAGGAGTGCATGGGTAATGCCTGGGTGCATGGAGGAGTGCATGGTTAGTGCCTGGGTGATTGGAGGAGTGCATTGGTAGTGCCTGAGTGAATGCATGAGTGCATAGGTAGTGCCCGGGTGATTGCATGAGTGGATGGATACTGCCTGAATGATTGAAGGAGTGCATGGGTAATGCCTGGGTGATTGCATGAGTGCAGGGGTAAGTCTGGGTGTTTATAGGAGTGCATGGGTAATGCATGGGTGCATGGAGGAGTGCATGGTTAGTGCATGGGTGATTGGAGGAGTGCATTGGTAGTACCTGGGTAATTGCATGACTGCACAGGTAGTGCCTGGGTGATTAGAAGACTGCATGGGTAGTGCTTGCATGATTGCAGTAGAAGTGCCTGAGTGCATGTATGAGTGCATGGCTAGTGCTTCAGTGATTGTATGAGTGCATGAGAGTGCTAGGTGATTGCATGAGTACTGGGGTAGTACCTGGGTGATTGAGGAGTGCAAGGGTAGTGCCTGGGTGATTTCATGAGAGCAGGTGTAGTATCTGACTGAATGGATGAATGCTTGGGTAGTTCCTGTGTGATTGCATGAGTGCATAGCTACTGCCTGGGGGATTGGAGGAGTGCATGTGTAATGCCTGAGTAAATGCAAGAATGCAAGGGTAATGCCTGAGTGTATGGATGAGTATATGGGTAGTGCCTGCGTGATTGTATGGGAGCAGAAGTATTACCTGAGTGCATGGATAAGTACATGGATAGAGTGATTGCATAAGTGCATTGGCAGTGAGTTTGTGATTGTACAATAATGTGGCTAGTACCTGGGTGAATTGAATAAGCGTGGGAATAGTGCCTGACTGCATAGATGAGTAGATGGGTAGTGTTTAAAGGAATGGATGAGTGCAGTAAAAGTGGCTGTAAACATTATTTCACATTATCATGCTTATGAATGAATGAATGAATGAATGGGGGGGAACTTGTAACGCGCAACTTAGCCCAAGGGCATCAAGGCGCCAAATTACATTATTTCTTCTTACCTTTTGTACTAATGTAGATACAAAACTCATTGGGACTATTTTACAGTAGTTTGTTGTAAACTGAATTAAAAATCTTTTTAAACTTCACCATTACCTTCTGTAAAACAGAAGAAGAAAATTTTGTATTGAATATAATATTATTCTTTTAAGAACACAACATCATTTTAGAATTACATAACATTTTCAGTTTCCCTTTTTTGCTGTTCTCAGATTCTACTGAATTTTGCCATACTCAGTGATTTCAATGTAGTATCATCATACAACAGTAGTGGAAAAAAGAATCAATGAGATTGTAAAAAAAAAAATCAGCGTTGAGCATTATTTAGAACATGTGTTTACCTAGCTACAGTTTCTAAATTACATACTTCAATTACATTCATTCTTTTATTTCTCTCAACTACATTTTGTAAAATGTACACTCTCATTTACATCTCGTATACTTGTTTATAAACCCATTTTTCCAAATGCAATATGAATGATCACAAACAATAATCCAAACACTATTTGTTCATATCTTCCCAATAGGCCAAATAATGTTTTTGGAACTTTTGCATTGAAAATATCCAAAATAAACTTGTTAATTCGTGTTCAAATCTTCCCAATAGGCCGAATGATGTTTTCAAAACTTTAGTTTAAAAAATATCAGATATGAATTTCGTAATTCTAAAGGCAACCTACATTTAAATTCCAAATGGGCATCATTGCAATGTGTCCATCCTTTATTGCACTTTAAATACACAGTATAGTGTCCAGAGGTTATAGTAGGTCCATCATGGAAATAATAGCCACTGCTTTAAAAGTTCTTTCTGAAATTGATACTTGACTTGCCACAAAATGTTTAATTCTGGTTTCCAATTTTATTCCATTTGCTCTACAACATTGTAGCATTAAAATGACATCTTTTCCAAATCTTTCTATATAATGTTGACAACATTTCTGATTACAATGAGAACATTTCATATCTTGATTAGTTGTTTGACTAGTTTGTTAAAAGACACTGATTTGCAATCTGATATCTTCAAGTATATGAATCGTTAAGTTTCTATTTCAGTGGTAGAAGAAAATCAACACGCTTCACATTTATGATCCCATCTGTAATTTAGTCCGAATACATTTTCAATTTCTATTCCTTCATCTTCCAATACTCCAAGCAAATTCTTGTGCGTGTTGTATATTCAATGTAAATTTCAATGAACCAGTACATATATCCAAAAGATGCCGAATGCCAGAAGCAGTATGGATTTTACTCCTAACTTTTGAAAAATATAATGTAGTAAAGAACAGAATCTTTTTTCTCAATTTTCCATAATTTCATGATGAAGATCTTCTAGATAAATCACAACATTCACAATTACATTAGCATAGCAGTTGATACCTGAACTATTTTCTAACGGGTATCCTACACTATTATCAACTGTGTCCATTTTCATTTTCTTTGCAGCGTCATGATTCTCTAGAATTGTTTTCTTTTTTTGAATCTCAGTAGAATGTTTGTCATATTTCAGTTTTGCACACACTACACGTTTCTCATATACAGGATATTCACCTAAGTTAGGAGCATAAAGTCTTCTTAACCAATTGTACTCTCTTACACTATTTGCATTAGCACTAATCTTTTTCTCATCAAAATCGATCAAATACAAACCAGATAATGTTCTTACTCACGACTATGCAATGTATGCCATGCCCTCTTTAAACACTGTACTTCCAAAATTTACCAAAGCACTGTCTACACTTAAACCTTGAGATATGTGAATGGTTACTGCATATGCTAAAGTAAGAGGAAACTGTTTTCTATGAACATACAAGTCTTTGACAAGCAAAAACGAACAGCACAACTTCCAATCTGTTTTATCTCTTCAGTCTGATCAAATTTAATCTTCAGAAATTCAATTCCATCTCTGTTCTGAAAATGTACAAAATCAACAACTTTCCCCATTGCTCCATTTATTAAACCTTCTTCTACATTCAAATTATGCCGTAAAACTACCCGACACATACATATAAAGTATTTTCTAAACCAGCAGTCTTCAACACTTTTTCCAAGGAATCCAATTTGGACTGTAATTTCTCTGAGAGAAGAATAGTAACTCCTTTGTGTTCCATTTTATCAATAGCTTCCATTTTAACTATTGGTTGTTTTTCCAATGTCAATAGTTCTTGATTGAATGTCTAAAACTCTTGCAGTGTAGGCATTAGGCAAACTATAGACTTCTTTTCTCCAATTGTTTTGTACATTATCTCAGGTGCTATGTTTTCCTTTGCAAACAAGTTAATTAGTAGCCGACTTTGTAAAGCTTCTTTACTATGTTTTGTCAAATTACTACTTCTAATATCTTGAAGAATGTTTCCATAATGTTCATCACTTGCTTCTCGCATATTCTTAATAAGTGCTTTATATTTAAAATGAGACCAAATGTTCACATTTCAAATATTTCCCAAAGATTTCCTAGTGTCTTCATGGACAAGTGTTTTAAAAACCGGTTGCCCTTTCACAGGAGTAAGTGTAGTAGATCGCTGAATACAATTACATTTTTTCCTCCAAATAGAACATCATAATCTGTTTGTAAAATCTGTTGCATTCTGAAATGTACAAAGGTAAGCATTAAGTTTGTGACCATGCTCACCTCATCAATGATTAAAAGTTTCATTTTCTTCAGTACTTTTGAAACTTCATAACAAGCTTCTCCAGATAGCTTGTGATAATCCAATTTATTTTCATGTTCAACTGGTAACATGAGTAATCGATGTAAAGTAATCCCTTTAATGTTGTGCGCTGCTAATCCAGTTGGAGCTGGTACAACACAAGATAAATGTGATTCAGTAGTTTTGTGTAGATAACTGGTGAAAACTTTAATTAAGAAAATGTTTCCTGTTTCAGCTTGACCACTGATGTACAGTTAAAAGGTTTATGATGTGCATTGGCATTCTTTTTTTCCATGCAGCAAACCATGCTGTATTTATTGTGTCGCATGCTTATATATTTCTTTTTGTTCAATATTTAGTTCTTCCAAGTTTCCCAACTCAATAATATCCTGTTCTGATTGTTGCATTGCCATTTCTACTTCATTCATGGCTATTGCTGCTTCATTTTCAATAATTGGTTGTATTGCAGGGTGATTTTCTACAGTGGCTAGGGGTGGTCAAATTAATATGAAGAAATACACATGCGAAATACAGGAACTGAATCAGAATGGTTTACACCTTATTTGAATATATCAGATTAAACAATAACTGTCAAGAGACACTCAATATTCATTAATGAAACCATACAATCTTAATAAAGACCTAGATATTAAAGACACATTTTGAAATGGAAAACAGAAACATGCAGTTACAATGAGACTTAAAATCCTAATAATGTAGAGAAAGAAATGTGTTTCAGAATACAATAAAGAACGTACAATCTTAAACAAGAATTCTAAAATAAGAACATCGGTTAACCGGAGATCAACCAGCACGCGACCCACAAACACAGTGCAAGGTGGTCCCTCAAGTGGACCATGGCCACCTCTTTTATATTGATTTAATGAGGAAGTGCTTGACCACAGGTTCAATCCCATGACTGGGTGTTTGACCGTCATCCTCCCACAGTTTGTACATTTATCAGAAATGATGTGCGTCACTTCACGGAATTTTACAAGACAGTGGAAGACTACAAAAGGTTATAGGTCATTCTCACAATCAACGTTGCTTGCCTTACGTTGCTTGAAGCTAGCAAAAATATAATAAAATAAAGAATATGGAAGTATTGAAACTGGCCCCCACCATTTTGTACCCCATTGCGCTCCTCTTAGTTTCAGGTTTTCCCTATTTTTGTGATATTTGATTATCCTTCGGTGGGTGTATTACGAGAAGAGCACATTGAAAGTACAACGAGTGAGGGGGCTTTCGGGCACCTGTGTACCAAGGGTACAGGGCTGAAGCTTTGTGTGTGTGGCAGGAGATACATTGTCATTATTAGCAGCGAGGCATTAGGCCTATAACCCTTGGAGAACAGTTGAGACAGTGTCAACTTAACAGATTCCTGTATACTGGCTGGTAGGCTCATATGAGAGACCCATGCTTCAGGTGTGGGCGGGGTTTGGCCTAAGGCATTCATATGGTAAAACGGGACCCTGCTTCATTTCCCTCCTCATGTTAATTTTTTAACAAAACTCTAACAGTGTATTTGGCTGATCCTTCGTCCAGCGTGGGTAGCCAGGTCATGTCATTGTCATAGGGACACTTGCACTCCTTACGTAATTGTGTTCTCAGTTCAATATATACTCCTTCAGGCCTGTCAGCTACTGTTTCATATTGCTCTTCATTAGGATCCGTCCCTACTAGGCGTCTACCAGGGGGAGGGGTGAGCTGTAGGAATTTGGTACTGTGTTTCTGTAGGTGTCTGTAATAATAGTGAGCCATTTGTTGTGGGCTCACCTTTCTCTAACAGTGCCAATTCATCCCCTTGCCTTGTTCAGTATTTTTATGTGTTGACTGCCTGTATATTCCTGTGTTTTAGTAATTCATCCCAACTAGTTTAGTACTGAATTTTTTCACACAATGACACACTATCTGTATGTCGCAACAAAAAAGCAACAGCACGCCACAAATTGGCACTAACATTTTTAGGAGGGCAGACAACCATGAAGGCATCCAGCTAAAACTGAACCAGTCTGGTAATATGTCTGCCCTGGCACCTCCTTCTTCGACCATTTTCTTTCCTAAATTGTCCAAGTCCTCAATGGCCTTTGTAAGTGATCCATTCTCTGCATCATTTGTAGGCACGAAAGTGCAGAAGGTTTTTTAAATCCGGCAATATATTCCACCATTCATCGCAGTCTGCATGTACAGGACATACCGATTCTCCAGGGCCATACGCCTCAGGGGGTGCAGTTCTTCCTTGATAGCATTGAGCCCATCCCTGGTACTGTTGAGGGCCTGCATGACTTTGTAGCGGGTCGCCTCAATCCAACGTACATTTGCCTTTGTCTGGAACAGTGGGACGAGGCCTCAAAAAAAGACCTGGGCATCGTTGAAAAGGCGGAACTGTTGGAGAATGTCATAAAAGGGGTCATTGGCAAAATATTGAGCAATCCGTCGGTGTCGGTGGAGTAAGGTGACGTCGCCTGTCATTGGGTGTGAATAGATATGAGATGAATTTGTTGCTGGAACGACCAGGTGGACTTCATGCATGGTCATTAGTGTGCATAGTCCTTTCCATTGAGGGGGCAGTTGGACATAGAGGCGTTCTCTGCAAGCCCAGTAGCAGTCCATTAGACTGGAGGTGCCATATTGCATGTCCAAATTCAAAATTGTGCTGTTGCATCCAGAGTTGTGACCCACAGCTGACGTGCCATTTACTAGAAAACAGAGAAGAGGTGACTTTAGTTTGAATGCTTTTTTCGGGTTTGGACATTTTCTGCCCACCTCTGATGTACCTTCCACCCTCTTGGGACCAAATCTGCTCACGTTCATCCTCAACCTCCCAGTCAATCCCGTCTTCATAATCTGAGTCTATCCAAGGGGGCCCTAGGGATGCTGCTCTGTATACCAAGTAGCCAGGATCGTTCCACTTGCCATGGACATTAACTTGTACCAGTAGGCGCCCCACAGGTCTATTTTGGCATGGGCACGGTTTTGCCGTGTGGTATGGATACATCGCATACTGCTGAAGGTGATGATACTGTAATATATCCATGCTTCCAAATGCGAGGTGTCCTAAAGTCCATGTAAGGAATTCCTATCTGATACATGTTCCTTATCTCCCCCTCAAGATCAGCTGTGTCAGAGATAACCTTGTGTGTAATGGGGGCGTGGTCCCATACTGTGCATTCACGGTCACGGTGGCAATGTCAACCTTAATGATCTGGACCTGTCCTTGTATGTCACAGAGGAATAGGTGTAAAAGGCACTTGGCAGTGCATGGTGGTACTTCTCTGTGGAAAATCAATTTATCTGCGCCTACCGCATGGGGGATATATGAGCACATGTAACATGATTCGTTTGTGACCTGCTTGCCAGCTTCTGTCACATCTCTGTAGCATAAGTTATCTAATAGCGCACTATGGACGGAGTAGATTATGGCCTCAGGAGGCCGAGCTGGTTGGGCCTGTCTGCATCAGCGAGGCAGCCGCAAAGGGCGTATTGTGATTTCAAGGGTACCGTCCCATTGTGTATTATTGTCACTGGGTGCCGGAGAGAGTGCTGTGTTGTGCTCATCATTATTTGGGGCACTGCCAGAAATAAAAGGGAATGTTGCACCTTTTTAATGGTGTTATTTTCAAAGGAGGTTTGACAACTTTAAACTTCTCAATAATTTCAGCACTTTTATCAATACACTGGGAAGTAGTTGCAAACTAGTTGAAGAGTGCTATGACTATTCCTACAAAAATGTAAAATATTAACATGTATGTATAACTGCTACGACTATTCCTACAAAAATGTAAAATATTAACATGTCTGTACATAACTTAAAATAGGAAATTTCTATGCGGCGGATATTTCTGCTGTGTCTGAAACCATAAACAACCAAGCGATAACCGTCTTCTTCTTCTTGGATAGTCAGTGGAAACACAATGCCTTCCTCTTTTTCATCTCTTAGTTCAAGGATGGTGCTGGATTGATCCTGTTGTCTGATCGGTGGATCCATGCTTTCCTCTCTGCAATTCAAACAGCTCTGGGTGAAGTCTTTCACTTTGAACGGGCCGACAAACTTCAGATCTTTCTACTTTCTAACAGCTTTTTGGACAAAGATCTGTGTTCCGGTACAAATGGGCGGGAGCTCAGGAGGGGTGGAACCCTTGTTCTTCCTCTTTGATTTCTGGGTAAAGAGGAACTTCGCATTACGTGTGAGTGCACACAAATGTTCATAGATTTCAGCTTTTACAATTTTAGAAGAGCTTTCAGTATCTAGTTTGGGTCTTGTTGGGGGGCTGAGACATTAATTGTTCGACCAGTGACAAGCTGGTGGGGTGTGAGGTGGTGGTCGCAACTGGGGGAATTCCTGAGTGCAAATAGGACAATTGGTAAACAATAGAGCCATTTCTTTCCAAATGTTGCACTTATTTTCCTTATTTCTCCTTTGAGCAAGCCGTTAAGGCATTCACAAATGCCATTGCTTTGTGGGTGATAAGCTGATGTCAATTTATGTTTAATTCCTAACATTGTTGTGAGAAGCACAAAAATGGCATTAGAAAAATGGCTGCCGTTATCGGAACGGATCACGTCTGCCAAACCCCAGCGCAAAATGACCTCACGGAGCAGAAAGTTAGCTGCTGCTTTGGCATCGCAGTGGACACATGGTCCAGCTTCGATCCACCGTGAGAATGGGCATACTACCACAATGAGGTATCGATAGTTCTGACATCGATCAACCATGTTCACATAGTCGATGTGGAGTTCTTTGAAAGGGCCTGTTGGTTTTGGTATTGTAGAGGCAACTGTTTTCCTAGTGGGGTGTGGTGAGTACCGTTGTCAAATAAGACATTTATTGACAACAAGCTGTATTAATTCATGGGCATTAGAGATGAACCAGTCAGTCGATAGGGTGGTGGACATATTATCTAGAGAAACATGTGTGGGAAGGTGTAACTGGTCTAACGCTACCTGTAATAAGGCCTGTGGCATGACAGGTTTTCCTGCTATAGTTTGTCTGTAAGTAAAATCTGAGGCATCTTGCTGTACTTCCCTCTTCTTCCACAGCTCTTTCTCTTCAGGTGGTGCCCTTTCCTTGTATTTCTCTGAGGTGTAACTGTGTGATGTGATCATTTTGTTGTGTAATGTCAATAGTGTGTGGAAGCGTTAAATCGGGGTTGTCGTCATGTGCACTTTCTTTGTCCTGTTGTACTGTTGTAGGTGAGTATTGGGCAAGCAAGATGGGGGTGTGCAGAGCTTCTGGAGCTTCTGGTGGTACTACAGGTGGAGGTGGTGGTACAGGTGGTAGCCTCCTAGCTGCGGCTTTAGCTTCCCAGTCTGCCAGAGTGTTTTCTCTGGAGATAAAGTCTTAGCCATTTGTATGTGCTGCACATTTTACTACGGCTGCCTCAGCTGGCATTGTCAGCACATCAATTCGTTCTTCAAGTAACTGTCTGTGCATTACAATCGTGCCATCTGACTTGAGAAAACCACACCTTTTCATTGCAAGATGCTGGAATGTGTTGTTGTGGTAACATATGCAGAGTCTGAATACACAGTGATGTGTTTGTCTGCCCCATTTCTTAAGGCTGCAAGCAAGGCCACTAGTTCTGCCGCTTGTGCTGAGTAGCGTGAGGGTAATGTTATTTGCTGTACAATGTCTAGGGAGTCAGAGGAGTCATTTTGTTGTGCTCTAGCTACTGCAGCTCATGTATACCTGATCCCTTTTTCTTGATCAATGGTAGAGGAGCTGTTAACAAAGTACACAGTACTGTCTGGCATTGGGTCCTCCTTTGCTGTTCCTGACTCATCTGGGCAGTATGTGGCACAATCATGAGGGTCATCATCTGCAGTGGCAATGGGGTGGGCAAAGAATGTTGCAGGATTTACTGTGTGGCTTTTAACAACTTTCAGAGAGGGCAATGATAGTATGACTTCGTAACCTGACTCTCTTTGTGTGGTAAGAGTGGTCTTAGCTGTCTGTATTCTTGCAAAGACAGCATGTTCAGTGTACAGTGTTAGCGGGGAACCCATGACTATGGGGGTGCTTTTTTTGTTATGTTATGTTAAAAAGTTTATACAGCGCACGAATACCAGTTGTGTCTTGGCGCTAGCAAAATGAGAAGTAGACAGAAGCATTAGTCAGTGAAAAGCCAGGTCTGATGTTGAACGGGAGAGTTCCAAAGCCTTGTGGCTCCCACCACAAATCTCCTTCTACCCCAACGTGCCTTGAGGAATCTCTGAGAGAGTATCACTTTTGCATCTTGTGATGTCAGGCATCTGTTTGGAGAGTACCAGTGCAATGAGTGTTTCAGGAACTGAGGGCCAGTCCCATGTAGTGCTTTATAGGTAATGCACAGAGTTTTAAAACTGATCCGACTTTTGATTGGCAGCCAGTGTAGGCTCTGGAGGTGAGTTCCCACCGACTGGAATTTCAGGATACCCAGGAGAAGCCTTGCGTCCGCGTTTTGGATCATCTGGATCTTTCGTAATTGCTCATGGGCATACCAATGTATAACCCATTACAGTAGTCCAGTTTAGAAAGGATTAGGGAAGTAAGTGACTACCGTTTTCCTACTTTCTACAGGGATCAGAGGTAGGATTTTCCTAATTGTTTTAAGCAGAAAGAAACATGATGATGAAACTGCCTTAACTTGAGATTCAAAATCCAGTCTCTGGTCTATCATCACACCCAAATGTTTTGCTTTATGGACTGGGGTAGGTGCTGTTCCCAGGTCATCTGCCACCAAATTTAGGACCAGGAGGGGGAAAAATTACCGAACAGAATCACCTCTGTTTTCCCAGAATTCAGCTTGAGGCAATGCAAGCTCATCCATGTGCTAACTGCTGACATATAGTCCCTACATCTATTTGTTGGTGGTACTGTATTTTTGCTGATAGCAACCACAATTTGGGTGTCAGCCACGTAGGACGTTAGAGCCATTCCAAAAGATCTGATAATAGCTGCCAATTCTGAGATATAAATATTAAAAAGTGTAGGACTTAAAGAGGAGCCCTGTGGTACTCCACATGGGAGTGTAAAAGACGGGGAAGTAAAATTACCCAATGCGACAGATTGCGTCCTATCCGCCAAAAATGAGGCGACCAATACCAGTGCCTTTCCGGAGATACCAAAGGAATTTAAAGTTTATAACAGTGTTTTATGGTCTATGGCCGCGTCAAAGGCCGCCGACATGTCAAGCAGGACAAGTGCTGCAGTGCCCCCTGTGTCTAACACTGTTCTTATTTCATCTGTTGCCTTTATTAGTGCTGTTTCAGTGCTATGTTCTGCCCTGAATCCAAATTGTGCCTCATCCAGTAAGTTGTGTTCATGTAAATATTTTCAACAGCGAATGCTGCTGCTGCTGCTAGTGCTTGTTCCCATGGGTAGTGTCCTTTCATTACAGAATCTAGCATGCCACTGAAAGAGGCAATGGGCTTGTGGCCCATGGGGTATTTTTGGGTGAGGACTGATGCCATGACTTGACTATCACAGTGAGAGAACAGGTAGAAATATTTCGTGTATTCATGGGATCCCAACATTGGTGCATTTGTAATCTAATCTTTCAACTGCGTGAAAGCTGTTGTCATTTCAGGTGTCCGATCAATTTTGCTTTGTCTGTCTTTAGCCATTTTAACAGCTTTCAACAGTGGGGCAGTGATGGTAGAAAAATCAAAGACCCACTGATGAACATAATTCACTAATCCTAGGAATTTCTGCATGCCCTTGACTGTGTGCGGTTCAGGTGTATTTTTATTGCCTCTATTCTATCTGGGGTAACTCTTCTTCCTGATGCTGAGAGCAACTGGCCAAGGTAGTGTACATCTTTCTGACAGTATTAAAGTTTCTGTTTGTCCATTTTGTATCCTCTCTGTGCTAATGTTGTGAGCAGTGCTAAAGTGTCTTTTCTACACTGTTGTTCTATGGAGCTGCAGAGCAATATGTTGTTGACATATTGTAGCAGGGTGCTGTCACATTGGAAATTTGATAAATCATCTTTGACAACTCTGTTGAAAACAGTGGGGATTCACAATAGCCTTTGGCTACCCTTGTGTATGCCATTTGAATATTTTTGAATGTGAGTAGGTATTGGCTATGGGGGTGTAGTGGGACACAGAAAAAAGCATTTTTTAGATCGATGAAGGAAAAATATTCTGTGTCTGGTGAAATATTGGTGAGAATCACTGATGGGTCAGGGACAATTGGAAATTTTGGTACCACGATGTTGTTAAGGGGACGCCATTAACAACATGTATTGCAAGATATGCAGGGGTATTTTACTCCCTGGTCTAGTAAGGCTTGTTTGGTAGGGGCAATACCCTCCTCTGCTTCCTTTGACAAAAGGGTACTGGCGCACTTTTGTGAGTATGGCACCCTGTTTTAGTGTTTTTCTGAATGGTATGGCGGATTGAATAAGGCCTACATCATTTGGACCTTGGCTCTTTACTTGAGCCAGATTTGAGTCACGTGTGGTGTCAAATTGTGTGGCTGGAGTAGTCGTCCAATGCTAGGAATGCTCCATATGTGGGTGTTATTTCAAGACAGTGTATGTGTAAGATAATGTGCTTGGGACACATTTGGGAGTCCTGTGAGTGTGGGCAAAAGAGGAGCTCTTTTGAGAGCTGGACAGTGTGGCCATTCAGTACTGGTGTAGTGGCAACAATGATGTGCACTGCAGTGGAAAAAGCTTGTTCATCCACTGGGCAGGCCCTCAATTGGTCCTTCAAGGAGGAGTCCACAGTGACTGCCATTATTCTGGCCAAAGGTGTACCTGGAATGGAGCAAATCATTGCACCACCCTCATTGAAGTGAATGGTCATGTTCAATTTTGCCATGAGGTGGTGGCCCAAGAGATTTACTGGGGACCGTGGTGAGCAAACATTGTTCCACGCATTTTCCTCCTACCTCAATTGGTACTGGCTTGGTGAAAGGAACCCTAGCTATTGTCACAGAGAAGCCATGTGTGTCCGCTATCTGATTTGAAATGGGTAGTGCTCCACCTGTAATACAGGAGTAAGTGGCACATGTGTCAATGAAAAAGCTGCATGTTTTGTTGTTTATCGTGACAAAAGCAATGGGGTCCTCCTTAACATCTGTTGAACACGACAAGAGACGTCTGTGGGCTGTCCTAACTGTTATATCTTCCAGCCTGGTCCAAATGCATTATAGGAAGGTATTACTGTGCCTCCCTGAGGTACAAATACTTGTGCTTGGGGCATCATGTGATGTACTGGAGTTTGTGGCTCTTGTACTTGTGGCTGTACTTGTGTTACCTGAATTTGAGCAACTGCAGGGGCCTGCAGTTGTACTTGTTGCAGCATGGGCTGCTGCTGTGCTGGTGCGAGGTGGTAGTATATAATTTGGGGCAGAATCTGCTGTGGCTGCATTTGTTGTTGTTGTTGCTGCTGTGGCTGTATATGCTGCTGTTGTTGGTACTGGGTGGGGATGCGTTGTTAGGGTCCCCTGACCACCTCCCTTCCCTTATCCTGCATTTTGGTGCAACAATCTCTTTGAAGTGTCCTGGTAACTGACAGTAAAATCATATTAGGGGTTCTGGCTATTGTGTGGTCATCTGTGGACCCAGTCCTCTACCTCTGCCTCTACCCTGCATTCCTACAGGTCGGGGTCGTGTCTGTTCTGTTGATTACCATAATATGGCTGCTTTTGTGCATTTTCCTAGGTGGGCTGTGCTTGTATGTATGGTGCAACTCCTTGTGTATTGCCTGCTAATGCATTCAGGGTGTTCTGCTGAAATCCTGTAACAGCAGTCATCTGGTTGACTGGTGATGCGAGCATGACTGTGTCTGGACCATCTTTTTTCTTATGAAGTTTCTTCTGTACTAATTTGGCAGCTGCATTTCCTAAAGCTAATTGTCTGTTCCTGTTCTGTTCCTGCTTCTTTTTGCAGAAGTGAATAATGTGATCTTGTATTTCAGACCATGGTTGCAACTTTTCCTGTACCGCAGTGGACAGTCCCTTCTTTACTGTGTGGTAGAAGAACCTACAGTTCCCTCCTGTTGTGTTCCACTTGTCCCCTAACTCCTGATGCAATTGTTCCTTCATTCTGGAAATGTACTGTGCTGGGTCCTCATTGGGTTGCATTATTTGTGACATGAGTGACCCAATGTCTGAGACATCTTGGAATTTGCGGCACAATTGGGACCAAACATTATTTTGTTGAATGCTACACCATCGTATTTTGTTTCAGTGGCTGTAATGTTGTTATTAATAGTTTTGAAGATATCTTCTGCATCTTCTCCTATTAGGGAGATAAGCAGAATTTTGATATCCCCTGTTCCTAAGTTGACACCTGCAGTGTGCTTTTCCAGGGCGGCTATCCATTTTCCAGCACCCTCTGTGAGTTGTCTTTTCAAATTGTCTTTGTCCATCTGTGCCCATGGGACATAGATGGGTAGGGCATTGGCATTTTTAAACAGCACTGGCATCTGGTTTGTTACCCTGGTGCCTGCTGCTGTGGTCTATTGTTCAGAGTGTGGTCATATTCACATGCATGTTTTTGCCATATTTTCAGGCTTGCCCACATGTAGCCATAGCACCAGTATTTATCTCCCTCCTCATGTAGTATGCCGTTTTCTGCTGTTGCAATATGTTGTGGGTCGAAGGACCCAGTTGTGGCCATGGGATCATATCCGATGCAAGGCTTTCAGTCCAATCTGCCAAATTATCAGAGAAAGGATTGACATGAAAGTCAGAATCCTCTCTGAGTGTAACTATATCATTGGGTGTTAATTCAGTGTGGGCCAGTTTGCTGAGCAGCATCCTTTTCAAGTTCCTTTTCTGTCTAACAGAGCGCATTGATGCTGTACCCGAGACGTCATATAATATGTCATTTGGCCTGCCATGTGTCCCTAATACTTGTAGTCGTTCTATTTCTGTCCTTCGTCTTCTTCGTTCTTTTTGAACATTTAAGTCATGAAGCTCACTTTGTTCGGTATTTTGCATTAAATTGAGTGAGGACCTTGGTGGTGAGGTTACTGTGGGAGCTAGAATGAAAGGATTTGTGTTGCTAATTGGTGCTTTTGTCTCAGGCATGCCTGAGACAGTCTCTTCATATGTTTGGGACATCGTTGCAACCTGTTTATCCCCTGGACTGTGTACCTGCAATGTCTGCTGTAGCAGTGCATCTGGCATTTCACCATTGTGGTGATTTTGTAAGGCTTCTGTCACCGAGTAGGTCAGTTATCTGGCCATGCATTTGTTCTAATTTCAGGGACATACGTCTGATAGCTGCAGCGCCACCGGTGAGGCTTGGTGGTGGTACTTTGTGCAATAAATCTGTGTTTGTGTCGCCTAACGTGTTGCTGGCTATGCTTTTATTTAAGTCTGGCCCACTTGTGCAATTATTGAAGTGTGACTGATTAAATGTCTCATGGTATTTCAGCTCGCTATCCCTGAGGTCTTTATCAGTAAGTAGAAGGTCCAAGAAGGGATGTCTATCCGTGAGCTGGGAAATGCCACTAGTGGGCGACTGTTCATTGTTCTGTTTTGGGGGTAGCAGCTGTTCACCAGTAGAGGATGATGAGGAACCTGGGTGTGAGGTGTCAGTTGATTGCAATATGTGGGATGCTCTATCTCAGTTTTCATCCTCATCCTGCTGTTGTGCTGCATTATTCTGTGCTGGTGTAAGTTTCAGAGTGAACTGTGCATCTCTCTGACCAGGTAGTCCTGGTATTACAGCTCCTCTCACTGGGCTGTTGGCGGTAAGGGGTAGCAATGGTTGGGTGATGTCTATCAAAGTATCAGATTGTGAGTAAGGGGGATCTTCTGAACCGAGGTGTGCGTGACCCATAGCTGTTTGATCATTTGATGTCAGTTTTAAGTCTGAATTGATACCAATATTTGGGTACATGCCACTAATGTGATAGGCAAGTGAAGGGGCTGTGGGCATTAGTGTTGACTCAGCAGTCTCTTTAAAAAATACACCACAATGCCAGGTTGTCCTTACGTTTTTGAAGCTTTTTACCAGAGTATTTTGCTCCTAGGAATGTTGTGGCATGATCTAGTGTGGCACGCTCGAACGCTTCTTCGGCGGTCCAAGGGTGAATCAAGTTCTTTGAGTGTTTGTGCAACTCCTTACAATGTTTAGTTAGGTGCTGTTCTTAGTCTGTGAAGTTCTTGAGCACGTGTTGCAGTGGAGTGGCCATACTAATGTATTTAGTGTATCAGTGTTCGTTAGGCCTCCCTGAAACAGGGGTATGCTTGTGTGCAGACACACTCTTGTTCGCCTAGCGTCAGCCTCTTCCTTTTAAATTCTGGAATCAAGGCCTCTTACCAGTTCCTCTCCCACTGCTTCAAGGATTATCAGATATATACCTTCTTTTAATTCCTTCTCCTGTGGTCCTGTACAAACGCCTTTAGGTGAAAAGTCAGGGAACTGAAGTTGGCTGGTCAAGCAATCAACAGCAATTTTGCTTTGAAGTTGATTCCTTGGCCAAGAGCTGGATAAAGTTGTAGGTATCTCTAAGCCTAGAGTTACTAAGGTGTTATGTACGTAGATCTTTTCCGCCGTTTTGTTCACTGTGTACCTCAATATTCTGTTCATCTGTCTGTCAGTCGGAGACCATTAATTCAGGAGGAAAATAGGGGCATGTTAAGAGCAGGTTTTTCACGGAATCAGGCATCTTGGACCACAAACCACACTGAGCCTAGCCAGTTGCCCTTTCACAGGAGTAAGTGTAGTAGATCACCGAATACAATTACATGTTTTCCTCCAAATAGAACATCATAATCTGTTTTTAAAATCTGTTGCATTGTTAAATGTACAAAGGCAAGCATTACATTTCAGACCATGATCACCTCATCAATGATTAAAAGTTTCATTTTCTTCAGTACATAAATAGCTTCTCCAGATAACTTGTGACTTTCCAATTATTTTCATGTTCAACTGGTAACATGAGTAATCAATGTAAATCCATCCCTTTAATGTTGTGTGCTGCTAATCCAGTTGGAGCTGCTACAACACAAGATAAAGGTGATTCAGTAGTTTTGTGTAGATAACTGGTGGAAACTTTCATTAAGAAAATGTTTCCTGTTCCAGCTTGACCTCTGATGTACATTTGAATAGGTTTAAATGATATGCATTGGCATCCTGTTTTTTCATGCAGCAAACCATGCTGTATCTATTGTGTTACTTGCTGATATATTTCTTTTTGTGCAATATTTAGTTCTTCTTTCAAGTCTCCCAACTCAATAATATCCTGTTGCGCTTGTTGCATTGCTGTTTCTACTTCATTCATGCCTATTGCTGCCTCATTTTCAATAATTAGTTGTCCTAGTGGATTTTGACTTAATGGAGCAGAGCTTTCACTATCTTGAGAGCTGTCTCTAGCTATTTCAGCTCAGTAATAGTCTCTTGTTCAATCTCTTCATTTAACATTTGTAGATGAGTAGGGAAAATTGTGCATTGAATCTTATCTTTAGATGCATTAAAAGAATCTTCATAGCAGTCAAAATCTCCAAGATATTCAATTTCACTATGCTAAGGTATGAAGAGTTGCAGAAGTGCTACATAGAAAAATTCCTCATTTATCTGGAGTTTTGCAACCAAGTTTTCTGTGGTTAATAGGTTTCCTTTGGAATGTTTTACCAAACATCCATGACATCCAATTACTGCATATTTGTCTTCATTTATTTTTTCTGTAACATTTCTCTTAAAGCTGTAATGTTGCAGTACTTCATAGAGACACAGGTTTTCCAGATATGGACTACTTTTGGTATAGTATGTATCCAACATATTAGTTTTAACAATATCTGTACTTTCTGGTTCATTCAATGCTAAGTATTCAATTTCTTGTAGAGATTTCAATACTCTATTTCGTATGGCGGCAATACCTAGACTTACACTAATGTTTCCTCTTGATTTTGAATATAAACTGGCAGAGCTCAACCAATCCGTATCTTCATAGGATCCAATCTCTCGATGGGAAAGCATTTTTAAACTAAAGCTGTGCAATTTGTTACTAAGACTCTTGTGAAATTTTTTCCCACGTTTATTTCAACTCTGTCTTTTCAGATTTGGTTATATATGACGAAATGTAGCGAGCAACAGTAATTGAAATATCTGCAACATACTGGATATCCATATTGCATTCCACATTGTCAAAATCACTGGATTGTAGTCATTAATATACTTTGAATTTTAAGTTCTTTTTATGTTGTATGTATTCTTCGGAGATTTTCAAGTTATAGTATGTCTTACTGCTGACATAAAACTATTGACTCTTCCTTTTGAAATTATTGGATGTGGGAATCCAAAACGAAATTTTGTATAAAATTTACCCTTTGACTTATATTTTTGTCGACAATATTTTCCACATCGATGAGTTTGAAAATGTAAAATTTGTTCTTTCAAGCTCTGTTCCACTTTTTTTGGAATGGCACAGGTAACATATTCTTTGATGAAAGACAAAACACTTTCATCAGTATCAGTTTCAAATTTTGGTGCATTCTTGAGCCATAATTTTATGTGTATATGAGGAGCACCTCTGGCTTGGTACTCTTTTCTCCTAAAGAAATCAGTAACTTCTCCAAGAGAGGGAACATTTTTATTGCAGATAAAAGACTTCATAGCTTGAAACTAATGATTAAAATATCTGCACACACTCACAGGATCCAAGGAACACAATTCTCCAACTGTCTTCAATTCAATGTTTTTTACATTTGAATTTGCTTGACATAGAAATTCAAGTAAATCGTCCCAAGCATATTCAGCACATCTAAGTGTTAGAAACCACGTAGGGGTTCCCGAGTTTCTTAATATACATTTAAGTTCACCTTGATGACTATACCAATACTCATTAGTACCATGTTGACACGCCATCAGATTAATTAACTGAGATTCTAAATGATCGTCTCTTTGTTGAACTTTGTCCATAAATTCCTTTGCAGAAACATACGTATGATGAACTCCTGTTTTAAATGTGTGGTTCACTGCATATGAAAGTCCAGACAAGTCACTTTGAAACAAAGATGAAATATATATATATAGAATGCACTGTCGAAACCTTGAATTTTCTGAGTACAATCTTGTCGAGCGCTATTCTGAAGCTGGAATCTGTACTGCTCGTTCATCACATCATCCACCTTTCCCAGAGGGGAACAGCTGTGGAAAACAACAAACTTTTAAACTTTTTTCCCATACACTCATGGGAGCACCTTTTGCTTTCTTCATTTGAAATAATTCAATAGTGTTCCCAATCTCTTCTTTTGAATGTAGAGGATGTATACTGTAAGGACTGTAGGACTTTTCTACTTTTTCTATTTGGCCTGTTGAAATGTCTTCATCATCTTCTAAACATATTTCCTGTTCTTCCACATTTCCAGTTTTATAATAAATATTGTTCTGTACAAGATATAATGCATCATTTCCAAATTTGGTGATATCTACTAACTCTTCACATATTTTCCGACTCTTTGTTGGTTTACCATTAACTAGAATAACTACAGGCTCACTTTCCTCTCTCTCTATACCAACAGTTTCAAAAATGTTCTTAAAAACTAAAGGTAAGTACAGAGCTCTTTGTAAATCTGTTGGAGGCAGCTTACCTGTTTTAGGCTCCATACAAACTACAGCCTGAAACGGGTGCACAGATTAAATAAGAATGGACTCATATGTATATACATCTGCCAGTTCCGGAGGAATAGCTACCAACTCTAAGTTGTTATGTACTACTCTAGCTGTCATTTTGTTCTCTTCTAATTTGTTGTAACAATATTTACAAATACGTTGAGCAGTACTCAACTCAAAACGACCTTCCACCTACAAATAAGCACCAAATTGCACCCCCTTATCATTATTTTCCTTTTCACTTTTGAAATACACATCAACATTCCTAGTTTGACTTCTATAGTGGATACGTCAACAACAAATATAAACATAGTTTGGTTTTTTACATGAAACTATCTTAAAATTTGTAATTTCTTCTGCAAACTTCTCAGTACTAATATCTTCCACCTGTTCTTCAAGAACTACACTTATCAAGCTTTCACTTTCTCTACACTCCTCTTGTGACCCAAAGAAACAAAACTGTATATCATCACAAACTTTTTTAAACTCCGATACTGAACTATGCAAAAGAGCTGTGTTCATTTCACTTAAAGTTAATGTAGGACTTTTTACGTAGTACAATCTCCTTACTAAGTTCTGCATTTCTGAGTGATGTAGTGCTAACATTCTTAAATGATGAAAAGTACTTCAACACACTTTTCTTGAAAGACAAGCCAGAGAAAGACCCTGCAACTTAGTATATTTTCTCACTTTACAAGGATCTATACCTTGCAACATCTTAATCTTCTGTTACACACTTTTTGGGCATATTCTCATAAGAAAATTTGTAATATATGGAAAGATTCCTGTTGAATACTACAAATACTACCACAATCCCACTTATACACTGTAGCTTGTGTATGTCTCCCTTGAACTTCTTCAGCTATTACTTCTTCTACATTTCTAGGAACTACCTTTTTCTTTTCAATTGGACAACCATATTTTATCTCATAATGACCACCACTGGTATCACCTGCATGAACTAATACATTTTGTTGAAAATAGCTTTCTTCATTAAAGAAAGGCTCAGTACTAGAAGTGTGCATTCTTTTGCTTTTCTCCTTCATAAAGTGCATTGTTTTATTCACTGTTTTCTTTCTCTTCAATACTAATATAAATAATTTCCGTTTCAATTCAAAAGCAGTATCTACTACACTTTCAATCTGTTTTATACTTTTTACAATCTTTTAATAAATTTGTAATTACTCTATTACGAAACATGCTTGCACGTATTTCCTTAAATTGTTTCTGTCTTTTTGTCACATGTATTTCTTTTCCATTCTGTTTCTTTATTTGCTTCTCCTTTGTTCTAAACATTTCTTTCCTCCTTTGATTAGTATTTTGATTGTTGAATCTCTCCACAACTTTTGTAATAAATTGTTTAGTTCTGTTACCGGAAGCCACTTTATCCTTAGCATCCTTTTGGTGTTTTTCTACTCCACTCGTTTTAATTTTCATTAAGTATTTCTGTTTCCTTTGTTCTCTTCTCTTTTCATGTTTTCTTGCCATTTTTTATTTGTAATCCAATCAAAATATCTTCCTAAAAAGAAATAATACTTTAAATATTTTGGTACATCAATAGAAATTACAAAAGTAATAACATTTCAATTTTGAAAATAACAACTAAGCGCAAAAATACAATTAAATTCTTATTGCATTTATAACACATAAAAAGAGAAACATATAAAAAAGAGCAAAACATCTGCAAAAACACAAGAAAAGGTAGTCACACATCCAAAAGAAGAAAGGAAAAAACAAAAGGTTTACAAACAGTTAAATGAAATACTCAAACAACACAGCTACTGAAAAATGTAAGAAATGCAGAAACAAGCAACAGATGTTCAGCAAGAGCAAGTGAGGTGCAGAAAGAGGCAAAAGAAGTGCAGAAAGAGGAAAAAGATGTAGGAAAATGCAAGCAAGGTACAGAAACAAATAAAAGATGTGCAGAAAGAGGTAAAACGAGTTTAAAAAGGAGAGACGTGCAGAAAGAAGCAACGGAGATGCAGAAAAAGGCAAGATAAGTACAGAATGAAGCAAAGAGATACAGAAAGAGACAAGAGAGGTGCACAAAGAGACAAGAGAGGTACAGAAACAGGGAAGACAAGGGCAGAAAGAGGCAACAGGGGTACAGGAAGAAGCAAGAAAGGAGCAGAAAGAAGCAAGAGAAGTGCAGATAGAAGCAGCAGAGATACAGAACGAGGCAAGATGCTTGCAGAAAGAGGCAGGAGAAGTCCAGAAAGAACCAAGAGAAATGAAGAAATAGGCAAGAGAAGTGCAGAAAAAGGCAAGAGAAGTGCACAAAGAAATAAGATAAGTGCAGAAAGAGACAGGAGATGTGCAGAAAAAGGCAAGACAGGTGCAGAAAGAGGCAAAAGAGGTGAAGAAAGAGGGAACAGGGGTACAGAAAGAGGGAAGAGAGGTGCAAAAACAGGGATGAGGGGTATAGAAACAGGAAAGATGAGTGCAAAAGAGACAAGAGGGGTACAGAAAGAAGCAAGTAAGCTACAGAAAAAAGCAAGAATAGTACAGATAGAAGCAACAATCATGCACAATGAGACAAGAGGGGTGCAGAAACAGGCAAGAGAAGTGCAGAAAGAAAAAACAGAGGTGCAGAAAGAGGCAAGAGAAGTACAGAAGGAACCAATAGAGGTGCAGAAAGAGGCAAAAAAAGTACAGAAAGATGCCAGAGAGTTGCAGAAATGGGCAAAATAGGTGCACAAAGAGGGTAGAGGGGTACAGAAAGAGGCAAGAGAGGTACAGAAAAAGTGAAGAAGGGTACAGAAAGAGGCAAGATAAGTGCATAAAGAAGCAACAGAGGTGCAGAAAGAGGCAAGAAGGGTACAGAAAGAAGCAACAGAGGTGCAGAAAGAGGTAAGAGAACTGGCTGCAGAAAGAGGCAACGAGGTGCAGAAACAGCCAGGAGAGGTACAGAAAGAGGGAACAGGAGTACAGAATAAGGCAAGAGGTGTGCAGGAAAAGGAAAGAAGGGTACAGAAAGAAGCAAGAGAAGTGCACAAAAAAACTGGAAATCGAAAGAAAAACTATGCTTAAAAGAATGTTTAACATGCGTGGTGTAAGGACATGTAGACAGGCATTGATTGCAAGTCTAAATCCAGAAGATCTGCCAATGAGTTCTGCACTTGTCAAATTCATTTGTGCTGTACAGAAAAAAATGGAGGCTTCCGTTTGACCAAACAACAGTCTATGTGAATATGGATTTTATAAAAACAGTTTTAGAAACAATCTTAAAGGACAGACTTATAAGATAATTAAATGTGTATGATATATATTTAATTCCTTGGAAATTAATTGAAAAAACTGATTGTTTATAATTTTAAAAATTGGTGAAGTTTTAGCTACTTTTTTGTAAGATTTTAATTAATCAAACAAATAAAAATAAACTTGAAACTTGAAGAGAAGTGCACAAAGAAACAACAGAAATGGAAAAAGAGGCAAGAGAACTGCAGAAAGAGTCAAGAGAGTTGCAGAAACAGGCAACTGAGGTACAGAAAGACGGAAATGGGATGCAGAAAGAGGCAAGAGAAGTACAGAAAGAGGGAAAAGGGGTATAGAAAGAGCCGAGAGGAGTGCAGAAAGAAACAAGTGAGGTGCAGAAAGATACAACAGAGGTACAGAAAGAGAAGAGTACGAGAGGTGCAGAAACAAGCAAGAGAAGTGCAGAAAGAGGCAAGATAGATGCTGAAAGAGGGGAAGTATATCTATAGGTAGTTTTTCCATAACTGTATGACTGCATGGTAGTGCCTGAGTAAAAGGATGAATGTAAGAGTAATTGTAGGAGCATTGGATGAGTCCATGTATAGTGCCTAACAAAATGTATCACTGAAAGGCTAATGCCTAAGTCAATAGTTCAGTGCTAGAGTAGTGCCTGGATAATTGAATGAGTGCTACGATGCTGCCTGGGTGATTGCATCAGTGCATGAAAAATACCTAAGCATGGTTTATTGCATGAGTGTATGGGTAGAGCTTGAGATAATGCATGAGTGCATGCATCATGTCTGTGTGATTCTTTCACTGCAGAGGTACTACCTGAATAAATATATAAATGTATGGGAAATACCTCTGAGATAGTATCAGTATTAAGGTAATGCTTGGATCATTGCATATGTGTATCAGTTGTGTCTCAGTGAATACATGAGTGCATAGGTACTGTCTGGCTAAGTGTTTGAATGGAATAGCAGGAGATTATATGAAAATATATCTACTGTCTAAGTGATTAAAACTGTGTATAAGTAGTGCTTCCTTGATTGACTAACTGAATTAGAATGCCTAAGTGAATTCATGAGTCAAAGAGATATATGAGCCTCTTTTCATCAGTGCAAACTTAGGGCTTGAGTATATAGATGTAATTCTCACTATATTCCTAAAATTTAGCCTGCATATGTATGTACGTTTTCCTAGTGGCGTCATATGTAAAAGAAATATACAAATACATATATATCACTGTTTTATGACTCTACCATCTCTATAGAAATAACACATATGAGAAAATATGTGCAAGCTGACACATACTTGAGTCATAAGACTACAAAGTCTCTTAACCTTGACAGACTGTGCTTTCCATTTTAAAGAGACGCCTGAAATTATGCAGCATATTTGAAGTATGCATTTCCATAGACCAATACAAACTAGCCTAATCACTAATCCTTCTATCAACAAGTCTTAAACCTCACTTTTGGGCTTCAGCTTCACTATTCAGCAACTACACAGAGTGTTGAGCCTAGCCAAATACAAAGCAGCAAGTTTTTCAATCTGTCTGTTAAAAGACTCACAATATTCCAGAGAGCATGCATGCATGCGTCTGTACCTTTTAAAAGTGACATCATATATCAAAGAAACATACAAATAGATGGGTAGTGGGTAATGCCTGGGTGCATGAATGACTGGGTGAGTAGAGCCTGAGTGAATAGTTCAGTGGAAGAGTACTGCCTGGGTCATTGCATGAGAGCAGCAGTACTGAATGGGTGATTAGAACAGTGCAAGGGAAATACCTTAGACAAACCATGAGTGCAAGGCTAACACATGGTTGAAAACAAGAGTGTATGAGTAGTGCTTGGAAGAATACAAAACTGCATGGGTACTGCCTGAGTGATTCTATGACTACAGTGGTAGTAACTAGATGAGTGTATGACTGACTGGAAAGCACCTGAGAGAAAATAAGAGTGTAAGGGTAATGCTTGGGACATTCTATTAGTGCATCAGTAGTACCAGATTGATGAGAGCATGGGTAGTGCCTGACTGAATCTTTGAGTGGGATAGTAGTGCCTGCAGGATTGCACGAATCTATTGTCAATATCGGAGGGATTATATAGCATGCATGTGTCTGTGCTTTTTCCTAGTGCCATCATATGCAAAAGAAACATATAGATACATGTGTACAAGAGTTTCACACCTCTATCATCTCTTTGACATAACACATGAGAGGATACATGAGCAAGCAGACACATACCTATCATAAGACAAAAAAGGCCCTTAAACTTGACAGACTACACTTCTCATTTTAAAGAGACACCTACATTTATGCACAATTCTTGAAGTGTACATCTCCATAGACCAATACAAGCTAACCTAATCACTAATCACACTGCCAACATATTTTAAACCTCACTTTTGGGCGGCACCTTCACTATCCAGCAACTACTCAGAGTATTGGGCATAGCCAAATACAAAAGCACAAGGTTTTTCAATGTGTCTATTAAAAGTCTCACCATATTCCAGAGAGCATGCATGCATATGTCTGTAAATTTTCAAAGTGACTTCATATATCAAAGAAACATACAAATGGATGGGTAGAGGGAAGTGTCTGAGAGAATGGATGACTAGATGGGTAGCACCTGAGTGAATAGTTCAGTGCAACAGTACTGCCTGGGTGATTCCATAAGAGCAGCAGTACTGAATAAGTGATTAGATCAGTCCTGGGGAAATATCTTAGACAAACCATTTTGTGCAAGGCTTATGCATGGTTGAAGACAAGAGTGTATGAATAGTGCTTGAAAAAACAAACAAAGTGCATGGATACTGCCTAAGTGATTCTATGACTGCAGTGCCAGTAACTCGATGATTGTATGACTCTATGAGAAGGCCCTGAGAGTAAATAAGAGTGTAAGGGTAATACTTAGGCCAGCCTATGAGTGCATCAGTAGTATCAGAGTGAGTAGTTAGGAGCATGGGTAGTGCCTGACTGAATCATTGAGTGGGATAGTACTGCCTGGATGATTGCACAAATCTATGGTTAATGTCTGGGGGCATGCATGTGTCTGTGCCTTTTCATAGTGGCATCATATATAACAGAAACATTCAGATAGATGTGTACCAAAGTTTTATACCACTACCATCTGTTTAAACATAACACGTGAGAGAATACATGTGCACGCAGACACATACCTCCCTCATAATACTAAAATGTCTCTTAAACTTGACAGTCCACACTTCCCATTTGAAAGTGACCCCTAAAATTAAGCAGTATACTTGGAGTGTACATCTTCATAGACCAATAAGAGCTAACCTAATCACTAATCCCTCTGCCAACATATCATAAACCTCACTTTTGGGCTGCAGCTTCACATTTTCAGCAACTACTCAGAGTGTTAGGCCTAAGCAAATACAAAGCAGCAACTTATTCAATGCCTCTGTTAAAAGACAAATAATATTCCAGAGAGCATGCATGCATGTGTCTGTACCTTTTTAAAGTGGCATCATATATCAAAGAAACTTACAAATAGATGGGTAGTTGGTAGTGCCTGAGAGAATGCATGACTAGATGAGTAGTGCCTCATTGAAAAGTTCAGTACAAGAGTACTGCCTGGATAATTTCAGAAAGCCAACACTAATCCTTCTACCATGTTACTATCTGCAAACTATTTCAACAACATTTTCATTAAAATAATACAAAGTACAATAGAGAACTGTACATATCATAACATATTTCATACATCACATTTGTCTTACAATTTCCACACTTTCTTTTAATATATCACTAGAAACAATAAAGCAGTGCTAAATAATATATAATACACCTTCCAAATTGGTTACTCACATTTGAGGTAGTTTTGCAGACTACCAAATATCAGAAACTCTTAAAAGGTGTTCTTTTCCACACAAGAAATGTGATGAACCTCTTTCAGATAAGTGAAACCAGAAATGGCAAACATTCCCTCTCTTTTTGCACTCAAATGTATGTAAGTATCAAATTGCATTGCTTCCATCATTATTTCAAATTGTAAACCACATTTCCTTTGGTTAGACATATTAACCCTTTCTAACTGTCTTCGATTGGTGCCCAAACTGCTTCTGTAGTTTTCTGAAGTCGGGGTTCCACAGCAGTGGAGCCGCAAATCCACACGGGAGTTCAAAAACCTATTTTTAATAATACTTGTATAGTTTTTCAGCAACACACTACTTCTACACATACTACTGTCTTAGAAAACCTTAATTGACTAACTGTTCACTTATATTTAAGTATCTACTTCACATACATTGGGGTATAAGCATTAATGAGACCCAAACCAAGCCTTTTTCAAACTGAAGTCCAGATTTTAAAAGCACACATCAGCGTCTTAAACTTCACCCTTTTGTAATAATTAAAATCTGTATAGTGCAAGAGACAGCCCCTGGACTTTGAACCCAGTAATAAATCATAAATTGAGGCGGGAGCCACCTCCTGCACCTGGTCCAGTTCAACCCTACTTAGACTTCCTATTTTAAATAATCTAGCAGCCCAGTGGTATAACTGAAGGTTGGGGACCACCCAGCCACCTCTATCTCTAGGTAGCTTTAAGAATTTTAGCGCCCTCCAAGGGCGACAATTGGCCCAAAGAAATTTAGTGACCAACTGATTCATAGTTTTAAACTGAGTGTTGTTGATAGCCAGTGGAATTGCCCTAAAGAAATACAAAATATTTGGCAGAAACACCATCCTAATAACATTACATCTCCCAACCAAGGTCAGCTTGAGATTGCCTATACGATCAAGATCTGCTTTAAATTTTGGGAGTAATGGATCTAAATTAGTTTCAACAGTTTTAGACAGGTTCGCCGTTATGTCGACCCCAAGATATATTGCCTTCCGTACGACCCTAGGGTCATTATTCTGAAGTAACTTGCCAACAACGACCAGGGTTTTGTTGGAATTGAGTCGATATCCCGAAATATATCCAAAGATCTGTTCCCCTTTTTCAATTTCAGCTAATACGCAGAGTGGTTCAGCAGTCACAATAGCTAGGTCGTTGGCATACGCCAAGATCTTAGTGCTCCCCCCTTACTATGTTTTACTAAAATCTGGTTATTATCATCAATTTTCCTGACCAAAGGGTCAACGTACAGGGCAAATAATAGGGGGGAGCATGGGCACCCCTGACGAGTCCCCCCACTAATTGACACAGGGCCTGACAATTCCCCATAATAGTGACTCTGGCCACTGCGTTACTATACATTATTGAATTAGCCTTAATGAAGCCTGTACCTAGCCCTCTACTCTCAATTGTTGCCCACTGGAACGTCCAGGAGACCCTATGCAAGGCTTTTTCCGCATCTAGCAGTATTAGCCCAATAGGGTTTCCCGTAATCCCCGCAGCATCAAAGAGAGCAATCACCCTCTGAATATGATCAATAGTGCTCCTACCGGGAACAAACCCATGTTGGGTGGGTGAAACCAACTTCTTAACACGGCTGCTAGCCGATTTGCTAGAATCTTGGCATAAACCTTTACGTCAATATTAATTAATTAACGTTATAGGTCGATAAAACCCCAGCTCCTTAACCGATTTCCCTGTTTTGGGAAAGACCACAATGTTGACTGAGCCCCAAGAGTCGGGTGCCCCCGACCAGACTGGGCTTCTAGAAAGACATCGACCATTAATTCCAGTAGGCAGGGAGCAAGTTTTTTTTATAGAATTCCCCCGGAACAGAATCAGTGCCAGCTGTCTTCCCATTAGAAAAGGAGCTGATAACACCCGCAACTTCTTCGCCCGTAATGGGTACCTTCAGCGCCTCTCTTTCTTCCCTAGTTAACTTTCCCCCTGGGAGCTCTGCTAGATAATCCTGAATTTCCTTCTCACTTCCCGTGGTTTCTTCAGTTTAGAGCTGGTGATAGAATTGCTAGAAGGCAGCCCGTATATTAGATGTCTCTGAAACTAACCCAACTTGAGGATCATCAATTGCGAGAATTCACCCCGTGTCACCCGTTGTCCAGTACGCACCGCAAGCAAGGGTCCCAGTCTCTTGCTGCATTCGTACATTTTGGATCGCCAGGCTGCATATTTCCCTGCCGCTTTGTTTGTCTAGACTTCTAAAATTCTAGATTTAGCTAATGCTACCCATGTTTGTGCCTGCCCCACATCCCCCCACTCATAATAACATTTACTAATAGCATTTCTGCCTCAACTAACTTGCTATAGAGTTCCTCCATGTACAATTTACCCTGCTTCTTGGACCGCCAGCCATACCTTGAGGTTTCCCCCTCTTATCCCAGCTTTCAGAGCATCCCATACAATATCCAACCGTGCACTATCCCTGTTCTCGGATATAAATCTCTGAATCCATACTGTCACATGTGCGATATAATCCTAAAGGAGTGCTCTATCAAAAGTCCAGCGTGGTACCTCCCTCTTTGAGACTTGAAGTGGAATCTCAAGGACTAGCAGATTATGGGTCAGACATGACATGTGGATATTTTGAAATCCGACAGTTTATCGAGAGTCTCTGAGACACAAATAAATAGTCAAGCCTAGCGTGTGACTGATGTGGAGCTGAATAAAAGGTAAAGCCAGATTCATGGGGTTCTTGCAAGGCCCGAACATCAATGAGTCCAGGAGTCATACATAAATTCCGCAAAGATTTAAAGACTTCAGGTTTGCGGCCACTATGTAGATTAGGCCCATGCTTAATAGTGTTATCACTCAAATTTAAATTAAAATCACCGCAGATAATTAAAGGCAATGGCCACCCAACGAGTTCCGTATTTAACCAATTGAAGAGGGCAGGGTCATCCAACACTGAGCCGTAGACCGAACAGAGCGTGAAGGAGTAATTGTCCGCATTGCATAAAGTAATAATCCATCTGCCCAATTGATCCGCTTTAGAACATGGAAAGCTGTAGGTTTTTGTGCTGGCCATAATAGCTACCCCTGTTGTGCGTGTACCTTGGGTTGTGAAGAAAACTAGCTGATAACCTGCTAATTCTGCCATCTTTTGTCTCCCTGCTTCGATATGAGTCTCTTAAAAACATCCTATTTCCGCATTTAGATGCTGGATGTCTTCAGTGACCCTGCGCTTTTTATGAGGACTATTTAAACCACAGATGTTAACAGATGCAATTCTGAGCTTACCCCTTGCCATTTGTCATAGTCGAGTTCCCATTTGTCTTAATCCAGAGCTTACATAAAAATCTGAATAATATCCATGCCATTTCATATAATTCTGTCCATTGAAGCAGCCAACCAACCAAGAGCTTGAATCCTCCCACCCTAACTTACAGCAAAAAAGGTTAGAGGACCCTTGTGATGCCTCCTGCATGATACTGCTTCCCACCACCACCCATCACACTCCACCAAGTAAACAACAGAAAGTAAGTATGACTATTGTCCGAGTACATCAGCACTCGCTGTACTTCTGTATCTCAATCCCAGTGTGCAAGCTCAGGGTACATGACCAGTGTCAACAGCTGGATGAAAACCAACTGTCCCAAACTCAAATCTGACAAAAGGAGTTACTCATGTTTGGGAGCAGCGCATCCTGCGTCTGGTGACTACTGGTGGCCAGCAGAACTGGACCCTCTCCCACACCCACAGAACATGCAAGAAACCTCTGCATAAATATTTGACAGACGACTCACCATGAAAAAACAGATAAACACAGTGTCCTCAGCTTGCTTCCTCACCCTCCGCATGCTCCAGAAAATCTTCCAATGGCTCCCCATCAGCATCAGATGCACCGTCACCCAGGCCCTCGTCACCAGCCTCCTGGACTATGGCAACACCCTCGATGAGGGGGTCACCTCACTGCTGCTAAACAGACTTCAGACCATCCAGAAAGCAGCAGCCAGGCTCATCCTCGATCTCCCAAGGCGGGCCCATATCACCCCTCATCTCAGAACACTCCACTGACTCCCCGTCCACAAAAGGTGCCAATTCAAAATGCTGACCCACACCTATAAGGCCCTGCACAATGAAGGACCAGCCTATATTAACAAGGTGAACTTCCTTCAACCCCTCAGTCAACTGAGCTCCACTTCCCTCTTCTTTGCCTGCACTTCCAGCTTCCATAAAAGCAGGAGCAGAGGCATCGCTTTCCCATACCTGGCCACTATGACCCTGGAACGGCGAACACATATAAACCTCCCCAACCTACAGGAATTCAGAAACTGTTTAAAGACCTGACTGTTCGACTCACTCCACCCAACAGCAGCAACCCCAGAACATGAATACCCTCATGGGTGATAAGTAGCACTCCTGTCTGAGAAAAATTGAAGATACCCTGACTGCAGCTTATGCTGTGTGTACAATAAATGATGTCATCAAAGCATCATGGCTTCAAGGGGTTACCTCAGCACAAGTTGCAGAATTGATTCCCCTTAACAGAGCATGGAGTTTAAATGCTCAAATGAGAGTGACTATATTTACAGATAGTCAGTATGACTCTGGTGTTGTCCATGATTTTGGACAATTGTGGTCACAAAGAGGTTGTATTACCATCCTCTGAGCCTCGGGTCTAGCTTTTTCAAATACCGCCTGCCTTAAAAGAAAATTCCCCCAAAAGACTAGGAAGGTCCCTGGCTTGGCCCTCTCCCTGACAGGGCGTCTCAAGGTAAACGGTGTCATGTGTACATGTTGAACCTCTTGCTGCCAGTTCCAGTCCGAGATCTCCAGAAATGCTTGCTGGAAGAGATCCAGGATGTAGCTTCTGATGTCTTTTTCTTCTATCCCTTCCTTCCCTTCTGGGATTCCCAGGACCCACAGATTATTACGCCGTTGGCGATTATCATAATCCTCCAACTGCAATTGGATATCCGTAATTTGCTACTCCTGTTCCTTAGAATGCATAAGTTTGTCAGCCACCTCCTTCTCAACATTGCTTATTTGGGTTTCAAGCTCTGTCATACGCTCCCCTATAGTATTGCAGGTTTTAGTCAGTTTTCTTACTGTACCTTGTACCTTTCTTGCCACATTCTGGGCTTTAGGGGCATCCGCCTGGTTTTCTTCCTGATGTTGCATAATTATTTGAAGGACAGTTTCTAATGTTGGGGGATGTGAGCCAAGGGTACCCTGCGGCATTGTTGTTTGTGTGACACTTACAGAGTTCGTCAGAGAGTAATCCCATTTCAAACTAGCAGCCTTCTGCATGTGAAGCCCCATTCTCTTCCCCCGGTCCGACATGCTGTCATACAGAGAGATTCCCCAGCTGCATCTGTGTCACTGTCAATTTCACTTGAGCTATAGAGGATCCTGAGTCATCAGTCGAACACTCTGGGAGAAAAAACAGTCACTATCTCAGCCTCAAGATTTGTATGCAAAATATCCTGATCCTGGGCTTGAGCCTGACCTATAGCACCCACTTGCTGAGCTGCTTTAGATAATATTGTAGGTCCTGGGTCCTCCTGCTGAAACATTCCCAATGGTTTCATATTATTTTTATCCAATATTTTCCCCTCATTTAAAATACTTACACTCTCTGCCCCTGAGCGTAGCTCTTCCACCATGTTGGTGTGCTTTTTGGCATCCTCGGTAATTTCTGATTGGCTCCCTTGCGCCAGTCTTTCCGCAGGACCTGGTACCTCTGCTTCTGTCGTCCTATTGAAACCCTGCCTCTTCCCTTCTCAGCTATCGTCTCACTCAACGACACTGGTCTCACAGGAAGAGGCGTCCGTCTAGGACCTTGTCTCCCTTTGCCCCGTGCCGGGCCTGTAATTGTCATTACGGGTGCAGTCGGCTTAGCCTTTGTGGCGCTAATGGTCTTGGGACCCATCCCCGTGATCACCTTCACTCGGCAGTGCCAACAGCCAGCGCAGGCAAGAACCAGCCTCGATAGTTGTTCAAGAGTGGCGCATCACTCCAGCAGCATCAATGCTCCCTGGCAGCCTCCAATCCCTGAAGGGAAGTCAGCAACAGCGGTGGTGATTCTGATATCAAAGGGCATTGAGCCTCCGCCGGTAAGAAAAAAGTTTTCAATCCTTCTCTCTTCTATTAAAAAGTTTCCATCTCACAGTGTTGTAGGCAAGTCCACTCCAGCAGCCTTATGTGGCCGCCATCTTACTTCCCATTTTCGCCATCCTGATTGTTATTTGCAATGACATCATACTTGCATGAATACACACACCTAGGGAAGGACTCCATGACAGGATTCTTTAGCAGAACTGATACAGTCCAAAATTTAGCACACTTTCAGAAGAAGTGTGCCATCGATGCGTGACATGTTAACATAATAATACAAGGAAAACAGCACACAATACACTGAATCACCTAGGGAGATTAGGTGGTCCTTTCAACAGAGTGCAAAGGACTTTATCAAAATGGCCTGAGATAAATCCTCATTATAGTATTTTTCTTCTCGCTTTTGGGTGGAAGCCTACCCAACCATAAAAAATGGCAGTCTAACTGTAGCAAAGCTTTTATTGTGAGAATGGATACCCAGGTATGGAATGCCAGTTTCTCTAGAATCAGATAGAGGTACCTACTTTAACAATGAAGTCCTGAAGTTGATTTCACAGCATTACAAGTTAAACAAAGATTGCATTGCAGCTATTGACCTGAGGCTTCAGGTATAGTCGAACAGCTGAATGGGACTATCAAGTCTCAACCTGCTAAAGTTTGTCCTTCAACATCACTGAAATGCCCAGTGGCTTTACCTTTGGTGCTGATGAGTATTCAAAGTATCCCACATAGAAAGACTTGTCTATCACCTAATGAGATTCTCTTGGGATGGGCCATGAGATTGCCTGCTGTACCTGCAAATGCACTTGTGGACATCACAAATGATATGATACTCAATGGCTGCAAAGGATTGACTGATGTAGTATGTTCTGTTTCTTACCAGGTTGCCACTGCCACTAAAGAGCCTAATCAAGAACAATGCCACAACCTCAATTAGGGTGATTGGGTTGGGATTGGGTTGGGATGATGAAGCACGTTCGAAAGAGTTGTTTTGGAGCCAAGATGAGATCCGAATTGTTTGAACCTCCATGACTTCACCACAGTGAGTATTATTGGATTTGAAAAAAAATAAAACTTTGCAATTATGAAGAGACACTTTAAAGGCCTAAGCAGGATTGTTTGAAAGGTATAAAAGAGACTGACACTAACTAATTCACTTTTTTCGTTTTTAAGACTATTTACCTAGGCCCGAGTCTGCAGTAGAAGAGTAGGGATAATAATTTAGAAGAACACGGACAATGGTTAAGGTTTTTCTATAAGAAAACTGCTTTGCTGAAAAACTATTCGTAAAGCGAACTATGATAAGAAGCTACTTACAGAAATCAGAAAATCTGAACCTTACTGTATAAAATCTGGCTAGAGAAACGTGTTGCCTTACAAATAAATGCAAAAATGTTATGTGTTCGATTTTCGCAATATCAGTAATATTGATTACAATAGTGCTAGTAGGATTTTACTGAACACCTGAGATGAGAAAAACATTAAGACATTCTTGGTGGCTGGGGCACCCTTGCAGAGTCCCATGGAGAATTCTAAGAGAGGGCGTGTGAAATTTGCTTAATTTTCATGTTGCGTAATAACACAATATTTCGCAAAAATTACATTAAATATGTGAAATGCAAATCTGGCAATTAGTGGTATATTTTAGTATGAAACACATTTGAGAAGACACATTTAGTGCTACAAAAATAAAGCTTGAAAAACACAGGTGCCACAAACTACAGCCACTTGTGTTATCTTTGTGTTGTTCCTGTGCTCCTGAGACATGATTTTTACCCGAACGGACTTGAATGCAAAATTTTGTATAACAAGAATAGCATGAAATGTCGAAAATTACGTGAGATAACACCAGTGTAGAGACAATTTCATTTGGAGGACTTACTTATGGGTTAACAGATGAAGAACTGAATGTAAAATGCCAAGGCTTACAGCATCTGACAACATTTCGAGTTATTGCATTTCGTGCTTTCAAGCAATTCCTCACTAGGCTTTTTTTCCAGCACTATTATTGCTTCACCCCCCTTCGTTCTCCCTTCTGTTCAGACTATGATTCTGTGGCCTGTCCCTATCACCCCCCCAAGGGTCGAACTGGCTACCAGGTGTTTTGGAATGCTGCTGAGCTGGGGGCTGATTTCATTGATGGGGACCTGAGTGTACTGAACGAAATTCATTTTGCTTTAATTTAATTAATTGCTTTAATTATGTCGAAGTACACGCAGGTCTCCATGAACGAAATCAGCCCCAACCGCAGTAAAATCAGCCCCCAGCTCGGCAGAATTCCAAAACGCCCGGTAGTCAGTCCGGCCCTGATTCCCTCCCGCCCCCCACCTCCTTTTTAGATTTCATGGCCCGGGAATCACCTACCATGTTGATGCCAGATCTCTTGTTCTCAATCAGCAGCATGCTTCTTCAGAGCTCCTGGAGCTTCACCTCTGTGACCTTTAGGTTTCCGACTGTAGCCGGGAAGAAAACTGGGAAGCCTGTGTCTGAACTCTCGACACTGTACACACTGCTTCTTTCAAGCCATGTGTGTAGCAAGCAGCTGTGTATTTCAGCCTTGTGTGTCACATGTACTATAGTATTTTACCAAACCCTTGGCTTCCTTGATTGGGCATTGAGAAAACTCTAAACACCTCCATTGGATCGCTCCCCGCAGAGTGCTGTGTTTCTCTTGTTGGTTTCTCATCCCCTTTTACTCTTGCCCCGAGAAATGCCCTTTACATGCAGTAGCGGTCGGCAGTAGGTGTTTCTGTAGGGCGGTGGCGTGGGCAGGGGGAGGTGCAGGGTGGGGGGTAGTAATGTATGGATTACGGAGTTTTACAGATAAGTAAACATTTAAATTAATAAAACGAATTTCGTTGCGTGCACTGCATCACATTTGGTGATGCAGTGCGCGCAACAAAATTCGTTTTATTTATTTAAATGTTTAATTACCTGTAAAACTCCATAATCCATACATTACTACCCCCACCCTGCCCACGTCACCGCCCTACAGAAAAACCTACTGCCGACCGCTACTGTTTACATGTCCTTGCTATAAACAGACAGTGTGGTTATAACTAAGTTAACGTAGCACATTTAAATCAGACCAGAATGGTGCCATTCTGATACTTATCACAAAGAGGAATGGAAAATCATTGCCTAGCAAAATTGGATGTAAACCCATCCTGGGCAAGATTAAATGGAGCAATTCTCAAAGATAGTAGTAAAAATACAAGCCTAAAAGTACTTCTGCAAACAGGTGCGATTTGCTACTTTTTTGAATTCACAAACATTTACTAGTAGTGTGGCTGGCACAGATTTAGGCACTAGAAAATAGTCCCAGATGGGGAAATACTGTATTTTTTCTCTTTTGCTTTTAACAGCTCTCCTCCACTCCAGCCAGTTTTGGATGCAATCTGAGTAAATCTCTGACTTGATTGCAAGGCGGGAAAGGATGAGTTTGGAGTCTGTGAAGGCCTACAAATTTTCAAGTTTGGGGGATGTTCATAAATACAAGGTTACCAGCCCATTTTTTCGTACACTTTCCACCCATTGTGTGGGATTTGGTTCTGTATATTGCTCCGCAGTGGTGATGAGAAGTAGGCCACTGTGAACACACGTACGCCTCTCAGTTAATTTAGTACATTTCAGACAGGTGTAAATGCAGACGTTTTAGGCCATAAATGCATGTTTGCGGTCGATTATGCTTTAATAATTGCCCTCGCGGTACCGCTTTATTAATTGCCCTCAGTATATTTTTCATTGCTCAGAACTGCTGCAGGTAATGCGCACATCTTGGCTAAAACCTTCGTAGTCATTTCACTATCGCCTCCCTTAAAGATATGCAGTCCCTGTCATGCGAGCTGCTCGCACCTATATCAGCTGGAAATAAGTCATTCTCAGATGGCTTTGAAATGGTATGCAAATCAGCATTGAAATGGTGAAAAGGTACTGGTAGCAGTCACAGTGGCGGCTCCTCTATAGGAGCGTTTGGGCACCGCCCCGCTGCTTTCTCGCCGTGCGAGAAGGCAGAAACAAATGGTAGTTATTATCGTAATAACTACCATTTGTTTCTGCCTTCGCGCACGACGAGAAAGCAGAGGTTCCTTGGGGGTGGGCGGTGTTGCTCGAGGGCAGGGGGAAGTGGCTTGCCCACTGTTGTACATACTGACTGTCTGGGCAGCCTGTGGGCGCCCAAACAGTCAGTATGTACAACAGTGGGCAAGCCACCCCCCCCGCCCTCGAGAAACATCGCCCACTCTCCCTGTTCTCTCTGTATGCTGCAGCATACAGAGAGAAAATGACGCGTGTGGGGCAGCGGCCTCACCAATCACAAAGCTGCCATTGCAGCGTTGTGATTGGTGGAGGGAAGGGAGGCTGCCTTCCTGATGACGTGCGCTGCAGCCAGGAATTCAACCCAGGACGGCGGGAGTCGGGAGTCTCAGGAATTACAAGAAGCGTGACGTAAGTTTTAATTTAATTTTATTGTTTTTTTTCCATTAACCCCCTCCCGCCTCCCCCCATCCCCTCTGCGGCGCGACGACCCCATTTCCATCCCCCCACCCGCCCGTAATGCCTGCAGCGACTTGTCTGTTGCCTGGGAGGGAGGGACAGTTTGTCAGTTACATGGCGGGACCTGGACAGTATCTGGGAAGGAGGGTTGTGCGCCTGGTGGGGAGGGAGGGTGTTTGTCGGTCACAAGGAGGGCCTGGACATTGTGTCTGCAATGGGAGGTGAGGTGTGGGGGGTGCGGGAAGTTCTGCAGTGTTCCGCCCCACAACTTTTACCATCTACCAGCCGCCACTGAGTTTAGATTTACCTAAAACTCAATAGGTTTGACCTAAAATTCACAACTGTCCTTAGTGGGAAGATGTATTGAAATACATAATCAAATAAGGATTGGAAACATGCATTGACAAGTATCATTGTTATGTTATGTTATGTTTTGAGGATTTGTAGAGTGCATGGCTACCCAAAGGCCTCCCATCGCTAGGCATGAGATACAGTGAAGCGAGAAAAAGAGATTATTCGCACTCATTGAACAACCAGGTTTTCTGTTTTTTTCTTACGGTTGCTTCTGAAGCTATGAATCTAATCTCCTGCGGAAGTGAGTTCCATAGCTTGGCGTCAGGTGGGAAAAGGCTCTTCCACCCCATCTGGCCCTTTTTTATTCTAGTAATTTTTAACTGGCGCTCAGAGCCTAACCTCAGACTTCTATTGGGGAGGTATAGGCCTACCAGATTTCTGAACTTACTGGGCCCTGAAGAAATCTGAACTCCTTCTCAGGGATCTCACTGATACTTAGTCCATTCAAACCAATAATAAAGAATTTGGGCATGAAACTGAAATATAAAAGAACATTTTTATTAACCTTAAATGAGGTGAGACTACATCACATAGAAGCCTTAGCAACTGAATGAGGCAGTCTGCTAGAATGGTCTTACTTCACGTCTTATATACTCTTTATCCTGCCCCAGGCATGTAAGGGAGTTGTACCAATTACATTCCTAAACAAATGGAAAATTTGGAGGGTCAGCAGGTGAGTAGCCTTTGGGGTTTTAGCAGGATATGGGCAAAACATTATAATTACATAGTTCACAAAGGTTAATCTGATTTAGATGGCACTGCAGGGCATGGCATGATTACATGTACACTATCCCAACCCAAAAGTTAATCATTAGGAATGTCCCAAATTCAATCTCCAAAAGCCGGACAAACCTATAATTGAAAGCATAACCCATGTAATGAAGAAACATAAAAAAGAAACAGTAACAGATGATGAACAAGATAAGGCATATGCAAGGAAACTAAAAGTTAATGATGGCCTGAACATTGATTGGCAATCTCAGACAAAGATTGATCAGGGAAATTGGCTTTGCGAGGTCAGTTTCAGGTGAAGAGGTCAGTTTCTTACAGTTCATTCCAGAGTCAGAAAGAAACCTAATTAATGTATACATGGACTAAGAAGGCCAGGCCACTTTGTTCACCAGGCTACCTTCACAGGCCTACGTGAGGGCAACACAAAATGGTGGCACAATATAAAATGGAGTCAGTCTCGAGAATTACAGAACCTCAGGCCCTCCTTTTGGCATTACGTAGGCAATAACCTAAGACTCATGTTAATCTGAATCTAGGTCTATCTCGATATTTATTAGGTCGTCAAGGTGTTGCTGTAACATCATCTTATTATTCTCTACTTCTCTCGGGACAGGTCTCCGAACACACATAGTCGCACAAAGACTCACTTCTGGTGGACCATTTTTGGATGCTAGAGGCGGAGCCACTTCCTCTTCTATGGCAATTCAGTCAAATGAGAACTTAATTAACATTTACTTTATACAATTGCACTGGAACCGCTGGTGCAACTGTGCCCAAAGTCCGTTCAAAGCCTCTCTGGCAGGCTTCTATCGTCCATCGAATCTGCTTCCATTGTCTTCTTCCGCATTGGGCCTCTCGATTCAGGCCTCTTAATGAAAATAGTACTGCTTAGTTGGAGTGTCCTCCTGGCAAACACCCACAGCTCACTCGAAAGTCTCAATGTCTCAATATCTTTCCTCTGCGGCAGGCACTACAGATACCATGCTCTTCGGTGGTCATGGGTGCAGATTACATCGTGCAGACCCAAGTACTATTAATCAAGAAAGAGCAACAGACTTTCATGCTCAGTAACACTTTCAGGCTCCAACACTCACTATTCAGTGTCTGAGGATGCTCGGGCCGCTGTTTCATGGGTACCACAAATGTAGTGCCTTTTGCCAACCGTAGATCCTCCGGTGCACTGCCATTCCGTTGGAGCAAAGGAAAAGGGGGGTGGCCAAAACTCAGGCCAAGGGGCTCAAGGGACTGCACACTGTCAGAGGTTACCAGCACATGACAGGTAGAAAACTGAAGCCTCAAAACAACAGGGATCCTTCTTTTTCGCTCTTTTGCACTGAAACTCATGTTCTGCGTTGAACAGGCCTCCTTCTTCTCTGGAGTCCACCGCCGTCTAATGAAGCAAGCACGATGCTCAGGAGATGCAGTTGATGAAGCACTGGCAATCGCTGTCCAGCTTTGTTACTTTCTGGGTGTTGAGACTGTAGGGCCAAGACGTCCGCCTCTCCTCTGTAGCTATCATTGATGGGAGTTAGGATTCGTCTTGATCACCGTTCTGCAGGGTATCATTCTTCCTTTGATTCTGGAAGATCCCGCAGAACCTAGTGATGTAGGAAATGTGACACAGTTGTTGGTTTTCTTCCAAGTAAAGAAAAACAATTCCTAGTATTTAACAAGGTGACTGCAAGCAGGTGGCCTGCAATCTTTGAGGAAGTGGCCATACGCCATGGGATTACTCTAGAATGCACTGTTACTCTCATAGGATACAAAGGCCAAGACAGTGCTTCTGGCTTTTTCAATTGGGTACTTTCTATTATCTTCTGTCATCTAAGGGTAGATAGCTACAGGGGAATTCTATCTGCATGTATGTCTACACACACAATAGCATTGCATAATGGGGTAAACATTTCTTGAAATACTACATCTATGTGCTCCTACAATTCTTATCTAGAACATATCAAAAAGGGAAACGTATGAAACAACTTATCAGAGGCATACAGATACCTCCCTTTAACAATGGTGTATTAGGTGCATGATGCAATACAGGCTAATGATCAAAATGTGGGAACAAAAGACAAGAACTAGAGAGTCCTAGTATTTCCATGATTAGAACACATCTTATTCCACCAAAAATTAAAGCAGCAGGAACAAAAGGTAACGGAAAACCAAATTAAAATAGGCATTGAATTTATCATGTTAAAAAAATAAACGTAAGGTATCTCCTATTGAGGTGGAAAACCTGTCTTACTATAGTATCAAGTCAGTTAACCAGTCCATCACTACCCTGACAGTCAGACTGGAAAACATCAAAGTAGGCCTGAAGAAAATTCTTGAAAACCAGTCTGGTCATACAAAAGGGAATTATACATAATATGTGGGTCCCTGGTACATTACTGCAGTCTGGAAGAGTGAACCTGAACAATACACCAACAATAATAAATGGGCTGACTGGTGAAAGGAATACGGAAAAGGGAAATGGGACTAGGACACAGCTAAAATCCCCAATAACTAGGCACAATGCAACATCGATCAAGGGGAGAAGCGGCAAAAGAAAAATCTATAGGAAGAACAAGAAATTACTCAGGTGATAGTCAAGTTTGTGACACAACACCAAGAGTATGGGTGATACATAAAAGTCAAAATAGTACACAAATTTTAACTCTACCGCTGGCCGCTACACCATATACGGTAATCTCAGCTAATGTTCCAGTTCCTTCTTCAGGGAAAAATGAAACCTGGTTTCCTTTGAGGAACAAAGCCATACACTACTTAGGACGCAGACTAATGCAATATAGAAATTAGGTCACCTTGTACAAGAGTCACAGATCTATAATTTCATCTATAGGTCCAATCAAGGAAACATAAATCTAGGGGTGCCTGTTCCTTGAGGGAAGGGGCAGTAACGTGACTAACTGCAGGTGACACACTTTGATCCTGTATATCTCTTTTATTTTTCTTCAATACTATTATAGCCAAATTGACATACACTGGTGAAGTGTTGTCTGTCTTCTTCACAGCATGAAAATATCACATCTGTGAAATTTAGTATCAGAGCAAATCCACCCAACTGTTGTGCAGCGATACGCATCGTCATGCAAATCCCTTCACAAGACAGGGGAACTTGTAATAGTATAAAAATCAGCAACATAAAACAAAAAACATACATAAAACTAAAAAAAAAACACATGTCAAGCCATCAGATATATACGTGCTGTATACCAAGCACAAAAAGTATAGACAAATTACAATAGCACATGTAAATGAGCGGTGACGCACGCACTTCATGCAGCCCAAAACCCAATATTCGGGCCTGCTTAATTTGTCAGGCTTAAAATGAAAATTACACTTTGTTTTACTTTACACACCCTCCTTTTGACAGCAGATCACCAGTTAGTGGAGATCAGCTGTCAAATACGACTTACTGTGTCGCTTCTGACACACAGGACCAACAGGAACAATTCATAGAAGGACAAAATGCAAAAACGTGAAGAACACACGAACATTTCTTTTCAAAGGAGTCATACAAAAACCACATCTTGCTTCAACATATTGCTGACACTTCACATAACACACAAAATATCAACTGTAACCAACCATCTTCTAAAACTAATGCAACATTTCTTGCTCTGTTTAATGGAAGCAACTTACATGGACATAATTTTTCAAAAACAGAAATACAAATGTATCACCCCTTTTAGGCCCCTGCTATGAGCGAGGCCGCTCAGGAATGCACTTCTCGGAGACAAGGCCCTGATTTAATAGGCTGCAGATGTCGACATACATGAAAGCCTAGCACAGTCCTCCAAGAGCTAAGAATAACACCTCAGCAGAACATCTGTTTTCACTTACTCCTAACCCCCACCTGACAGACCTTAAGGTCAAAAATCTGCCTCGCGCTGTCCGCGGCTCCTCACTTTGAAGCTGTCAAAGAAAAAAAAAAACCTTCCCAACTCTTTCTAACCTGGAATAACCAACCCTATCCAAAACCACATAGCATATATATTACTCCCTTTAGGTGCCACAATCCACTCCTATTCCCAGAATCAAAAACATCTACTATGAATAATTCGCAGAACACAACAAAACAACAGACCAGCTTTAGAACAAATGCTTGTTACCACCCTATGCAATGGTACTCATTTCATCACCCTTAAATGGATGAACGTCTCAGTAGGTCCAGCTAGAGTTAAAACCTTCAACCCTGATATTAAACTCAAACCTTTGCACCGGGCACATTGGCTCACTGAGCCATTAAGAGCAACCCCAAATGAGAACAACCTGCAAATTTGTATCATACCTAAATGTATGCATTTACTGAAGCCTAAGGCACTTTAAAAGCTACTCTAAAGGGAAAAAAGCTGTTTAAATAGTCTATTTACCCAAATTCGACTATGATATTTGTGGCACTTAAAAATAAATAGCCTATAATTGTGCTACATATTAATCATCCTCAGAATGTTCTTTACAGATTGCAGAGATTGGACATTAGACATATCTCATGTAAATCCTTAGAAAAATGAGATTTTTACGCCTGCGCCAAGTGAAATTCCATATGCAAATGTTCTCATTTTTGCGGTTCAACACAACTTAAATTAAATTTTAATGCTAGGAGGTCATAGTATGAGTATTAAGCTTTATAAATATTAAAAAACGATTTTAAAAGCACTTATTTAAAAAAAAATCCATTATTAGTAATTTTTCTTTTAATAAAACCATTTTTTAATAATTCCACATATAATAGCAAGCTGCATCCCTTGCCTATCATATTTAGACGCATTCATTCACAAGCCTAAGCACATAAGCCTAATTTGAAACATGACAAATTTTGCGCCACTTTTATTTAAAAGGACAGTTATTTTAATATTAGAACAAAAAATGTGCTTACAAAAAATGCTTAAAGAAAGGAAACCCTTAATTGAAATGTTTTCCTGTAATACAAAATAATGAACCTTATTTTTGTAACCTTTTTAAAACACTGTTCTGAAATGCAAAGGTTCACCTGTGTTTAACTGGGAAAGCCCTGACTGAGTAAACATTCCTGTCTATTTGTGATTGCTTCGTGTTGCTTGCTTAGCGGCAGCAACAACTGTTTCTTAGTGTTGAAAACGTGGGCACGGTGGCTGTCTATTTAAAACTAAAACTAAGACATTTCAAGTTTCAAAATGCGTGTGCAATACAGCAAAATCCAATGTATTCAGATGATGTGTTTGCCTGTTAATATCTAATACAATGTATCTAAGGAAAATGCTGCAAGTTTTTTTTTTGCAAAACACACAATTTCGTTTTTGAGGGTTTTTGTATTCCTATTGAATGTGAATTTTAATGTTATCTTTAAAGCATTGTACATGTGCATAATTGCTTACTCTATAAACTAAATAGCAACATATAGCTATTTTAGCATATCACATGGTTCATTTCTGGATTTTTATTTCATTTCTGATTAATATTAATTAACTAACATTTTGCATAACAGACTGAAAACATCAAGAAAAAAACACAAACACACATTGAGCTCATTTCAGACATAAACAGAAAGGGGTCAAACACTCAGGACACACAATACAGCGCGCTTTTAGTCATTTGTTTCATAAATAGCGCCATCGCTATTTACTTACAGAAGTTGCACTAATGGGAAAACCACATAGACATTTAAACACACATTTAACCCACAGATCAATACTCAAGACAGAAACAAAGGACAGCCCACAGACTGTACTTAAACCAAACCATTTGTAAATACTAGTTGTAAGTTATATTTACAAGAAGCGCTTCTCAATAGTGTTCCACAAAACTGCAAAAACAGCCCCACAGACCTTTATTACCAAGAAGCCAAGATACACTAAATTCACTAGCTTTGGCTGGCAGAACACCAAAAATCGCTCTGCATATCTCCATTCATAAAATTGCACAGAACAGAGGATCCTTGTATGTATTATGTCCATATTTTAATTCCCTGGGGATACAGAATCACCAAGGAAGAAATATGTTTTTATACCTAAACCTATTTAGGTTTTCCCTCTAGGGGCTAAATACTGCAGAATATGCACATATTATAATCAAAATAGTGCTTAAGGTACTCTCCGTACGTTGCACCGTTCAAATCTTATACAAAGTAGAGAAAAGTCTCCTCATTACCTGCCTACACGAATTGCAATTCGCATATACAAACCTATACAAATCCAAAGTTGGCCAACACAAATTCCAAAATTCCAAAGCTATACCAAACAAATAGTTGTCCAAATTCTAACTGCCAAGTTCTAAATGACCTAACGGTCTTTTTTTTTTAAAATACTCACGCCAAAAAGGTTCTCAGCCAGGAGTGACATCATGTGGAGGATCAAAATCAGGAAGATCAGAAATATACTGGGCTGCAGAGACAGAGAATCCTCAGAACCTCCGTGCACAGAGTACCTCCTTAGTAGAGTCCTGTCCTGTCCTCCTCAGTAGATTTCTGTCTTCTGACAAGATCACTCGCTCAGATAGCCACTTCTCTGATGAGGCCCGCGTTGGCCACACCATTTGAAGAAATCTGAACTCCTTCTCAGGGGTCTCACTGATACTTAGTCCATTCAAACCAATAATAAAGAATTTGGGCATGAAACTGAAATATAAAAGAACATTTTTATTAACCTTAAATGAGGTGAGACTATGTCACACAGAAGCCTTAGCAACTGAATGAGGCAGTCAGCTAGAATGGTCTTACTTCACGTCATATATACTCTTTATCCTGCCCCAGGCATGTAAGGGAGTTGTACCAATTACATTCCTAAACAAATGGAAAATCTGGAGGGTCAGCAGGTGAGTAGCCTTTGGGTTTTTAGCAGGATATGGGCAAAACATTATAATTACATAGTTCACAAAGGTTAATCTGATTTAGATGGCACTGCAGGACATGGCATGATTACATGTACAGTATCCGAACCCAAAAGTTAATCATTAGGAATGTCCCAAATTCAATCTCCAAAAGCCGGACAAACCTATAATTGACAGCACAACCCATGGAATGAAGAAACATAAAAAAGAAACAGTAACAGATGATGAACAAGATGAGGCATATGCAAGGAAACTAAAAGTTAACGATGTCCTGAACATTGATTGGCAATCTCAGACAAAGATCGATCAGGGAAATTGGCTTTGCGAGGTCAGTTGCAGGTGAAAGGGTCAGTTTCTTACAGTTCATTCCAGAGTCAGAAAGAAACCTAATTAATGTATACATGGACTAAGAAGGCCAGGCCACTTTGTACGCCAGGCTACCTTCACAGGCCTACGTGAGGGCAACACAAAATGGTAGCACAATATAAAATGGAGTCAGTCTCGAGAATTACAGAACCTCAGCCCTTTGTTGTTTATTCCTCTATGGTTCAGGCAGAGTGCTTTAAACTTGATTCTCACCTCAATGGGGAGCCAGTGTAACTGTCCACAATGTTTCCTCACTCATTCCTGCATTGGAATTTGACACAGTCTGGCCGCTGCATTCTGGTCTACGTGTAACTTGTTAATGACATATTTAGGTGTGCCCAGAAGGAGCGAGTTACCATAGTCCAGGCGTGAGTGACGTGACCAGGGAATGTATGACCGTTTTCCGTAGCTGTATGGGGATTAGTGAGGTTCCGTGAATTCTGAACCCGTTCCATAAAGGTCATGGTTTCGTTATGAATTTGATATTAGCGAACCGAAACTAGTTAGTGCGGCAAGTATGAGTGTTTTCGTCATGTTAGACTGATGGATTCACTACGTATTTAGGGATTTCGTTCTGAACCCTTGGGTTCCATTTTGTGTATGGCAGCCATTTTGTGGTAGCCCTCACATAGGCCGATGACTGTGGCTGAACAAGTCTTTTAAGTACATGTACACCTTAGCTCCAGTTCGTGCTGACTCCTGTTTGACCTGAGTGAACTGACCCTGTTGTCTGAAGCTGACCTTGTTAAACCAGTTCCTGCCCTTTAGCTGATCAAGATTAAGGATCAGAGCACAGGACATCGTAAAGTTTTATTGCACACAAATATGCCTTATCCTACTCTCACCTGTTTCTGCTCCTTTCTTTATGGTCTATTTATGATTGGGTTGTGGCCTTTTTTATTATGGGTTCATTTGACCTGTCTAAAGAAGAATGTTGGGTTTGACCGATGATTGATCATGGGCTGGGCAACTGAAAAGTGGGTTTGTCGTCATGCGATACTTTAGTTGTGGGGACATGTGATTGGTTAAACTGTAAACAAGGAATGTTTGCCTGAAGCATAATATTTGGCATAAAAAGGGATGACTTGCTGTGTAAAATTGAGCAGTCTCCTGACAACTCATACCGTGATGATTTCTAGGACTTCTGTTACTGGCTGCAGCCAATAAATTTGATCTTTGACGCCACCAAGAAGAGTCCTGTGTCTCTGTATTCTAAGACAGGTGGAACCCAAAGACTTTGGGCGTGCCCCTGGCGCCGCTGGGTATTAAATAACCCGGTTCTTCAGTTGGCGCTTCCAACGTGGGGCGACTTCAGCGGTACCGGTCCAAGCCTGAAGATAGTGAGGAGCTTCGTGAGGAAATTCTGGAGGACGGCCACCACTTCATCGACCCCGGCATGTCGAATGTGGACTGAAGGTCTTTTCTGCGAGGCTTCCCGCTTTCCTGACGGCTACTAAGGACTGCTGCCCTGACTGTCACCCTGTCTTGGACCCATTTGTGATGCTTTGTAAGGCGAGAAGATAGACGGGTCTTCTGGTGGCGTGACTGATACCTCAGTTAAGTATAAGTGGGTCGCTCCCAGTCCTTAGTTTTTGGTCCTTTGGTTCTTAGTTTGTTTGGTCCTTAGTTTTGATTTGAAAATTGCAATTTCCAAAGCCGAGGGTCTTGTATATTTAGGAGTGTATCGGTAGAGATAATCCCTTGAAGTTTGAAGCTCGATTAGTGAGCGAAGATGCCTAATCATAGCAAATTTGGTACTTGGTTTGGTTGTGGTTGCAACAAGGATTCCCGATTGGAGGATTCGTGTCCGATACCTCCGGTTGGAACTCCGACTTATGAGCTCTATTCTAAACACGGTGTGGGCCCCATTACGTTCAATGAAGTATGGGTCCATTACACTAGAAAAGATGGTGTCTTACAATGGCCCCAACATGGTAGCTTTAATACAAAGATTTTAGACAATTTAGAAACTAAATTATTTAGGAAGAAAGCCCTGCCGGCAATGTTTGACTCCTTTCGCCTTTGGCGTAAAGAAGCCAGACAACGAGAAATTAAACAAGTTAAAAGAGATAAAAGAGAAAAGGATGTATCAATAATGCAAGCTGCTAGGCAGTTTAAAGAAAATGAAGAAGATAAAGCAATTGAGGTGTCAGATAGGCAACGTTGCATGGCCATAGATAAATGTTATCCGGCCTTGCCGTCTACTCCTCCGAAAGCGATTGAAGATCTTGGGAAAGATCCTTTGATGTCTCATTTACTGAGATTACCACCTCCTTATGTGCAAGGTGCTACTGCGCCTCCATTACCACCGGTTGTTCCACCCTTTGTTGTTCAACCTCCTGCTGTTGTTCAGCCACCTGGTACTCCACAGATGGTTTTACCTCCTCCTGCGCAACCCGCTCTAGGATCGCCAACTTTGCTACCAGCTTTGCCTCAAACTCCTTTGCCTTCCGCTTCTGCATCTGAGACTCCTACTGTTCTTATTCCTACACCTTCTTTGCCTCAAAACACTTATTCTCCTGTTCTTATGACTGCTTCTTCTCCTTCTGTTCGAAAACGAATGACAGAAACTGTTTCTAGTTTATTGTCTCCATTGTTTGGGTCACTGAATATGACCCCTGTTTCGGAACGTAAGCAGAGTCGTAGTCAGCTTCCTGGTTCCGAGGAACGGGCTGTGTTGGATTTGTTGGCTCGTAAATGGATTATAAATGCCTCAAGGTATAGTTTGCCAGCGGTTATGGATGTTTTCTTTCAGTGGGAACCGCCCAAGCAAAGGTATGTTTTTAATGTGATGTTTATGTTTCTGCATCAGGAATGGGAAGATAATGATTTGGGTTTGATCCCGCAGGAACTACTTGATGTTCAGTCGGATTTTGCTAAAGGGATGATAGTGGAATCTGATATTACAGATGCCATAGAGACAAAACTGGCTTTTAGATCTAGCCTTCCGCCTCAGACATTGCACGAACATGATTCCTCTATTAGGAGAAAAGCGAGACAGTATCCCATGAGAGAAGTTCCCCCAGTTTGGAAGGAAGGGGACCCAAACGTTAATTCAGCTATTCTGCCTCATTTTCAGCGAGTATGGGTACATGTCCCTTGGAAGAGAGCAGAGGTCTTGGCTCTTAAGCAGACCTTACCTGATCCCCATAAGAATCCTGCTGGCTATTACAAAGAATTGTCCCAGACAGTTGACGCATGCATCATGAATTTGGCAGACATAGATATGCTGTTGGGTAATGTAGTACCTCAACTTCTATGGGCAAAGATTCGTCATGAGAATCAAGCGGTAGAATTAGGAGATACTTGGGCAAATATTATTGCTGCGGATGGTAGACAACAGGGGGGTGCTAAACCTGAACCTTTGGTTACGGAATTGCCAGGTAGAATTATTAATTTAATGAAGACGATGATGCCAGCGTTACGAGTAAATTGGGACAAGTTAGCAGCATGTAAGCAGAAGAAGGACGAAAGTGTATCTGATTTCTTCACTAGATTTGAAGAAACATTTATAGATCATAGTGGTCAGGATATGAGTACGGAAGGTGGGCAACGATTGTTCGTAGATAAGTTTGTCTTTAACTTACTTCCTGAACTGTGTAATAAGTTGAAAGATTCTGAGAGTTCTTGGGCTGTTTCCTCGTCGGCCCAGATATTAGCGACTGCACAGTACTACGCAAATAGGGACAAGGACGAGAAAGAAAGAGTATAGAAAAAGACCAAAGACTTAAAGACAAAGGTTCTTTTGCTGCAGGCGTATACGCCTCGCTTGAATCAGCAAGAGTCACAGCAACGCCCACAGTTTCAGCAACCTCCCCCATTTCAGAGACCGCCACAGAACGCTGGGTATTTTCCTCCAAGACCACCCTTGGGTTTAAATCAGTGTGCGTATTGTAGGGAGGAAGGCCATTATAAAAATGAGTGCCCTGTGTTGAGACAGCGCGCGAGTGGTATGACGGCCCGTGAGGCCGTGGTGGTTTTCAGCAAGTGTCTAGGGGTAGAGGACGTGGTGCGTTTCCTCAGAACGAACGTTTCTTTCCCCCACAGAATTCTATAAATTGTTTTGATCAACAGAAAATTGCATCTGGTCAGTCGACTTAGTACTATGCTGATGACTATTATGTTGAGAGTCAGAATGCTGATTATACTGATTGCTAGGACAGCTATGGACAAAGAGAGGGAGTAGTGTCGGTTCCAGTAGATCAGAGTGGGCCTTATGTTGCAGTAGCCACATCGGGTGTGGTAGAGCCTTTTCTTTTGGAAACTGGTGCAGCGAAGAGTTCTATCATGCACTCTAAACTCCCTGGCGCACCTTTGTCTGGCTTAACTAATGTTTCAGTAGGATTCTCTGGCGCCCCAGTTCGTAAGCCAGTTTCTAGTCCCTTGTCTCTTTCTATAGGGCCTTGTGAGTTGGAAGCACCTCTCATTTTAACGACAGGTTGTGGTGAGAATTTGTTGGGTTTGGATTTGTTGAAAAGGTTGCATGCAACATTGCATTGTTCTCCTTCGGGAGTACAGCTTACATTGGGTAAGAAAGTGATCTCTCCGATGTATTTGTCTAAAGATCGGCTTCCACCGGAATTGCGTTCTCTCCCTGATACTCTTTGGGCTACTGGTCCTAATGATGTGGGTCTTTTGGAGATTCCACCTTACGTTGTAACGCTTAAAGCAAATGTTAAATTGCCGCGCATCCCCCAATATAGGATTTCTAGCGATGGTGAAAGAGCACTTTTAGCGATCATCTATGATTTGATTGAGAAAATGTAATTGAAGAAACGAGAGGTAATGTGTGTAACAGTCCCGTTTTGCCTGTCCTGAAGTGCACTGACTCTACTCAGCCACCTGTTTATAGGTTTGTGATCGATCTTAGAGAGGTCAACAAGATTGTCGTGCCACAGTTTCCAGTTGTTCCAGATATTACTGCTTTGTTGACTTTGATTCCTGCTTCAGCTACCTGGTTTTCGGTTATAGATCTGAAGAATGCTTTCTTCAGCATTCCAATTGCCGAGGAAAGTAGAGATATTTTTGGCTTCTCTTTAAAGGCCGAAGCTTCCGGTTTAAGAGAGCTCCCCAAGGCTATTGTGAAAGTCCTTCTATCTATAGTCATGCTTTGAAAACTCAACTTGATACTCTTGTGTTGCCTGCTGGTTCTGCTCTTATTCAGTATTTGGATGATCTGTTAGTGGCCGCTGATGATGAGAAAACTTGTAAAGAAGCTACTCTTTCTTTGTTGTGACATCTGTCGGACTTGCATCATAAAGTGTCACCTTCTAAGTTGCAGTATTGTCGCCAAGAAGTGACCTACTTAGGTCATCTCTTGTCGAAGGAGGGAAGAAGGTTGACCCCAGAACGAATTCAAGCGATTGCTCGAATGACTGTGCCAAGTACACAGAGAGAAGTGCGTGCTTTCTTGGGTATCACGTCGTATTGTAGACAGTGGATTCCGAACTTTTCTTTATTGGCAAAACCTCTATTGGCATTGACTTGTAAGGATATACCGAACCCTCTTCCTTGGTCTGACGTTTGTCAGAAAAGTTTTTCTGAGTTGCGTGATGCATTGTGTTCTGCTCCTGTGTTGGGTACTCCCGACTACAGTAAGCCTTTTACACTCTATGCATTGTGCATTGTCAGTTTTGACTCAACAATTCGGTGATAAGCAGCGTCCATGTGCGTATTTCTCGTCAACTTTAGATCCGGTAGCTAGAGCGTTGCCGAGTTGCTTGAGAGCTACCACGGTAGCGACTGTTTCTATCCGACAGTCTGCTGGACTGGTGATGGATAATACGTTGATTGTGATGGTTCCACATGCAGTGGATACTTTATTAAATCGGACAAAAACTCAACATCTTACTAGTGCAAGGTTGTCGGGTTATGAGTTGACACTTTTGGCTAGTCATGTGCATATTAAGCGATGCAATGTATTAAATCCAGCAACATTGTTGCCGACCTCTGTGGATACAGATGGTCAGGAACAGCACGATTGTTTTCTGAGGACGGAAGAGGAGACGAAGGGTAGGAGCGATTTAAAAGATTCTCCTCTTCCGGATCCTGATGGTACGTTATGGGTTGATGGTTCATGCTACGGGCTTCCGAATGGTGACACGACTGCAGGATATGCCATGACGACATTAAGTACAGTTGTTGAGACTGCACGAGTGAGCTATAATTCAGCACAAGCAGCGGAATTGGTTGCATTAACGAGAGCGTGTGTTTTGTCTGAAGGAAAGAGAGTGAATGTGTATACCGATAGTCAGTATGCGTTTGGTGTTGCCCATAGTTTCGGACGTTTGTGGAAAGAAAGGGGATTCCTCACATCCCATGGGACTAAGATTCAGCATGGACAGTTGGTGAATGAGCTTCTCAAGAATAAGCCAAGAGACTCTGCACTTATTAAGGCCCTTCGTGCAGAATACAAAAACGCTCTTGCCTCTCGTAAAAAGTCTATAAAAATTAAAACTTGGGAATCTCTGCTTGATCCTTCAACCTTGGGCAACAGCTCGAAGTTTTGGAGTATAATCAATAAACCACTCTTTGATGACCCGAATGCCGAGAGCCTGGGAACAGCGATACCCGAGAATGACTGGATTTCCCATTTCAGCTCCATTTTTAAGAGTGACGCTCCACAGACCTTGCAACCACCTCATCTTCCTGAAAGTATTCCACTACACTTCACCATCCAAGAAGTTGAATTAGGGATACATGGTCTCTCTAGCAATAAAGCTCCGGGTCCAGACGGTCTTCCACCGGACTTATTTAAACATAACATCATTTTCTGGGCCCCAATTCTTACAGCTGTCATTAATGCCGGGATCGTAGTGGGCGCCCCTAAGTCCTGGGGAGCATCTACTATCATCCCTGTATATAAAAAGGGTGACAGAACAAAAGCGGCTTGTTACAGACCAATTTCTCTGATAAACTCAGTTGCAAAGGTTGTGGGGGGGATCCTTCTAAACCGGCTGAACGCGTGGGCCAAACATAACAATATATTGACCCCCGTCCAGTATGGATTCAGACCAGGTCATGCTACAACTACTCAATGTCTGAATCTATATTTAATCTGTGGGAAATACACTCAAGCCAGAGAAGGAACATTATATATGGCCTTCATGGACCTTTCCTCTGCCTTTGATTGTGTCGACAGGAGTAAACTCTGGGAAGTATTGCAGAATATGGGTGTTGAAAATAATTTGATCAACTTCTTGGCTGACCTCCACAACGACACTCGTGCCAATGTCCGTTACACAAAAGATCTGAAAGTAACGAGAGACTTTAAAATTAACCGGGGGGTCAGGCAGGGCTGTATTTTAGCACCTTTTCTTTTTAACTTATATATAAATGGTCTCGAAGAACACCTTTTAAAAATTGACACGGATTATCCTCGCATTGGGAAAAAGGGCGTGCCGGTTCTGCTATACGCGGACGATGCCGTCCTCTTATCCAGAACAGCACTTGGACTTCAAAAACTATTGGACTCCTTTCTTCAATTTATGACTTCACGTGGCCTGAGTATCAACAACTCCAAATCTTTTGTTATGACGGTAGGCTCAGCTCCGAAAAAACGTTATCCCCTCTCAGTTAACGGGGAAAACATACCGTCAACAAAAACTTTTTCATACCTAGGAGTGCTGTTTGATCACAAACTTACTTGGGGCCCAGCCATAATTAAAAAGAAAGGTGAAGTCCTAAGGACCAACAGCAGGATTATGGATTTTGCACGCAAAATGGGTAACACTCCAGTGTCCGCCGTAATGAAGCTCTACCAAGCAAAAAGCGTGACGGTTGCCTGTTACGGAAGTGAATTATGGGGCTTCTTACCAGCAGACGCCGTTGTAACTCTTGAAAATAACTTCCTGAAACAGGTCCTGAGTTTACCTAAAAGTACTGCAAACTTCTCCATTCATGAGGAACTAGGCACATCGCACCTAGGAGATAAAATTGCTGTCAATCCTCTGCTCTGTTGGATGAATTGTTGGCTCAATCCCTCAATACCACTGACCCATAACATTCTCGCTGAAGCCCTCACCTGGGAAGGGCAACTCAAGATACCTTGGCTGAAATACATTAGAAATTGCTGTAAAGATCTGGGCAGGTTGGATCTTTACCTAACACCTCAGCATATTATTAAGAAAGATGTAAACTCTGTAAAGGATATTTTCCTACTAAATCGACATCTTGATAGGGAAGAAATTGAGTTAAAGAAGGCCAGCGTAAGGAGCCATATTTTAACTAAGACTTGTGTGCGCTCTGAACCATATTTATCCTGGAACATATCTAGACATGAGCGCTTCTTGCTGAGCAGATTCCGCTTTGGTATATATCATCTGTTGCTAGCTGTACCGAGCGGAGCCCATAGAGGTCAAGTGCTGCCACCTTGCGGCTGCGACAACAAGTCTCCGCAAGACTTGGCTCACTTTTTATTCCTGTGCACCTTCTATTCGAGACCACGAAGTATGTTTTTAAAACCTTTGCTTAAAAAGTTGAACTTTGTGCAAATTAAGCCAGCACTTTTATATCTTCAAATGTTACATGGCGATAGCACTTTTTTCACTTGTAAGTTTTTAAAAACAGCCCTGAAGTTCAGACTAAGCATGGAAGGTTGATCCCAAGATGTACTGTATCATACAAGTAATTATGTCCCAAAAAAAAGTACACTCATATTGGTTTACAGCATATTTTTAGTCTTTCGTGATTGCCCTTTTTTATATGTCTGTTGCATCCTTTTTATAAATGAATTGTATATATATGTATTTTATGTGCTTTTATGACTGCACCTGTTGACAGTCGAATAAAGATAATTTTGATTTGATTTGATTTGAATGAGCTTCTCGAGTCACTTACTTTGCTGAAGCAAGTTGCGATTGTGAAGTGTAGTGCTCATCGGAAGGTTACGGATGATGTTGGCCGTGGTAATGCGTTTGCGGATGAAGTTGCGAAAGACACAGCAAGAAATCTGATGAGTCGAATGTATGTGGCAGGCCCTGCGAGATGGATTGATAATGTTGGAATGTGCGAAGATACGATTGAGAGTGTGAAATCGATACAGGCTGAAGCTACTGAAAGTGATAAGAATGTTTGGAGAGAAACTACGGGTAGATTTGATTCAACTGGTTGTTGGGTTGAATTGTCAGAACACCAAAGATGGATGTTGCCAGATGCGTACGTGCTTGCAGTGGTTACTATGGCACATGGTTTGTCTCACATCAGTGTGAAAGGGATTTGTAAGTTGTTGGCTCCAGTATGGCAGAATGCTGGAATTCCCAAGTGTGCGAAGAATGTGGTCAAGAATTGCATGGTGTGTTTAATGTATAATCCTGGCAAGGGAACCCCAACTCCAGCTGGTCACTTTGCTCCTCCGACGTATCCGTTCGAGGTTTTGCAATTGGATTTCATCCACATGGAAAGGTGCAATAATTTAAAGTATGTCCTTGTAGTTGTTTGCGCCTTTTCTAGATGGGTAGAAGCATACCCCCTAAAAGATAATACTGCCTCGTCCACTGCTAAAGTCCTGGTCAAAGAAAATTTCCCTAGGTTTGGGTTGCCAAGGATGGTATGGAGTGATAACGGAAGTGAATTCGTGGGGAAGGTGATGAAGAGAGTGTGTGAAGGGTTGGGAATTCACCAGAAATTCCACGCTGCGAATCATCCCCAATCAGCTGGTTTAGTTGAGTGCTATAATGGCACGTTAAAGCTGGCTAAGATTCAAGCGAGCACTGGTCTTCAATGGCCTGATGCTTTACCGTTGGCACTTTTGTCGACTAGAACTACAGTACATTCCCGGATAGGCCTTAGTCCGTATGAGATTGTCTTTGGCCGTCCGGCAAACGTTTGGGGAGTGCCGAGGCCAACGAAGTTTAGTGACATCGAATACCCTATGCTAGTGGACTACTTGTATGACTTGACGACTAAATTGCGTGTCTTACATCAACAGGTTCATGATAAATTGCCGCCAGCTTCTGCGGACCCAGGTCACATCCTCAATCCCGGTGACTGGGTCCTGGTGAAATATTTTCAGCGGACTAAGAATGATCAGCCCCGCTGGAATGGACCATACCAAGTCCTGCTATCTACGAGGACTTCAGTAACGGTTTTCTGGAAGAAAAACTGGATCCACGGCGTACATTGTAAGAGGGCGCCGTTGCCTCTGCCGTTCGACCAGTGGGTCCGTGAAGGTATTGCAGATTCAGAGACTGAAAGGGTGCCGAAGTTTGCACCGTTTAGCGAGGCTGAGTTGGTGTGGAGAGGCTCCTAGAAAGAAGATGACGATGTCCTTCAAGAAGCTGTGCCTGTCTCTCAAAGATTAGACACTACTGAACCTGAACTGTTGTTTCAGCCTCAAACGAGGCCTGGAAAAGAGTGTTATAATCTACGTCCTAGAAACAATGGACTAATAAAATAAATGAATTCCTTTTTTTGATTTTTGGAACTGAACTCTCTCAGGAATAGAACTCTCTCAGCCCAAAAACTTTTTGGGTATATTTTTGTGAACCACCATCCGGGTTCAGCTGTAGGGTCACGGTGTGAAGACTAGAGAGTGCAAGCCGAAGACGCAAGGTCAACGGTTCTGGTTGGTCTAAGGGAGTTCCCTGGGCTGACAGAAGCATTCCTTAGCAGAAGAAAACCAACCACCGTGAACAGCATCGGTTAGAGGATGGAGTTTTTTGAGATTGAGAGAGCCGTTGAGAAAATTAACTTTAAGAAGAAACTGTGTAAAATTATGCATAGCAAATGTTTTCTGATCACATGTCTTTTGATGTTTTTTAGCATGACGTTAGCTTTGGTGGGTTAGTTTGTATTTTCTCTTCAACTGATTTTTGCACCCATTTTCCAACCTACGACTTTACCTGCTACTACTTCTTTGCATTCTTTTCATACTTTACCTGAACACGAACAGATTAGAAGGTCGGAATTTGTGAATAATTCCTTTGTGCAACTTCTCCATCAACACCAGTTAGTAGTAAACACCACTAATTGCTGGGTGTGTGGTCTTATGTCACATACTATGGATAGAGGTATTCCTTATCTGGTTCTGCCATTCAGTTACAATGGGTCCATATGGGCATATCAGACGATGTTTATTTATGCCATCGAAATCTATCCCCTACGTACTGAGGTACTGGGTTTTTAAGAACCGGCACACAACCGGTAACCCAGCGGTGCCAGGGAATCAACACCCAGAGACCTTGGGTTCTCCTGATCCAGACCTACAGAAACTTCAGAGTCTTCTAGGTGAAGTCAAAGCTTAGTTTATTGGCTGCAACCAAGGTAACAGGTGTCCTAGAAGTACAATACGGGTATGTTCTCAGGAGACTGCACATTTTCATGAAGTCAGGCTTCTCTTCTTATACACAGTTTTGGGCCTTGGGCAAAACATTCTTGGTTGTAAAGTAAATTGTTAACATGTTTCCAGTACAAAGAAAAAGCAGAGTCATGATGACATGTCCATATTTCACTTCGTGCTGCCTACAACAAATCATTCGGCAAGGCCCAACATTTCATCAGATATCACTGGACCCCTAATAAAAACGGGCACCTCCCCACCATAAAGTAAGTGAAGCAAAGGAGTGGAGAAAGATGTGAGCGAGATATGGCAGGTGTGCGTGCTGAAATGGTTTTATGGCTGGTTGAGCCTAGATGCTATCTTGCTCGGCCACTGGGAGGGAACTGACCTAACGAGTTCGGCCTGGGGCAATGGTTCTAACTTGTACTGAGGTCAGGGAAAAGTCGATTAAGGAGTATGTGTCCTTGTGGAATCAAATTCAACTGGATTAAGGCCTATGTAAAGGGCAACATATAAATGGGAGCCAAGGGTTCAGAATGTAAATGACGATTTCGAGGTGAAATCGTCACTCGAACACGCCGAAAATACAGGTACATGATGTACTCGTCATTCTCGGTCTTTTGATACCAAATTCGTCATATTTCGACGAAGTTTTATTTCTCGAGTCCAGTATAATTATATGAATCCAGATTTTCCGAACCACAAACCCTCCTTTTGCCCTTACATAGGCAATTAATCTATCCTCATGTTAGTCTGAGTCCAGATCTATATTCCTAAAGTCATTGAGATGTTGCTGTAACATCATTCTAGTACTTAGTTCATCTCTTGACACAGGCTTCCTTACACATGATGTGACGCAGAGGCCACATATTGCAGGAGCACACTGTATGCACAGACAGAACAGGAAAGGAATGGCTAAGACCATCCCAATGACCATCAGAATTTTCCATCCCCAGGCAGATATCAGTTCCCAGAACCATCCCATTAACGACGAATCTCCTTTATCCACATGAATAGATTCGGAAATCTTATGCAGTTTGGAGATGGCCCTGTACACTGTTGGAGCATTATCTGGGATGAAAATGCAACAACTAGACTGGATCAATTTGCATACTCCACCTCGGTCCGCAAGTATTACATCCAAAGCGACCCGGTTCTGAAGGGTCATAAGTCGATCCGACTGGAGCTCAGCAGTCAGGTTACTAAGGGCACCAGCAGTTTCAATCACGGTGGATTCAACTACCCTTGTTAATTGCCTTATGTTTCTGCTGTTAGCCATGGATCCCCAGAACGGCAGAAAACCCTTTGCAAAGTCCCCAAATTCTTGACCTGCAGTGTCTTCTTTACTCAAAACACCTCTAACTACCCTTATCCGATGGTAATCCGTCGCTGCTGTGTAGGTGGGAGGTAACAGGAATGAAACAAAACATGAGCCCGAGAAGTCAGGGGGCAACCATGTATAGGCTCTATCATGGCAATTGAAATAAGTACCCTTAGCGGCTAAAAACGCAGGGGAAGTCTGAGATCCAAAAACGTACGTTTCTGTACAGATACTCTTCCCTAGCTGAGCTCTGGGATTCTTGCCAATACCTTGCAGACACAGGTGACCTTGATGGGGTACGATCCAGATAGGGGACGATCTTTTGGCTTGCTGTTTCTCACTTATTGTAGTGCCATATCCGGTCACGTTCCAACCTACATATGCAAGTATCTCATCATCCGGAGTATCTTCATAGGAAGTTACTTCCTTGATCATGTCAACTATACCTTTGACTAGGGCGCTAGTCTTGAGGTTGTCTTTTACAGAACGTAGGGCTTGGATTTCTCGTGCATATATGAACATTGTCCTATATGCCCATACTGAACCATTGTGACTAAATGGCAGGACCAAATAGGGGATACCTTTATCCGTTGTGTGAGGCATGAGACCACACACCCAACAGTTAGTTACAAGTTGGTGTTGGTGTAATAACTGAACGAAGGAGTTATTAATGAACTCTAATCTCCTATTTGATTCGTGGTCAGGCAGAGGGTGGAAAGAATGAGAGGAAATAGTAGGAGGAGGTATGGGTAATGTAGTAGGCGCAAATGTTACATGGAAAGAGAATAAAACATAACTTATCAAAAAGATCATTACGCTTGATCGCATAAAAATACACAATATGATAAAACTTTTCTTCGCCATCGTGTTACATAGTCTCTGCTTAAAGTTCATTTGTTTGGCAGGTCTCTCCACATCAGGAAACTCCATCCTCTCTAAGGTGCTGCCCGCGACGAGGAGGTTGATTCTGCTAAGGAGTGCTTCTGTCAGTCTAGGGCAACTCCCTTGGACCAACCAGAACCACCGACCTAACGTCGTTGGCTGCACTTCCGAAGACTTTAACCAATCGCGGCCCTAGCAGCGGAACCCGGATGGCGGTTCGAAAAACAAAAATAAGCAAGTTTCCTAAATGGGAGATCTGCACTTTCAAAAATAGGATTTGGGGGAAAAGATAAGTTTATTAGTCCATAGGTCTTGGTCTCAGATCATAAAAAGGAATCACTTTTATTAGTCTGTTTTTCTCGGTCGCAAATTGTAGCGTCTTTTTCCTGGTACTGTCTGGTCCTGAAACAGGAGTTCAGGTTCCAAAGACTTCAATTGTTCTGGTGGTGGCACAGTTTCTTGAAAAATGTTTTCGCTTTCACTTTCAGGGTTAGTTTCTTTTACACGGTCATCAGTTGAGAGCTCTGAGTCAGTGCCACCTTTCTGGACCCATTGGTCATGTGGCGGAGGTGAAGGGATTCTCTTGCAATGGACCCCGTGGATCCAATTGGCCTTCCCCTCCACTCGAACAGCTGACCTCGTGGAAAGAAGGACAAGGTGCGGCCCGGTCCACCTGGGCTGGTCGTTCTTTGTCCTTTGAAAGTTCTTGATGAGGATCCAGGATCCAGGGACAATGGAGTGACCTGGAGTCTCAGAGACCGGAGGCAAGGTGTTGTGGACCTGTTGATGTAAAACACGCAATTTAGCCGTCAATTCATACAAGTAATCAAGCAAAATAGGGTGTTGCAGCTCGCTGAACTTCGTGGGCCTAGGCACTCCCCATATGTTGGCTGGCCGGCCAAAGACGATTTCGTAGGGGCTGAGTTTCACTCGCGAATGCACAGTCATTCTGGTGGATAGGAGTGCTAAGGGTAGAGCGTCAGGCCATTTAAGACCTGTGCTCGCTTGGATTTTGGCCAATTTAAGTTTTAGCGTGCCATTGTAACATTCTACTAATCCAGCTGATTGGGGGTGATTTGCAGCGTGGAACTTCTGCCTAATGCCTAGCCCTTCACACACTCTTTTCATCACACAACCCACAAATTCACTTCCGTTGTCAGACCAGACCATTCTAGGCATTCCGAACCTGGGGAAGTACTCTTTTACAAGGGCTTTCGCTGTGGACAAGGCAGTATTGTCTTTTAGGGGATAGGTTTCTACCCATCTTGAGAAGGCACAAACAACCACGAGCACGTATTTTAAGTTGTTGCACCTCTCCATGTGTATGAAATCTAGCTGCAAAACCTCGAACGGATACGTAGGAGGTGCAAAATGACCAGCTGGAGTTGGGGTTCCCCTACCAGGATTGTGCTTCAGACATACCATGCAATTCTTGACAACATTCTCTGCACACTTGGGAATCCCTGAATTCTTCCACACTGGGGCCAACAACTCGCAAATCCCTTTCGCGCTGATATGAGCCATTCCATGAGCCATTGTAACCACTACAAGCACATATGCATCGGGTAACAACCATCTCTGATGCTCTGTCAATTCAACCCAACAACCATTTGCATCCATTCTTCCTGTACTCTCTCTCCACGTACTCAACTCTTTCTCTGTGGCCTCAGCTTGGATGGACTTCACACTTTCTATCGTGTCCTCACATATTCCAACCTCACCAGTCCATCTTTCAGGGCCTGCAACATACATTCGGCTCATCACATTCTTTGCCGTTTCCTTAGCGGTCTATCAGCAAATGCATTTCCACGACCAACGTCATCAGTCACCTTCTTGTGAGCACTACATTTCACAATCGCCATTTGCAGGGGCAAGGTCAGTGATTCAAAAAGCTCATTCACCAACTGACCATGCTGAATCTTAGTTCCATGCGAAGTCAGGAATCCACGTTCTCTCCACAATCGTCCAAAACTGTGAGCCACTCCAAACGCATACTGACTATCAGTGTAGACAGTCACTCTCATTCCTTTAGACAACACACATGCTCTCGTAAGTGCAACTAGTTCTGCGGCTTGAGCTGAACCATGTGGTATTCGCGCAGTTTCAACGACTGTGTGCAAAGTTGTGACAGCATATGCTGTAGTCACGTTCCCATTTGGGAGCTTAAAGCATGAACCATCTACCCATAACGTACCATCACATTTAGGGAGAGGAGTGTCAAATAAATCTACTCTCCCTTTTGTCTCTTCCTCTGTTGTGAGGAAACAATCGTGATGTTCTAAAGCATCTGATTCTTCTGCAATTGGTAACAACGTGGCTAGATTCAGGGTACTGCACCTTTTTATGTGCACATGGCTCGCTAGCAGCGTCAATTCGTAACTGGACAGTCGAGCACTAGTTAAGTGCTGTGTCTTGGTCCTATTTAACAATGTGTCTACTGCATGCGGGACCATCACGATTAGTGTATTATTCATTACTAGACCAGCAGACTGTCGAATAGAAACAGCTGCTGCTGCTGTGGCCCTTAAACAACTCGGCAATGCTTGTGCTACCGGATCCAAAGTGGCCGAAAAATAGGCGCATGGCCGCTGTCTATCTCCGAATAACTGAGTCAGCACAGACAATGCACAGCCCTCCTTCTCGTGGACATACAATTTGAAAGGCTTACTGTAGTTGGGGGTACCTAACACAGGAGCCGAACATAATGCTGTGCGTAATTCGAGAAAACTTTTCTGACACTCTTCAGACCAAGGAATGGGATTGGGTGTATTTTTACACGTTAATGCCACCAAGGGTTTGGCCAATAACGAAAAATTTGGAATCCACTGTCTACAGTACGATGTAATGCCCAAGAAAGCACGCACTTCTCTCTGTGTTCTTGGCACACTCAATTTCGCTATTGCCTGAATTCTTTCTGGGGTCAGCTTCCTTCCCTCCTTCGATAAGAGGTGACCTAAGTAGGTCACTTCTTGTCGGCAATATTGAAGCTTGGAAAGTGACACCTTGTGGTGCAGATCACACAGATGACGCAATAATGTCAATGTGGCCTGTTTACAAATTTTCTCATTATCTGCAGCAATGAGCAAATCGTCCACATACTGTACAAGAGTGGCACTTTTTGGCAAAACAATCGTGTCAAGTTGTGTTTTCAGAGCTTGACTGTATATTGAGGGGCTTTCACAGTAGCCTTGAGGAGCGCGTTTAAAGCGGAAGCTTCGACCTCCTAAACTGAAGGAAAAGATATCCCTGCTTTCCTCAGCAATCGGGATGCTGAAGAAGGCATTCTTCAGGTCAATCACCGAAAACCATGAAGCAGAAGCTGGAATCATAGTCAATAATGTGGTAATGTCGGGCACAACTGGGAATTGTGGCACGACTATTTTATTTACTTCTCGAAGATCAATCACGAATCTGTACACAGGTGGCTGAGAAGGGTCAGTTCGTTTTCAAACAGGCAGAATAGGACTATTGCAAACATTTCCTCGTGTTTCCTCAATCATATCCTTTTCAATCAATTCGTAAACAATCGCTAGCAAAGCTTTTTCACCCTCATTAGATATTCTGTATTGGGGAATTCGTGGCATTTTGACATTCGACTTCAATGTTACAACATATGGTGGAATTTCTAAAAGACCTACATCGTTAGGACCAGTAGCCCAAAGAATATCTGGGAGAAGTGCTAATTCTGCTGGAAGTGCATCTCTCGACAAATACATGGGAGAAACCACTTTCTTACCTAAAGTGAGATGTACTCCTGAAGGAGAACAATACAAAGTCGCATACAATCTTTTTAGCAAATCTAATTCTAGCAAATTTTCACCACAACCTGTTGTCAGAATAAGGGGTGCTTCGAATTCACAAGGACCAACAGAAAGAGATAAAGGGTCAGAAATCGGATTTCTAACCGGGGCGCCAGAAAACCTACAGAAACGTTCATTTCGCCAGACAAAGGTGCGCCAGGGAGTTTGGAGTGCATAATAGAACTCTTTGTAGCACCAGTATCCAACAGAAAAGGTTCTGTCACACCTGATGTAATCACCTCAACGTAAGGTCCACTCTGATCTACTGGAACTGAAACAACTCCCTCTCTTTGTCTATGGCTGTCCTAGCAGTCATCATTCTCCCACTGCTCATTTTCTGTGTAATAATCTTCAACGTAGTATTGAGCTGTCCTGTCAGATACGTTATGTTGCTGATCAAACCTGTTCATAGAGTTTTGTGGTGGAAGGGGACGTGTGTCCTGTGGGGCGTTTCCACGCCCTCTACCTCTAGGCGCTTGCTGACTGCCACGACCTCTAACACCAGAAACTCCATTTGCACGTTGTGATAGGGCAGGACAATTATACTTGTAATGACCCTCTTGTTTGCAATATAAACACTGGTTGGGACCTACACGGGGTTGAGTGTAATCGAATCTTTGCGAGTTTCTCTGATACTGTTGAGGCTGCTGAAAAGTATTCTGGTAGTGATTCTGGCCATTATTATGTTGATTACCACCACCACGTGGCGGATAGGCTTGCTGTAGCAAAACCTTCGTTTTGAGTTCTCTAGTTTTCTTTTCTACTTTATCTTTCTCATCTTTGTCTCTATTCTCGTAGTATTGTGCAGTAGCTAATATCTGCGCTGAAGATGAGACTGTCCAAGAACTTTCTGAATCTTTTAATTTTCTACACAATTCTGGAAGCAGATTGTGCACGAATTTATCGACAAACAATCTCTGACCACCTTCTGTGGTCATATCTTCACCGCTGTGGTCAATGAATGTTTCTTCAAATCTGGTGAAGAAATCTGAAACAGTTTCTTCTTTCTTTTGCTTGCATGCAGACAACTTATCCCAATTTACGCGTATTGCAGGCATTATCGTTTTCATGTAATCTACTATTCTACCAGGGAGTTCTGCTATCAAAGGCTCAGGCTTGGCACCACCAACTTGTCAGGCATCTGCAGCAGTAATATTAGCCCACGTGTCACCCAATTCCTGGTCATGATCTACATGACGAATTTTACCTCATAAAGGCTGTGGAACGACATTGCCAAATAGCATATTGATATCGGCTAAATTCATTATACATGACCCAGCAGTTTGTGACAATTCTTTATAGTACCCTGCAGGATTTTTACGTGGATCTGGTAATGTTTGTTTGAGTGGTAAAACTTCAGCTCGCTTCCATGGGACATGTACCCATACACGCTGGAAGTGTGGCAGAATAGGTGGGACAGCAGTCGTGTCACCCTCTCTCCACTGTGGGGGAACTTCTCTCATAGGGTATTGTCGCGCCTTTTTCCTACTGGATGTATTAGATTCAGATGGTGACCCTGAACTGCCTCCCTTACTCCGATATGATAACAACATTTCAACTGCTTTTTCCACATCTGGACCTACAATCATACCCTCTCCAAATTTAAACCGTACACGACACATTTCTTGTGGGATGCATTCTTGATCATTGTCTTCTAGATCCTCGCAAAGGAAAACACACATCTGTTCGAAAACATATCTCTGTGTCGCTGCTTCCCATTGATGGAAGACTTCCATGACAGACTGTACATCATATTTTGCAGTGTCCATGACCCATTTCCGAGCTAAACTATTCAGGGAATCTCTCTCTTGATAATCCGGCAGTTGACTTCGCAACTGTCTTCTTCCTATGTTAGGGGTTGTAGCAGGCGACCCGAAAAGAGGTAAAAGAAGATTAGTAACAGTGCTGGCCATTTTCTGCCGAATGGAAGGTGAAACTGAAGGACAAACAGATGGAAAAACGGGGTGAGATAAGGCGGGGGTAGAGATAGCAGAAGAGGTATCAGGGAAAATAGAGGGGGCACTAGGCAAAATCGTAGAGGGAGCATTAGGAGACGCAAAAAGTACAGTAGGCAAAATCGTAGAAAACACAGGTGAAACAGAAGTGGTCGGTGGGCCTGGAGGAGGCTGCACCGAAGAAGTAGGAGCCAGCTGAAGAACAGCTGGTGGGTGCTGTTGAGGAGCAGGAGGCGCAGCTTGTGCAACTAAAGGTTGCGGGGTGCTGTGGCATTCTGCGCATAGGGGGGTGGTGAATTTAGCAAATGTGACATTAATGGGTCTTTTTCACGCTCTTTTGCTGCCTCTTGCTGAAGAGACGGCAAAACTGGATAACACTTATCTATTGCCATTTTACGTTGCCTGTGCAACTGCTCATTCATCTGCTCTTCCTCATTATCTTTAAACTGCACAGCAGCTTGCATTACTGAAAGTCCCCCTTCTCTCTTATTTTTCTTAGCTAATTTAATTTCTTTTTGTTTGGCTTCTTTACGCCATAAGCGGAAGGAGTCAAACATTGCCGGCCGGGCTTTCTTTTTGAAGAGTTTAACTTCAAGGTTGTCTAAGATTTCAGAATCAAAACTACCATATTGGGGCCATTTTAGAACACCATCTTTCCTGGTGTATTTAATCCATACTTCGTTGTAGGTGATGGGGCCTACCCCATGTTTTACATACAGTTCGTAAGTCGGAGTTCCAACTGGAGGAACCGGACATGAGTCCTCCAATCGGGAGTCCCTATTATTACCAAGACAAAATAAATTCCCAAGTCTAAGACTAGGCATCCTCGCTCTCTAGTCTAGTTCCAAACTTCAAAGGATTATCGATTACGATATTTCTCGTGAATACACGAGTCCTTCGGTTATGGTGCTTGCAAGTACCAATACAAAACCTTTTGTATCCCAAAGATACCACAAAGTAAGTCCAACTAAGGACTGGGAGACGCTCCACTTATACTTAACTGAAATATCTCGATGACGTCACCAGAAGACTCGTCTCAGTGTTTCGCTCTACCAAAAACTTCAAGGGTCCAAATCAGGGCGATAGCCAGGGCAGCAGTCCTTGTAGCCGTCGGGAAGCGGGGAACCTCGCAGCAAAGACCTTCGGACCACGTCGACATGCAGGGGTCGATGAGGTGGTTGGCCGTCCTCCGGAATTTCCACACGAAGCTCCTCACGATCTTCTGGCTGACTGATACCACTGGAATCGCCCCAAACATTGGGCGCCAACTGAGGTACTGGGTTTTTAAGAACCGGCACAGAACCGGTAACCCAGCCGTGCCAGGGAATCAACACCCAGAGACCTCGGGTTCTCCTGATCCAGACCTACAGAAACTTCAGAGTCTTCTAGGTGAAGTCAAAGATTAGTTTATTGGCTGCAACCAAGGTAACAGGTGTCCTAGAAGTACAATACGGGTATGTTCTCAGGAGACTGCACATTTTCATGAAGTCAGGCTTCTCTTCTTATACACAGTTTTGGGCCTTGGGCAAAACATTCTTGGTTGTAAAGTAAATTGTTAACATGTTTCCAGTACAAAGAAAAAGCAGAGTCATGATGACATGTCCATATTTCACTTCGTGCTGCCTAAAACAAATCATTCGGCAAGGCCCAACATTTCATCAGATATCACTGGACCCCTAATATAAACGGGCACCTCCCCACCATAAAGTAAGTGAAGCAAAGGAGTGGAGAAAGATGTGAGTGAGATATGGCAGGTGTGCGCGCTGAAATGGTTTTATGGCTGGTTGAGCCTAGATGCTATCTTGCTCGGCCACTGGCAGGGAACTGACCTAACGAGTTCGGCCTGGGGCAATGGTTCTAACTTGTACTGAGGTCAGGGAAAAGTCGATTAAAGAGTATGTGTCCTTGTGGAATCAAATTCAACTGGATTAAGGCCTATGTAAAGGGCAACATATAAATGGGAGCCAAGGGTTCAGAATGTAAATGACGATTTCGAGGTGAAATCGTCACTCGAACACGCCGAAAATACAGGTACATAATGTACTCGTCATTCTCGGTCTTTTGATACCAAATTCGTCATATTTCGACAAAGTTTTATTTCTCGAGTCCAGTATAATTATATGAATCCAGATTTTCCGAACCACAGTTCCATGAGAGATAACTCAAGTAATAAAGCCTTGGTGAAGGGAATTACAGATATGAGTAGAGATATCTAAACATATGAGCCTATTCCCAAGGATGAGTTACTAGCATATGTTGGTTGGAATGCAACCGGATATAGTATTAGTCTGGGTGGGAAGCAGAGACGAAAAAGGTCACCTCCGATTTGGATTGTACCCCATCGTGGTCATTTTTGCCTGCAAGGGAAAGGCAAGAATCCAAGAGCTCAGTTAGGGAAGAGTATTTGTACTCAGACGTATGTCTTTGCATCCCAAACTTCCCCACCGTTTTTAGCAGCTAAGGGCACATATTTTGTCTGCTATGATAGAGCATATACATGGTGGCCCCCTAATTTTTCGGGAACATGTTATGTTGCATATTTGTTGCCTCCTACGTACACTGCTGCCGTAGATTACCACAGAACGAGAGTCGTTAGGGGTGTCTTCAGTAAGGAAGATACCACTGGACAAGAAGTGGGAGACTTTTTCAAGGGTTTCCTACCGTTTTGGGGACCTATGGCAAACAGTAGAAACTTACGGCAATTAACGAGAGTGGTTGAATCCGCCATAAATTAAACTGCCGGTGCCCTTAGTAATCTGACCGCTGAGCTTCAAGCAGATCGCCCTATGACGTTACAGAATCGAATGGTTTTAGACGTCATACTTGCAGATCGAGGTGGGGTGTGTAAAGTGATCCAATCGAGTTGCTGCGTTTTCATACCAGACAATGCTCCTACAGTATACCAGGCCATTTCTAAGTTACATAAGATCTCTGAGTCTATAAATGTGGATAAAGGAGATTGGTCGTTGATTGGATGGTTTTGGGAACTGTTATCGACCTGGGGATGGAAGATTCTGATGATCATTGGGATGGCTTTAGCGATTCTTTTTCTGTTCTGTCTTTGTGTGCAGTGTGCTCCTGCTATATGTGGCCTCTGTGCTACTACGTGTGCAAGGAGACCTGTCCCAAGAGAGGTACTAAGTGATAGGATTATGCTCCAGCAACATCTTGATGATCTGATGAATATAGACCTGGATTCAGATTGACGTGAGTTTAGGTTATTGCCTATGTAAGGGCAAAAGGAGGGTCTGAGGTTCCGTGAATTCTGAACCCGTTCCATAAAGGTCATGGTTTTGTTATGAATTTGATATTAGCGAACCATAACTAGTTAGTGCGGCAAGTATGAGTGTTTTCGTCATGTTAGACTGATGGATTCACTACGTATTTAGAGATTTCGTTCTGAACCCTTGGGTTCCATTTTGTGTATGGCAGCCATTTTGTGGTTGCCCTCACATAGGCCAATGACTGTGGCTGAACAAGTCTTTTAAGTACATGTACACCTTAGCTCCAGTTCGTGCTGACTCCTGTTTGACCTGAGTGAACTGACCCTGTTGCCTGAAGCTGACCTTGTTAAACCAGTTCCTGCCCTTTAGCTGATCAAGATTAAGGATCAGAGCAAAGGACATCATAAAGTTTTATTGCACACAAATATGCCTTATCCTACTCTCACCTGTTTCTGCCCCTTTCTTTATGGTCTATTTATGATTGAGTTGTGGCCTTTTTTATAATGGGTTCGTTTGACCTGTCTAAAGAAGAATGTTGGGTTTGACCGATGATTGATCATGGGCTGGGCAACTGAAAAGTGGGTTTGTCGTCATGCGATACTTTAGTTGTGGGAACATGTGATTGGTTAAACTGTAAACAAGGAATGTTTGCCTGAAGCATAATGTTTGGCATAAAAAGGGATGACTTGCTGTGTAAAATTGACCAGTCTCCTGAGAACTCATACTGTGATGATTTCTAGGACTTCTGTTACTGGCTGCAGCCAATAAATTTGATCTTTGACGCCACCAAGAAGAGTCCCGTGTCTCTGTATTCTAAGACAGGTGGAACCCGAAGACTTTGGGCGTGCCCCTGGCGCCGCTGGGTATTAAATAACCCGGTTCTTCATTAGTTTTCGGATCCTGCGGAGCATTCTTAACAACCCAAAGCAGGTGCCTGTCTTCCTTGCTTGGGTCTCCATGGTCAGCTCCTTATCCATTCAGAAGATGAGATTCTTTATGGCAGTGCTTTGGACTGGAGCAATCCATAGGCAGCTTGGCCAGCTGACTAGAGGTCTGGGTACCCCATCGTTACTGAAGACCATCAATTCGGTTTTGTCTCCATTTTTTTTCAGACAGCTCCCTGTCATCATTTAACCACTTGTTCAAGACAAGGCGACAGCTGGCTTGACTCACCATTAGTCCTGGATTCAAGTGACACCACCAACTGGGTGTCGTCAGCGTATGAGATCACGGAGATGCTGTATCCCTGAACTATGTCCGCAAATGGCCGCATATAAATATTAAACAACATGAGACTTAGCTCAAGTCAAAGGCTTTATATCAGAGAAGAGGTTGGATTCCATAACCTGGAAGGACTTTTACTCCAGGAAGGTCCCCAACCACTCCAGGCCGTTGTCCTGGATATCGATTTCCCAGAGTCTGTTAGCCAGCAAGACATAGTCGACCGTGTCGAATGCTGCGCTTAGGTCTAGGAGTAGTATTGCAGTTGATCCACCTTGATCAAGAGTCATTTTAAGTTCTTCGGATACTGCTAGCAAAGCGGATTCAGTGCTGTGCTGAGAGCGGAACCCCATCTGTGTATGGTGTAGCCGAAGGTAATCTTCGAGAAATTGTGATAGAATTCTGTTGATAAATTTCTCCAAAATGTTGCTATTAAATGGAAGAAGTGATATTGGTCGGAAGTTCTCTGGCAGAGCTGCATCTAGACTTGCTTTTTTTTTAGCAAGGTTTTTTATCATTGCCTGCTTTCATACGGTGGGGACTCTACCTTTTTGTAGGGAGAGGTTTAGCTTGTCAACAATCGACGGCAGAAGTGCCTCGATGGCTTTTGCAAGAATCTGGGGTGGGCGGGGTCTAGAGGGGATCCAGATCAAATCTCCCTCATGAGTGATTGTGCCATCTTCTTATCCAGATCGGGAAAATGGGTTAAGGCAGGTGTTAAAAGCACCAATTGATCTGTTTTGCGTGTTGTAGAGTCTTTCAGCTTCGCATGAAGGGAACTATAAATGTCTATCACCTTTTTGTGAATGTAGGTGGCTAGTGCGTTGCATTTCTCCTTTGAGGCCTGATGATGGGTGTTTTGTGTAATCGTGGTTAAAGATTTTACCACTGAAGAGCTCTTTGGAAGAGTTCTGAGCCTGTGCAATCTTTTCCTCGATGAACCCTGCCTGAACCTCTTTAATTTTAGTATGATAGGTTCTGATTGCCAATTTATACTCAGCTTTCAGTTGGGGGTCATAGGTCTTTCTCCATTCTCTTTACAGCTTTTTACATCCTTTCTTCAACAATGCTAGCTGCCTTTTTGTTGATGTTAGTTTAGGATTCATTTTGGGTACCGCTTTCTCCAGTGACTGAAGAATCCACCTTTCCCATGTGGCCAATAGCAGACGAATTTGAATTGGCAAACTGAATTCGTAATGAATTAGATTATGACACTTTTAGTTCTGGAAGTGGTGTAAAGAAAGGACAAAGGCCTTATTTAGGGCTAATTTAGAACAGTAGCATAGCCACGGTGTAATGGCCCCTAATCCAAGGAAAGGAAATGGGCCATGTATCCCCTAGTTAGGTGATGAAAGAAAGTTATAATTGGAGTGGAGCGGGCCTCTCACATCCCTAGGCCCCAGTGCTGCCGCACCTGCTGCATTAATGACAATGATGCCGCTGATGCACAAGGATGTTTTCACATCTATATTCAACTTAAGTCTGCCGATACATCCATGTGGGATGTATGACTAAACAACTACTGCCTAAACCACGACTTACCGAACCACGAAAGCATAACAACGAGCAATGCTAAACCACTACTTCTTTTACTACGACTTCCTAAACCTCGAAAAAAAAACTTGTGACTGGCCAATAGATGGCACTATTGTAATAACAATACTTCCATGAAATACTTTTTAAATTGCTCATTACCCATTTCATTGATATTTTATTCTATGTATGTTTCGCAAGTCTATCTTTTGTTTTATATTAAAACAACCTTGCCTGAATCATCTTCATGGCAAACCAACCATACTGTCAAATCCTGATCCTCCGACCCCTGTAAGACTAAGGTAGCCTCACCTCTCTGCTCTTTTGAATGATTAACAACCCCAAGCTTTGTTTCAATTTTTTCTTTTTACGCACCAATGTCTCCACCTGCGTTGTACATGGCCATGGCTCCTCTCATTGCTGCCCTTCAGTGCCGGGAAGGTCAATCCTTCTTTCGTCCATCGTCTACACAGCACCACTTGGGGCCAGGCTGTATTTCCTATCTTACACATAAACTCGCCTGTGCACCCCAAAAGGATATTCCTGAAGGGGTGTCTCAAAAAGAAAGCCATATTGCTGATGTATATTATTCTTAAATACTAATCAACGACTGAGCTAGTTCGCTAACCCTGTTGATGTACTGTCCGCATTCTAGTGTTTCCGCAACACGGACCCCTACATCCGCAGGCCAGACGTGGCCTGCGGGGATAAATAAAAGAAAGGGAAGGCCGCTCATGGTCCGTCACTTTCGACCTGGTATCTGTGTCGGCTCCGTCATTGCCTGCACCGCGCTAGCCTGCCCCTGCGCAAAAGCCTCAGCGCGGCTATGTAGCCCCGCTCACCACACTGGCGACGATGGTGGGGGCCCAACCCTCGCCCGTGCACAGCTTAGCCCTAGCGTGCACCCGCCTTCTACACGCGGTTGTACCGCGATTGGAACCCAGCTGCCTTCTCCCGACCGGCACCGCCTCGGACCCGCAGTGATCACGGCCCCTGCGGCGCTGCTGCTCCAGCGTCTCATCCGGCTGCCTTGGGAAGGCGTGTGGAACTCCTGCAACGTCGCGCCTCATGCGCGCAGCCCCCAAAAGGCCTGCAGATTCCGCCGTGCTTTCTCCCCTGCCTCTCGTGTGAAGGAGGAAGGGAGGGCTGCCTCACACGACGTGACAGAGCCCCAGTAGTGCACAGCCTGGCTGCCCTCTGTTTTGCTGCTGCACTAAGAGTCCCCATTCCAGTGTCACTCCCTCAGCACTGCCCTGCAACAGTGGAGTGACTGTGCACTGGCCACCCTGAGCTGCCTGGAAAGAAGAAAAAAAGCCAACAAACGAAGAAAAACAAGCACTGGCAAAAGAAAGAGATTAACGAGGAAGTTAGCCCTGGGAAAGGCCTGTGTGAGGCACGACACAAAGGAAAGAGGCCCATCAAGCACACGCAGTAAGGAGTTGGGAAGGGAGGTGAAGACCCACTCGCGACGGGGTGGCCCAAGGGCAAGGAAAAAGTGCCACCACAACGCCATAAACGCCACAAAGCACAAGGCTCATCTTCAAAGACTGTGCGGCCAGTCTTGACGCACCCTAGCCAGGCAACATGGGAGATGACGATGCCGCGGCCGCGCCCATCCGCATCCCATTCCAGCACGCGGCGTCAGGGTTCCTACCCCCATTCAGCGAATTGGAAGACCCTGCGACTGCCTCCCCCAGATGGAAGACATGGATAGAACGCCTAGACAACTACTTTATCGCCACCAGGGAAACGGACAAGGCAGTCAAAAGGTCCATGTTACTCCACTATGCCGGAGACGAGATATTCAAATTGTTCAAGCATCTACCTAACACCGGGGCGGCAGATGACTATGATGCGACCGTGACGGCGCTCAACGGCCATTTTGACCAGCAGCTGAACCCGGATTTCGAGGTCTTCAAACTAGGACAAGCACGCCAGAGGGAAGGAGAGTCCATGGACTTGTTCTATGCCCGCGTCAGAGAGCTAGCCAGCACCTGCACAGACGAAGATCAACCGAAAGCAATCCGGAGGCAACTCATTCAAGGATGCCGCGACAAGACGCTGCGTGGCCTCATATTGCGGAAGCCAGGGATCACATTAGAAGATATCCTGATACTAGCCAGGTCACATGACCTGTCCGCAGCGAGAGCAACAGCGATGGATCAGGCACTGACCAAGCTCCAAGTGAAGGGGGAAGCCATCAAGACAGAGCGGGCAGATGCAGTACGAACGAAACCAAGGGGAGACCAACCGAGAGGACCCCGAGGAGACGCACCCAGAACGAGGTGTGGGTACTGTGGACACGAACCCCATGCCGCCAAAGACTGTCCAGCTCAAGGGAAGACCTGCACCAACTGTGGCATCCCCAATCATTTTGCATCCGTCTGCAGATGGCGCAGCAATACCTGGAACTCCCGGGGGCAGAGACCTCCAACGAGAGCGGTCCGACAGCTGTCGGTAACAGACACCGCACCACACCCAGAAAAAACAAGCAAGACATCTACCAACCGTTGAAGACTCGTCAGACGAAGATGATGAGGAAGCGTACATAGTGTAGTTTGCAAAAGAACTAAAACAGCATCGCAGACCCCAACCCAAGTGCGTAGTCCAGGTGGCAGGGACAAATGTCAAGGTGGCTATCGACACCGGAGCCACAGTCAACGTCATGGGCCTACAGCAGTACCGCAAGTTGCGTCCTCGCCCTCCCGTGGTTCCCTCCAAGACCCGGATATACGCGTATGGATCTAACACACCCCTGCCGTTGAAGGGGAAAATGGTGGTGCCTTTTAAAGCGGATGACCTCGAGGTAACGGCCACGGTCCATATTATCGACAGAGAAGCAGACACCCTCCTGAGCAGCCACACCGCCGGAGATCTGAAGTTGATCGCGTTCGCCAGGAGGATCCGGATGCACCAAGTAGAAGAACTCCTGGTGCAGTTCCCGGAGCTGTTCGAAGGCCTCGGATGCATCAAATGCGAGCCCATCAAATTGCACATCGACAGGTCAGTGGCCCCAGTCGCCCTGCGGCATCGATGTATCCCCTTCCACCTGCGACCACTTGTAGAGCAGGAGTTAAAAAAGCTGGAAGAGCAAGGGGTCATCGAGAAGGTATCCAGACCAACCCCGTGGATGTCCCCGGTGGTCATCGCGGAAAAACCCAAGCAGCTGGGAGCCATCCGTCTATGCATCGTCATGCTCCTGCCTAACAAAGTGATCAAAAGGGAACGCCACATAACACCCACGATGGATGATATCATCGCGGACGTCAATGGGTCGAAGTGGTTCTCGAAGATCGACCTGAACGCCTGGTATCACCAACTACCCCTGGCTGAGGAGAGTCGGTTCATCACAACCTTCAGCACTCACATAGGGCTCCGAAGATACAAACGATTAAACTTCGGGATATCATCGGCGGCTGAAGTGTTCCAGAACACCATAAGGGAACTACTGTCGGGGTTGCCAGGAGAGTTAAACGTGAGTGACGACATCCTCATCCACTCAACAACAGCCGTGGATCACCACAAACACCTCTGTAAACCTTGAAACGTATGAGCGCCCATGGAGCAACCCTCCATTGAGAGAAATGCCAGTTCTTCCAACCCTCACTTGAGTTCTTTGGCTACGTGTTCAACCAAGACGCATTCAAGTAGACCCGAGCAAATCACAAGCCATCAAGAACACCCCTGCCCCGACCACACCGACGGAAGTGAGGAGCATCCTGGGCATGCCACCTACTGTGGGCGTTTCATACCAGGCCTTGCCACCAGAAGCAAACCTCTAAGAGCCCTCAAAAAGTCGGATGCAGCCTGGCACTGGGGTCTGAAAGAAGAAGAGGCATTCCAGGGGATCAAAGACGCTCTTCTAGGTGAGGCCACGCTGGCATACTTCGACCCTACCAAACTGACTGAAGTATTGGTGGACGCGAGCCCCATCGGGCTCGGAGCTGTACTAGCTCAGGACCGTGGACCAGGTCAGTGGGCCGCCCTAGCATTTGCCAGCAAAGCCCTCACCCCGACGGAAGGCAGGTACGCACAGATCGAGCGTGAGGTGCTCGCCATCAAGTGGGCCTGCAACCACTTTCACCTCTACCTTCGAGGGCAACCGTTCACCATGGTGACCGACCATCAACCGCTGGTCCCCCTTTTTAAAGGAACTGCACCCCACCCGCCGCCATGAATAGAACGGTGGGCCGTCCAACTCCAACCCTACGAGATGGAGGTCGTATACCGCCCGGGATCCAAAAACCCAGCTGATTTTCTCTCGAGACACCCCACTCCCGTGGACCAGCCAGATGAAGATGATGACAGCGAAGAATTCACCCACTGGGTGGCCCTCACGTCTTGCCCCCAGAGCATGTCGCTGGACGAGATGAAGGAAGCAGCAGGCACCAATGCAGTGTACACCAAGACGCTGGGGGCGGAACAAGCGCGTTCCTGGACCGACTATCTGCGTCAAGCTAACTCGTGGACCCCAGAAGACCGGGAACTTCTCACGAAGATGTGGCGAGTCCCACAAACTAAGTGCCACCGGAGATGGCCTCCTAATGTGAGGGACCCGGCTAGTCATTCATTAGAGCCTCAAGCATCGGGCTGTCCAGCTGGCCCATGGAGGGCACCAAGGCATCACCAAAATGAAATTGCGAATGAGAGAAAAAGTATGGTTCCCGGAGCTCGAAGAGATGGTGGAGGAGTACGTCAGGCGATGTGCGACATGCCAGCTGACGTGTGACCTGGAGAAGCCCCTCCCGGTTATCACCGAAGACGCCTGCACGGTACCGTCGTCCAAGATAAGCATGGATTTCGGAAGTTTACCAGGAGGACGACACACACTGGTCATTGTGGATGCTTACTCGAAGTACCCAGTGATCGAGCCAGTTGCCTCAAAAGCGTTCAGTCACGTAGGGCCTGTCCTGGAAAAGGTCATCGAGATGTTCGGCTGCCCGCAGGAGGTTCGCAGTGACAACGGTCCCCCATTCCAAGGGGCTGAGTTTGCCACTTTCCTTCGACAACGCGGGATCACCCAGCGTCGTGTCACCCACACAGTGGCCGCAAGCAAATGGTGACATTGAACGTTTCATGCGCACGCTGAACAAAGTGTTTCGCATATCTGTGGTAGAACAGGCTGACCCGGAACACCGGCTCCACGAGTTCCTGAGAGAATATCGGAGCACCCCACACTGCACGACCCAGCGGAGCCCGTGGGCCCTCATGCTTCAGGGACCCCAGCGAGACCTCCTACCAACTTCCCCAGGATGGTCGCCTCCTCCCCTGGATGTGTAAGAGACGCAAGAGAGAAGAAGGCGACAGAACCAGGAAGCCAGTATTCGTCGCCGAGCCACCCCCAGGAGGCTCCGACAAGGGGCAACAGTCATCCTGCGAAACCGACGTCAAGGAGGAAAATTCCAGACGCGCTACGAACCTGGCACCTGGAAAGTCACAGCAAATCAGGGCACGATGGTAACGGCCCGCAAGGGAACGGAGGAAGTGTCCCGGAATGCTTCGTGGTTCAAAGAGGTCCCACCGGAACACCACAGAGAGGCCTCGAGTGACCGGCCAAGCCTCCGGGCCACCGCCGTGGCCGAAGATGATGCCGGGGAACCAGCCATTAACCAGCCCGGCGAGGCCCCTGGAGTCCTGTCCTCCCCTCCCCGGGAAGTAGACCCCGGAAGCCCCAGTCCAAACAGCAGAGGAGGGCACCCTGGTTCCCAATGGTACAGCCTGCGGCCAAATCCACCCCGAGCCAGAGGCTGAGAGACTACGCCTGTCCGTAAGATCTAAGGTACATTTTGTGACTTTGGGGGCGGAGGAACAATTAAGGACACAACAAAGGACAAAGTTGGATAGGGATGTACTGTCCGAAGTCTAGTGTTTCTGCAACACGCACCCCTACATCCGCAGGCCAGGCGTGGCCTGCGGGGATAAATAAAAGAAGGACGGCCGCTCGTGGTCCATCACTTCCGACCTGGTATCTGTGTCGGCTCCGTCATTGCCCGCACCACGCATGCCTGCCCCTGCGCAAAAGCATCAGCGCACGGCTGTGTAGCCCCGCTCACCACGGTTAGGAGTGTCTACAACGACTTCCTTAAAATGATTTTGCAAATGAATGTGCTTTCAACTGTTTAATTTTTCGAGTAAGTACCATGCCCTGCCACTGTATTACAATATTTATTTGTGTCTATTCTTGACCTCTCCCGATTTCGTTAGCATTTTTTGATTTAAGTTTCAGATCTGCTTTCACAAGAAGCTCTGCTGACTCCGCCCCTACCGGTGAGCTGTGTCTCAGCTTGCCCATAGTCCCAAACTCGAGCTGAGCAGTGAGAGAGAGCTCACGCAGCACGCGCTGTTTACCTATTCTGTGCTTCGATCTCTGCTGCTTTCACCCCTACCAGGGAGCTGTGTCTCAGCTAGCCTATAGTCCCAAACTTGAGCTGAGCAGTGAGAGTCTGAGTCGTGTTTAAGAACGTCATGGTTCAGGAATTCGTTGTTCGGAATTCCTCGTTGTTCTTACTTCGTTGTTTAGGTAAATCGTGATTTAGACTTCGTTGTTTAGGATGTTTCCCATCCATGTGTGGTGTTACAATCTCAGTTCTGATTTGTAGAATCATAAGTAATGGAATTTTACCATCGTAACAGTAGTTTGTAAATAGGGAAAATCTGTCATTCTATCATATTTTTTACATACACAACTTTATGGTTAGCGGTGGGTTTTGAACATTCTAGTGATATCCTCTTTGCAAAAGTAAGTAACTTGCAAATCTCGCTATTTTGTGGGTTTCTCCAGCATGCAAATACTCACAAACGTTGTCCGGTGATGAAAATGAGTAAGGGTATTTCACAAAGATTGGAGGGGATTTCAAGCACAGGTTATTAATGTGCTTTTTTATATTTTTTTAGCCTCAGGAGAGTTAATATTTTATTTGCAATTAGAACTTTCTCATGGGAAAGGTCTCTTTTTTTAGATTTAGGGATGGTTCAGTTTGGCACCTCTTGTGTTTTGTTGGCGATTCAAATTTTTGGGGAAGCCAACTACCAGTCTGACCATGTGATGGGGCGGCTGAGAAATCACTTTTGTATTTTATATTTTTTTCTACGTTTTATAGGCCTTTCTTTTTATGTTGCTAGGTAGGCTGATCATTTGCTTTAATGTATGTTGCTTTTTAAACTGTCAGTTAGAAATAGGAAATCAATGGATGGCTGTGGAGTACGCTTTTAGATTTTTTTTATTGAACTAGTTGATATATGTCTATGGTGGTGTCCCCATTTGTGGAAATGCACTTTGCTGAATTGCACTCTTTTGCACTTTAGAGTACTAGAAGCTCTTGGATTATTAGTTTTCATATGCTTTTATTTGTTTTATCACTTTTTAGAAGTAATGTGTTGCATTATATTGTATGTGTTGCTTTTATGGTTTTATCTTTAAAAATCGAATAAAGAACATTTGAATTGAGTATGGGTATTTAAAAAATTTGAATTGGGAGGGTACAAATTATATTTAATGGGGGTGCTGTGGAAGGGTGTATTCAGAGGAAAATATATTTAGCCATTGGAGAAGTAAATAAAAAGTTATATTTGCAACTGGTGGCAATTTGTCATCGGTAATCGCAAAGTTGTGAGTACACCTGGAAATTCATGCCTGTTGTAGGTTTCTAAAAGTACACGTGTAATTTTTTAAAAATCTACAAACTGTCAGATTTTTCTTCCAAAGGAAGGACCAATACCTTAGAGTGCAACCACATTACTATTCAGGGCACAAATAAGCAGACATCAGGTTTCCAAAACATACATAGGACATATGATGTAATTGAAAGGAATTGGGTTGTTAGTTGATGGGGTAGCTACCCACCTCAAGTAAAAATCACAATTCTTTTCAGGGTGACCACTCAAACTCACTAAATTAACCTGAGCTCAACGCCCTGCTAGCAATGGCACACAGCAAGCAGGCTTAAATTAGGACAATATGTAAAGAATTTATGCTGCACTAAATCAGTAATAAAGTCAAAACACAGCACAATAAGAATCCCAAACCAAATTAGAGAAGTATAGTAAATTGTAATAAATAAAAAGACACCAAAACAACAAATGTCCAATCAGGAGAACCAGAGTTATGAATTCGAAAAGCTTTAAATAAAAAGTGCCAAAAAAGCATTAAGTGCAAAATGTGGTCCATTGGTCACTGTAGACTGGGACGTTGGAGTGCAAGTTTAGATACAGAAACCTTGCTTGACCCGGTTGGAAGATTTACCTTGGGACTTCATATCAAAAACGGAAGCTGAAAATTTTGCGCAGGGTTAGACAATAGTCTGTAGTTGAGGACGGTCTCATGAGGTCTGATAGCCACAGGACGCGGTCACAGTGAAACTTTTGGTTTTTGGTGGGAAAGGTCAGAGCAAGAGAAAGTCAAATTTCATGCTCAGGGTAGGTCCCTCGTCAGCCAGATACTTTTGATGCCTTTGCCTAATCAATATTTCTACGTTTGCACATAATAACCCTTTTGGAGCTCAAAATTCTTCTGGGTGTATGATTGCAGATTGTAGCTGAGGAGGGCCCCAAACGGTCAAATGCTTTCTCCGCAAGAATACACTGAATCAAATTTACTGCTGTGGAGAAGCTCCGAGCGAGAAAATCCTCAATCTTCATCCCAGCAGCAATGCCTTTCAGTCAAATCAGTTTGACAGGTTTGCCACAGTCCTTACGAGTTTTTGAAATTGAAAAAGTTTCTAAGTCCCAGGTTTTCAGAAGGAGCAGAAGTCCAACCAGGCGCAGCCAAGGTTTCTAGAACCTTAGGATCAGCACTTAGGGGTTTGGAATCACTCCAGCAGAGGTCAAGAGTAAGGTCCATGGTAGGCCCAGTTGGACCTGGTCATATGGGCAGTTACAGAAAAGGTATCTTCTAGCTTCTTTTATCCCTGTACCTTGAACCAGAGGTCGGCCTTATGACCCTTGGAGTCCACTTCTTTGTCCTGAATACAAGAGAGTGCAGGTCCAGTCCTTCAGAGTTCCACTCAGGTTATAGACATCAAGTCCAGTCTTCTTCTGCTCTTCCTCATGTTCATAAAGTGTTCTGCAAAGTGTGCCAGGGAATTCCACCTTTATGCCTGGCACTATTTTGTGGGTTCGGATTACTCCTACCCCCTCCTACCAATTAGTTACAAGTTGCCAGGATAACCGACCCACTTTTGTAGCAGTTTCTGTCAATCCTACTGTAAACAAGCTCATGTTGCCCCTTTCTGTCTATATCCAAGATGGTGACTCCTTCACTTCTTGTACAGAGCCTGTGTGCCCATCCAGAGGTGTGGCCAGAATAATTACTAGCCCCTTATCTGTAGTCACTACAAATCAGTTATGGGGGCAACTCCCCTCCCTTTGGGATTAGTGACTGCCTGACTGGGGGAACACAAGAAGTAAAAAGTGTAAATAACAAGGACCCCCTGGGTAATGCTATAATAGACTCCTAGGGCAGGGTAAACAACCTGTGTGCAAAAATTCCTAGGCAGTCAAAGGCTTTCAAATAAAATAAACAAGTGAGCGACCCAAGACAAGGACAATTGAATAGCTGAAAAAGCTGATCTAAAATCATCAAATTTTAATAAAAATGAACATATAATTAATACAAAAACAAGACACCTGCGGTGAATCAATATTAATTTAAACTAAATAACACAATAATAAAAATTACAAACAAATAATACATTTAAAAACATGGTACAGTGTAAAATTATGACAGGAACACCAATCATGGGGGTGTCCGACAGAGTTAATAATGCAATACTCAAAAGTATTCATGTTCATTTTTATTAAAATTTGATGATTTTAGATCAGCTTTTTCAGCTATTCAATTGTCCTTGTCTTGGGTCGCTCACTTGTTTATTTTATTTGAAAGCCTTTGACTGCCTAGGAATTTTTGCACACAGGAACACAAGAAGGAGCCTTTCCATGTGTCCTATGAAATTAATCTGTGAATGGGGAGATCTTTTTGAAGTAAATTAAGTTCCTAGGCACAGCCCAAATGGCTACCCTGTCAGAATAATTAAATCACTTCCCACAACCAAGGCTTTTGTCTCTGCTCTGGGAGCAGTTTTCACACCCCGTCTGTGCTTGAGTACTCAGAGGGCTGCAGCTGGAGGCACATGCATATTAGCCTCCAGAGGCATTAGGCAAGGAAAAGGTAATTTCCTAAAAGTTACTTTTACGTGATCCTTATTTAAAATCAAATGCCAGTATTAAATGGGGGTTTGGTAATTTATGAAAAGACTTGTTGAATCATATTTCTAACTGGTCCCTTCCCTGAGATATTATAATTAAAATGTAACATTGCTTTCCATTGTTTTTCCATGGACCAGCCAGCCTTCCTACAGTGAAAATAGTTTTCAGGTGCTAGTCACAGTAAGAACATGTTAACATTACATTTCTACATCTTCTACTTTTAAATACACACACCCTGCCTTGTGGGCTACAAACCTTACTTAGGGTGACTTAGTAATATTCAAAAAGGAACAGTTAGTCCTGTCAAAGGGTTATCAATTGGCAATTGCAGTTTTTGCAGTGCTTCAGTCAGGCTACAGTGGTAGCCCTGAAGCCATGTTTGCACTAACACTGCACTGGATGGTGCAATTGGTGCTTCAGTGCACCAGTGGCATTTAACTTCCAGGCCCTGCATATATTTTGCACCATATACTTGGAACTAATGGGCAAGCTAAATATACAAATTAGGTGAATATCAATTCAACCATGTTAGAAGGGGGAGCAAAGGCATTTTATTACTGGGTAGCAGGTGCAAAGCGCACACAGTTCTACAGCCAGCAAAATTAGATATGGAAAATTCTATGGCCACACCAAGTAACATATAGGGATTTCACAGAGTAGTACCACTGAATTAGCGCATGAGTCCCATTTTGTTAACTCCTGACTTTTGCTGGTGGTCATCGAAAGTGCAACAATGAGCAAGATATACAGTAAAAATGTTGTCTCACTCTTTTGCACATTTGTTTGCTCAAAATCAGAATTCTACTGAAATTCATTAGTAATGCTCAATTAAATAAATGCTAATCACATTGACGAATTCATTATGCTTCTTGCTCCAGTCAGCCTTTATGTTTTTTTTTACCTCTTCTTGCCCTATAACTGTTGCTGTCCTGACTTCTCTTCGGATCTATATGTACCAGCTGACAGAGTGGCACCTACATTACAATATGCAAAGATTTTTGTGTGAGTATGTTATAGGGCAGGAATGCCCTGTGAGTTTTTGAACAGCCTCAATCGTTTTATGTGTATTTGTAGACTTCAGGAAGCCCTCCACACCCTGAAAAAGAGTAAAAGGAGTAAATCACATTCCAGGATAGGAAAGGGAATACCCCCAGAATTGGTGGAGGTTAAGTGAAATGGTTTCCAAACAGTGAAAATGTTTTCCACAAAACATTTATAATTGTATTCACACTATCTTACAGACCTTCTTCCCTCCAAAATGGCAGCTCCTGATAGTGTCCACAGAACGAGGACTGCTTCTTAAAAACAAACAAGGACCCTCAACTGGACCCCAACCAGGCTTTTACCCAGACAGTTGCAACAGAAAAAGGACTGCACCAACACTACAAACTAGGGCCTTTTTTGCTCAATTGGTGGCCATCTTGAAGTGGCACCAACCGACTGTATCAATCTACAAAAAACCTGCAACAATCCACAAAAAAAGCTGTTTCTTAAGAACTCTCACCCACAACCCGGCCAATCTGTTATCTCCAAAGAGGTTTCACCATCCTAATGACCGTGGTCATAATGACTGCTGCTTACTGATCCAGGTCTCCCCGAGTGTGCCCAACCCTAGCCAACAAGGTTGGTCCTGGTCTGACTGCCTCTGGGGCAAACTCATACACCCTGGCTTACCCCCCTAAACTCTCCAAAACTGCTACAAAAGTATTCAAACACCTCACCCTGAAAAACCATCCTGCGTCACTGATCTCTGACCTACATTTCTGTGCGGAAAAAGGCACAGTCATCAATGACCTTGTTTTCTACTCCAGAAGAATCCCCTCTTGGCGCGATTCCTTTTTGCTACTCCTCAATGTACGCTCAACCAGGAACATTCCCTACGGCACTAAGCTCACAATAGTGCCTTCAGCAACCCTGCAAGCTGACCTCACCATCACCCTCTACAAAAGTGGCATTGTATTGATCCTCAACCAAAAACCTTTATAAATTTGTAGATCTCTTTACCATCCTCCGAAACCATGTGCATAACACTGGGAAGACAACCAACACCCGGCCTGACTGTCATCAGACCCTCCTGCCCAACATGACTAACTTCCCCCAAGCCACCTCTCTAAGAGGCTCCAACACAGTTCCTCCTAACCCCCCCCAGCTCACCTACTGACCTTGCTAACACTTACACCACGAGACCTTGGATCTCCTCCCCTCTATCTCCCCCCACGGTCTCCACTGTTTCCAACACAGCACACCCTAATCTCCTTAGTCCTCCTACTTGCCTCCCCAACGCAATTGACCAGAGACCCTTGAACTCCTCCCTTCATGCTCCCCACTCGGACTCCACGGTTTCCAACAAAGCACACCCTAACCCCTCCAGCCCTCCTACCACCCTCCCAAATGAAAGCGACCCGGTACCCTTGGTCTCCTCCCTTCATGCTCCCCACTCGGACTCTAAGACCAATACGCCTCCAATGACTTTTGCTGATGCAGGTCAAGCTAGCCCCACTAACACTCAATTCACCCTTTCTATGACCCCTAACACAGTCCATCCTAACCCTCCCAGCTCCTCTACCGCCCCCCCTACACAGATATCCACACTCTGCACTCCCGAGCCACCAAAATAATTCAGCGCATTCACTTCTCCATCCCGGATCTAACGAACCTCCTTCACCTCGCTGAACTCTCCTTCGTTAGCCTCAAGCCTCAGCTGAATTCCTCTGCCCCTCCTATCCCAGAGCTCCCCAAACACCCACTACCGACATCCTTGAGGCATTTTCACCCTCGTAAGCACCCTAGCTGCCTATCGGAGGAGGAAACCCTCGACCTCGTCCTCTCCTACAACCTTTCCCTCATCACAACAAATCCACTAGACCTTACTGAAAATAAAATCCAAGACATTCTCCAGGACCATAATGGAGCCCCAATCACTCCTTGCCTATCAGAGGTGAGTGCTGCACACCCCATATGCACGGTCGCTATCAACCCCTGCAGATCAGCTCCCCTCTGTAACAGAAGGGTAATCAGAAGCAATCTAGCGCCTGTACACCTGTCTGCCCCGACTCCCGACACCACCTCCCTCCCCTCCCTGACTGGTCTCTTAATTAACTGCCGATCGGCAGTAAAGCATGCCGCCGATGTCGCTGCTCTCATTCTGAACAATAACTTCGACTTAGCTATTCTAACAGAATAATGGCTTAATGAATCCTTGTCCCCTTGCCTTGACCTCTTAGTCCCCCCCAACTTTAACATTGCTACGCTAGACAGACCACATAACAGGAAAGGTGGCGGCATCGTCTGCATCTATCGCTCTAACCTCCTTGTCATAGAGCTTCTGGTATATACTACCGATTCCTGCGAATATCTAGCCCTCTCAACCTGCAGTAACACCACCAAGTTATGCAACCTGCACATCTTTTACCAGCCACCAGGCATGAACGACCCCTTCACTGACCACCTCATGGAAATTATCACAGCTAAGAGCTCCTCCAACTTCAAAGACATTTTCCTGGAGATTTCAACCTGCACTGGAACGATCTCAAGGATCCTCATGTCAACGCCATTAAAGACCTCCCGGCCGATCAAGCCCTGACCCAAGCTTGCTCACTCCCAACCCATTCGAAAGGGGCCACTCTTGACTGGATCATCTCTAAGGAGGCAACCTTCAAGCTTATCTATATAGGCCCCTGTGACTGGTCTGACCACCACGCCATCGCCTTCCTTCTACCTGGCACCCACAAGATAAGAACACCACAACCGGTGCTTCCTAAACGCTGGGTCAGAAACACCAAGAACCTGGAACACAAGGAACTTGAGATCCGCTTCAAATCCGACCTCCCCCCCCCCACATATCACATCGGTCAGTGACCTTAAGGATCACTACTCTGCAATGATGTTGAACATTCTGGATAACCTAGCCCCTCTTAAACTAAAAAGAACTCATGTCAAAGATAGAAACCCATGGTTCACTGGTTCCCTCAACAATGAGTGGAGATCCCTCCGACAAGCCGAAAGAATCTGGAGACAGCACCCCTCGGCCGCTCACCTAAAACTTCTCCGCCAAGCCAGAAATACATACAACAAGAACATCCTCAACTCAAAAAAAGAGTTCAGAGCGGAACTAGGAAATGCCCAGAACAGACCACGCAAACTCGTTGAGCTGGTCAAACACCAATCAAACAAATTGACCAAAACAGCGAAAGAAAACCCCAAGTCTCTCATCTCATCCGAGGAATTCTCCTAATTTTTCGTAAACAAAATCGAACCCTTAGGTAACGAACTTAGTCCTGCCTCACTCTCTCTACCGACCCCTGACCTTCTGCCTCCTCTCCCCCTGCCTCCACAGTCCTCACCTAAGAATCTAGCACAATGGACCAACTTCTCACTCTACGACGAAGACTCTTTCGCCAAAACTGGAACAACCATTTCAACGACCCGTTCCCGTCAAACTGTCTTGCGTCCGCCGCCCGATCCAATATTCCTAGCTGGACTGCGATAAACAACGCCTCTCTCCGGCAGGGATCAATCCCGGACTCTCTGAAAAGGGGCCACGTCCTTCCCATTCAGAAAAGCCGTTGCTAGATCCAGCCTCCCCAGACAATTTTAGACCGATTTCCAACATTCCTCTCTTAACTAAAGTGCTGGAGAAGTGTGTGCAACTGCAGCTAAGTCACCACATCAACAACTTCCATCTACTCGATGACTGCCAATCTGGTTTCCGACCTGGGCACAGCACTGAAACCACATTGCTCCACATCGTCGATGATGCCCTACAAGCCCTTGACCAAGACAAAACCTGTCTCCTAATCCTCCTAGATCTATCCTCGGTCTTCGACACGGTCAACCACGAGATGCTACTTGAATGCCACAAACTTAGGATGGGATTGGATGGCCCTGTCCTTGACTGGTTTAGTTACTACCTCCAAAACCGATCTCAGAGATTCCTAATCAACGGCAAACTGTCCGCTCCCTCCTTGGTCACGGTGGGAGTCCCTCAAGGATCAACGTTGTCCCCCACCCTTTTCAACTTCTATTTAGAACCCCTTGCCGAAGTCCTTCGCACTGCAAATATCTGCTACCATATGCACGCCGACGACACTCAGATCTACAAAAAAATCTCATCTCTTGAGGAGATCCTCACCTTGAATGAGGTCCTGAAGCTGACCGTCCAATGGCTCTCCTCCAACTAACTCAGACACAATGCAAAGAAAACTGAGTTCCTCCTAATTTCCCCGTCTAAAAGCAACTCGGAGATCCAGACATGGATTAAAGCTATCACAGCCTTAAACTGTCCCCCGACCATTGTGGAATCAGCCAAATCTCTGGGAATTACCTTGGATTACAACCTAAACATGCGAGACCACATCAACTCAATGGCCAAATCTGCCAGATTCCACCTGAGCTACCTATGGAAACTGAAACCCTTTCTTGACGCTCCCGACCTAAAACTTGCAGTCCAATCACTAGTTATTTCTAGGCTGGAATATGGCTGCTCCATCCTCTCTGGTTTACCCAAGATCTCCCTAGCATCTCCCTCATCTGAAAGCGTTGAAATGGCTTCCTCTCGAGGCTAGGATTCATCTCAAGCTGGCATGCATCACGCACATGGCCCTACACTCAAACTTCCCTGTGTATCTAGCACGGAAACTTGTGATATCCGGAGTAAGCAGAAATTCACGATCGGCCAGTGCCCTCCTACTACAGCCTGCACGCTGTCGGAAAAAGATACCTAGAATCAGGTGTTCGCTGGGGCTGCACCAAGAATATGGAACTCCTTCCCACCCGCCATCAGAAGAATCCTCTCTCTGGCACGCTTCAAAAAGGAGGCTAAATCCTTCCTCATGGGTAAATACCTAGGCTAAACCCGTTCCACAACCACCTCGGAGACTACTGCCTTCATCCTGCAACCTCGCCCCACCAAGAAACTGGGGGTCTGTCCTCAGCAACTATAATATTGACTATCCTTGTATACTCCCATCCCTCTTGTATCCAGCACCCTCTCCTCCCTAATTTACAGTACTCTTGTGATATCCTGCCTATTGTATGACTCTTTGACTCTGTAAAGCGCTCTGATACCCTAATGGGTCAAGTTTGTGCTCTATAAAACACTAAAATAGAAATAAATAAATAATAAATGAAAATCTTATCCACAAAACATTTATAATTGCATTTGCACTTGCTCTAATGTTTTTGAGTGTAAAAATATATGATTTCATAATTGTGCAAGAAAAAATTGAATTCACAAAAGTTTTCCAGGACTAACCTGGAAAACCTTACTCAGATGAGAAAATGATAAAAGCTACACCGAAGGGAAGCTGTAAACATCTGGATGCAAATTTAATTATTTTTCTCTAAATCCGGCCCAACATTTTGAGGAGGTGGGTGATAGCATCATGTTGGGATATTGCCAGGATAAAAGGTATCAATGTGTGTTTTTTTCCCTTTGATTTGGCCTGTCTTGGTTTGTGTGTGTTGGGGGGATGGGGGGGTGAATTAATTTTATGTGGGGCATGCATCTGTGTCTCCATGGTATGTGTGTTTGTATTTGTGTGCATGTTTGTGTGTGTCTCTGTGTGTTAGCGCATGCACATGCATGAGTGAGTGTTCGGAGTTGGTAAGTCTAATGTAGCAAGGAAAGATATATTTCAACTTTAGATTACAGACTGTTGGTTAAAGGGTTTCAGTTACAGAGCAGGAGGGTTACAAGGGCATTATGATATATTGCACTTGCAAAAAGGCAGATGGGATATCCGTCACATTTGTGGCAGAGAACCTGTCCTCCAAACTCTAATCAGGCCCTAAGTCTGTTTCAGAATTGGCCCCAGCAGAGAAAGAGGTAGTGATAGAATGAATATAAGTATGAGATGGCTATGAGAATGATGGAAATATATTTTAAAATGAAGATGAATGATGAAATGGAATGCTGTTAGTTTTGCCTTTTTGTGTATAGGGAAATAGTGAGTATGTTGATAGCTATGTTGCTGATCTCTTGACTTTAGTATTAAGATGCAAGTTTACGGGGATTATTGATAATTACAGGGAGCATCTCACAATTTGAATGTTGAACAAGAATATAAAAAAGGCTATGGTCAGCTAAACTCACATGGGGCCACATTGTTGAATTTCCAATACCCACTCCATAATATCGACTACCATCCTATCATGAAGGTAAATAGATGTGGAGTTCAAATAATACATCTAAACTCCCCTAATTATATGCTTCCTGTAACAATATGTTGAAAGCCAATCAATCAATCAATCAATCAATCAAAAGAGCTTTATTTGATTTTAGGTAGTAAAATCATAAAAGCATATACATATAAAAACAGTTCATCTAAAATACATCCATAGACATTGGTCTGCTTATCACAATAACAGTTTCAAACATTACTTCTCATCTTGTGGATCAAGCTAAAAAAACACCCATTCCGCAAAATTCAATGGTTATTTACTTTCCTATTTTTCATCACGTTCTTTAAAAACCCTGCCATAGAGCTAATACAATACCAACATCTGCAAATAGATGAAGGCGGGCCGACATTGTCTCCAACCTCCCCTTTTTAGTAATGGCTTTAACCATCTTTGTCTCTCTGTGTGATAATATTTACAGAATAATACCACATGAATCGTGCTTTGTTGCGATGCATTATCGCACGGGCAGTGGCATAGATGTCTGGACCAATAATTAATGTTTGGATATGAGACCAGGTGATGAAGTGTTCTAAATCTGAATCTAGTCAGCAAATATCTTTCGTATCCGCTCAATACATGTTGCAGATAAGGTTGGATACTGCATGTAATTATAATCTGCTGATGACTTATCACAGTTTGTTTGTTCAAGGCTAGGGCTAATCTATTTTCATCTAAGTATGCCATAATGATCCCTTTAAAATCTGTGGGTGTAATCGCCTGTAGGGAATCCGGCGTAGTAAAATAATCAGGGTGGCCGATATCATACATGAAATCTTCCACATATTTTAGCCATGGGATTTTACGGGTATTATCTAGCTTCATGGCATCCCTCATTATTTCCCTGTTTAAGGTTAGCGTTCACCATGGTCCAGATTCTGTGCCATAGGAGAACTCGCTGAGCCCTGATTATGTCAGAGATGTATGTGACTCCCAGTTCTGAATGGCAATTAAATTCAGGTGCGCTATTTGGGACGCTCAATAGAGACCTCAGAAAGGCATTTTCGGTACGCTGGATTGGGGTACAATCTTGAAAGCCCCAATTTCATTCCCCGTAAATGGCTATACTCATGCATTTTGCGCGGTAAATTCTTAGCATAATTGCCAAAGGCCTTTTCCCCAGCTTTTTAGAGAAGTTAAAAAGAGCTGCTATAGACTTCATGTATAAAAGGTTCCTTGCCTTGACCGCTGGTGCCCAAGACCCCGTCCTCTCAAAAAGAACGCCAAGATAGTTAAATGAATTAGTGGTTCCCACCTCGCTCCCCCCTGCATAAAATTTCCATTGAATGTTCTTAGTTTAACCACAAGACATAACAAAACTTTTCTTGGAGTTTAGTCTTAAACCGAGCCTATCCATAAAAGAGGAATAAAAAGAAATTGCCCTCTGTAACCCAATTTGACTACGGGCCATGAGCACCGCATCATCGGCGTAGTGAAGGGATACAATGGGACGAGAGTTAACATAGGGCGGGTCCCTGGTGTGTGGCACCAACTCCTGCTCTAAAGCGTTGGTGTACAGAGAGAACAGGAGTGGTGCCAACACATATCCCTGCCTCACGCCTTGTTCAACCTTAAAAGTAGCAGGGCACTCTCCCATGCTACCATAGCAGACTTTTGCCCTAGCTCCAGTATACAAATGCTTTAAAAATTTAATTAAAACAGGATCGACCTTCAGTCCCTCCAGCACTCCGCATAGCTTTTCATGAACAACACAATCAAAAGCTGCTGAGAGATCAACAAAGGCCAAATAAAACTGCTCGGATTTTGCTTTAGTATATTTGCTAATTAAAATACTTAAATTTAAAATCTGCTCGTTTGTACCTAGACCAGACCTAAAACCATATTGGACGTCGCTTAGGATATCATATTCTTCGGTCCATCCCTGAAGACGGTCCAAAATGATCTTGCCTGCCACCTTCATCAAAGAATTCAACAAAGGAATCGGACGGTAGCAGGCAGGGTCATTGTGGTCTCCCTTTTTAAAAATAGGGACAATAATTGACTCAAACCAGGTTTTGATAAATCCTTTCTCGCAACATCCACTTAATACTCATGTTAAAATGGGACCCCAGATCTCCAAGTTTGCTTTATAGAGATCTATAGGTATCCTGTCGGGACCGGCCACCTCCCACCTTTACTCACTTTTACTGCTGCATTGACATTCTGTAGCGAGATGTCGAGTATAATGGGGCGAAGGATTGTTCCATATTCCGGGGCTCTAACCTCTCTGAAATATCCTCGTTGGGTTTTTGTATTGCGTACACACTGGAAAAGAAATTGACCCAGGACTGTTCGTCAATCGCTATCTCAATGGTTGGTGCGTCCATAGAGCTTACAAGAAAGGGAGCATTTACCCCCGCCCAGAATTTGGCACTGTCCCTAGATTCTGCTGCCTCAATTAAATTATTCCAGGCAGCATCCTTCAACTCTTTGATCCTCTGATTCCTTGCTTCTCTATACGTTTTCCTATAAGCTCTGATCGCAGTCAAGTCTCTTTCTTGACACTGTAAGGCTGCCTTTAGATTTTTATGACTGAGTGTACATTTCTTGTCAAACCACCCTTTCTTGTTGGTATGCTGGCTTCTAGGTTTTTTAGACAAAATGTCTCTGGTGATCTCTGTAAAACTATTAAAAGAAGTTAAAACCTTGTTGTGCAACGGGCTATCACTCAGACAAACTAAAATAGGGTCTAACGCCTTAGTGATTATTTCAGTACTTAACTTCACCGGGTCTCTGGTCCCCCAACGGACAGCATACCCGTTCTTCCTGCCCAGAGCGATATCTTGTAGCCATGCTAACTTGTCTCCGTTTCTATCTGACATCCCACTAGAGACTGTTATCTTCACGATCTGGGCCAAATGATCGCTCATCTCAATGGGAAACAACCTTTACAACGCAACTTTTACAATGCACTACCATTACAACGCAACTTTTACAACGCAACATCCCTTACATCGCATGCCATTGCAACGCAACCATTACAACGCATGACACTACAACGTATACCACTACAACGCATGTCATTACAACGCATACCATTACAACGCATAGTAACCTTACACTTTCCAACACTTACCCTACTGTTGCACCCCCTGGAGTTAGAATAGTAATTTTTACCCCTACACTATCCAACACTTACTCTACTGTTGCACCCCCCTGGAGTTAGAATAGTAATTTTTACCCCTACACTATCCAATACTTACCATACATGCAATGTAATGTTATGCGTTGTAATGGTATGCGTTGTAAAGGTAGTATGCGTTGTAATGGAATGCGTTGTAAAGGTAGTTTTTAAAAATTTGTTGTAATGGCATGTGTTGTAATGGAATGCGTTGTAATGGATGTTGCGTTGTAAAAAATGCGTTGAAAAGGTATGCTTTGTAAAAGAATGTGTTGTAACGTCATACATCCTATTAGCTCCTCTCCCTACGAAGGTGTGACCAAAGTCCACAGCAGGTGTTGAAAGTCAATACTATGGATTCTATTTATGAATAGCTCGTTTTTTTTTTTATTCGATATTATGGCATAAATCCACTAAACCCAAGATAATGGGAAACCTAATTAATTTTACATAGTTTCTACCAGAAATGTTGAGACAAAAGGTAAAAACAATAGTTTTGATGCAACATAGATGTGATTAGGAGTGTGCTACCAATGAGAAAATTATAATTTGTGGGGTTTTGATTAACAAAGAAAGAGCACGTAGAGGTCAAGGAGAGTGCTTATTCAGTGAGGCATGAGTGCATGTGTACCAGTTCCATATTTTTAGCTACAAATGGGGGTGGGGTCGCACACTACTCACACACCGGCGGTGTCGCCCCTAAGGACTCTGGTCAATGTAGTAAAGTGTTCGCGATGCATCATCTTTCGATCTTCTGCTATCTTTGCTGTCTACGCCATCCCTGGACACGTGTTTCGGGGTATTACCCCTCATCAGCAGGGATAGGCTGTGTACTGGGGTTGCCGATGGCTGCCAATATCTGCCAGGTATAGTACCACTCAGGCGCGTAGGTGCGGGATCCCAGGCTCGTCAGCCCGCTGCTCAAGGGAGCTTTAAAGTTACAAATGGGGGTGGGGTCGCACACTACTCACACACCAGCGGTGTCGCCCCTAAGGACTCTGGTCAATGTAGTAAAGTGTTCGCGATGCATCATCTTTCGATCTTCTGCTATCTTCGCTGTCTTCGCCATCCCTGGACACGTGTTTCGGGGTATTACCCCTCATCAGCAGGGATAGGCCGTGTACTGGGGTTGCCGATGGCTGCCAATATCTGCCAGGTATAGTACCACTCAGGCGCGTAGGTGCGGGATCCCAGGCTCGTCAGCCCGCTGCTCAAGGGAGCTTTAAAGTTACAAATGGGGGTGGGGTCGCACACTACTCACACACCAGCGGTGTCGCCCCTAAGGACTCTGGTCAATGTAGTAAAGTGTTCGCGATGCATCATCTTTCGATCTTCTGCTATCTTCGCTGTCTTCGCCATCCCTGGACACGTGTTTCGGGATATTACCCCTCATCAGCAGGGATAGGCCGTGTACTGGGGTTGCCGATGGCTGCCAATATCTGCCAGGTATAGTACCACTCAGGCGCGTAGGTGCGGGATCCCAGGCTCGTCAGCCCGCTGTTCAAGGGAGCTTTAAAGTTACAAATGGGGGTGGGGTCGCACACTACTCACACACCGGCGGTGTCGCCCCTAAGGACTCTGGTCAATGTAGTAACGTGTTCGTGATGCATCATCTTTCGATCTTCTGCTATCTTCGCTGTCTTCGCCATCCCTGGACACGTGTTTCGGGGTATTACCCCTCATCAGCAGGGATAGGCCGTGTACTGGGGTTGCCGATGGCTGCCAATATCTGCCAGGTATAGTACCACTCAGACGCGTAGGTGCGGGATCCCAGGCTCGTCAGCCCGCTGCTCAAGGGAGCTTTAAAGTTACAAATGGGGGTGGGGTCGCACACTACTCACACACCGGCGGTGTCGCCCCTAAGGACTCTGGTCAATGTAGTAAAGTGTTCGCGATGCATCATCTTTCGATCTTCTGCTATCTTCGCTGTCTTCGCCATCCCTGGACATGTGTTTCGGGGTATTACCCCTCATCAACAGGGATAGGCCGTGTACTGGGGTTGCCGATGGCTGCCAATATCTGCCAGGTATAGTACCACTCAGGCGCGTAGGTGCGGGATCCCAGGCTCGTCAGCTCGCTGCTCAAGGGAGCTTTAAAGTTACGAATGGGGGTGGGGTCGCACACTACTCACACACCGGCGGTGTCGCCCCTAAGGACTCTGGTCAATGTAGTAAAGTGTTCGCGATGCATCATCTTTCGATCTTCTGCTATCTTCGCTGTCTTCGCCATCCCTGGACACGTGTTTCGGGGTATTACCCCTCATCAGCAGGGATAGGCCGCCGGTGTGTGACTAGTGTGCGACCCCACCCCGATTTGTAACTTTAAAGCTCCCTTGAGCAGCGGCCTGACGAGCCTGGGATCCCGCACCTACGCGCCTGAGTGGTACTATACCTGGCAGATATTGGCAGCCATCGGCAACCCCAGTACACGGCCTATCCCTGCTGATGAGGGGTAATACCCCAAAACACGTGTCCAGGGATGGCGAAGACAGCGAACATAGCAGAAGATCGAAAGATGATGCATCGCGAACACTTTACTACATTGACCAGAGTCCTTAGGGGCGACACCGCCGGTGTGTGAGTAGTGTGCGACCCCACCCCCATTTGTAACTTTAAAGCTCCCTTGAGCAGCGTGCTGACGAGCCTGGGATCCCGCACCTACGCGCCTGAGTGATACTATACCTGGCAAATATTGGCAGCCATCGGCAACCCCAGTACACGGCCTATCCCTGCTGATGAGGGGTAATACCCCGAAACACGTGTCCAGGGATGGCGAAGACAGCGAAGATAGCAGAAGATCGAAAGATGATGCATCGCGAACACTTTACTACATTGACCAGAGTCCTTAGGGGCGACACCGCCGGTGTGTGAGTAGTGTGCGACCCCACCCCCATTTGTAACTTTAAAGCTCCCTTGAGCAGCGGGCTGACGAGCCTGGGATCCCGCACCTATGCGCCTGACTGGTACTATACCTGGCAGATATTGGCAGCCATCGGCAAGCCCAGTACACGGCCTATCCCTGCTGATGAGGGGTAATACCCCGAAACACGTGTCCAGGGATGGCAAAGACAGCGAAGATAGCAGAAGATCGAAAGATGATGCATCGCGAACACTTTACTACATTGACCAGAGTCATTAGGGGCGACACCGCCGGTGTGTGAGTAGTGTGCGACCCCACCCCCATTTGTAACTTTAAAGATCCCTTGAGCAGCGGGCTGACGAGCCTGGGATCCCGCACCTACGCGCCTGAGTGGTACTATACCTGGCAGATATTGGCAGCCATCGGCAACCCCAGTAAACGGCCTATCCCTGCTGATGAGGGGTAACACCCCGAAAAACGTGTCCAGGGATGGCGAAGACAGCGAAGATAGCAGAAGATCGAAAGATGATGCATCGCGAACACTTTACTACATTGACCAGAGTCCTTAGGGGCGACACCGCCGGTGTGTGAGTAGTGTGCGACCCCACCCCCATTTCTAACTTTAAAGCTCCCTTGAGCAGCGGGCTGACGAGCCTGGGATCCCGCACCTACGCGCCTGAGTGGTACTATACCTGGCAAATATTGGCAGCCATCGGCAACCCCAGTACACGGCCTAACCCTGCTGATGAGGGGTAATACCCCGAAACACGTGTCCAGGGATGGCGAAGACAGCGAAGATAGCAGAAGATCGAAAGATGATGCATCGCGAACACTTTACTACATTGACCAGAGTCCTTAGGGGCGACACCGCCTGTGTGTGAGTAGTGTGCGACCCCACCCCCATTTCTAACTTTAAAGCTCCCTTGAGCAGCGGGCTGACGAGCCTGGGATCCCGCACCTACGCGCCTGAGTGGTACTATACCTGGCAGATATTGGCAGCCATCGGCAACCCCAGTACACGGCCTATCCCTGCTGATGAGGGGTAATACCCCGAAACACGTGTCCAGGGATGGCGAAGACAGCGAAGATAGCAGAAGATCGAAAGATGATGCATCGCGAACACTTTACTACATTGACCAGAGTCCTTAGGGGCGACACCGCCGGTGTGTGAGTAGTGTGCGACCCCACCCCCATTTGTAACTTTAAAGCTCCCTTGAGCAGCGGGCTGACGAGCCTGGGATCCCGCACCTACGCGCCTGAGTGGTACTATACCTGGCAGATATTGGCAGCCATCGGCAACCCCAGTAAACGGCCTATCCCTGCTGATGAGGGGTAATACCCCGAAACACGTGTCCAGGGATGGCGAAGACAGTGAAGATAGCAGAAGATCGAAAGATGATGCATCGCAAACACTTTACTACATTGACCAGAGTCCTTAGGGGCGACACCGCCGGTGTGTGAGTAGTGTGCGACCCCACCCCCATTTGTAACTTTAAAGCTCCCTTGAGCAGCGGGCTGATGAGCCTGGGATCCCGCACCTACGCGCCTGAGTGGTACTATACCTGGCAGATATTGGCAGCCATCGGCAACCCCAGTACACGGCCTATCCCTGCTGATGAGGGGTAATACCCCGAAAAACGTGTCCAGGGATGGCGAAGACAGCGAAGATAGCAGAAGATCGAAAGATGATGCATCGCGAACACTTTACTACATTGACCAGAGTCCTTAGGGGCGACACCGCCGGTGTGTGAGTAGTGTGCGACCCCACCCCCATTTGTAACTTTAAAGCTCCCTTGAGCAGCGGGCTGACGAGCCTGGGATCCCGCAACTACGCGCCTGAGTGGTACTATACCTGGCAGATATTGGCAGCCATCGGCAACCCCAGTACACGGCCTATCCCTGCTGCTGAGGGGTAATACCCCGAAACACGTGTCCAGGGATAGCGAAGATAGCGAAGATAGCAGAAGATCGAAAGATGATGCATCGCGAACACTTTACTACATTGACCAGAGTCCTTAGTGGCGACACCGCCGGTGTGTGAGTAGTGTGCGACCCCACCCCCATTTGTAACTTTAAAGCTCCCTTGAGCAGCGTGCTGACGAGCCTGGGATCCCGCACCTACGCGCCTGAGTGATACTATACCTGGCAAATATTGGCAGCCATCGGCAACCCCAGTACACGGCCTATCCCTGCTGATGAGGGGTAATACCCCGAAACACGTGTCCAGGGATGGCGAAGACAGCGAAGATAGCAGAAGATCGAAAGATGATGCATCGCGAACACTTTACTACATTGACCAGAGTCCTTAGGGGCGACACCGCCGGTGTGTGAGTAGTGTGCGACCCCACCCCCATTTGTAACTTTAAAGCTCCCTTGAGCAGCGGGCTGACGAGCCTGGGATCCCGCACCTATGCGCCTGACTGGTACTATACCTGGCAGATATTGGCAGCCATCGGCAAGCCCAGTACACGGCCTATCCCTGCTGATGAGGGGTAATACCCCGAAACACGTGTCCAGGGATGGCAAAGACAGCGAAGATAGCAGAAGATCGAAAGATGATGCATCGCGAACACTTTACTACATTGACCAGAGTCATTAGGGGCGACACCGCCGGTGTGTGAGTAGTGTGCGACCCCACCCCCATTTGTAACTTTAAAGATCCCTTGAGCAGCGGGCTGACGAGCCTGGGATCCCGCACCTACGCGCCTGAGTGGTACTATACCTGGCAGATATTGGCAGCCATCGGCAACCCCAGTAAACGGCCTATCCCTGCTGATGAGGGGTAACACCCCGAAAAACGTGTCCAGGGATGGCGAAGACAGCGAAGATAGCAGAAGATCGAAAGATGATGCATCGCGAACACTTTACTACATTGACCAGAGTCCTTAGGGGCGACACCGCCGGTGTGTGAGTAGTGTGCGACCCCACCCCCATTTCTAACTTTAAAGCTCCCTTGAGCAGCGGGCTGACGAGCCTGGGATCCCGCACCTACGCGCCTGAGTGGTACTATACCTGGCAAATATTGGCAGCCATCGGCAACCCCAGTACACGGCCTAACCCTGCTGATGAGGGGTAATACCCCGAAACACGTGTCCAGGGATGGCGAAGACAGCGAAGATAGCAGAAGATCGAAAGATGATGCATCGCGAACACTTTACTACATTGACCAGAGTCCTTAGGGGCGACACCGCCTGTGTGTGAGTAGTGTGCGACCCCACCCCCATTTCTAACTTTAAAGCTCCCTTGAGCAGCGGGCTGACGAGCCTGGGATCCCGCACCTACGCGCCTGAGTGGTACTATACCTGGCAGATATTGGCAGCCATCGGCAACCCCAGTACACGGCCTATCCCTGCTGATGAGGGGTAATACCCCGAAACACGTGTCCAGGGATGGCGAAGACAGCGAAGATAGCAGAAGATCGAAAGATGATGCATCGCGAACACTTTACTACATTGACCAGAGTCCTTAGGGGCGACACCGCCGGTGTGTGAGTAGTGTGCGACCCCACCCCCATTTGTAACTTTAAAGCTCCCTTGAGCAGCGGGCTGACGAGCCTGGGATCCCGCACCTACGCGCCTGAGTGGTACTATACCTGGCAGATATTGGCAGCCATCGGCAACCCCAGTAAACGGCCTATCCCTGCTGATGAGGGGTAATACCCCGAAACACGTGTCCAGGGATGGCGAAGACAGTGAAGATAGCAGAAGATCGAAAGATGATGCATCGCGAACACTTTACTACATTGACCAGAGTCCTTAGGGGCGACACCGCCGGTGTGTGAGTAGTGTGCGACCCCACCCCCATTTGTAACTTTAAAGCTCCCTTGAGCAGCGGGCTGATGAGCCTGGGATCCCGCACCTACGCGCCTGAGTGGTACTATACCTGGCAGATATTGGCAGCCATCGGCAACCCCAGTACACGGCCTATCCCTGCTGATGAGGGGTAATACCCCGAAAAACGTGTCCAGGGATGGCGAAGACAGCGAAGATAGCAGAAGATCGAAAGATGATGCATCGCGAACACTTTACTACATTGACCAGAGTCCTTAGGGGCGACACCGCCGGTGTGTGAGTAGTGTGCGACCCCACCCCCATTTGTAACTTTAAAGCTCCCTTGAGCAGCGGGCTGACGAGCCTGGGATCCCGCAACTACGCGCCTGAGTGGTACTATACCTGGCAGATATTGGCAGCCATCGGCAACCCCAGTACACGGCCTATCCCTGCTGCTGAGGGGTAATACCCCGAAACACGTGTCCAGGGATAGCGAAGATAGCGAAGATAGCAGAAGATCGAAAGATGATGCATCGCGAACACTTTACTACATTGACCAGAGTCCTTAGTGGCGACACCGCCGGTGTGTGAGTAGTGTGCGACCCCACCCCCATTTGTAACTTTAAAGCTCCCTTGAGCAGCGGGCTGACGAGCCTGGGATCCCGCACCTACGAGCCTGAGTGGTACTATACCTGGCAGATATTGGCAGCCATCGGCAACCCCAGTACACGGCCTATCCCTGCTGATGAGGGGAAATACCCCGAAACACGTGTCCAGGGATGGCGAAGACAGCGAAGATAGCAGAAGATCGAAAGATGATGCATCGCGAACACTTTACTACATTGACCAGAGTCCTTAGGGGCGACACCGCCGGTGTGTGAGTAGTGTGCGACCCCACCCCCATTTCTAACTTTAAAGCTCCCTTGAGCAGCGGGCTGACGAGCCTGGGATCCCGCACCTACGCGCCTGAGTGGTACTATACCTGGCAGATATTGGCAGCCATCGGCAACCCCAGTACACGGCCTATCCCTGCTGATGAGGGGTAATACCCCGAAACACGTGTCCAGGGATGGCGAAGACAGCGAAGATAGCAGAAGATCGAAAGATGATGCATCGCGAACACTTTACTACATTGACCAGAGTCCTTAGGGGCGACACCGCCGGTGTGTGAGTAGTGTGCGACCCCACCCCCATTTGTAACTTTAAAGCTCCCTTGAGCAGCGGGCTGATGAGCCTGGGATCCCGCACCTACGCGCCTGAGTGGTACTATACCTGGCAGATATTGGCAGCCATCGGCAAACCCAGTACACGGCCTATCCCTGCTGATGAGGGGTAATACCCCGAAAAACGTGTCCAGGGATGGCGAAGACAGCGAAGATAGCAGAAGATCGAAAGATGATGCATCGCGAACACTTTACTACATTGACCAGAGTCCTTAGGGGCGACACCGCCGGTGTGTGAGTAGTGTGCGACCCCACCCCCATTTGTAACTTTAAAGCTCCCTTGAGCAGCGGGCTGACGAGCCTGGGATCCCGCACCTACGCGCCTGAGTGGTACTATACCTGGCAGATATTGGCAGCCATCGGCAACCCCAGTACACGGCCTATCCCTGCTGATGAGGGGTAATACCCCGAAACACGTGTCCAGGGATGGCGAAGACAGCGAAGATAGCAGAAGATCGAAAGATGATGCATCGCGAACACTTTACTACATTGACCAGAGTCCTTAGGGGCGACACCGCCGGTGTGTGAGTAGTGTGCGACCCCACCCCCATTTGTAACTTTAAAGCTCCCTTGAGCAGCGGGCTGACGAGCCTGGGATCCCGCAACTACGCGCCTGAGTGGTACTATACCTGGCAGATATTGGCAGCCATCGGCAACCCCAGTACACGGCCTATCCCTGCTGCTGAGGGGTAATACCCCGAAACACGTGTCCAGGGATAGCGAAGATAGCGAAGATAGCAGAAGATCGAAAGATGATGCATCGCGAACACTTTACTACATTGACCAGAGTCCTTAGGGGCGACACCGCCGGTGTGTGAGTAGTGTGCGACCCCACCCCCATTTGTAACTTTAAGGCTCCCTTGAGCAGCGGGCTGACGAGCCTGGGATCCCGCACCTACGAGCCTGAGTGGTACTATACCTGGCAGATATTGGCAGCCATCGGCAACCCCAGTACACGGCCTATCCCTGCTGATGAGGGGAAATACCCCGAAACACGTGTCCAGGGATGGCGAAGACAGCGAAGATAGCAGAAGATCGAAAGATGATGCATCGCGAACACTTTACTACATTGACCAGAGTCCTTAGGGGCGACACCGCCGGTGTGTGAGTAGTGTGCGACCCCACCCCCATTTGTATCCATATTTTTAGCATTTATACGGCACAGTGAATCAAATGTGGCACGAAGACAATGAGTCTAATTTAGGACTTGGGGGGAAAAAAGACAGACAGGGTGTTAGAGAACTTTACATCTGCCACCCTTCTTTTACTCTACCAACCAAATTTGAAAATGTCCATCAGCCCAAGGATATCGCTATAGATTGACAGCAACCACCAACACAGCAGTTCCTGTCAATCTTGGAATTTTTTTACAGAAGGCATTGCAAACATGACCGCTGTCCATCAAACTTTCTCAAAGTGTTTTGTTTTTCAAAAACAAACTCCAAACCCGTGAGCTTGTTTCTGAAAAATAAAATACAAATGGCCCCCACACCATGAGAGTTGGGAGCATTATTTGTTTTCCTGTTCGTCTTGATATGGTTTTACCTGTCCTAAATATGGTGGACAGTTTTAAGTGCTTCCTCCGATGGCCCCCACTACCTCGGAGGAAGAGTTACACCAATAGAGTAAATTGTACTCTTTTGATGTAAACCTGGTAATCCACTGGACTCAAAATCTGGCAGGCAGACCGAGAGTTTGATGGGGAGGGTACTCTGCCACTGATACAGTGAAGTACCCTTTCTGCTAAACTCTAAAGCCCTATGTTCCATACTCATGTAAGAGGGTGGGCAAAAGCTGAAATAAAGGAAGAAGAAAATACAGTATGGAAATGGCCTGCAACAAATGTGTTTTTCTGATGAATTATGTGGTAGAGAGGGAGAAAGAAAGAAGGAGATTGCAGTAAGTTTGTCAAGATATTTTGGTTTCCCCGGATCAGGGTAATACTCAATTGTACTGATCCAGTACATAGATACCATTAATTAAGTCAAATGGACTTTGCTAACACTTTTTGGTTACTACATGCCTGATCTTCTATTCGTGGTAAACAAAGCCATGGCTAGATTTCCACAGCAACATGTTTGCAACCCAAATTTTATTTTGTGCTGAGACAGATAGTCTACTGCGTTGCAGAACAAACCCTGACTTCAGAATTTGCAAAACTCCTTCCTCATGCATATTAAGGCAGCAGAATTTATTTTGTGAACCCTGTTGAATGGATATGAAAGCAGGGATGGAGATCTGTGAGTGGCAGCAAACTACCATTCCTGCATGGGCCTTCAAAAATGCTGAAATACCAACTGCTGTTGCTAAAAGAGACAGGGGTTACAATAAAAAACAATCAGTGGCAAAACCAGTAAGGCAAAACCAGTAACAATGGCTTTAGACCCAGATTTCTGGACTGGGGTAAATGTTTGACATTGTTAAACATTCTGTCCAACAATTGTTCTTTTTTGCATTTGTCACCCCGATTGGGACGGGTATGCCCAGACGTAGGTCCTGTGCTCTCCATGCCACTGGAGTCAAGCTAGCCTGGCTGATAAGGGGTGAAACCCTGTAACTGGTCCCAGGATGCTTGTTTCCAGTTCAGGGAGGACCTGGCCTGGCAGTTCGGACTGGACTGTTCCCATGTGAAAGAGTGTCAAGACCGATTTGCATATGGCTGGGTTCAAACTGGAATGGCATTGGGAGCAAAAAAACTATGGATTTAGGTCCAGATCTCTGTAATGGGGTGAAGGTTTGACATTGTTCAACATTCTGTTCATCAATTCGTCTTTTTTGCATTAGCCACAACAAGTGAGATGGATATGCCCAGACGTGGGTCCTGTGCTCTCCATTCCACTGGAGTAAAGCTAGCCAGGCTGATTGAAGGGTGAAAACCTGAATCTGGTCCCAGGATGCTTGTTTCCAGTCCAGGGAGGAACTGGCCTGGCAGTTCAGGCTGGACTGTTCCCATGTAGAGCAGGGTTTAGAATGGTTTGCTCATAGCAGAGTTCAAACTGGAATGTCATGGGGAGCAAACAAATAATGGATTTAAACCCAGATCTCTGTACTGGGGTGAATGTTTGACATTGTTTAACAGTATGTCCATCAATTGTTCTTTTTCGCATGTTTTAGTGCTGCTGGGGTGCAAACTCAGCATGCAAAATGTACATTAATGTGCAATAACATCACACCAGTAATGAGTAATTATGAGTTAAACTGAATGAAATGAGGAATAACTTTTTGGGGCTGGATTTACCAGTCGTAAAACCACATAAATTCCCAATTTCATGGGATTTAACATAGAAATTTAGTAGCTGCTTGTAGTAGGTCGTAAAAGTATGCTGCAACCTCTGTGAGGGGAAGGTAAGAGAAAGGGGAAGGTATCAGAAAAAAAGTACAAAAAGAGATTTGGCTGCTGCTGCAGTTATAACCTCACATGCTTTTTCTATGTGAAATTATGATCCAGTAAAATCGGGTTCGGTGTTTGAACACCTGGGAAAACTGGGTCTAGGCACAGCAACAATTGGTATTGGGTAGAGCAGAATTCTCTATTGTAATTCTGTTCCATCTGACTCGTAATCAGGAACTACATCTCAGTTTGAAAAGGCTGAGCTGTTGGCTTTGCAAATTCTTTTGTTACTGGAAAGTGAATGCATGCCTCAACAAGCATGTGCACACATGGCTTGCAATTTTACAATGAGTTTTCTCATGAAGACACCCATTCCAAGTTTGCAGTTAATGCACACATATGCATAGTGATGCATGTGCATGCTTGTGTCATGCAATATTGTAAAGGATGAGCTAGGGCAAGGCCTCATAACAGGTAAATGTGCATATCATTACAATTCGCAGTCTTGTCTACCGCTATTTATACGTCCCTTCCGCCCATTATTTTGTTTTAATCATAGGAATCTCTCTTGTCAAAAGGTCAACAGGAAGATACATGTGTCCTCTCGTCATGAACCTGAATTGCTAAGATGCAACCTCCCACCCTTGACCTATATCCCACGCCCCTCCCTGTTGGCGTAACATCTATACACATAAATTCATGAATACAAGAATCAGCTGCAATGGTAGTTACCAAAACTATGTTTCAAAATTGAGAGAGACCCCCTTACAACCAGGGGAATAGGGTACTTAAACAGTAAAGAAAATTTTCTTCTCTTGGTGTACCGTTCTTAAATAGGACAACCTAGAGTAGGTGCCTTGGCAAACCTAGTTTTGGGCCCACTACGATCCTTCACTAACTAATACACTTAAACAACAGTAATGTAGTTCATTGTTTAATATTGTAAAAATATATTCGTACAAATACAGTTAAATCGTTAAAAACAGCTCATAAAGAGCCCAATGTTAAAATTTCACAAAACAAATTCATAAAATACAATCAACAATACACATGAAATCCAAAAACAATATAATTAATTGACATTTATAAAACTAAGAGATTAAAAAAGGAGAGAGGAGAGACATACACAAGACATAGAACTTGTCAATAGGTGTTGCACGTTTTGGGGATTTCATATAAACACACTCCTGGCAATATATAATTATTATTCTACAGGCTAGGTTTTTTCTCCCTTGATCGTGCAGTAGGGCGTCGACGCGTTTCGATGGTCTTATTGATAAGTTACCATCTTTATCAAGACAGTAGTAATGAGTCTCCCCCACTTATTTGGCACTGGTTGGTTGCCCGTAGTATAGGACTCCTGCGGATAAACATTTTGCCATCAGTGTCTTACATATAATGCATTCTACTTTTTGCAACACTTGTTCCTATTGATGTTAACAATATTAATATCCTAACCTGTCTGCAATATTCACAGTACTGGTGTCCTAACATGCCTCATATCATTGCAAAACATCTTAATGAGCCTCAAATCATGATAATTCACATTTATCAGATAAAATATCATTGCTGGTAGATTTTAAAGTTCATATATCTATCACATACAATTCAATTGCGTCATCATTCTATATTGGATCTATCCACCACTGTTAATTCCCTTATAGGAACCCATTGAGCCAACTTCTATTCATTTTAATGTAAACATTCCTCTCTGCCTGCTAGAACTGCTAGAAAACGCGTCGACGCCCTACTGCACGATCAAGGGAGAAAAAACCTAGCCTGTAGAATAATAATTATATATTGCCAGGAGTGTGTTTATATGAAATCCCAAAAACGTGTAACACCTATTGACAAGTTCTATGTCTTGTGTATGTCTCTCCTCTCTCCTTTTTTTATCTCTTAGTTTTATAAATGTCAATTAATTATATTGTTTTTGGAATTCATGTGTATTGTTGATTGTATTTTATGAATTTGTTTTGTGAAATTTTAACATTGGGCTCTTTATGAGCTGTTTTTAACGATTTAACTGTATTTGTACGAATATATTTTTACAATAATAAACAATGAACTACATTACTGTTGTTTAAGTGTATTAGTTAGTGAAGGATCGTAGTGGGCCCAAAACTAGGTTGGCCAAGACACCTACTCTAGGTTGTCCTATTTAAGAACGGTCCACCAAGAGAAGAACATTTTCTTTACAGTTACCAAAACTAAACATCAAGCAATGACACAGTTCTCTGCTGCCAGAGGTAGCCCGCAAACAAGATATCATAGTGACATATTCCAGGTTAGGGGACATCCTCAAGGTGACCCATCCAGTGCTGGCTCGTCTGAATCCATTTCAGAGTTTGCGTCCAGAACTTTTAATGATACCACCAATGTTTCCCAGGCCCTCGCCACCTCCATCGCCATTTCACTGTTGGCGCGGGTTGCCAGCTGCAACCTCGTAGCCCCCTCACATTCTGCCCGCTTAAGAAATTCGACTCACCATCTTTGATAGCTCGGACACTTCTTGGCCTTCCAGTGGGCTGTGATTTCCCGCTTCGCCAGCTGCACACCAGTGTGTCATGACCCATGTCCATGCATGCTTCATGACGCATGCTTTGTGATGTCTGGTCTTACATGCATTGTGATGTACAGCTGTGCATGCATTATGATGCATGGTGGACATTTTTAATTTACCATTCTAACATGGTGGATAGAAATCTTAAAATGGTATATTTAATTGTACAAAACAAAAACGAAAAGAAGTGTGGGTGAAAAAGAAAGCAGATGGTAAGCAGCTGGGTTGCCGTAAACAAAATTATTAATTTTTCAAAAATGTAACCCTGGGATCAGGATGTGGAGTGGTAGAGGAGTGGTATGGGGAGCATTGATGTTGCGGTATAGAAAGCTAGCTGCCAAAGGCATGTTGCAGATGCTGGGCTGTAATCAATGTAGCAAGGGTAGCGAAGTGAGGTGCATCCTGAGGCAGGCCAGTGTTGTGCAGGAAGACAGAGAAAGGAAACCAGTGGCAGATGGTGACAATTGAAAGTGGTGAGACGTAAAACAATTGCCGTACTTCACTGCGGCGAGCAAGCATAGCGAGCGAGCATGAACCACCTACAGGGGGTTTTCCCCCCCGAGAAGATATTGAAAAAAAAGTGGGCAAATGATGCATTTTTAAGCAAATGTGAGAAAGCAGGAAGGTGTCAACCACTCTGAGGTCTGATGACCTCGTCCAGACCCCGACAAGGCCCCTCCACACCCCACACCCCGTGGCATAATACTACAGATAACTGCAGTGACATATCATGACATAAAATAAACATACCATAAAGTTGCTTAAAATTACTTACTATACAATAAGAGAGGAAAGGGAAAGAAGAAAAGGAGGAAGTGAGCAGAGCTTTGTTTGCCAGAGCTGTTTATGGTTTGCAGTCTGTTTTCCGCTTCATGATGTGTCTGCATGCTCAGGTGCGTTAACTATTTGCATTTCAATTTTACTTTGTGGATTCGTGCTTGATTTTGAAACTCGTCGGTTCAGTTAACCTTTGTAAGGCAACTCTTGCAAAGTAGTGATTTCAGGCTGAGATGACATTTTCCTTATTTATTTTTGGAGGTGTCATGCAGCAGCACTAGCACTGACGTATATCCGACACGTGATTGACTCTAACTTGGGTCTATTCGCATAGCAAGCGAGCCACGGGCAATAAAGCAAGCAAAGAAAAGGTCAATCAGCCCCTTGCCCGCCCTCTTTCCCCGATGGGTAGTAGGAGACAGCCGTACTTATGTTTGAGCAGTGGCCCCCCTCACACCTGTATGGCCTCGTGCCACAGCACCTGCTGCGCTAACGTAGCAATGTCTCTAGCCCTACCAGCCTTTCAAATCCACCGCCTGTGAGGAACCCCACCATCACAGGACAGTCACCAGTGCTCTGCCCACGTATGCAACTAAAGAACGCCTGAAAAAGGTTGCAGCACAGGACAAAGATGTACTTCCTGCCAAGAGCCGTGGTTGATAGCTGTCTACACAGCAAGCAAAAGGGGCCGGGTTTTCCTTAGAATGGAACTTCATTGCTACGGGGTTTCCCTTTGACGCGCGGGGAGGTGGATAACTGATGCTCGCCCTTTGTGACTGACAGGCAACACTCGAAGAAGCGTGTTCGGGGCCCTGGTCAGGAGCTTGCTCTATAGGCCAACCCCAGGAACACCACTGGAAGGTTTCATGGCGATAGATATTAGAAGTCTTTCCAATACATCACAACGTTTCAGTTTGCCCACTGTGCTTAATTCTGTATTATTCTATGCATTCCAGGATTGTGTTTAGTATAAAAGACTAGCCATCTTTCCAAATTATTTTACTATAAAACAACCTTTGCATTCAAAACTGAGACTGTTTGAGCAGTGTGTATTAGACGTTGTTTATTTATCCATTCCAGGACGAGCAACCCCGAATTCACGTTCTACCATGCTGCGCAACATAGCACATACATTAGTTATGTTTCCAGTCATTTAATTAGATGCTGACTTGGAATATTTGAGACCGGTAATATATAATCATGAGGTAACAGTTTTCTGCCCATTAAAGAAGCGCGAGCTGTTCTAAGAACAGTGCATTAAATGTATAAAGAGTTCCTTCACCAGATGGACTAATGTATGATTATATGTTTATGGATGATGTTCATACCGGCTTCTGGTAGAGAAAGACTAACTTGCAAATAGGGCTATGGAGTCTGCTTGAACCTCCGCAGAGTTTTAACCTGATTCCTGTTGTAGCACGAAGTATCAACACGTGTCCTATCAAGACTTGCCCTTGGTGAGGCAACCAGCCCCGAAAACAACTGCTAACAGGCCGGCCACGCACAGAGCACTCCCGGGGCTCACGCACCATGCAAACCGTGTGTGTTACTTTGTTTCTGACCACTTCCTTATATGTCACATTGAGTCCCAGTGGAAAGCTGTCCTGCTGTGATACATCGGCTTGCTACATGCTTTTAAATGACGTACGGTTCTGCCTCTGCCTACACTAGGCCCGAGCTCACTACAGTGGTGAAAAGGCTGGGAAGAAGGGAAGAGCAGTACCAGGCAAAGAGTGGTGGAGAGTTAATAGAAAGCTCAGTATGCTTCTGCATGTTCATTCACATTGAAGGGCTCGCTAAAAGGCGATGCTGATGGCAAGCGAAAAGATCAGGTTGAAGTAGCCGCTCAAAGTCAGGATTCATGTCCAACTACATTGGCTTCGTGGTAGTCATGCGTGCATGTAATCAAAGCTTTTTACTACACTTGCATTTCCCCCACATTGAAGAGGGCTTTTAACTGTTGCGGCCGGCAAAACGGGTGGGTGGGTTCGCGCGGGGTGGGGGGTTCAGGTTAAGTGGGATGGTAATCTTATCTATATCAAATAAAACACTTACCTTCCTACGCGATCGCACCACGCGCCGCTGCCTCAGCTCCTGCTGCTCCTGGCGCGTTTAGGCAGCCTCCCTCCTCCTGCTCCCCTAAGCCAATCAAAACGCTGCAATGGCTGTGTTGTGATTGGTGAGGCGTGGCGGAGAGCACCCCAGCTGGGCCATTTTCTCTATGTAGGCTGCATGCAGCAGCCGACATAGAGAAAAAGGGAGAGTGCGCATGACTGGGTTGGTCGGCCCTGGGGCCGCCCTAACAGTCAGTACCCACATCAGTGCGCAAGCCACTCCCCCGCTGCCCTCAAACAGGACCGCCCAACCACCCACCCCCAACCAGGCACTCCAGGCACTTCTGCTTTCTCGCAGTGAGAGAAGCAGAAACATAAAATGGCAGTTTTACCATTCTATGTTTCTGCCTTCTCGCACTGCGAGAAAGCAGTGGGGCAATGCCCCCACACCCCAATGGAGGAGCTGCCACTGAAGGAAACACATGCACTTCCTCTGCATTTTCAGTACAAAATGACAGCAGAATATAGCTAATCCAATCGCAACACTGTGAGAGCGGAACTTGTCCAAATGAACCACTAATATACATGTTAACACTGCTGATTCATGCCGAAGACTCCTAATAAATGAGCTAAACTATTATAAATTAAATATCCACTATATTTACTCCAGATATCAACTCTAGTTTTCCCAAATCTTGGCATGCAGTACACGAAAAATGGAGAGACTCTCCTCTGAAATGATGCAAAGATGCATAAATGATGAAGGACTGACAGGAAATAATGTTATTTGAGGCACTAAAGGTGAGTGTAGATGCAGAGATGAGAGTAAACCCCATTACTGCTACATCTTTTCATCCTCATTACAGCAATTAAATTACATATTAAGTTACTTAACTTGCACGTTGGTTACAGGAACATTTCAACGTCGGTGTTTCTAAACTTTAAACTAATTCTCTAAACATCCTTTATTGCAGTTGTAATGATGCTTAACAAACAAACTAGCCTCTACTCTTGAATGCATGTGTATTTGAGTGTAATCCATGTGTGCTTGATCATTGTGCTCCCAAGACCTCTTATCAGATTCTGTGTGTTCTTGGCTAATTCAATCTCCTGCTTCTATTGTTTAATCATTTTTCAATCTACTGAGAACACAGAATACATGCCTGCGTGTTAAGGCCATAAATTCCTTCAAGCTTGCCAAACACGAGAGTTCCTTCAACTATGACCTTACAGGTCATGCATTCTGTCTTCAAGTGAACTCTTCACCTCTTTCTTATCAGCACGAAATTTTAGGTCTTTTAGGTCTTCACTGCTCTTTCATCACGTGACGCTTTATACTGCTGTCAGCTGTTGCGACATGTTTTTATATTTAATTTCTTCTATAACATAACTCTAATGACACTTTGTTTAGATAATAACTGAATCATCCAGCCACACATTAAGTGGGTATACAGACTTCTCAGGAGTTTTTCATGTCTCGTCCTTTAGTTCACCCATTAAGTCCTCCTTGGTTCTTAAAGCTCTACAAATTCACTCTTTTGAGCAGATTGAATCAATTTTTTTTAGATTTCTTAAAATGAAATTGGCTATTTTAGTGGAAATCACCATATCTCATAGGATCTGTGAGTTGGGGGAATCATTATTTAGAGCCCCCCTTCTGTCAATCGTAGAAGCTTTAGCTATTGTTCACACTAATTCTACTTTTGCTACAGCTTTACATAGGGCTATTGATGTAGTATTACCATTTGTCTCCTCTCCACCATCTGAGGAAGAACATTTGCTAGATCTCTTAGATGTAAAATGCACTCTGATGGTGTACCTTGAAAGGTCTCCATGGACATCATTTAGGGGTCACCAGGTGTTGCATTTGCAACTCCTGGCTTGCCCTTCGTTACCCCTGGCACTGTCTTTTCGACCCCTGGCCTCTGACGTAGCAAAGTCAGCACCAAAAGCACTGAGATAGCTTGCTCTTATGGTCATCAGCGCTCTATCTTTGTTTTCTGTCCATGTTTTATTATACAAATAGTGAATAATGGTTTATTATTCACTATTGGTTTGATATACAATGGGGCACCAAGAGCTGAACGAGATGTCCAGTTGTAGATGATGTAAGTGAAAACATTTTTCTAAATGTAGGGGGAGATGATGTGGTTTAACGGCTAGGGTGGTCGACCTCAAAGCTGGAGAACCAGGTTCGAGTCTCGGCAGGGACGCTCAGCATCCTGTGATTCTGGGCAAATCACTTAATCACCTTGTGCCTAACAAAAAATGTATGTGTATGTCTGTAAAGTGCTCTGATACCTTTGGGTCTAGTTTGCGCTATATAAAACTACCCAAGAAAAAATTATGTTGTGTGCATGTTTGTGGGTGAGAGCATGTTTGTGTACAAGAGAGTGTGTGTGAGAATGGGTTTATATGTATGATCAAGCATGAGCGAGTGGATTAGAGTTAGTGAGCGAGGATGATTGAGTCAGTAAGCGTGAGTGAGTAAGAGCAAGTGCAAGATACTGAATAATGGAGTGTGAGTGAGCGCGGGTAAGAATATAGTGTCTGCCATTGGCCCTGGCATGCTAACACTAATACTTGGCTTTTACAGGCACCCAGGAAAAATACTGCTGCTACCAAACTGAAGGCAATTGTTAGCATTACAGGCACCTGTTGCAAAATACTGACACTGGCATGCTGACAGTAATTATTGGGATAATGGAATTGCAGACTTCTGGCACTGGCACTAGCATACTGTAGGTACATTCAGGCATAATGGGGCATCCATGGCATATGCGAGGCCTGCATGTTAAACTGCTGGCCCTGGCAAAATGAAGATACTTTTTGACAGGTGGAGGTACCCATAGCACATGCTGAAAACAATTGGGTCTTCTCCTCCTTAGCATCAGGGTTCGTTGCCTTGGCACCCCATGAAAGGACTTGACTATGAGTTAGTGTACTTTCAGAGTCTATGGCTTTTTAGCAAAATTACGTGAATATTGTGCTTATAAATGCACTATGTGCTGCCATTCAACTCAATCTTTTCTCAGGGACGAACCCCCAAGACTTCCTAGAAGTGGTCTAGCTTGTAGCAATACAAGGCAAGTATCACTTCCCACCACTTTCAAAGGTTATGTCAACCCCCTAATGTAGCTGGTTTCTAAAATGGGCATTTCTGTGTTTTGCATTATAGTAATCATGCAGTTATAGGACTTTAGCAATGACAATTATTGCAGCGTCTTCTGGTCACGTTACGCCACTTCCTGGGGATATTCAGGGTCATAGGTCAAATGGACTGATTTCCTGTGATGTCATTAAGGTGAAATGTTACTTCCGCTATGCCTGGAAGTTTGGTGAATCGACTTCCATTTAGGTCTCAGGAGTGTAGGAATCAGAGAAGCTTTTTGTTACCTCTGGAGCAGCAGGTCAAGGTCCTCAATTACAGTCAGCAGGTGGATCAGATGGCCTATTGCATTAGCCTACTCTATTTGTAATGTTCCTTTGTAGGTTTGAATTCAGAGTTGACTAACAAGATCTGTGTCAGTGTACGGGAAGAATTAAAAGGAGTTCCCTTCCTGGACATTTGTAGGATGGCCATGTGAGCTTCCCCAAAGACATTTGTACAGCACTTTAGATTGCAAGTCATTGAAGCAGATGGAAGGAGCTTTTGTGTTTGAGTATTAAGTTTTCATTCTGTTGTGAAAATCTTTTTATGTTTTTAAGTTAATTACATCACTGGGTGAGGCATAATGACTTCTTCTGTTGTGCTTCATTAATGTTCAGTCATGGGTTAAAATACATGTTTTCCTTGGGTATACTTCTGATGGGGCCGGGTTCCCTTTTCTAAATATACTCCATAACACCTAGTCGATAGACCTTTTTAGCTGCTTTGAAGTGTAAAGGGGAGAAATAATGTGTCACATCAGATTCACAATCCCAATATTACATAACTGCGAAGAATCACAAACTCCAGGTTCTAGGTTAGTTGATTTATTACAAGGCCACAAATAACTGAACATACAGACACCTCAAAATGAGGCAGTAGAAATACATCAGAACTAATACAAAGCCAAACCTACGGGCAAAGTTCAATCTCTACAGCATGTAAATAATGACAAATTCCAAGAGCAGACCACCGGCAATGAATGCCCCAATGTCAAGATTAGACTTCATTGGAAGTTCGTAAGTAAGTAAGAAAAAACATTAGTCTGTCCCTACACTACTGCTAACAAGGACGTCCCTACTTTTACCAGGTAAGTTCAGGAAAAGGAGTCAGTGCATGAAGACTTCCTAATAAGTGCACTCACATTGGATGGGTCAAGTAGCATAAAGCTACACAGCTCGTTCTAAGAGGCTCCTCTCTCAACCCTCAGGGCACTGCCCCTAATTCCAATAACAAAATCCTAGGACACACCCATTTCACATCATCTGATCGCCTAATCCAGCTGGACACCTCCTTGTAGGTGATTTTCCATTTAGTTTCGATACTCCCAGCCTCTGGCTCAATGACCTTGATTCCCAGGCCTTTTCCAGTGAGAAAGAACACTGTCTCACAATATCAGCACCGCTTATTTAAATTCATCCTCTACTCCCTAAGCCTAGCTCCTTAAACAAAGCGTTATTCTAACTGACAAAGATGAATTTCTCCACCTGCAACAGAAAGGTGAGAAAACAAATGATTCCACATACACATGAACATTACGTTATGAACAACCCATCTCTGAGAGCCAGAGAAATACACGACGCCTACTGAAAATCGACTAACATTAGAATCACCATAGATCTTCATTAAGCATGCATATACACAAACATTAACATTGTGCACATTTAAATCAAGGCATTACATTTCAGTAAACTAATTCTCATTAGTCATTTATAAGCGAGCATTAGAATTTTCTCCATTTAGAGCACAATTACCACGTTAATTTCTCCACATGACACGAAGTATCTCTATCACTTCAGTTTTCACGTTATTACATTTCACATTCTAATAACCAAATGTTAACATGACAAAAGAATAAATGAAGGCGCAAACTACTTGTGATTATAATTCACCCCTACAAATGAATGAACACAATTTCACTCTATCACCTCAAAAGTCATGACTGATGATAGGGAAAGGATGTAGAGGTAATGTTCCAGTTACTTACTGTCAATAATTACTTGTAGTCCTCGAGTCCTCATCCCAACCATTACCACCTGAACATCCTTCTCTGATTTGATCCACCCTTCTTCCAGGCTTGAGTATAACAGGAGGATGCTGGGAATGTTAACCTGGTTTCTGGCATCCAGCCCAGGTAGGCAAGGCTTACACTTTTAGGATTTCCTGTTTTTTCCTGTCTGGAGGTCGACTCCACCTGAAACTAATGGCTGGTACTAGGTCCTCAGGACAAAGAATAATAAAGATTACTAATACCAGTGGTAGAAGTGGGCGGGATCAGAAGAGCACGGCGTGCCCCTACTTTTAAAAATTATTTCAGTCCGTTCCCCTACTTCTGTCTTTCAAAATAGCATCCCGGGACGGCAAGAATAGTCCAACTTAAAAAGGATAACTTTTTCTTTCAGCTTCCAGGGGCTTCTCGCACTTCTCTGTTGAACTTCAGAGGCTGCAGCAGCCGCTCCCTGACCTCTCACAGACTGAGGGCAGGCCCATTGTCATTCCGATTGAGGCTGATTATCCCCTTTTGAATGACAATGCGCCCACCCTCTGCCTTTAGCATATCATGCTGAGTTAGTGATTACAGAGGACCTTTCCCCAGACAGAGTACTGTGGGGAACTTGCCACCATGTGACATTTGTCAATGTTGTACACAGAGTGAACTGGGCAGGAGCAGTGAAGGGACAGAAGAGGAGAGAGGAAAGGAGAGGTGATGGGGCGGGAGAGGTGACCGGGCAGGAGCAGTGAACGGGCCAGGAGTGGTGATCGGGCAGGAGCGGTGACCAGACAGGAGCAGTGAACGGCAGGAGCGGTGAACGGGCAGGAGCGGTGATGGGGCAGGAGCGGTGACGGGGCAGGAAAAGTGACAGGGCAGGAACAGTGACGGGACAGGAGCAGTGACGGGGCAGGGGAAGTGAATGGGCAGGAGTGGTGAACGGGGCAGGAGCGGTGATTGGGCAGGAGCAGTGAATGGGCAGGAGGGGTGAACGGGGCAGGGTTGGTGATTGGACAGGAGTGATGACCGGACAGGAGCAGTGATGGGGCAGGAGCAGTGAACGGGCAGGAGCGGTGATGGGGCAGGAGAGGTAACAGAAAAGGAGAGGTGACTGGGCAGGAGAGGTGATTGGGCAGGAGAGGTGACTGGGTAGGAGAGGTGACTGGGCAGGAATGGTGACCGGGCAGGAGTGGTGACCGGGCAGGAGTAGTGACCAGGCAGGAGTAGTGACCGGGCAGGAGTGGTGACCGGGCAGGAGCAGTGAAAGGCTAGGAGCGGTGATGGGCAGGAGCGGTGACGGGGCAGGAGTGGTGAAGGTGCAGGAGCAGTGATGGGACAGGAGCAGTGACAGGCAACAGGAAATGAAAGGTGACTGGGCAGGAGAGGTGACTGGGCAGGAGAGATGACCGGGCAGGAGAGGTGACTGGGCAGGAGAGGCAACAGGAAAGGAGAGGCAATTGGGCAGGAGAGGTAACTGGGCAGGAGAGGTGACTGGGCAGGAGAGGTGACCGGGCAGGAGAGGCAACAGGAAAGGAGAGGTGACTGGGCAGGAGTGGTGACTGGGCAGGAGTGGTGACCGGGCAGGATTGGTGACTGGGCAGGAGCAGTGAACGGGCAGAAGCGGTGACGGGCAGGAGCAGTGAACGTTGCAGGACCAGTGAACAGGGCAGGAGCACTGGATGGGGTAGGAGCAGTGGACGGGGCAGGAGCAGTGGACGGGGCAGGAGCAGTGACAGGGCAGGAGAAGTGACGGGGCAGGAGCGGTGATCGGGCAGGTGTGCTGACGGGACAGGAGGTAGGAGCGGTGAACGGGCAGGAGTGGTCACTGGGCAGGAGTGGTCACCGGGCAGGAGTGGTCACTGGGCAGGAGTGGTGACGGGGCAGGAGAAGTGAAGGGGCAGGAGAGGTGATGGGGCAGGAGAGGTGATGGGGCAGGAGAAGTGACAGGGCAGGAGTGGTGATTAGGCATGAGCAGGAGCAGTAACCGGGCGGTAGCGGTAAAAGGACAGGAGCGGTAAACGGGACAGGAGCGGTGAATGGGGCAGGAGCAATGATGGGGTAGAAGTGACCGGGCAGAAGAAGTGACGGGGCAGGAGAAGTGACAGGGCAGGAGAAGGGACGGGGCAGGAGAAGTGACGGGGCAGGAGCGGTGAATGGGTAGGAGCGGTGAATGGGTAGGAGCGATGAATGGATAGGAGCGATGAATGGGTAGGAGTGGTGAACGAGGCAGGAGCAGTAGAAGGGGCAGGAGCGGTGACTGGGCAGGAGCTGTGACGGAGCAGGAGAGGTGATGGGGCAGGAGCGGTGATGGGGCAAGAGCAGTGACGGGCAGGAGAAGTGACGGGCAGGAGAAGTGATGAGCAGGAGAAGTGACAGGGCGGGAGCAGTGATTGGGCAGGAGCAGTGATTAGACATGAGCAGGAGTGGTGAATGGGTAGGAGCAGTGAACGGGCAGGAGCGGTGAATGGGCAGGAGCGGTGAACGGGCAGGAGTGGGGACGGGTTATGGGCAATGACAGTGAAGGAGCGGTGATGGGGTAGGAGAAGTGACTTGTACTTATGTTCCTTGCCTATTTATTTATATACTATTGCATGACATCCCCTGATGTGTCTGCAAAGCATACCTGTTGCCCCGAATTTTTGTCCTGAATTTTTACCTCCTGTCCTGAATTTTTGTCCTGAATTTTGACCCCTTGTCCTGAATTCTTTACACTCAACATCCTGAATTTGCGCCCATGCCATTGTTCCTGCGTATATTTCGCACGCTTTACGTAAACCTGTATTCCCTATGAGTATTTGCTCTTTCCTGAATTAAACCTCAAATAAACATGTTTATCCATTGTTTGAATTAAATAACGTTATAAGCTGTAACTGGTCAGTGAAATGCTAAACGTACAAAAAATTGGTAAGTTTTGCGATTTCTAGCCACATCCCTAACTTCGCCCACTGATGCAATCTTTGGTTATTCCCGCCCCCTTATTCGCCACCCACAGTCCCCCTACTTTTTATTCCCCACTTCGACCACTGACTAATACGTTATCTGGACCTTAGTGAAGGAGATGCAGTGGCACAGACCCGAGAAGTTTGAAGGACCCACTGCAACCTAATCATGGCTTTCTGGATTGTACTACCCCGCAGGGTGCAAAGGGGTCCAATGCCCTTCCTTGCTTAGCTCTCTTTACACGCTCGCCAAACCACTGCCCATAACACAAAAATAAAAAACGATGAAGACCAACTTAAACCCCAAAAAACAGTTAAATGATGAACATTTTTTATGTCTTATTATATTACAAGCACATAAGTAATAATACCCAACGTTACTGTTTTTTAAAGTGAGAACTCATATTTACACAGGCATATATCCAAAAGAGTCACTAATATGACATAACCTAGTACAGTAGATCACAACTAAGCAAACGATTCACTTGCAATGCAATACTTTTTTTATTAAAACAGCTCCAGGGAAAATGTGTGTGGTAGCAACAATGTCTTCCTTTCCTTTCTGAAGTAACATAAAGCAAAGGTACTGCTCTGGATAGACATAGATGAACCAAAGAAGGACGGAAGCCCCCTGAGGACAAGCATTGTACCTTTCTATGCACCCTTATCACCATGACACTGAATTGCTATGGTTGTCAAACCTAAACACTGTCAACATCATGTGTAGATAGATCTCAGTATAAATCAAAAGTTTAGAAGTCCCCCCCTCAAATGCCATACAACACCATTGAGTTTGTATCACCCTATTTTACTGCTAAATAAGACTTTCAAGAACTGCGCAAACTTTTTTTTTAGGAGGGAGCTTCAGTGTCCCCCTTTCCTTCTCATTTTGGTATTTCTCAGGGGGAACGGTTTTATTTGTGCTGTCTAGTCGGAAGAACCGCACGCTCATATTTTGGAATCACCAGGGGGCCTCCCTCCCCAACATGGCGAGCACTAAGAATCCTGCTTGGCTGATCACGACCAGCAGGTTTCTGCCTTGTTCTTGGAGGATATTTTATTATTCCATTACACCTTTTCACCGGCGTAGTTTATTTCTTTCTTTCAGAGCGTGAGCAAGGCCGGCGGGAATTGTCAGATCGCCTTACGGTTTTATTTTTATATTATTTTGAGTGAAAAAATCACGTATCCTTCAGGTAATTTCGAGCTCAAATATAATGCAAAAAAAGAGAGCTGCCGCTGTGAAAGTAATGAGCCCACCGCACTTGAATAGATTCAACCTGACTCGTGCAAGAGCCCGTTCTGAACACAGTGACACCAATGTCCTTGAGCAGACAGGAGCCTGCGGACTCAAAACGCGCTGTTAGCTCTGCTGGTTGAGTTACGCCGAGTTGTGGCTGAGTTTTGAGTTACCCACAGTCCGATAGGTCTAGAGAAGTATTTTTCTAGAGTGACAGGTCCAATAGGTCTATTGTTAATCTCGTTGCGTACTTTGACCCACAGGGGGCAGATTTACAAGCCCCTAGCGTCACTTTTGCGTCACTTTTCCCATGTTAGAAGTGACGCAAAAGTTGCGCAAGGGGCTTGTAAATGTGCCCCACACTTTATAGGTGCCGATGTTGTTTTTGTTAGTTCACCCCCGATCCAAAACCCACACACCCCACTTCCCAACGACCTGTGTAATTGTGGAGAACGGTGCAGTCTGGAGTCTTGCAAAGAAGTTGATCTGGAATTGTTAGCACCTTCTGTCAAATATGCTCCTTAAATGTTCTCAATTTTCAGTTGATCAACTCTTCATTCCTACTTGTGTTGTTCTCACGAATAAACCACTCACATGAAAAGCCCTTTACCTCAATACCCAGTGTCCCGGTAACCTGTGAAACAGAGCATTCTGGACACCCACAAAGCTCCTGATGCTGTTGCTCTCGCATTGCTGCCTTATCTGATTTTTGTCCTCTTTGTACCGCAAATTTTGGCAATGCCTGAGGACCATTGTGAGGTGCCTATTAAAGACTGTGCGGTTTCTAGGCGCTGCTCATTTTTGTGGAAGTAAAGTCAGGCCTGTAGGAAGGTCATTACCAACACACAAATGTATTTTTAAGAATTTCTGACAAAGCTGTTGGTGGGACACTTGCCTTAGTTCTAAAGATAGTTGGTTGCAGACAAATTGATCTCATGTAGCCAGGGATCCAGCTCTGAAGGGTCCAATTGAGCTCCTTGTACCGCTGAGGTCATGTGCCTGTGACCTCAAAGTGGAAAGCCTAGGCACTGTGGAATATGGTCCCTGACAGGAGATACAGGTGAGATCGAGGCTGAATATGGAGGAAGGGTAATATGGTCTGTTCCAGTGCTTAATTTAAGAAAATTACAAAAAAGTACCGGGACCCTCGTCAGGAGGCTACCGCACTTTTGCACCACACATTGTCACTGTACTTACAAAACTATTCATCATAACGCTGAAGTGTGACAATTTAGACTGTTCAATGACACCAAAGCTTTAAGAATGACTTGGGTGGCAGCTATTTGTTGATTTAATGTATATTGATTTACAAACAACAGTTTTTCTGCTCATCTTCAAATTACACAAACAGCGCCAACATGTGGCAGCTGTCATGAGTGCAGGTTCAGGCAATTATGTGCTGATGCCGAGTGTAGCGGTCTAGCTGCCCAGAAAATGGTGACCCCAGACCCCTTGCCCGGAAGGGCCTCCATACATTGTATCACTCTCTGGCCAGGCGTGGCCAGAGAGCTGAAATAAACGGGCAGAGGTCGCTCGGGACTTCCGGCCCAGAATATTACTGTGTGTGGCTGTGTACATTTAATGCTCCCTGCGACTAGGCCACCTGCCTGATAGTGCAGCATTACACCGAGCACCAGAAACCACCGGCTCAAATTAAGCACTAGTCTGTTCTGTGGAGGTTGCTCTTCCAGAGGGCCTTCTTTCATAAGTATAACCTAGGGCAGGAATAGCATTACTCAGCTTCAATGAAAGTCATTCACAGGGCCTAGAAACCTGGGGTCATGCCTGCCTGGTTGAATACCCACTTGTGCTTCAAGAGGTTCCTAGTTGCTGACAGCAGACTGGTGATACAGCTTAGAAGCTGTTCATTATTTGAACGACATATAAACCTATAATAAGCACAATAGCAAATGCATAAAAATAATTTACACCTTCCACACGTCTTAGAAAATGACAATGAATATGTAAAAACACTTAGCACCTGCACCATAAAAGCATGCTTAAAGAATAAGAAATAGATAAAACATATATTGATCTTCTAAATTGTCTGACTGTTGAAATTACAAGTCTAATTCATGCTAAACACTAAAAAATGTAGGTATGTATGTCGTTCATTAGAAATTTATGAGATGAAACAATTAATATGAATTTATAAATTAAAGTAATGATTATGAGATATTATAGGGCTTTGCTTTGAACTAAAACGGTCGCACACTGAAATAATGAATCCCTAACCGTCTCACTGTTGTTGTTTTTAAAATCTCAAGTGTAATGCACCCTTGATTTTAAAATGTTTGTGCAAAACTGATAGTTTCCTCTGAATGCTTACAGGTATTCTTGACATTTGCGGGCTTGTTGGTTGTGGACTTTGACCAGACCGAATGCTGATGCTTTGAGAACTTTGCGGACTTCCTATGAACTCTTTGGCTGAACCATAACTTTGCAACGCTTGCTAAGTTTCCCATTTAAGCCCATGTCTTTAAGACTCTTTTTCATGACAAATCCTTTCCAATGGACATTTGGAACTTTTAGCCCTTAGACTCTGTTTTATTTTTCACTTCGCGCTACACTAGTATTTTATCTTTCTGAGACTCAAGACTGAGCTTTACTAAATGTTAAATTTTGCCTTATCTTACTTATTATAAACTCTAATTGAAACTCTTAAATGTCTGAGCCTGTTGAGTTTTCTAATTGTTTCTCCTACATGGACTGTGCTGACGTTCCTAATCTGTAGTACAGGAAGTCATAAATTGCTGACAGAACATTACATTCTTATGCTATTGTTTTGGCTCGCAACAGAAACAGCGGTTCCTGCGGGGCAATTAAAACTATCTTGATAAGAATATGCACAATCGCAATGATAAAGGGTTATGGTGACGTCAGAAAGAAAGGCTAGCAAGGACACAGATGGCTGTATATCCAATTTTGCTTTTATATCTCAAACAATGTATCAATTTATACAAAAAGGAAAAAACATAATAGTGCTAGGTGTCCCCAGTGAAATTAGAACTAAAAGTAAAGCAAAAAACGTATAAAGTGGTGACAGATGTGACTTGGTTTCCATAAATAAACGACCATATCAATTATACAATGATCACAGCCTCTGTGTAAAATATTCAAGGCTGATTAAATTGGTTTGTTTTGCTAGGTTGTCGACGACGTTTTGACCCTTCAACACAGTACAGGGTCTCTTCAGGACCTATGGTTGTAGGGACATCTGAAATGTGATTGCACAGCCACGTGAAGAATGTGATACACCGGTCCTGAAAGGTAACATGCGGACTCCAAAAGGGCGTGGAGCTCCAATGATGGATAAGAGGTTTTTAAGGAGGTGAGAGCAGATGGACTGCCAGGTTTCTGGGCACATTAAGGACCATCGATTCAGAGAAATGCAGTGAGAAATGGTCTGTGTGCTTCAAGGAATGTCAAATCCCTCACACTGTCCAGTAAAATGCCAGAGCCTAATCCAAGGTTAGGAACGCATAAAATTGCTTGTGTGAAATAAGGAGAACATCTGAAATGGCCAACAAACATTTTGATACCCATTAGAGAGCCAGGAAGCAACCTTCTCGACCAAAGGGAGGGGACTAAAGGATCGATTTGCACAGATCTCCCACCCGTGATATGTTGACAGTGGCCAAGTCTTTGCGAAATCCAAACAAACTAAAGGACTGAGTAAGCCTTGGGATGAGTTGCCAACATTGCAACCCCTCAGATTCCCTAGAGAACAGACCAGAGAATCCTGATAACAAAAATGATTTGTTGCAGAAAAATAACTATGTTAATATGTACAATGTTTAGGAAAGCTGAAAATGTGTACCACCAAACCAAAGTGTGGACATTATGCAGTAAGTCAGAATATTTTTAACAAAAATAGGATCTGACATAATACTATGGCCTGAATATCATTTACATGAATATCACTCCATTGAATTTGGAATTATTTTATTAACTCCAATCGGTCTTTAACTGAACTTTAATGATTGCATGGGTGGGGAATTCCAAAGAATGGATACAATGGATAACCAATTGAATAACAGAGGATGGTCGGGATGAGCTTCCTGGAATCTACTTTGCTTCTTTAATAACAACAAATTCTGATTTTCATTTTGACCGTGCTCGGTGCATATGCACAGCAGTATCAAAAGGGGGTGGGGGGCAGGGGGGGGCTGGGAGCGGATAAAGGTTCAGTGCCTGTGCTTCAAAATTATAATCAAATCAAGGTCGGCGGGTCACTGTTTCTGAGAAAGAAGCATATGTTGGATGGGGGACAGTCATCAAGACTGTTTCTTGTTGCCCTCACACACCCCTAGCAATGTCATGCTTCATCATGTGGTGGGTGCTCCACTCCTTTATCAGGAACAGTGACCCCTGGCCTTCATTTGAGCATAATTCACAGTGCCAAAACATATAGGGACGAGGAACCATAGCAGTCATCTCAACGCTTATATCGTGCACTCTTAACAGTCTAGAATCTCTGCATCTGGTAGATTTCATACAAGTTCTGCAGGTCAGAGACGTGGATTCTAGAATGAAGGGCAGGGGTAAGGGCCCAAAAGTCAATCACTGGGACGTTTATTTTCAAGAAATTCTGACTTAGCGACCTTTCCATATGAAAGAGACATTCTGTAAAGTTCAAAAAGGATTCTTGGAGGATCAGAAAGGCCTTAATAGAAGTTTGGTTGTCAAGTGGATGGTTATAAAATGTAATTCTGACATTCTGAGTTTTATTAGCAATAACATGTACAAATGGAAGAAGATTGGAAACATCCACTGACCAGAGCCATGTGGTAGTCACAGTTCTTCAACTGTTCTTGCAACTGAGAGGAATGTAATATATGGAGGCTCACAATCCCTGTTTAAAGCCTATCTATGATATCCTTGTGACTGCTGAGTTGTGACTTCTCTAGCCACCTGTTAAAAATAAATGATCTTTCTTCTCAACTGTAGTTATTACAGTTGACTTGTGGCATCATAATGCCTGCTGCCAGAGCCAGCAGCCAAGGTGAAAGGAAGGTAACAGAGCATAATTACAGTTACTCAGTAAATAAGGAAAACTTGACTTGGATTTGTATTCTTCTGGGTTGTTTTTGTAACATGATGAGTTATCCATTGAAACAACATATTTACATTACCATTTTGTTTGTTTTGCTTTCTAGAGGTAACTCCAATAAAGATAAAATATCTTTGCATGTGTCTACACATTCTGAGGGACAGCATTTTAATCTGACCTACATTAAATGAATTCTAATATCTTTTTTCCAACTAAATGCTTTTGGTGTGCTTAATTTCATGCTGCAGATTCTGTTTTTATTGTTTATGTCTCCCTACTACTACTTTCATTTAAAAGAGTAAGACACCAAGGATTTAAGTGGTTGGAGGAAGGGTGATGGTGTGACTGTGTATTATAAGGACTAAGATACCAATTTAAGAAAAGGTTGAAGACTCATCTCATTAAAGAACACATCACAGTAAATTAAGCGTCCAGAGCCCATTTATCTCTTCTATGACCTGTTCACTTTATGCTTGTATTTGACCCTGTACAGTAATTCCCTGTCTTTTAGCTAGAATTGTGCTATAGAAATACCATATAAAAACATACATACCATTTACCATGCATTAAAAGGATGTTGTGTCACCTCGGAGTTCCATGATCATAAAAAGGAACTCAGCCTTCGACCTTATTCCTCTATGTGTCCATGGACCTCCTCAGTGACTTGGAATATCCCTAGATTGCTCTGCAGGGGGTAACATATCCAATATAGAATGGATTGGCTTCCATCCTCACAGAAGAGCAATAAAGCTGACTCAGTCTAATCCTTCTCCTTTGCTTCGAGGTTCCTCCTTGCAATGTCATGAATGTCATGAGTGATATAATGTGTGGGGTACGTAGCACTGCATGGCATGGGCGCAAGTTATAGTTAGCTTATGGCATGAGTTATAATTACTTGAGAAAACTCTAATTATTACTGCTGAATTTCTATGGTTTTGTGTTTAAGCCTGAACCTAACTATAGTGTCCCTGTAACCTTTGTTTTTTTGGTGAATTTTCAAGGTTTTTAAAAATTATATTTCATAACTATAACATCCCGTGACCTTTGTTTTTTTGTGAATTTCAATAGTTTTTTTAATGAAAGGCAATATTTAATTACTATACGCTAATCCAACTACCGCCACACATGGCCTTTGGCTGTGCGCTGCTGAGAGTTAGCTGCAGGGCCTGGCCTGTGGACAGTCCTTGTGGCCAAAACCCTGCATGCAGACAACCCACAGGACCCATCTGGGTCGATTTTGGCCCCAGGGACCCCATCACCTGAGGCCCGGTCATATTCCAAAGGGGATGGGGGCATGCAGGCCCCCTCCCCTGGCTGATTTTGGTCTATGGGACCCCAGGACTCAGGGTATTTGTTTAGGGGAGGGGCTACATGGCCCCCTTCCACAGGCCGTGTTTGGCCCCAGGGACCCCATCCCTTGGGGCCCATCATTATATTTATGGGGGAGGAGGGAACACAGACCCCATCCCAGGCCGATTTCAGCCCCAGAGCACAGCCAACAAAAGGTGAGTGCCCGCCCATGGCAACCACCATATCCTAGTTGAGGGCCGCAGGGTGAGCCTCAAGGCCCCCACAGCCTTAATCAGCTTTCCACATCCATTGCTCTCACCCGCAGGAAATAACTAAAAATGTTGCTCCCTGTGGGCAAGAGCAATATTCAGATCAATTTCACTGTGGGTAGGGAAACAGAACTAAAGTGCGGTCCCAGCTGGCGTGAGAATTTTTAAAGCTCCTGCCAGCTGGGAGCGGGGTTTGTGTTTGCTCTCACTTGGTGGTAGTATTGGAATTGCTCCCTCCAAGCGAGCACAAACACAGGTTTCCCTGCCTGCACTGCTATGTCCTGGAGGTGGACACCCTGGGACATAGCAGGAACTGGCCCTGGAGGATGGGGTTCCCATGGCCATTAATGGCTCTGGGAGGGTGGCTCACAGGGCCCCCATTTCCTATTCTGGCCAGGCCCTGGGGTATGGGGTCCCTCGGCCAAAATCATCCCAGGAAGGCAGCTGTGTGTACCACTGCAGTACAATCAGCAATATAATGCAGATTGTGTAGTATTCCAATGTCCAATAGTATAAAAAGGGCATATAAAAGCATGAAATACACCCAAGGTTGGTATTCACAACTTCCAAACAGAATCCTTTCTACAACAAGTGTGGGGTGGTGTTTCCATTTCAACCCATAGAGTGTTTGCACGTCTCATCAGGACAATAGCCCTCTGTCAATGCACCTTGCAGTAAGGCCCTTAATCCTCAAAGACTACCAAAATATAGTCACAGCATGTGGTCCTCAGTCATAAAACATACCTTAGTGTAGTATCGCCAGCATGAGTGTCCAATAAATGCAGCAGTCATATTCCAAAACCACAAAGAGTGAAACTGAGAAACCTCATCAAAAACAATTTGATTGTCTTGGCGGCCATCTATTGAATGAGCTAAGCCCTATTGCCTGTACTATATCGCCAAGTACTCTATCAGAAAAAGGCTTGTGCATATAGACCCAAACCATTCAAGGGCCCAGTGCTGAAAAGAAAGCACCAGCAACATTACATGGTTCGCAAACCTCAATCATCCATTACTGAACTACCCAAGAAAGTGTAAAGTTCTGCTAACTTGCCCACAACCCATGAATCATGAATTTGTCACTCCAAAACCATCACAAGATCATGACACACAATTGCGAGACAGCTAACTGAATGTGGTCACATCACTCGTAACTTACTCCAGAAGTGCAGTGAATCCCAATGTATCAGCCATGAAGAAATCAACCAATGCTGGGGGGAAACAAAGAAGCAATCAGTTCTCCCACTGATTGTCTTCTGGTTTGCTGCTTGCTCAGGAAGTGATTCGCTGCAAGCTGTGAGCAGGGTCAAGACTGATTTGCTTATTGCGGGGTCCAAACTGGAATAGTGTTGTGAGCAAAAAAAAATGGATTTAGGCCCAGATCTCTGATTGGGGTTGAGGGTTTGATATTGTTCAGCATTCTGTCCATCTGTTGCTCTTTTTACATTTGTCACCCCAAGTGGGAAGGGTATGCCCAGATGTGGGTCCTTTGCTCACCATGCCACTGGATTCAAGCCTTCCTGGCTGATGAGGGATGAAACTGGTCCTAGGATACTTGCTTCCAGTCCAGGGAGGACCTGGCCTGGCAGCTAGGGCTAGGCTGTTCCCATGGGGAGCAAGGTCAAGACGGATTTGAATAAGGCTGGGTCTACACTGGGATGGCATGGTGAGCTAAAAAACAATGGATTTAGGCTCAGATTTCTCACTGGGGGTTAGTGTTGACATTTTTCAGCATTCCATCCATCAATTGTTCTTTTTGCAAGCTATGTACAAACAGTAACCAAATCAATAACATGCATGGTAGGATTCTCCCATGTGAAATAAGCTCTGGAGGATGCTCTTGCTGAGGTAAGAGCAACCATGCTTCAAAGACATTGTAAATACTAGGCGCCAATAAACACGTGACCGCCATTTTGGTAATGAAATAAGCGTGTCGAAACATACATGCAGTGGCTTTCAATCAATTGTTAAATATCAACATCACTGTGGAGCAAAACCAACATGTGACAAATATTGGGAACTCAAGAATTTACGTCACCCCTCTGGTGATGTACATAATCCAGGGTACATGTCTTTGTGTCCTGAAATCAATTGGTAGACTATGTGTAAGTAGGACACACACACGAGTACATGTGTTGGGAAAAGCCCTTATCATCTATCATGTATGTTAACATTTTCTGGTAACCGTAGTATCTGGGAAACATACAAAGCAAAATTGTCGGTCCGTATCATGACATGCAAGAGTGCTAATTGTATTTGGTCAACTCGCATTTCCATCTATGTACAAAGCCATCACGACCAGCAGCATTGCTTACCTTGCACACAAGCTAATTATCCCTGGTGGTTCTCAGCACCACCACTGCCAGCAGAATAAGAAGTGTAAAAGGGGGCAAAAAGGCAGCAGGCTTTTTCCATCACATACATTTAAAAAAATACTCTGTTTGTGGAAGAAGTGACAAATCCAGAAGAGATCTGAAGAGACCGAGTGGTGGAGGAAACTCCATCAGTGTTCTCTCCGAATACAGCTCTTCCCTTAGAAATCAGAGGATTTTCCATTACTGTCCAACTCTGACATAGGTTTCAAGTATTTTATATGACTCTCAACAATGATATACCTCTCTAAAAAATCCTTTAAACAATCAACCCAGATCAGGATACCTATATCGCTGTGTAATCAAGCTGCCATCTTTTATTAGTATATTTGACAGCTGCTGTTAATTTGACATCTAGTGTTGTAGGGGAACCAGACTAGAGTGTGACACTATCGCTTATAGATTACATTCCTTAGACCTTATAACTGACACATCTAATAATACATCTTGCTCTACATATCCTTATACTGGAGTTGTGAGCTGCAGCTTCTGTTCTCTATGTTCAGATGTGTAGGTTCAATATTTTGGGGGTTGCGTTCCTTCTGCTGTGGATATTCTGACCATAGTATTAGAGGACAGGATGTGGCCAAATGGGGTAGGGCGGTCGATCTTAAATCTGGGGAACCTGGTTCTAGTCTCGGCAATAACGCTCAACATTCTGGGGTTCTGGGCAAATCAATTAATATCCCTGCGCCTAACAAAAACGAATGGGGTTTATTTACAAGCCCCTTGCACCACCCGTTCTTCACTTTTCCCATGATTTTATTTACCTCTTCCGTTATATATCCAGGTAGCCTTTTCCCACCGCTGCTGCCCCTGCGGCCCCTCCCACCAACACAACCCCGCTCCTGCCTCCCCACCTCCAGTCCTGCCCCCCTCCCTGCTTAATGGCGGACGCTGCACCTAAGGCAAGCCATTCGGCGACCCAACCGCGACCAGTGCCAGGACCCCTGGTTCACCTATGCCCCACCGCTACGATTCCACTACGCACCACGCACTCAATCCCGGAAGACACGCCGACTGTGAAAGAGCCTCGCCAAACACCACCCCTGAACAGTTCTCATGCAGACCCTGCCGCAGTTCCTTCACCAGCAACAAAACCCTGACTACCGCCGAAGGCCCTCCTGATGCACGCACCGCCAAAACCCTGACTTGCATCCTCCTCAACGTGCGCTCCCTGCACCGACATGCCATAGAGATCTGGGACCTGATCAACACCCTCTCGCCCAACGTTGCCTTCTTCACGGAAACCTGGACCAACGCCACCTCCGGTCCGACATCGCCACTGCCATCACCGATGGCTACAGGATCCAGAGGAAGGACTGCCCCCACCACCCTGGAGGAGGACTTGCCATCGCACACAAGACCCCCCTCCGACTCTCCACATCCAGCATGAGTGACCCTCACTCTAACAAAGAACATCTCTATTTCCATATCCAGACCAGCCCCAGGACCACACTACGCGGCACCCTCATCTAAAGACCTCCGGGAACTCGCACCCAGTCCGCAACTACCATTGCCGAGCTCGCCGCACCCCACGCCATCACCTCCATGGACTACATTCTACTTGGGGCCCTGAACTTCCACCTCGACAACTGCAATGACCCTGACTCCACCTCTCTCCTTGACAACCTCGACAACCTCAGACTGAAGCAGCTGGTCAACACGCCCACGCACAAAGCTGGACACACCCTCGACCCAATATTCGCAGGAGGAACAAACATCCATTTCAGCCACATCACCCAGCCCCTCTGGATAGACCACCACTGCGTACACTTCAACTTCAACACCACCACCACATACAAGCCCCCCGGCGCCCGCCACGAAGGAACTGGAGCAAGGTCACAGAGTAACTCCTCAACACCACCCTTTTCCAAGGCCCCTCCAGCGCCATGACCGACACCAATGTCTCAGCCATAGAACTTCACTGCTGGATATCCCTCTGCACCGACAAGCCCACACTCCTACGCCACCACGTCAAACAACGCCCTCTGAAGGCCACCTTGGTCACCACAGACCTACAAGAAGCCAGACGCTCCTGCAGGCGCCTAGAGAAAACCTGGTGTAACCAGAAAACCACGGAAGCACAGAACAACCACAGGAGCGCCCTTAAGGAAGACCACCAGCACATAAGAAAAACCAAACAAGCCTTCATAAGAGACAAAGTCCAGACCAACATGACCAACACAAAGGAACTGTTCAACCTCATACAGCAGTTTGCTAAACCCCCCAGCGAATCCACGGATGTCACACCTTCCCAGGAACTCTGCGACAAGCTCAGCTCCTACTTCCATCAGAAGATCAAGGTCCTCTACGACAACTTCAGGGAACAGACGCCAGAAACCGACGCAAGGCGCCGACAGGCCAACCATCTTGCCCTGGAACCTGCCATCATCGAACACATCATCGCGACCATGAAGAAAACCCATTCAGGAGCCCCAACAGACTCCTGCCCACCGCACATTTTCCCCAGGGCCACCGCCGCCATCGCACCCAAACTAGGACGGACCATCAACGCCTCCATCATGTCTGCCATTTTTCCAGATGACTGAAAGCAGGCGGAGGTTAAACCCCTCCTCAAGAAGCCAACGGCCAACCCAACAGACGTGAAAAACTACCGGCCCATCTCTCTCGTCTCCTTCGCAGCCAAAGTCGCAGAGAGACTCGTAAATGCCCAGCGGACCATCTTCATCAAAGAGAACTCCATCCTAGATGCCTCCCAGTTTGGATTTTGCAGCAACCACAGCACCTAGACCGCCTTCCTCGCCGCCACTGACGACATCCGCATCCTATTCGACCAGGGACACATAATACTAGATCTCTCCGCAGCCTTCGAGAACCATTTCACACCGCAGGCTCGCAACCATACTTCTCAACGCAGCGATACAAGAGGCTATCTTCGAGTGGATCCAATCCTTTCTCTCCGGCAGAACCCAGAGGATCAGACTCCCTCCCTTCCTCTCCGAACCCACCGATATCAACTGCAGAGTACTCCAAGGATCATCGCTCAGCCCCACGCTGGTCAACATCTAAATGGCCCCCCTCGCCGCCATCGCCAGACAGCTCAGGCTCAGCATTGTATCCTATGATGACGACACCCAGCTCATCCTCTCACTCACGAAGAATCCAGAAGACACCAGACTCTGTTTCCAGGAAGGAATGAGGAACGTGGCAGCCTAGATGAAAGACAGCTGTTTAAAGCTCAACTCAGAGAAGACCGATGTCCTCATCCTCGGACCCTGCACCTCCGCCTGGGATAACACCTGGTGGCCCTCAGAAATCCACCCACCCCTACAGACCTTCAAATGGATCCCCCCTGACAGCAGAAGGACCGTCACCCACGCGCTCATAACCAGCAGACTGAACTACGGCCATGCCCTATACACCGGAATCAACAGAACCCTTCTACACAAACTCAGAACCATCCAGAACGCCGCAGCCAGACTTGTCCTCGGAACACCGCGTCACGAACACATGACCCAACACCTACGAGACCTCCACTGGCTCCCAGTCGAGAAGAGGGTCACCTTCAAACTCCTCACCCACACCTACAAATCCCTCACCAACATCGGACCCAAATACCTCAACGAGAGAGTATCCTCGCATGCACCCAAGAGGAACCTCCGCTCCGTCGACCGCACACTGGCAGAGGTCCACCACAGCCGCAAAAACAGAACAGGTGGGAGAGCCTTCTCCTAAATCGCAGCCAAGACCTGGAATGAGCTCCCAGTGAACATCAGACACTGCCCGACCCTGCACACATTCAGTAAGGACCTCAAGACCTGGCTTTTCGACTGATCCAGAGCTGCTCCCCCCCCCCCCCCCGGTGCCTTGAGACCCTCATGGGTGAGTTTACAAACCACTGATTGATATAAAACGTCAGCTGTCATAGTTGATTAGTCTATTTATCCCACAAGGCAACTAAAGTAATGAATCTAAAACTGTGTTGTGTGTACCTTTTTGAATTTATTTATTTTACGCTATGTTTCATATGCTGCAAAGATTAAGAAGGTGCTGCCTGGCAATGCCTGCCCACCATACCTGGGCCAGTCCTCTGACCAGATCTGGCCCTTTGGGACCGAGCTTCATCGCAACACTTTTCTGAGGTCTTTCTGCCCATTATCTCACTTCACTCTTGCACTCTGACTCTAGTTTTCCTTTCTGTCTGCCTTCCATTCACACTTGCAGTCGCTCTTTCTCCCTTTCTCAGCTTTTGCCTTTTTCCCATTTTCCACTCACTCTTAGACTGTAACTTATTCTTCCTTTCTCAACTTTTTGCCTGTTTTCCATTCACTCGTGTACTCTTTTCCAACCGTTACCTCTTTTTGCCCATTATCCCTCTCTTCCATCCTTTTGCATCTCTTTTCTCTGTAACGTTCGCTTTCCAACTTTATTCCTCCTTTCATACCCTTTTCCCCCGCACCTCGCACTTACCTGCTTTCCTGCTGTTGGCTCCTGCTCCACCCAGCCCTACTCCTCTTACCCGGAACTACTTCTCCTCAGAACTACTTAATTGTAACCCTGGATGTGAACGAGACATTAATATGGCACTGTCGGGCCCTGTCTGTCCACCTCATCCCGGTCCACTGCAACCTCAGATGCTACTCGGACACTGACCATCATGCACTAATTATTGGAGGACCCTCTTTTTACTGGCTGTCGCACCTCCCTCACAACACTGAAGGTGCGTTTGGCTGTGACACCTGCTTCATCTCCTGTGTGCCTCACCGGTAACCCCCGTCGGCCCCCTCATCACCTCTGGATATGATTTGATACCAACTTATGTTCCCTATTAAGCTTCCCACGGATTGTCAGGCCTGTGAGCAAACAGGACACTCAGAACTCAAGTTAGCGACAGGTTCTCCAATGGACCAAAGTAAGTTGTGATCAGAACTCCTAAAGTAAGGCTAACCCTTACTGGCATAGGTTCCTCCTCAACTGCAGAGCCCTCCCAAAACTCAAGTAAGAGAGCTCTGTCGTTCTGGGGAATAACCAACAAGAAGTTTTGTTCCTTATGGAAACCTGGTTAAAAGAAGACTGCTTGATATTGCACTGTCACTCCCTCAAAGATATTCTATTTCAAGATGTGATCAGATTTATAAGCCTGGTGGGGGGTTGAACTAATATTTAAAAAACAATTTAAAGCAAACTTAACCCTGTTCTTTATGATTGAACTCTCTCATACCATCTCTAATTTGCATAAACCCAACCCCCCAGTCTCTCAGTTCTTACAGGCTCTGCCCGACATTGTTGGGTTCTTGCCATACAAAGCTTAGAGAAAGCCATTTTTACACTGTTGGGTGACTTAAATTTGCACTTCAAAGACAAAGTATATGAACACACAGTACATTTTAAGCCAGATGTACGACCGTTATTTGCGGTTGCAAAGGGGATTTTGGCCCTTTTTCGACCGCAAAATAAGTCAGCCCAATATACTAACCCTATTTTGCGAGTCGCTAATCAATTAGCGACACGCACAATAGGGTGAGTGACTCGCTTTTAAAAAAGGGCGTCCCTTCCTAATAGCGGGTCCAAAACCTATGTATGAATGTTTTGTGACCACAATTGCGGTTTCAAACACTTGCAGTTTACCACCTTTCTCAGAAGGGTAGTAAAGAACTCGCAAACGGGAAGGGGTCCCCAGGAGACCCCTTGCCCTTTGGGATTGGATAAGAAAATATTTTTTGAGAGCAGGCAGTGGTCCCAGAGACCACTGCCTGCCCTTAAAAAATTAAACTGAAATGTTTCATTTTTATTTTTTAAATGCATCACGTTTTCTTTTAAGGAAAAAGGGCTGCATTTTTTTTAAACTACTTTATCGTTAAAGCAGTCCCAGACATGGTGGTGTGCTGACCCAAGCAGGCCACCATCCCTGGGAGTGCCAGCCATTCCCATTGGGGTCGCAAAAAGCAACAGCTCCATTAATATTCATGAGGCATGCAATTTGCGACTCCATTGGGAATTGCAAACAGTGTCTGAAACACTGTTGTACATTCAATTTTGTGACTCGCAAATTGCGACTCGCAATTTGTCACAATTTGTGAGTCGTAAAATTCAATGGACGTACATCTGGCCCTTTATACACGATCACTCAGCTATACAGCTCCATCAATTGGTTACATCAACCACACATAATAAAAGACATCTACTTGATCCAATCTTCACGAACATTCCATGCATGACGATGAAAATCCCCCTTCCTGTCTGCTGGTCTGATCACTTTATCATTCCCTTTACAACCCCAATAACAGGAAATAAAGCCCCCATAGTGGCACAACTAAGGATTACTCGGCAATGGTCTAAATTAGACATAGCAAGCTGGGAAATGGCCTACACAACACAGTTCCTGATCTACCCAGGGATGTTTCCGCATCATATACTGCATTTAAGGACTGGGAAAATGTCTCCCTAAACAAGTAAATTACATTAAGATTAAGATGGAGCAAGAATGCCAACCACAGTCAAAAGACCCATTGCTTTCTGCAGAAATAATGGAGCTAAAAAAAAAAGAATGTAAAGAAGGGAACGGAAGTAGAGGGTTAATTATGATGAAACATGCCACTTCACATACAAAAAAGCATGAAAAAAGTATCGGTATGCTATAAGGAAAGCACAGATGAATGATTTCGCAGCAAGGATTGAAAAATCCTCTAAATCCCTGAAGGAGCACTATGAAATTGTTAAGTCTTTACTTGAAACCAGGCATCACAGGTGCAGCCCCTCCTCCCTTTGAGGCTCGTTATGAGCTATTGGCTAACTACTTTCTTGGGAAAGCAAGGCTTATTTACGACACACTTACTGGAGCATTAGACTATAAGAACTTGACCAACAAGGAGATCTTAGTTGATAGGTCACAGGGAGAACTTTCATTCTCCCCACAGGTCAGCATGGAGGAAATTCTGACTGTAGCAAAAACTGTAAAATCTGTCTCCCAATTGAATCCTACACCACTAGACATTCTGCTGAATGGGGGAGGGGTTACCATTCTCTTAGTACTTAGTGACCCACACAATCAATGCTTAAAACCAGTAGTGTGCCTGACATTTGGAAGCACAGGATCAGCAGACCACTATTAAAGAAAACTTCTCTGGACCCAGAGTTAGTTGAAACCCATATGCCCATTTCTCTCCTTCCCGGTGTTAGCAAAATTCTGTAAGAGATGAATAGGGGAGAGGTGTCGCGCCGTGGCCAGGGCGACTGACGCTGGAATCTGGGGATCACGGTTCGATCCCCGGCGCCGGCAGCAGATTAGCCCAGCACCATGTGACTCTGGGCAATAGCTTGCTTAATCTTCCCGACTGCCCCCAGCGCCTGGAGACCCTTATGGGTGAATGTTCGCGCTTTACAAATGTGGATTATTATTAATAACCACTTGTCAGTAGTTCTGAAATCCCATAACCTCCTCAAACTAGTTTCCGACTAGGTTGCAGTACAGAAACAGCGCTCTGAGTTGCCACACAGTAGCTAAAAAAGGTCCAAGACCAAGGTGGGTCTGCTGCTCTCATTCTGCTAGACTTGAGTGCAACATTTGACACAGTTTCCTACCGAACCTTGCTGTGCAGGCTCGAAGAAGTAGCCATTACAATGGCTCTCATTTTTCTAAACAACAGAAGCTTTCAAGTTAACGCGGGCCCATTTCTTTCCACTACCCATCACGTAAAGTGTGGTGTTCCCAAAAGATCTTTCTTGGGCCCGATTCTTTTTAATCTTTATGCTTGTTCGCTGTCAGCTACCATTTGCTCCCTAGGTTTTTCTACAGTGTCTTATGTGGATGACACACAGGGCCCGATTCACAGAACTAACTTAAGGCAAAATCCTAAACTTACTACCATTTTGGTATTCACAGAAGGCCCTTACTCATTTTGGTATTCACAGAAGGCACTTACTCATTTCGGTATTCACAGAAGTTAGGAGTCCTAACTTTAGGACTCCTAAATGCCTCTGTGAATACCGAAAGTCTTAAAGTTAGGATTTTTCTCAATTTAGTAGTAGTAAAGTTAGGACTTCTAACTTTAGGACTCCTAAATGCCTTCTGTGAATACCGAAATTCTTAAAATTAGGATTTTTCTCAATTTAGTAGTAGTAAAGTTAGGACTCCTAACTTTCACACTCCTAAATGCCTTCTGTGAATACCGAAAGTCTTAAAATTAGGATTTTTCTCAGTTTAGTAATAGTAAAGTTAGGACTCCTAACTTTAGAACTCCTAAATGCCTTTTGTGAATACCGAAAGTCTTAAAATTAGGATTTTTCTCAATTTAGTAGTAGTAAAGTTAGGACTCCTAACTTTCAGACTCCTAAATGCCTTCTGTGAATACCGAAAGTCTTAAAATTAGGATTTTTCTCAGTTTAGTAGTAGTAAAGTTAGGACTCCTAACTTTAGAACTCTTAAATGCCTTCTGTGAATACCGAAAGTCTTAAAATTAGGATTTTTCTCAATTTAGTAGTAGTAAAGTTAGGACTCCTAACTTTCGGACTCCTAAATGCCTTCTGTGAATACCGAAAGTCTTAAAATTAGGATTTTTCTCAACTTTACTACTACGAAACTGAGAAAAATCCTAATCTTAAGACTTTCGGTATTCACAGAAGGCATTTAGGAGTCCTAAAGTTAGGAGTCCTAACTTTACTTCTACTAAATTTAGAAAAATCCTGATTTTAAGACTTTCGGTATTCACAGAAAACATTTAGGAGTCCTAAAGTTAGGAGTCCTAACTTTACTACTACTAAACTGAGAAAAATCCTAATTTTAAGACTTTAGGTATTCACAGAAGGCATTTAGGAGTCCTAAAGTTAGGACTCCTAACTTTACTACTACTAAATTTAGAAAAATCCTAATTTTAAGACTTTCGGTATTCACAGAAGGCCTTTAGGAGTCCTGAAGTTAGGAGTCCTAACTTTACTAGTAGTGAACTGAGAAAAATCCTAATTTTAAGACTTTCGGTATTCACAGAAGGCATTTAGGAGTCCTAAAGTTATGAGTCTTAACTTTACTAGTACTAAATTTAGAAAAATCCTAATTTTAAGACTATCGGTATTCACAGAAGGCATTTAGGAGTCCTAAAGTTAGGAGTCCTAACTTCTGTGAATACCGAAATGAGTAAGTGTCTTCTGTGAATACCAAAATGAGTAAGTGCCTTCTGTGAATACCAAAATGGTAGTAAGTTTAGGATTTTGTCTTAAGTTAGTTCTGTGAATCGGGCCCACAGATCATTGTCTTCCTCATGCCTAATCACAGCAACGTAACTCTTCCTTAAAGTAAGTCACCAATTGGATGGCTGCCAGCTGTCTGAAGTTAAATGGTGAATAAACTGAGATACTGGTGGTCAGGAATAACCCGCTACTTTGGAACCAGCTAAACTGGCCCTCCTCCCTGGTAGATCATCTAGCCCCAAGCCAGAAGTGAAAAGCCTGGGTATCACACTGGATAGTAAACGCGGCATGGGAGCCCATGCCAAAAAACTGGCATCCAACTGTTTTGACCTCTTAAGAGGCATCAAGGAGACTCTCATCTGGTTACTAGGTGCTGTCCGAAGAACAGTGGTTCAAGGCCTAATACTGCCAGGTCTGGTGGTTTAGTGGACTAATGCATCTACTGCAGGGGCCTGTGTTCGACCTCATGATCACAGGTTCAAATCTTGGCAGGTCCATTCAGTCTTTCATCCATCTGAGGTTGATAAAATGAGTACCATTGAGTTGGGTAACAACAAACATCTGTTATTCAGCTCTAAGATGCCTGTAGTGGTGAACGTGCGCTTTACAAATACACATGTTATTTTATGTTACTTTCCCACCTTGGTTATGGAAATTCTCTTTATCTAGGCAGCCCACTCTCTGTTATAAAAAAACCTTCAAGTTATGCAGAATGCTGCTGTGCGAATCCTCTGGGTATTCCCAAATCTCAAACTAGCTCCCTAGCACTTGTAACTGACCATTGGCTGCCCATAGTGAAGATAATTCTGTTTAAAGCTTTCTGTATAGCTCACCGTGCAAAGCACAAAAAAGGGCAGCATATTCTTTATCCCTTGCTCAGCCCTCATCTCCCCAAAAGAGAGCTTAGATCTAGCATTTTGAGACTTCTCTATTCCTAGAGCGAAAAAAGTCAGATGTGGTGACTGTTCTTTTGCCAACCTTGCCCCCAAACTATAGTACACCTTGCCTTTAAGTCTTAGGATGAGTGATAGTCTACTCAACTTTAGGAAACAACTCAAGAGCTTTCTCTTCACCTAAAAGATCATAATACTGAAATTGACAGACCTTAGTGATTGGAAGCCGGTCTTGGGTAGCTACGCACTCATTAAATCCAGTGACATGAAATTGAATTGAGACTCATGACCACATCCTAGACCACACCCCTACAATACCACACTCCACACCCTGATCTGCCTCCTCCTCAACACCCGCCGTCTCATCAGACACCCATGAAGTTTGAGACCTCCTGCATGACCTCTCCCCTGACCATCTCCTCCTGACCGAGACCTTGCTTACCCCGTCCTTGGCTCTAGACATCGCAGTAGCTATATCCCATGGAACCTGCAATCCTTGAGGAGAACTAGCCATCATCTAAAGAAAACATTCACTGCTCAATCACCTCTGCAAAGTCCAGCGACTTCCTGAAAAACCTGGCCTCTAAGTTTCACATCTCCATCAACATCATCCTGGGAGTAGTCCTGCTTTACCACCCTCCTGGATCAAGTTCTAGTTACAGAAATACCATCACTGACTTCATTGCCCCACCAGTGATGAACTTCAGCTCCTTCCTGCTCCTCAGTGACCTCAACTTCCACCTGGAAGACCACATCTACCAAAAAACAACAACCTCCTGGAAGACCTGAGCATACTTGGTCTCACCAAATAAATGAAAGACCCCACCCACATAGCCGGACACAGACACAACTCCTTCTTTGTCAACTTCTCAAGTATCACAGTGGACAAGTCAACCCCCTCATCTGGATCTACCACCACCTTGTCCACTTCGACCTGCTCTTCCCCCACCCATCTGGAGCCACACTCTCCAAAACCACTTGATGCAATTGGAACAGGATTCCCAGGGAAACATGACAACAGAGCTCCAAATCTATTGCCTGGGGAATCATCCTTTACAACGCAACTTTTACCACGCAGTGCTTTTACATCGCAACTTTTACAACGCAAACCATTACAACGCATTGCGCTGGGGGCGATCTAGGATAGGGAATAGATTTAATTTACTATCCAACACCTTCCCTAGTGTCCACGGGGACTGGAGTTGGAATAGTAAATTAAACTATTCACTATCCAGCACCCAAAAGCGCTAGGCATGCGATGTAAAAGCATGCGTTGTAATGTCATACATCCGTAGCCTGCAGCATCAAGAACAGGACTCTTCCAGTCCATCGCCAACTTCAATGCCTGGATTACCTTCTGCACTAACACTCTGGCCCAGAAAAAGACCATCTCCACCGGAGGTCCTCCAGACCTCTAACCAGCTGGTGCACGGAAGAACCACAGCTCTCAAAACAATCACTGCAAGCAACTGGATCACCTGTGGAGAAACACCTACAACACAAATGACAGAAGAACATCCTTCAGATCTGCCCTCCACTTCTACCACAAGCAACTCAGATTGACCAAATGTTCAGCTCTGACCCCATGTATCAGGGACAGCTCCAACAATACCAATGCACTTTTTAGTTAAGGGCTTAAACTCCAGTGCCACCAACCCCAAAAGCATCACCCATTCCCAGAAGCTCTGCAGAAAGCTCACTCACAACTTAAGTGAAAAAAACATCACTACAACTTTGTCCTCCAACTGGACCTATCCACCATTACTGTCCTCAGACTCATCAAACATTCAGAAACCAGGATGGCCTGCTGGCCCTCCATCACCTCAATGGAAACCACCATCACCATGCACTCCATCCACTTAGGAGCACCTTAGTACCCATCACCACTTCATCTTCACCATAGGATTCAATTCCATGTGCACCACACTCACCCGAAACTCAACAATTGCCTCACCACAGCCACCTTCCTAGATATCTGGAAACACTCCGCCATACTACTCCTCCTGAAGAAACCTTTAGCAGACCCGAACACTCTGGATAACTACAGACCAATCTCCTTACCTCGCCTCACCCAGTCGAGGTACTGGAAACACTTGTAAGCAAAGATTGGCTGATCACCTCAATGCCAACCAACTCCTGGACCTATCTCAATCTGGAATCAGGCCCAATCACAACACCAAGACATTCTCATCACCAACACTGACGACATCTGCATGATCATGGACAGAGAAAACACAGCAGTACTCATCCTGCTCAGCCTCTCAGCTGCTTTAAACACCGTCTTCCATCCTGTCCAAACGATTCCACGAAATCAGCATATGAGGGTCCTCTCTACAATTGATCAGACCCCTTCTCACCACATGCACTGAGTCTGTCAGCCTGGCATCATACATCTCTGCTGCCTCCAAATGAATCTGCTGAGTCCCCAGGGATCCTCGCTCAGACCCACACTCTTCCACATGGCACTACTTGTCAATATCGTCCAAGCTCACAGAATCAGCATCAACTAATACAGTGATGACACACAGCTCATTCTCCCCATCTCCAACCACTTACTGCAGTCACCATCTGGCTGAAGACCAATAGAGCAGCTTAATTTTGGTTCCACCCTAAGATACTGTAGGAGTGCATTATAATCATGTGTGGTCAGCACTCAAATGTATTCTGTGTGATTAATGTTACTAAGAGAAGGGGGGGTATTGTATATTTAAAGTTCTCCATGTGAAAGCTAATGAGAATTATAAACTGTGTGCTTAGAATTGTGATTACTAGAGTTTCCTGCAATACTTATATATGAATATATTAAGAGGAAACCAAGCTTATAATGTGTCTCATTGTAAAGCTGATGATATGTATGTGTAGTCTAATGTTTAGACATTAATGCATGTAACAAGAAATTATATTTATACTGGTGTATTTTGAAATTACATCTTTTTCATAATCTTTTGCATTTCATTCACTCGTTAAGAAACTGCACATGCTATGTGTTTAGTAATGGGCACATATTTGTAACTCTGTACACCATAAAGTTGATATGAATTTGCAGCCTCAAGTGTAGTTAAAGCAAAAGCTTATGTTTAAGTCTAGCATTTGATTCATATTTATTCTTCTACGTAGAATGTGTTTTCTTGCATTTTGTTTCCAGTGCAGTTGCAGGCAAAGCTTCATTATTTAGTAAACAAGTGTTTGTGATTTAATAAGATATTGAGGTATGTGAAAATGAATTTTGGCAAGGAGAAATGTGGTAATGAGCAAGGAGGCGAGTTCTCATGAAGGAGGAGAATGGCCAAGTACGAATGAAGCAGCAACTTATCGATGTGGGCAAGGTGGTGCTAGTAGCCAATTTGTGCTTGAATCTTGGAAAGTTACTAGAGCTACTCACATGATTCACTTTGAATGCAACTAATATCGTATGCTGTAGCGTAGTGAGGGTCAGAGAGACATCTTAGGACTTTATGTGGTGCAGACCTCTTCTGTTTTGTGTAGCATCATGCTACATGATCTTTGGTTGGAGTTTCTTCTACTGAAGACTCTGACAGTTGACACTTTTTATATTTCACATTCTTACTCATGCTTCTTAGTTTAGGGTTATGCCTTTAAAGCTGTATAAGGAGAGATAGTGTGCTCATGCTTACCTTTGATAATCAGTTGATGCAATTTAACGCTTAATTTTCTTTCCTTATTACTTGCATCTTCATAACCGAATTAGTTGAATGCTTTTTGTTTTATAGGGTAATCTCTTTAGGAGAATTGGACTCATTCTGTTTGTCCTATATTTCTATACTGTGGTTCTGAGACTGATTTACATCAATCTATTTCTAAACTTATAATTAAACTTTACTTATCTCAATTTTAGTTGTCGAGTAGTTATTTCGTTACCATATTGGCTATCCTGTATTTAAATTTTAGTTGTGATTGTTTTCTCTTTTCTTACCTCTAAAGCAGCTACAAAAGACCATCTGGTTGAGTAGGGATTTTTAAGTGGGCCCGAGCTTTCTCAGTTGGAAGCAGAGTAGGGTGGTTTGCTCTTGCAGTAGAGGGAGATATAAGCTATTCTAGAACAGTACTCTAGCCCTAGCCCCAGTGGCTCTAGTTGAGAGCCCAAGGTGGAAACTTGGAAAATAGTTGAAGTTCTGTACCATGCATCGAAACAGGGGCAGCAGAGGAGTGAGTATTAGTAGGGTTGCGTGTATGAGGATTATGCTTTGCTGGCTGTGAAATATTGATTGTGTAATATCTGGCGGAGGTGTGGAGTTGAGTGAATGTGGTAATAAGTTGTTGTTTAAGTTGTTATCGGGTCCGACGTGACCTTAGATCCCAGGATACATAATGAAGGTGAAGAAGACACTGTGTTGTAATTGTCTGCTAACGTTTTGTGGGGCTTGTCATGAGATGTCTTTGACGGCCCAATTGAGATAGGGAACTTTGTTTGTGTGCTAGATAGAGTTGTGATTAGCGTTGTAGACCTTTTGTGCAGAAGGGAAACTATACTGATTTAAGTGATTCCCCACTGGTTGAGGTGTCATTTGCAAACGTATGTGTTCTTCAGATGATTGAATTCTATAGACCCTTTTAGTGGAGCAGACAATTGTTAGTTGGTGTTTTTCATATATTTAGAACGGATGAGAGAGAGTGTGAGGAGTTCTGAAGAAGGGTGAAGTGCTGCAAGGAGCGAGAGTGACGTCAGAGTGTGCGGCGCTGGGATATGTTGGTTGGTGGGATTGGTTGTACTCGTCATTTGGTGCCACACTGCTATTGGTGGTCTCATTGTTATGGAACTTGGAACATTTTGAATTTGGATTTTATTTGGAATTGTCGAAATAAACAATTTGAAAATGGGATGCTCTAGTGCAATAAGGGATATGATACGAGGAGATGTGGATGTACCTATTGGCGTGGGTAAAGAGACTCCACCAGAAGATACGCCAGCTCAATAAATGGAGACAAATGTAGGGCTCCACACCATTATTTGACATAAATATTGGCACAAGATCACAGAGAAAGGAGGTGCATTAGCATTTGCATGCAATGGTACATTTAATATGAGGATAATTAACAATCCGAGAGGAATTTTTGTTTGCAATGAAACCCTTACCTAGACCTACACAGTTTGAAGTGCTTAATATGTGGAGTTGTTCAGTGCATGCAAAACAAAGAGACAAATATCAAGGGAGAATAAAAAATTGATGCAAGCATACGCATATGTAAGATTGGATGAACAACAAAGGAGATAGAAGGTAGACATGATTAAGGGAGCAAGATTATACCATGCCATAATGTGTGAGAGGAATGATACTGGAAGAGAGAGAAAGATAAGGAAAAAGAACAATACAGGAGATGGGCTTGAGAACAGTGACAGTGACACAAGTGACAGCCATTTCTACAGACTGTTAGCAGAATGCCCATCCCTCTATAATCGGTTACACAACAGAAGGGGGGAGGTATAGATGTCACCACAAGCGCTGGAGGTGCTTCAGTACCAGTAGCTTAGAGCTCTGAAGTCGTTGGGGTCATATTGACAGGCATGACACAAACTGTAGTGGGAGGGAATATGGGAGCATGTGTTCCTGGTTCTTCTGGAATTGTTAATTCTAATTTGTCTTGAATGATTCCGGACTTTCTTACAGTACCTTTATCCATTGGCCCCTATAGACCCCATATATGATCCTAGTTCAGTTAGGAACAAAAGTCAGAAAATGCCTGTTCCTGCAGAAGTGAGGGCATCAGAAAAATGTGCAGTTTGTCCCTTTAACTCTGATGAATGCGAGTTCACCTTGCACAGCATGTGCAGAACTCACTGCAGTACAGAATGGATTTGGACCCATAAGGTCCTTTCCAGGATTGGCAGGTATAGAGTCGCCTCTATGGGAAACACTGTCAAATGTACGTAACAGTACGCCTCAAGAAAGTACTACACCAAAAATAGCTTCTGAGGGACAACACTTATTTGACGTTCAAGAGTTAGAGCAATGGTTAAAGGCACACAATAATAATTCAAATGAGAGTCCGAATACAGATAAAAACCACAGAACCATAAAATAAGCTATGAAGGTGGATTTGATTAATGCGGTCAAATTAAAAACTGAATAAAATTAAATGAAAAGCGGGAGCCAAGAGCTTCACCGAATAGATACTTACCAACAAAGCAAATTACTATTTATGAGTCAAGATGTTACTAGGAGAGTGAGACAGGCTCATGAGAAATTATCTGTATTGGCTCAAAGATTTGATGTTGACATAGACCAGACAATGGCTTTACAGAAGGACCACAGACTTGCATTAACAATCAGGACATATTCATCCTGAGATTACCAGGGTTAAAGACTCAAATCCGAGAATTAATTTTCAGCATTCGGATTTCGTGCACATTGGACAAATAGGAAGAGAGATGGGCTAAAAGAAAGGGTCTCAAAAGAACAACGGGAGAACCACCTCCCTTAGGGGAAAGGGGAACTGGTGTCAAGGTTTCACTTTGTGAGAAGTACCAACTGGAGGTTATGTGCATGTGCCTTGGAGCAGAGGTGATCTTGCAGCATTTACCAATGATTTCCCGAGGTTGAGAGAGACGCCTGTAGAGTGGTACAAACGGGTCAAATGATTTATGAAAAGTTGTAAGGTGTTATGGATTGATTTAAATACACTGTCTGAAATAGTGGTACCTAGTGATTTGTGGTCCGCATGCAAAATAGCTACAGAATAGACTGAAGGGAAGCCTGAGAGAGATGCAGTGACACATGGTCAGTTACCTATAGTGATGAAGAAATATGACCAGGTGATTACTTGACTGAAGGCTAAGGTGCCTCCATAAGATATTGATTGGGTAAAGATTGACAGGATGACTCAAAAACCTAAGGCGATGATTCATGCTTTTTACGAAAGATTGTTGAAGGCTTTCAAACAGTATAGTGGAATTGACACCCTTGAACCCCAGGATATGGGACAGCTTATGTCCAGATTTGTGACTGGGCTGAGACCTGAAATTAGTATGATGATTCAAAAACATTTGATTTGCTGGCAGAATAAGTCAATTGATGAAATTCTGAGTTATTCTAAATATTGATATGATGAGATTGAGATGAAACACAAGAAGCTGAAGAAGGAGTTGTTGATGGTGCAGATGAAGGCTGCTAAAAGAGGAGGTCAAAATCAGCCTTACAAATGGAATATCTTTTGTAGGTAATATCATTCCAATCCAGTGAGTTTACCAGTCAGGGGCTCCAGTGCAACAAGTTGGGGGATTTCAGGGGCAGGGAACAGGAAGAGGTGCTCATATAGATTCCAAGACTGGAAGTGATGTTGCCACCTTAAAGAAGTCCAATCGATGCCACTATTGCAATAAGTTGGGACATTGGAAATGAGAGTGTCATCTTGATCCTGCAAATCAAGAGCAGAATAGAGGGTTTAGTCAACCGCAGGGTAATGTCATGCAATCTCAGAATGCGACCAGACAGAGATTAAAAAATTCAGTTGTTCCCCAAGGTCCCAGGGTGCCACAACCAATGATGCCACAGCAAGCTGTAAATAGCACTCGATTTAACCCGAACACCGACATAAGTGGGAATCAGAACTTGTCCCATAATAACAACCCATTCCAACAGTTCCCCATGTTTGAGACTTCCAATGGATATGGTTCAGATAAGTCCTTATGATGGTGCCTGAGGGGGGAAGAAGACTGTACACTTCATGAAGTCTTAGAGGTAGACCAGAGTGGAACATATGTTGATGCTGATGTAGATGGCCACAATGTCACTTTCCTGATAGACACTGGTGCTACCTGCTCTACTGTGAGAAAAGCAGAGGTTTCATACCTACCCCTCTCTGGAAGAACAATCCAAGTTGTAGGAGTTGCAAATAGGAAATTGGCATGCCCCCTGTTCGAGGAAGTCCCTGTGAAGATAAGGACATTTGAAGATAATCAATTTGTGGTGTGTGGTTAACGTTCTGCGTGTCTATAGGATGCGATTTGATGTGTGAGTTAAATTGCACCTTGTATTGCACACCAATGGGCATTGAGCTTCAAATGAATGATGAGAACATTGCCTTTAAATTGTTAAATCAAAACGTGCACTTCTCATTGTTCCCAATGTTGATGGAAGAAGAGTTATCATTGGGTCTCATTGATCTCAGAGACACAGTGAGAGACATAGTTTGGGATTTTTCAGGCAAGAACATAAGACTCATTAAAGTAGGTAAGCCTGTCTGTATTCAAGTTAAGCCAAATGCTGACTACCCGAGAATCCCACAGTCTAACCTGATGCCCGAGACAGTCGCTGGAATTTCATCTGTAATCAAGACCGTGATTGAGCAAAGTATTCTAAAAGAGATCCTGGGGAGTTCATGTAACTTACCTACTATGGGTTTGCAGAAGACAAGAGGTAGGTACCCCATTGTACATGATCTCTGTATAATAAACAACAAAATTGTTCCTTGTTGTCCCGTGGTACTGAATACTTCTGTTTCAGATTCCATGTGAGGCTGAGTGGTTCACTGTCATTGATCTTTGCCAAGCATTTTTCTCCATTCCTCTTCATGAAGATAGTCAGTTTTTGTTTGCTTTCTGGCTGGGGAATTATGTTTTACCATGGTGCCGTGTCCAACAAGGGTATATGGAAAGTCCTTACATTTTCAATCAGATCATGAACAAAAATCTCGAGTCTCTGGTCGTGCCCTGCAATTATGTCTTGGTCCAGTACATTGATGACCTTTTGGTTGCATCAAACACTCGAGAAGCATGTACAACTGATACCATTTGGCTGAGAATGGACATAAAGTGTTCCCAAATAAGTTGCATTACTGTATGGGGAAAGTCCTCTACTTAGGACATCACATTATGAAAGGCGTGAGAAAGGTGTCACAAAGGAGTCCACTTGGCATGCAGAAGGAAGTCAGGATTTTTCTAGAAATGGCGGGCTACTGTCATCAGTGGATACCCAACTTTTCCCTAATGTTCAAACCACTGTAGAGATGACACACAAGGATGTGTCCGATCTGATACCCTGGGACTATGATTGTTTAAATGCATTCCTGGAGTTGAGAGTTTCTGTCGTACCCCTGCAATGAGAATGCCTAACTATAATAACGAGTTTTTGCTTCTCTGCAGTAAGAGGTAATGTTGCGCTCTCTCAGTGTTAACTCAGAATCATGGAGACACCCGCAGACCAGTTGCCTACTCCTCAGCACTCTAGACCAGTAGCTTCAGCATTGCCTGGATGTCTCAGACCCATTGGGGTGTCAGCATTGAAAGATGTGAAAGCATTGTGATGGGACACCCATTGAATGTTTATGTACCCCAATCTGTTGAAATGTTGTTGACTAGAACATGTACGCAGCACTTGACGAATAGCCGGCTCACTAGGTATGAGTAGACTATCTAGGCTGCTGAAAATGTGACCCTGAATAGATGTTCAGTTTTGAACCTTGCCAGACCATTACCATCACCTGATTGTGATGTGGAAGAGATCGAAGTAGAACATGACTGTCTCAGTGTCAATAAACTAGGCACCAAGCCCCACGTCCCGATATAATACATGAACGATTGTCTGATAGTCTGATTACACCCTATTTGTAGATGGCTCGTGTCTAAGAGATAATTTGGGAAACCTGAGGGCTGCATATGGTATCTGTACTGTTACAGGAGTGGTGGAAGCCGCCTGGCTTCAAAGAGTATTCTCCAAGCAGGTCACTGATTTGATTGCCCTTACCTGACCATGCGGTGTTTCAGACCAGCTGAAAGTGACAATATTCACCGTAGCCAGTATCTGTTTGGTGTTGTTCATGACTTCGGACAATTTTGGTTTCGAACAGGATTCATGACCTCAAAAGGGTCCCCTATCCGCTAAAGAGAAAATGTGAGGAAACTGTTAAATGCTTTACAAGTACCTGACCAGATTGCAATTATCGAAATCGCTGCCCACTGTAAAGGAAACGATTTTGTTACAGTTGGAAGTCATGATGCAGATGAGTTGCAAGATAGTTCGCTCTGAATGTCTGCACTTTCAATGATGAATACACACATGAGGTTTTGATGACTATTGCTGATACATGGGAGGAATGGAAGAGATTACAAGCGGAAGTTACTGAAAAGGAGCAGCAGGGTTCGATTAGAGCAGGATGTTTGAAACAAGACAATGACATTTGGGTTTCAGGAGATGGAAGACCAGTACAGCCCAATAGTATATTGCCACTGATGGCAAGGCACTACTATGGGTCAATGCATAAAGGAAGGGATGCCATGATGAGATTGTTTAGGCAAATGTGGTTTAACCTAACGTTTTGAGCGATGGCTGAGGTGCTGTGTCATAGGTGTGTGATTTGTCAGCATATTAATGTGGGAAAAAGAACTGCTGTTTCACTGAGTCATATTGGGAGATCTGGAGGTCCTTTCAACGGGACACAGCTGGAATTTGTCAAGATGCAAGTATGCAATGGATTGAGGCTCATCTTAAGAGTGGTGTGTGCTTGCTCATGTTGGGTCAAAGCCTACCGACTAGGAGATGTGATAGTCTCACGGTAGCTAAGTTGTTACTGAGGGAGCACATTCCGAGGTTCGGATTTCCAACCTCTTTAGAATCAGGCCAAGGAACTAATTTTGACAATGAGGATCTGACAATGTTATGTGCAGCATTGCAAGTGGAGCAGAAATTGCTTTGAAGTTATCAGCCAGAAACTTCAGGCATTGTGGAACAAGTCAATGGCACTCTGAAATTCAGGTTGGCTAAAGTGTGTGCTTTAACGTCTTTGAAATTGCCTGATGTTTTGCCTCTGGCAGTGTCCCAGATTGAAGGACAGGATTGTCTCTGCATGAGATCATCATGTGACGGGCTATGCGATTGCCTGCGAATATGCTTGTAAACATTGCAGACAATTTGGTGCTCAATTACTGTACAGGATTGGCTGACATGGTTCATTCTGTCTCACCAGGTTGAGGCAGTGACAGCCTCACAATATCAGGAGCAATGTTATAACCTTAGTCTGGCGACTGGGTCCTTGTAAAAAAACATGTGAGAAAGAACTGTCTAGAGCCCCATTGGCATGGTCAGTACCGGGTGACTCTGGTCACAATGACTGCTGTTAAGTGTGGTGACCGTCCTAACAGATTGCATTCTTCTGAAACTCATTGGGTCCGTGTCCCCTTGAAGAAGTAGCAGCACCTCTACCAAAAGAGATACCAGCAATGGTCAAAGGGCCACGGGAAGAGTTCAGCCAAGCTGTAGGGGACCAGACAGAGCCTGAGAAAGCACTTAAACGATTTGAGGGGTGGGGATCCGAAGAATCAGATGTTGAAGCTGACTCAGAGGAAACTGATACAGTGGTAGTGGGTGAGTCAGACTGAGACTCCAACAAAGGAACTAGTGCTGTCTGACCATGAGTGACAGTGGAAGAAAGCTGGCCAAGAAATAAAGTGAGGAAAAGACTGAAGTCCTCTGAAAGATCACTTGCCCCCATAGGTAAAGTATCTGGTGAAGGGCCTAATCTAAGAAGGTTCAAGAAATTGAGGGTGCCTTGTCGGACGTACTCTTCTGCTGAGTGGACTTATCTTTCTACAGATGAGAGTGAGGGCAAAATTTGAAATAGTAGTGGAGATTCATCTAAGGCTTTCAGAACTTGATCTGAATTTATTTTCTTCTTACTTTTGAACTTCCTTACCTGACAAGACTGAGTATCTTGAGACACCAAGTACTGAATGAAGCTGAATTTCCCTATCTAGATTCAGGGGTATATCCTCTGCTTATTGATGGACTGAAAATAATGATATTAGAAATGTCTATTGATTAACTTGAGACCTTTATTATTAGGGATATTGAATGAACTTTGTTGAATTGCTTAAGAAGATTACCTAGGCCCGAGTGGAAGATTAATACATTTAAGCTTGTCATCTAGAAGAACACGGAGTAGGGCTAGGGAAGCCTTACAAAGATTGTACATACATTTATATAATAATTGAGCACAAATAAAGTCTGTCCTTGCTGTTTTGCACAGGTGGAGTCTGTCAGAGAGAATTCTGTTGTTGCTATTTCTCTACACACTTAGTATGAGTCTTAATAGTATAGAAACCAATAATACTAACCTTAGTGTAGGTACATAGTAGGTGCAATAATACATTCCACTGGTGCTGTAGAAGAAGAACGCACAACTGAGCAGAAACAATCACATGAGGTAGACAGAGGGTTATACTCATTGGGATAGCAGAACATACACATACATGTAGATTTGTCTAGAGGAGATTATACACTAAACACTTACACTAGGTTACTTTATGAGTATGTCAATGCTTTGGAAGCAAGAGATTGCTATGTTTGTATGTAGTTACCTACTTCAGTAGTCAAAGGCATTATTTATCATCATATACCTCTAACACAGAGGTCTTCAAACTTTTTGATGCCGAGACCCCCTTGTAAAACCTTTTTAGGCGTAAGGACCCCCTTCCGACAAAAGATTCTAGAAACTGGTACTCCTCATCAGAAACAACTATCGACAACCATAAATGCGCCTGTTAGACCTCATCACATCCATCCATCCATCATTCATCCACCCACACTTTCACACATCCATCCATCCTTCATCCATCCACCCTTTCATCCTTCCATCCATACATCCATCCTTTACCTATCCACCCGTCCATCCACACACCCACCTTTTCACACATCCATCAATCCATCCATCATTCATCCATGCAACCTTTTATCCATCCATACATCCATCATCTATCCACCCTTTCATCCTTCCATCCATACATCCATCCTTTACCTATCCACCCGTCCATCCATCCATCATTCTTCCACCTACCTTTTCACACATCCATCCATCATTCATCCATGCAACCTTTTATCCATCCACCCATACATCCATCCTTCATACATCCACCCTTTCATCCTTCCATCCATACATCCATCCTTCATCCATCCTCCCTTTCATTATTCCATCCATATATCCATCCACCCTTTCATCCATACATCCATCCTTCATCCACCCACCCTTTCATCCATCCATCCACCCATCCATCATTCATCCCCCACCTTTTCACACATCCATCCATCCATCATTCATCCATGCAACCTTTTATCCATCCATACATCCTTCATCCATCCACCTTTTCATCCTTCCATCCATACATCCATCCTTTACCTATCCACCCGTACATCCATCCACCCATCATTCTTCCACCCACCTTTTCACACATCCATCCATCATTCATCCATGCAACCTTTTATCCATCCATCCATCCATACATCGATCCTTCATCCATCCACCCTTTCATCCTTCCATCCATACATCCATCCTTCATCCATCAAACCTTTCATTAATCCATCCACCCTTTCATTATTCCATCCATATATCCATCCACCCTTTCATCTATACATCCATCCTTCATCCACCCACCCTTTCATCCATCCATCCACCCACCCATCCATCATTCATCCCCCACCTTTTCACACATCCATCCATGCATCCATCATTCATCCATTCAACCTTTTATCCATCCATACATCCATCCTTCATCCATCCATCCACACTTTCATCCTTCCATCCTTCCATCCATCCTTCATCCATCCACCCTTACATCCATCCATTCACCCATCACTCATACACCCACCTTTTCACAAATCCATCCATCATTCATCCATGCAACCTTTTATCCATCCATACATCCATCCCTCATCCATCTACCCTTTCATCCTTCCATCCACCCTTTCATCCATCCATCCTCCATCCACCCACCTTTTCACACATCCATCCATCCTTCATCCATCCATCCACCCTTTCATCTTTACATCCATCCACTCATCATTCATCCACCCACCTTTTCACACATCCGTCCACCCTTTCATCCTTCTATCCGTCCATCCATACAGCCATCCACCCTTTCATCCATCCATCCATACATCCTTCATCCGTCCACCCTTTCATCCATCCATCCACCCATCATTCATTCACCCACCTTGTCTGTGCCTCTCTCATGGGGGGTCAGTATCTCTCTGCTTCGTCTTCCTCTCTCATGGGAGGGCATCTATGTGCCTCCCGCGTGGGGGGGTGGGTGGCAGCCGGCTGTGAAAACATCTCACCATGAAGAACAGACTCTCAGCCACATTTCTCCTGCACAGGCGCCAGGTATGAGGGCTCGTGGGACTTGAACCAATGATATGATTGTAATGTCCTTCTGCTGTCCTTCTGCTGTTTACTGTGTATTTGTAAAGCGCTCTGATACCTACGGGTTAAACTAGCGCTATATAAAGCGTTAAAAGTAAAAATAAACCCACAGCTAAGTCCATTGAACTCGAAGGGCTACAGCCTCCTCCCCACCCCCCTCCCCCCCACCAGCTCCTGTATGTCAGCCTGGCTGAAACAGCTTGGACACACACAAAGGCACACCAGAGTACTATCACAGGTCTTTAAAAGACCTTTACTTGTTAACGAGGCTTTGATGTTTTTCACACCTCGGTGTGAATTAGGCGGCCTCCGCCTTGAGCTCCCTCGATCAGCCCGACGCCAGGAACTGCACTCTGGCAGAATCTGCGACCCCCTTCCCAGGACTCCACGACCCCCCTGGGGGTCGCGCCCCACAGATTGAAGGCCTCTGCTCTAACATATGGTATCACTTGTAGTTTACTGTTGAGTATTTTCAATGGAAAGGGTAATTTCCAGTACTATTATTCCAACTATGATTTAGTTCATTCAAACATTTCCTTGATTTAAACACCTGAATAGACATTCATATGCTCAGATTACTGAAACTGCCAATAGATATTTTGCCGCGGTTAAAGCGTTAGACCCTGCTTATGCACATAGAGATAACTTGGCCTGTGTTCTGACATTGAAAAGAAATTCTTAACTCAAGTAGAGGATAGGTATAGAGCAGTAAAGTCGTATGCAACTAATGAAACTCACTTTCCCATCTGGTCACAAAAAGATAAATATCCCCAGAAAGCAGGTAACACTGGAGCATTGACATTAGATTGGCAACACAAAGGAAAGCTGTGCATACAAAATGACAAAAATTAATATGATACTACCTTTGTATGGTAGAGTGAATGTGACCATATCTTCGTTAGAGGGACTTTGAATTTGTTTTTAGATGGTGGTGATCCTGTGATTCCTGGGGTTTATCTTATTTGTGGGAAGTATGCCTATTTCAAATTGCCAAATAAATGCCATGGCACGTGCTATTTAGGAGTAGTATTTCCAAAGATTTATCATGTAGAAACTTTTGATCATCCTGTTTGGGAGTAAAAATCTAGGCCTAAACGAGGTGCCAGTGCTGGAGAGATTGTAGGAGATATTTGTGGCTGGTTAATTCCAAATGTAGGTGTGGTATTGAATGATATCAAGATTAGAAAACTATCTACTGCAGTTGATAGGTTATCCACGAGTACTGCTGGAGACCTATTTCTTGTAAATACTGAAATGGTTGCTATTAGGGCTATGGTTTTTCAAAATTGGCTTGCTTTAGACATTCTGCTAGCAAAGAAAGACAGAGTCTGTCGGATGTTGAAGGTTCAACAGTGCTATACCTATTCCCCAGATAAAAGTAAGGATTTACAGAAGTGTATTAAGAACATTTCTGACATACAAAAGGAATTGAGTTGGTTGACATACACAGGTGCTCTAAGATGGATTTAGTGATATAGGTAGATTGTTTGCAAACTTGGGAAGTGGTATATTTGGTTGCATCTTAAGACCTCTTTTGATCATTGTTTTTTTATGCAGTGGTTGTGATTGTGTTAGTAAAGTTGTACAGGAGATATAAGGCAAAGAAAGGTGTCTCTTGAGAAAGAGGAGACTTTGGGGGCGATTCCGATCCGGTAAAATTCTCGTCCGTACGATTCGCATCCGGAGCCGTTTCCGTAAGACTCGTACACACACCGTACGACTCGACGAGTACGATCCGAACCGGGGTATCAGGACGCAATTCGTACGGTCCACGTCAGGTAAAGGCGATTCGTACGGAAAAGCGCACATTCACATACACACCGTACAGTGCGTACCCCTCCATGTTCGCAGGGGTACGCACCGTACCCCTGCGATCATGGGGGGTACGCACTGTACACCCAGCGGAGATGGGGTACGCACCGTACACCCAGCGTACATGGGGTACGGTGCGTACACCCCGTGATCGCAGGGGTACGCACCGTACCCCTGTGATCATGGGGGGTACGCACAGTACCCATGGGGGTCCGTTCCGTACCTGATTCCGGGCGAACTCTGCTTTTACGGCTGTTTTCAGCTCCCGTAGAAAAAGGGTCGTAAGGTGCGTACCCAACACGAATCGTACTTGCCGGTTCGGAAAAAGCAGCTGCGTACCGTACAGATGTCGCGTACTGAGGGTTCCGAGGGAGATTCGTACGGGGATTTGATTCGTACAGTCCCTGTACGATTCGTACGGAGTCCAGCTCCTGGTACGGATAGTACTTTGTTGTACGTACGGGGGACGTTGCAGGGTACGATTCGTACGGGAAAAACGCTCCGAACGGCAATTCGGAGCGCTTTTTACCGGATCGGAATCGACCCCATAGAGTTGAAAAAGAGGCAGAGTGAATAATATAATGAAATGAAGCATTTGGAGGAATTCAGATGAACAGGAATTGCCACACCAAGGGTTTAGATTGGTTAATCTGATCAAATTAAAAAATAAGATTAAGAGATTATGTGATGGCTTGATATGCCATCAGCAGGGGATTGGAGCAGCGTAATTTTGGTTCCACCCTAAAATACTGTAGGAGTGCATTATAATCGTATGGTCAGCATTCAAATATATTTTGTGTGATTAATGTTACTAAGAGAAGATGGGGAATTGTATATTTAAAGTACTCCATGTGAAAACTAATGAGAATTATAAACTGTGTGCTTAGAAATGTGGTTACAAGAGTTTGCTGCAATTTTTATATATCAATATTCAAAGAGGAAACCAAGCTTATAACGTGTCTCATTGTAAAGCCGATGATATGATATGTATGTGTAGACTAATGTTTAGACATATATGCATGCACCAAGAAATTGTATTCATATTGGTGTATTTTGAAATGATATCTTTTTCATAATTTTTTGTATTTCATTAATTTGTTAAGAAACTGCATTTGCTATGTGTTTAGTAATGTGCACATATTTGTAACCCTGTGCACCATTAAGTTGACATGATTTTTTGAGTCCCCAAGTATAGTTTCAGCATAAGCGCATGTTTAAGTCTATCAATTTATTCGTATTTATTCTTCAATGTAAAATGTGTTTGCTTATATTTTCATTCCACTGCAGGTGAGGACAACACTTAATTATTTATTAAAGAAGGTTTGTGCTTTAGTAAGATAGTGAGGTATGTGAAGATTGACTTTGGCAAGGAGGAACGCGATAATGAGCAAGGAGATGAGTTCCGATGACGGAGGTGAAGAATGGCCAAGGACGAATGAAGCAGCAACGTATCAATGTGGGAAAGGTGGTGCCAGTAACCAATTTTTGCTTAATCATGGAAAGTTACTGAAGCTGATCATGTGATTTACTTTGAATGCAACTAATATCTTATTCTGTATCGTTGTGAGGGTTAGAGAGACATCTTAGGACTTCATTAGGTGCAGACCGCTTCTTCTGTTTAGTGTGGCTTCATACTACATGACCTTTGGTTGGAGTTTCTTCTACTGAAGACTCTGACAGTGGACACCTTTAACATTTCCGATTCTTACTCATGCTTCTTAGTTTAGGGTTGTCCCTTGAAGGTAGTGCAGTGAGAGATGCTTACCTTTATTAAGCAATTGATGCAATTTAACGTTCAATTCTTTTTCTTTATTACATGCATCATTATAACTGAATAAGTTGTATGCTTTTTGTTAAATAGAGTAAATATCTTTAGGAGATTTGAATTCATTCTGTTTGCCCTATATTTCTATACTGTGATTCTTAGGCTGATTTACATCAATATATTTCTGAACTTATAACTAAACTTTGCTAATCTCAATTTTAGTTGTCGAGTAGTTATTATGTAGAAGGGTGGGCAGAGCTCGCGGAGTTGCCCTGCGCGGTACTCCGCAGAGTTGCATACAAAACTCATTGGAATTCCACAGTGTTCTGCTCCACCTTGGGACCTGCTGCCTGTCCACATTTCTCTCACATTTGCCATTGTTGAATGTCAGACCCCAGTTTACCTTCTTTTATCTAACTTCTGTCTTTCCATGATTAAATGTTTCCTTCCTTCCCAGTTACTGCGGGGATTCTGGGACTCATACTTTCTAAATCCCTCCTGAGACACACACACGAAGGACCACTTGTGCTATTATGCAGATACATCCCTTTTTGTTTCAAAATGCCCCCCCAAGTTATGGACTATCCTCAAGAACTGAGTGGATCAGTAATTGCAGGGTGCAGAGTTATTCTCCTGGTTATAAGTTGCAGTGCCAAGAATGGGAAACAATTCTGAAGGTCTGTGTTTCCACTCCAATCCCCACGTTTACTTTTCAACACACTCTGACCCTTTGTCTCGCACACAGCTTGGCAGGTTTTCACTTATGAAAAGAGCAGCACTCCCATATAAATGTTAATGATCATGTGCCATGTGTATGTTGCACCCAAAGGACTACCCCCATTTACACTGCCCATTCCCCATGGAGCACCCACTTACCACATGTAATTGAATTTTATTTATTTATGCTATTGGGTGGGTAATGCTAATTTGTTGCTGTTATGTTTATTAGTTTATTATGTATTTATCTTCTTCATTTATTGTGTTAGGATATGTGTATAGGTGATAGAAAAATGTTTGGTTATTAAAATTAATATAGATTTTTTCTTGATTTACATATTTATTTATTTAAACAAATATATTATCACAGCTTTCAATTCTCAGTCTGAAAAGTTTTAGCTTTGAAAAATATATGTTTTGAGAATAATATTTAAAATTGGATTTAATATTATTTTGAAATAATTATTAATAAAGTAGAAGCTTGCAGCATTTAGTAAGGTTAACTTGTGTTGTTGTTTGGAGTGTTGTTTTTCAAAGTAGGGTTCTGGATTATTGATTCTAGATATGGTAGGTGTTGATTGTTAGCAAAGATTCTTAGTTTGCATGATACAAGTTCAGGAATTTATCTAATTTGTTTAGATATTTTTGGCTTGATTTCCATGTGTTCCTTGGAAAGAATTGTGCCACCTTTCCATTGCTTTATTTGTATTTGCATCTTGGGACATGGTGCTGTTAAAGACATTCCACCAAGGAATGTAATACTTGGGTTGGCATCTATTTCCTGCATGGTGCACATAACCAACTCAAGTATCTTCAAAATAATCCATTAGTGTAGATTAGTTTTGCTTCATGCTTTTGATAATGGGAGCTTTGAACTGGCATGCTATAGCGTTTAGTGGTTTCTGTTACAGGGACATGTGCTAGACATCATTTATTTTTTTATTCAATTTGCAAATACTAATTTAGATGTGTATTCTATGCTCAGAGTCAATTTTAGAGGTTTGTCCATATGCACTGGTCAAAGTGAGAGTACCACCCCTGAACTGCAGTGTGTGTATGTGTAGGTTTCCAGTTTTGTGTAACTCATTGCCTGTTAAAAATCTATGATGATTTTTTTTTTAAAAGACATTTATTGTACATTTCAAATCATACACAGCGTGTAGCCTACAACCCCAAGGGCCGGCCGCAACACAATCAAATGTAATGCGAGATCTGTCAGAGTAACACAGCCCCTTTGCCGACATCCCAGGGGTCCGGCGGCGTGATTAAACAATGTTTGTACCTTTTTGCATGAATACATCTAATAATTATAGGTCCGATTTTCTTTTTTACAGCAACAACCTAACTTAAATGTGAGGCTAACCAAACATAAACCGTAGGGCAGACAAGTTATCAAAAGCACAGCTCCTGTCTCTTCCTGTACGTGACATTTATAATCTGTAGGCGGACTAAGACCTCTACCCGAGGCTCGTTTAACGTACTGCTCCTATCAGGTGTGTGACTCAATGAGGGTTCTTTACTAATTCGGGCAAGCCAATCTATCACTCCCTCCCCTTCAGTGTCGTTCATCGTCATGGAGCTCCCAGGTCTCCAAGCCTGCGCACCCTCTCCCAGTCCCTTCACTCGTCCTCTTCCTCTTCGTCGGACGTTATTTGCTCGTCCTCCTGCAGGGGTTCGCAAATCTCCCCCCTGAATACGTTCCAAGGGGTCCATATCTTGTTCCATTTACGTGGGCTGGCCCTGGCTGTGTAGACTGTCCTCTCTGTGATCATCACCCTATCCTTTGTCCCACAGGTCTCCCACTGTCGATATGCCTATGGTGTCCCAGTGTGTAAAGCCCTTACAGTGTCTCAGGTTCCCCAAAGCTCTGGTGTCCCATAGTGGGTTAAGCTTAGTGATTCGCCCCTTCCATCCCAGTTTTGCCTGTGCCGTGTACCATAGTGCAGCAGTAAGTCTCGTGGGTCCCACCAATTTGTTCACGAGGCATTTATCGTAGAGAATTGCCAGCATGCTGTTAGTACCTAGCTGTGCCCTGTCTGCCCTGTAAGCCGGGTCGTCCTGGGGTGCGTGAAGCCACTGGTTAATGGGCTTCAATTGAGCCGCCCAGTAGTACAGTTGAAGATTCGGCAGCGCAATCCCCCAGTCGTACCAATCCCTATTCATTTTAACCTGCGCTATGCGTGCAGGGCGATTGCTCCACAGGAGGCCGGACACCATCGCCGACACCCGCCTAAAATATCCGGGTAGTACTGGGTATGGTGTGTTGTCTAGGGCATATAGGAAGCACGGCAACGACATCATTTTGTAGAGTGCCGCTCTACCCAGTAGCGTCAAGGGAAGTGTCGCCCAATATTTAACGTTGTGTTTCAATCGTTCTAACGGTGGTTTAAGATTTTTGTCAAAGAATTCTATCGGGTCTTTGGTGACATGGATACCCAGGTACTTAAAGGAAGACCCCGCCATTCTCAAGGGGCAGTCACCGTCAAGAACCGGGGCAGGTCCCTGCAGTACATACATCTTGGACTTCGCCCAGTTTATGGTGTATCCAGATGTCTTCCCCTGCTCGTCACATAGCGCCAGAAGTACCGGTATGCCTTGTTCCGGGTCTGTGAGGTATACGAGCATGTCGTCCGCATAGAGCGAGAGCCGATCCTCCCACCCCCCTGCCCATGTAATCCCTTTCAATAGTGGGGTCGAACGTATCAATGTCGCCAGAGGCTCCAGCGCCACTGCAAAGAGCAGCGGCGATAGGGGGCATCCCTGCCGGGTACCTCGTGCTAATGGGAACGTGGGGGAAAGGTGGCCGTTCGCCACAACCTGCGCCACGGGGTTAGTATACAACAACCGAACCCAAGCAATGAAGTTGGGGCCAAACCCCATGTGCGTCATGACCTCGAAGAGGTAGTGCCACTCCACCATATCAAAGGCCATTTTCGCATCCAGAGTCAGTATTACCGCCGGCTCCTCTAGCGACTGTGCCCCAGCCAACACCCCATGCACCCGTCGCAGATTAAGGGCGGTGTTTCTGTGGGGCATAAAGCCCTACTGGTCTGGGTGTATCAGGTGTGGGAGGTGAGAGATCAGCCGGTTGGCTAGGAGTTTCGCCAGTATTTTAACTTCCGCATTAAGAAGGGAAATGGGGCGGTACGATGTACACTCCGCCGGTGGTTTTCCGGGTGTCGGGATTGCCACAATAGTGGCTATCAGTTGATCTAACGGAAGTTCAGCCGCAGCCAGGCTTTCGGTGTACATAGCTAATAAAGGCCCACTGAGCCGTTCCGACATAGCTTGATACCATTCTATAGGGATGCCATTTGGACCCAGTGTTTTCCCGGACCTCACTGCGTGTATGGCCTTTTGTATTTCCTCTGTCGTGATGTCCGCCTCCAGTTCTTCAACTGCCTCCGGTGCCAGTGTGTGTGTAACAATGGGACTGAGAGAAGCTCGCGCCATGTCCGCCGACACAGCTCTATCTGGGGTGTATACGCCTTCGAAATGCTCTGCAAGGGCCTTCACTATTTCTTCAGGGCTTGTCTGCGCTTTCCCATCCTTATCGTATATTTGTTGTATCCCCTTCGTGCAACCCCCTCTCTTGTCCAGTCAGACCAACATTTTCCCTGCCTTGTCCCCTATGTCGTATATCCTATGTGTGGACGCAGTGATCCGTTCATTCGTCTGAAGTCGTAAGTGTTCCCTATGCTGCTGTTGACGTAGGAGTAGGGTGTGGGATGTTTCTGGTGTCGGGTCTTTCATATGAGCCACGTTTGCGGCGTGTAGTGCTAATTCAAGCTCGGACAACTCTAGCAACCTCTCGTGCTTATAGCCAGTAATGGATGCTATAGCCTGTGCCCGCAAAACCGTTTTGTACGCTTCCCACAAAACCGCAGGTGACTGCACTGATGATGAATTTTCCACAAAGTAATTGGTAGTCGTGTTCTTAAGCGCCTTTCTAACTTTGGGAACCTTGAGATATGATGCGTGTATGGGAAAAATCCTTCTACGTGATTTCTCTTGGGTGGATAGAGTCAGCACTACTGGGGAGTGATCTGATATCCCCCTAGGTTGGATTTCAATGCGGTCTACGCGCTGTAAGCCGTTTCCCAACACCAGTAAGTGGTCTATCCGTGACAAACTGTTGTGCACCGTGGAGTGGTATGTGTATTGTCTCGCTTTGGGGTGCGTGTGCCTCCATATGTCCACCAATCCCAGGGCGTTCATGAATCTTAGTAAGTGGGAAGGACCCGGAGCCTGGGTCGCCACCGGGAACCTATCCACTAAGGCATCCACTGTCGCGTTAAAGTCTCCTCCGACCACGATGTCTCCCTCAGGTAAGGTCAGGAGAAAGTCTCCCAGTGCTGGCAGTGTAACTGTATGGAGTGCCCGAGGGATGTACACCGATACTACATTCAGAAGTCTCCCCTCCCACTGCCCCTGAATTGCCGCAAAACAACCCTGGTCATCTACCTTAGTGCTCAATATTATGAACGGTGCTGACTTCCTTACTAGAATACCTGTGCCCCTGGATCCTGCCGTAAAGTCTGAGTGTACCGCCATCGTGTAGCCCCTCCTGTCTAGCGCTTTGGATGCCCCCCCCTGTGAGGTGTGTTTCCTGTAGAAGTACCAAGGCCGGGCCCTGCCTCTTCACTGCATGCATTACCACTCCTCGCTTGATCTTGTCTCCCAGCCCTCGCACATTCCATGTCATAATTCGGAGAGGTGCGATCTGTGTCTTCAGTGTCCCCCCCTCAGATGTATGTGATTAGGAGTCGAGCGTGTTCACTCTTTCAGCCACTTCTATACTCACTGAGTCCCATGTGTTGTCCGTCCCAGAAATCTAGGCAGTGTGCGTGCCTCTTGTTGTGTCTTGCCCTGTCTTGTAGAACTTCAATAACAACAAAACTGCCCCCCCCTGCCCCTCACCTCCGTGCCTCCCTGCTCAACGGACATACAACTGCCCGCCCCCCCAACTTAGCAGAGTGATTAACCCAACCCATGAACAGTGTACTTGCTTGCCGGGGTAGAGTTTCTCCCGGAGCCGGCAAAACCCCTGCACTCTTCAGGAACCCCCAGGCCAATGTCCAGGCGCACCCAGCCATCAAAGTACATCATTGATCGTCACTTATGAGTGTTCCAGGCATTCAGGATTCCACCCCCCCTTCTGCTCCAAGGTGTTCCTGCGTGGGCGACCGGTCCGCTCCATTTCTGCCCGAAGTCTGTGATCCCGTTTGGCTGTCCTCCCGGTGGCTCCTGTTGGATCTTTGCTGGCGGCGGGCTTGCCCCACTTGTCTCCAACCCTCCAGCCAGTCGTGGGCCGCTTCTGACATTTCGAAGAACCAAACCTTATTGTCCGCGACCACTCGTAGCCGAGCCGGAAAGAGCATTGTGTATGACAGTTCTTTTGCCCGCAACGCCTTTTTGACCTCCAGGAAAGTCCTCCTCCGGCGAGAGACTCTGCAGGATAGTCCGGGAAGAAGGCCAGAGTGGAGTTTTGGATCTGGATTGGCGCCGACACCCTCGCAGCCTGCAAAATGGTGTCCCGGTCCCGAAAGTTGAAGAGTCTTGCCAATATGGGTCTCGGGGGGGCCCCAGGCTTGGGTTTCCCACCGGGGACTCTGTGCGCCCTTTCCACTGAGAAAAAGTGTGAGAGCCCCTTAGGCTGTAATTGCGTTTTGATAAGTTCCTCCACGTAGAGGTCCATTGCGCGTGTTCCTTACGATTCTGGCACCCCAAGGATTCGGACGTTGTTCCTTCGCAAGCGCCCTTCCTGATCGTCCAGCTTCTCTTTGAGCACTTTGTTTTCGGCCTCCATTCGCTCCCTCGCTCTTTATAATTCCGAAACATCCTCGACCAGAGATTTCGCTGCCATCTCGACCTGTTTCACTTTCTCACTCATTTTATGAAAGTCCGCGCGTAATAAGGTGATCTCCGTGGCAGTTGACCCCACCGTGGCTTGGACCTGCGCCAGTGCTCGCATTACGTCCTCAAGCGTCACCTTCTTGGACCCCTCACCTTCCGGTGTCTTTCCTGTGGACGAGCGGGGCTCTGCATGTGGGGGATTGTGTTTATCGTAGGCGAATTAATCGAGCTTAGATTGTGTCGAGGTGTGTTTCGGGCCTCTGCCAGCCATGGTCCCCTCCGTCGGTGTCTCTCCTCCACTAGGCCATTAGTTTGTCCCCTGGGGCTCGCGACCTCTGCCGTTCCCTAGGCTTTCACTACGGCCCCCGAATTCCTGGTCCTCCCTTGCTGGTTGGAAGCCGGGGGGTTGGCGGTGAGGTATTCAGCTTAATGTGAAGTGTGCTAGAATATATGCCCCTCCAATCCTGTATCCTCTTCCGCAGGCCTGGGAGCCCAAGGTCCCAAAAGTTGCCTCCTGCGTAGGTGGGACCCCCAGTACCTGTAGCTCTTGCGTGTGTCCCTCAGTCTGTGGGCTCCGACTGCCAGAAACGACCTCAGGCCAACGCGCTATGCAGCGGCACGTTCGGGCCAGAGCTCGACCCTTGGCGCCCGAGACAGACCTGTGCTACTGTGCCAGAGAGTGTGGCCTCGATCGTCCTCCGGTCCAGGTGTCTTTCATGTGCCGGGCCGTTACCGGTTCCCACGCTGCTTTGCGCGATCTTTTGTCGCCAGTACCGGAGTTCACCAGGGTTCTGCACGGCCTTCCTCCCTGCAGAACCGGCACCCGCTGGTGTGGGCGCACCCTGCCAGACTATCGGGCAGGTGCTGAGTGGGTTCCTCTCCATGACCGCCGGTGTGTCACGCGAAGGCTTCCCCGGGGCCGACTTCCGGTGTCCCGTCCCCGCTCCACCTCCACTTCCGCCCGGCCTCCAGTCCCACCACAGCTCGGTGCTTTTCGCCTGTCTTAGGCTCTCGCCAGTTTGGGCCCCGTCTGTGCTTTATCTGGCCTGCGGTGTTGTTCGAACTTGCACCGCTGGACGCCGCCCGATCCTCGACCCAGGTATGACCCCTCCGAGACTGGAAATTATCGGATTAATAGCCGGATTGTTGGGGAAAGCCGCCTCACTTCCGGAGCCTCTCGGTTATGCTGCCGCCGTGTTCGGCTGCTAGCCACGCCCCCCTATGACGATTTTTGGAGGTTTTAGTTATTTAGTTGTTGTATATGTTTTAACATTTCATTGTAAGTTGGATAATAGTACAAATGCAAACACTAATGGGATGTATTCATGCTGCTATTGACTATGTATTGGTTATGTTTGACTGAGTGGTGGAGAGCATGACTTAAAAGTAAACACAAGGAGATGATGGACGGAGTGCTGAAACTTTTCAGACACTCTCCCCCAGTCACAGATCTGGGTTGAATCCATCATCATTCTTTTGCTCACTTTGCCACCTCAGTTCAGACCCAGCTATATGCAAATCAGCCTTGACCCTGTGCCTCATGGGAAGAGTCCAGCCCGACTTGAAAGTACCATCAATCCTCCATGTGTTACACTGTGTTAACATTAGTAAATTGTTGTTAATAACCTAAATAATTATTCTTTTATCGTCATTGTGGTTATCCTATAGTAAAAGGAGTTTTTTATGTGTGGCTAGTAAGGGTTGGGGGTGTTTCTGTTTCTTCATAGGGTATTTTCGTTGGTGTTGTATATTTTCTGGCAATTAATGTTTGAAATTATATTTTCAAGTATTGTTCCTGTTGTGAGCTCCTACTGGTCTCTTTCCTGTAAACTAGTTCTTACTTATATTTCAGTAATATTATGATGATGATTATATTCCCTAAACCATTCTACTATTAGTGGCAGCCTGCTGCAGCATGCATTAAAATAATATTTTGGGCATTTCCAATGCATTTTTCCATTAGTGGTGCTTTCCTTACTATAAGTGCATCATCAGTAACCTAATAACAGGTTCCGTTTTTGGGATTTAATTTATCCTGCTTTTGCTGACATTTTATCTTTGGATTTTTCAGTTTAAAATTATATATTAATTATTATCAAATATAAAATTGTCATATTATTTATTTTAAGATTTTCACACTGTGGCTGCACATTTTTATTTACATTATGGATGCTGTCTTTACTTCAGTTTATTAGTAGATGTATGTTTAGTGAGCTGTTGGCTGTTATGTCTGTGGCTTGGTTTTCTTTTCCTTTTTGAGCTCTTTTCTTCTTGTGGTAGATGCACTTGCATTTTTTTGAAATAAATATATTACAGTTTTAGTTATTTTTTATATTAATTTAATTTTAATATGGTATAGTTAGGTGACATTTGTTTCAAAACTTGCATTGCCATATTTAGTGGTTCTTTGCAATGTAGATTTCCTCTGATGATGTGTTTTAATACAGAAGAGCAATGCTATCCTGCTTCAATTGCTACTCAGGATACATTTTGATGTATGTTTTCAAGGCCTTTTTACATTGTTTTTTTTAAATTGGCAAAGCATTTCTATTTGCTATCTGTTTTGGTAAGCACTAATTGCTTTTTTATTGTATATGCAATTTTATTGAATCTTATTTATAATTTTGTTTATATGTACATTATACGTATTTATTGCAATATTATTTGTTTGAAATTGAACTATGTCGATTTTCAGGTGCTCAGTATTTTGATCTTCGTGATTGGTGTTATGTTTCATTAGTTTTAATGCAGTGATATTTGGCTTTTCTTAATTTTTGTATAGTATAGTTTTTAAGATGTTTTTATTATATTTTTTGTGTCTTTACTCTTTAACCGCATGCGTGCGGCGGCTTTTTTCGCACTGTGCAGCTTTTTTTAAAAAGCCGCGTTACATGACGAGCTGAGCTCGTCATGAGCATGCGAGCGGCGCAACTCATGACGAGCTCAGCTCTTCATGAGCATGGAAGGGGTTAAGTATAGTGCTGTGATTGTCGCTAATATTTTGGCAACATTTTGGTTTGTCGATATTGCTTCTCATGATATAGCGTCATACAACCAGGAATAGGTGCTGCTTTAAAAAAGTTCCTCGCCTTTGGGAAGACAAAAGGAGTAGTTTATCCAGCATGATTCTCTAAGGGAAGCTGTCCCTATGGGACAGTCCCCATTGCCAACCAGATACTACACTGTTTTAGGTGCCAGTACCTCTGTAATGGCTTGCAATTGTAATTGCAGTGGCAAATCACAGATAGAAATGTTATTGCAACTCCCAAATAGGAGTGTACTGTGTCACAAAACATTTTTTACGAGTCAAAAAGACTTTTCCGTTTCGTAAAAGGAATTTTGTACATTTCAAAATACTCTTTTACTGTTCCAACCCTGTGGTCTTTCAAATCGCACAGTTTGTGGCTGCAAAACTTTTTGTACATCAGGCCCCAAATGTGTCTTTGCAATTAATAATTCGCACATTTTCATTACATCTTATACATGCCCGTTGTACATTTTCATGTGCTAATACAAAGCTTTTTGCAGATCTGAGAAAACCTTTGGAAATCTAGGGCCAGATGTACGACCGGTGCATTTAGCGACTCGCAAATGGCGCTCAATTACGATTCGCTAAATGCCATGTACAACAGTGTCAGAGACACTTTGCGATTCCCAATGGGGTCGCAAATTGCAGGCCTCTAGCAATTTGAGACCCCATCGGAATGGCTGGCCCTCCCAGGGATGGTGGCCTGCTGCTCAGCAGACCTCCATATCTGGGACTGCTTTCAAATAAAGCAGTGTTTTTTTTTTTAATGCAGCCCGTTTTCCTTAAAGGAAAACTGGATGCATTTAAACAAAAGAAAAATTTAACGTTTTCGCTTCATTTTTTAAGGGCATGCAGTGGTCCCAGAGACCATTACCTGATCTTAAAAAATATTTGCACATGCATTCCCCTGTGGACTCCTTCCCGTTTGCGAGTGCTTTACCACCCAAGAGGGTGATAAACTGCAAGTGTTTTGCGACCGCAAAACATTCTTACATGGCTTGTGCGGTTGGTATTAGGAAGGGAATGCCCCTTCCTAATAGCTTGTCATAAAACACTATTTTGCGAGTCGCAAATTATTTGTGAATCGCAAAATCGTGTTAGTATATGACCCACAGGATTTTTGTATGCGCAAATGAGTCTCAAACCCGTTTGCGCATGCAATTTTCCATCTTACATCTGGCCCCTAGACTTTTGCTTTGAGGCTGAAAAACGAAGAGAAAGAGACCCACGGTACCTGGTGAGAAATAGTCCCTCTGTCCATTTATTTAAAAAACGCCCTAGCGAAACACAAAACAGCGTGCATTAATAATATATCCCAATAAAACGCGCGCGTTTGCAGGAAAGTAAACCCTCATTGATTTGCCCCTATTTCGACACGCATGATTTTGGCGCGACTAAAATGTTTTAAAAATACAGAGTGACAACCAATACAAATGAAATGTCAATAATTTAAATGTTCTGGTGAGTAATATCTACTTTACTACGCAGCAGGAGACACCCTTTTCTCCACGAGACACGAATAATTCTTTCTTTCTCACTGCACTTTTTCAACGGCAGCATGTCTGTGCTGAGTTTTAATGCAGTATGCATCCCGCTCTATATAATACGCCATAATATTTTTCCTACGCCCTATCTTTTTGCACTTCCTAAAACTCAAGGGTAAACATGGAAAAGGGGCACGTCCATTTCAGTAGCTGCAGGGTTATTATTATTGACGGGATGCCTTGTACATAATCTACATAATCACAAGATTCCGAAGGCTTTAGTGCCTACTGGAGAATGTGAGACTGCATTAATCACGAGCAGCTGGGTGCTAATGAAAAATAAATGACAGCACTGAAATAAGATCCGAGAAGAGATGAGGATAGCGTCCTCTAGATGATATAAAAGTTCAACCTAGCAGGAGAGACGGTTGAAGGTTATAAAGTGTGGTCTATCTCCAATCAACATCACTCACATATCTTGAAAAGTGGAAAAGCAAGATGTCCCAATAAATTGATGACTTTTTGCTCTGTGGTTGATAGAGGAGTCCCAAGCAAGACAGCTTAAAAGTGGCCTTAAGAACACAACGGCCACTATTGATAACAGTATTTTCGATCCTAAAGTTGAGGTTACAACCGAAAAAAAACGTATGGCTGCCAGGGATTTAAAAAGGGCTTCATGATAGGCTTAACCATATTGACTACTACGGATTTCTCAGCCACAAGTGTGTAGAAATCTGCAATAGTACATCCCACTCAAGTGGTGGGAAGTGGATGATCCGGAAGTTTAGGAACGCCCAACAGAGATATATGTTTCAAGGCATTTCCAAACACCTCTCTGACCCCTTTCCTCTTTAGAAATGATCATAGAGTACCCCAGCAAACAGCTGTAGTACCCCCCTCTTCAAATGAGATGGGAAATGGATCAATAAAAAACCACCGCATACTTGCTGAGAGAGGGGGAGGAGGGATTTCTCCTCATCTTATTGTCCTATTCATTGCTCATGAGTAATACCATAGCCACATTCGACACTGAGCAGAACACACCAAGAAGCCCCAAATGCTGCAACACCTAGTGTGTTTCTAAGTGATATACATGTTCGATTCATGATGGAAATGTACACTCCCATGCCAAAAGAATACCGTTCAGATTCTGGGCCTTCAAACCAGTAATGATACACAAAGTGCTGCAAACCTGTGTCAACCAAAGGGATCTCCTTGACATTCAGCCCAGGAAGCAGCTGGATCTGTCGTGGACCTACCCCGAGTACCATCAAGGAAAAGAACCACAGTGAAGGATAAAGCCAGGGCCTTTGTGCAGTGGATCCAGTGACTGATCATTAAATAAGGGCCCTTGTAGCCCAAGAGGTAACAAAACAGGTGCTCATGTCTCTGAAAAGCCCATGATTGGCCCAGATAATAAGAAAGACATCCACACATATAGGAAATAAAACAAATCTCCTTTGGGGATGAAGGAGAGGGGACAAAAACAGGCAAAATTATTTCATGAGCTCTATGAAAGATCTTAGGGCCAGATGTAAGTAGCCCTTTACCGGTCGGTAACGGCCGAAAATCTGTATTTTCGGCCGTTACCGACTGGTATTGATCAATTGGGATGTAGGAAAGAGAAAATCGTCCGATTCGGTAAATTTACCGAATCGGTAAAGTTACTGAATCAGTAAAATACCGAATCGGTAAAGTTACCGAATCGGTAAAATACCGAATCGGTAAATAAGAAGTGGTAAAAATGAATATTGAGATGTAGGGAAGCTCTTAAATACCGAATTTGCTTGAAATTCGGTATTTAAGAGTCGGTATTTACCATGGATTGAAATCAGGTGGTAACCAGGTGCAGTCTATAAAAAAGGACCCAAAATGCAAATCTTCTTGCACAATGGCGGCATTTTATGTCATTGCAAGACGGCTACGGCTACAGGAGGAAGGAGAGAGGGAATGGCAGAGAGAGGAGCAGGTCTATAGACAGAGGGTCACCTTGTTCATGCTCACAGAGGCAGAGATACTCCAGAGGTACAGGTTGGCCCCAGACACCATCTTGGACCTTATCAGGGACCTCCAACCACTGTTGGAGCACACTACCCCAAGGGCACACGCTATTCCACCCCACGTGCAGGTGCTGTGCAGCCTATACCTGCTTGCGTCTGGGAGCTACCAGAGCGTGGTTGCTGCGGTAGGTGGGGTGACCCAGAGCAGCCTGTCAAGGTTTTTCCACAAATTCCTTGACGCCATGTTACAGAGGATGGACCATTACATATCTTTTCCTGCAACCCATGCTGAACTGGTCCAAACAAAATCTGGCTTTTACCAGATGGCTCAATTTCCCAATATAATTGGCTGCATAGATGGCACGCACATTCCCATTTGTCCCCCTGCTGCCACCGAATATATATACAGGAATAGGAAGTCCACCCACACCATCAATGTGCAGGTGATTTGCAATGCAAAGTGCGCCATCACTGACCTTGTGACAAAATTCCCTGGGAGTACCCACGACTCCTATATATTTCAAAACAGCGGCATCTATGCACGGCTGACTGCAGGGGAATTTGGTGAAGGATACCTCCTAGGTAAGACACAGTGTCCGACCCCCATAACACCTATTGCAGTAAGAAGTACATGTATGCATGTGAGTAATGTATTCCCATTTTCTCTTAGGAGACAGTGCATATGCCCTCCGCACCTTCATACTCACCCCCTACCTCAACCCCTCAACACCCAGCCAAAGGAGATATAACCGGGCCCACAAGAGCACAAGGAATGTCGTAGAGCGGACCTTTGGTATCTGGAAAAGCAGGTTCAGATGCTTGCACAAGAGCGGAGGTGCAAGGCAGTATACCCCCATCACCCGCTGTAAGATCATTGCTGCCTGTGCTATGTTGCACAACCTTGCTGTGAAGAAGGGTACTGAGGTGGAGTTGTCAGACTATGAGGATCATGACGATGACATTGCTGTGCCAGAAACACAACCTGTTGTAGTTTCAACACCAAGTGATGGCAGATACAGACGTGATGAGATTACACACAACTATTTCTGAGTAAGTAATGAGACACAGACAGGTTGTGTATGAGAACAACGTAATTTAATGTTGCCACAACGTTCAAGCACTGAAGTGCAACAAAATAAACATTATAAACGTGGGGACTGTATGTCCCGGGTTACTTCACCCATGACCGGCAATGCCACTTGCGCCCGCGCTTCCCTGAGCCACTAGGATGTTGGTCACTGTGTTCGGCATGCCCTGCAGCCTCAGCTGGGCGCCTGCTACTCCTCTGTGGCTCCACAACAGCGCTTGCCATGCTGCTCCAGCTACTACTGTCTTCAGCCTCTGCCACGTCCAGGGCAGGATTCTGTGCAGTGTGTGAAATAAGCATAGCCTCTAGTGCACTTGTGATTCTGGCCATGCCCCTGGTGACCTCAGCCGTGTTTTGTGTCAAGGCCTCCTGCATATTTATGCCCCTACCGCATAGCTGGGATGTGGCAGTGGCCAGATGATTGATGGCCGTATTGTGGACACGGGCCTCCCTGCGCCTTGTGTGGGACAGACTGTCTAGTTTTGAGCAGAGCGGTGTGATGGAGTTGCTCATCTGCTGCATCCCTGCTGCAATGTCCGCATTTGTTTTTGCAACCTCCTTATTTGAGTCAACAATGTCTCTCATGCCCTTCCCCATGTCTCCTAGTTTCTCATTCAGGACTCAGAATTGGCGATGGCAGGCTTGGATGGACTTGCCCTGCATCCTTTGTATGCGCACCAAGCTCCCCTCCAGCCCACGGAACACAGTGCCATCTCCACGTCCACCTGCACTGCTGGGTCTGCGTTGTCTTCTGCGCGCTGTGACTGGCTCATTTGTGGACTGCATGGCTGCAGTACTCACATCTACAGTGATTTGAGCCTCACCCTCACTCTCTGCTGCCTCCATTACTGGTAGTGGGGCCACGACACGCCTCCTGGCTGGCGGGTTGCAGGAGTGGACAGGAACAGTGATGGGGAGGTTTCTGGTGAGAAAACCAAGGGAGGGGATTGTGAGAGCTGTGGGGAGTGCGGCAACTCTGGGGTCTGTACTGTCTCATCTTCATGGGAGATGCCAGTCGTGTCATCTTCCTCCTGCGAGGCTTGTACTTGGCTTGGCCCTGCTTCCTCACTCCCCTCCCTCGCTGGTGCAGTCCATTCTGTGTCTGTGGGTCGACTGCCTGATGTTGCCCCTAGGTATAAATAAGCGTATATCAACTGAGTGCTACTGTGTCACAGTCACTAAAATAAATGCTTTACACATTTCACTTTCATTTATCTGCATTACTTTCAGTGACTTGCTGATGTCTGTGCAGTTACACATGGTCTTACATTAGCTGACTACATTTCCCATAATGCATTGCTCCTGTATAGTGCTAGCAGTACTGGACTGGGGTTGGCTTGTCCATAAAGGGTAAAGGGAAGCAGGTTGGTATGGGGTGTCATGCTGCGCATGCGTCTTACCTTTTTTTGTTGCTCTGGCTGAGCTGTCCACATCTCCAAGTCCCAAGACGCTGTCTGCCTCAATGGTTGAGGCCACCAACTCCTCCAGGTCAGTCAGGGGGGGCGCTGGGTTCCTGCCTCCACCGGTTACACCAGCCTGCTTGTGTATTTTTGACATCTTCTTCTTGGTGAGGCTCCTGATGCTATAACATCGTTTTTTTAAATCCTCAATATTCCTGGGTGTGACCCCCACTGCATTAACTTTTTCTGCAATTGCCAGCCAGATTTTATGTTTGGCAGACTCAGAAACAGTGAGGGAGTGCCTGCCAAATAGTTTGTTGTGCACTCCCACAACCTCCTCCACAAGTACCTGCAGCTCCATGCTGCTGAATTTTATTTTTCTCTTCCTTTCTGCCTTCTGACTTTCACTGCTGCTTGCCATTTTTCTTTTGGTAAACTTCCAAAAAAACTCCCTGCTGCTCTGTGTCTCTGCTCAGCTCTGACTGCCTCTCCAGAACCTTCTAATTAGTTGCAGCTGCCTGGGTAGCCACTTCCTGGTAGGGAGGGGGAGGGTGGTAGCGCCTGATTGGCTGTTTTCTTGAGTTTCACTTTTGCTTGCTTTCCGATTCGGAATTTACCGATTCCGTATTTACCGAATCGGTATTTACCGAATCGGTATTTACCGAATCGGTATTTCCCATTCATTCCTATGGGCCTTTTGGCCCATAGGAATGAATGGGAAATACCGATTCGGTAAATACCGATTCGGTAAATTCCGAATGTCCAATACCTAATTTTACAGATTCGGTAAATAATACCGATTTTTCCCCTACATCACATTTACTGATTCTTGAATACCGAATCGGTAAAATTCGGTATTTAAGAATCGGTAAATCACATTTACCTACATCTGGCCCCTAGTGGCTTTAGGCAAAATTTCAGGATCAGCTCTAAGCACCACAACATACTCAAACATTCCAAGAAAAGGAGGTTTGAATCTAGAGACTCAAGAGTATCCCAGGATGGGGCAAAGCAAACACTGTCAAAAGGCTCACAGAATGCCTTAATCGATGCTTACTGTACTCATAAAGTAGACACAAAAACTTTCACCCCTCCGATGTGATTTGCAAAACATCGGGAAACGCACGATCACTAAAAAGGGCCCTAGTGCTGAGAATATGTGTTCAAAGTAGAGAGGCACCGAGGGTCAGATGAATACAATTCCAGTTTTGCATATCCTAAATAATAAATTCTAAGAAATCGCTATTTAAGGAAATGCAAAATGGACTGCATAAAAATAGAGATTTCCTAATAGTAGGAATCACTATTAGGAAATCGCTATTTATGAATTGCTAAACCATTCATTCCTATGGGCCTTGAGGCCCATTGGTACAAATGTTTTTGAATTTTAAATTTGCGAATAAGAAATCACTAATTAGGAAATGTAAAACCAAGGGTTCCTATGGGCCTAAGCCCTCCTTGATGCACCCCAAAAAATAGTGGTGCACATGTAAACGCACAAATGCCCCAGGGGCAAGTGTGCGATTTATGGCACTTTAAAAAAGCATTTTTTGGTGGTTTTGTGCCAAATTGCACATGGTGACCATCAACTTGGAGTCAATGATAATAGCAGTTCCTAAATCCCCATATTGCATTTAGGATATGCCTTGTACATGTGGTTAGGAAATTGCAAAGAGGAAATTCCTATTTGCAATTTCCTATTAGGGTATCGCAAAATACAATTTCTACTGTGTAGAAAGCTCATCTTTTGAGTCCCTATCTGACTTTGTACATATGAAAGGTCAAATTAGCATTTCTGAATGGACCTAAATTGTAGGGGTGGGCGGAATTTGCAAAATTGACTTTCGCAAATTATCGCGAAAATGTCAAAAATCTCCACAAACACGCGGAAATATCGCGAAGACGTGGACGTTTTTTTTCCGCTCGTTCGTTGTATTTTCTGCGTGATCGCGTTGGAAATGACGTGTTCACGTCCTCACGCTCTCGCTCGCGGTGGAGAATGACGTGTTCGGGTTCTCTTCTCTTGCTCCTTGTCGCGTTCGATATGACGTGTTCACGTCCTCACGCTCTCGCTCGCGGTGGAGAATGACGTATTCGAGATCTCATACTTTCACGGTGCATGATCGCGAGACGAATGACGTGATCGCGGGCGCGATCTCTCGCGAGATAGCACAAAATGGCTACCAACAATCCAACATCTCGTGGATCAAGCGACCGGATCAGGAAAACTTGTCGGCGAATGCGGGGATCCAGGTAAGGCGATCCCGTGCGTGTGAACGTAGTTTGTCAGCGCGAGCATGAAAAATAATTCCGGTTTGCTGCGGCACATGGAAATTTTGGCATTTTGGCGCTCTCCGCGGAATGCATAAATGTCAAATTATCGCAATTTCCACGAGCGGAATGGAATTTGATGCCCAGGCCTACTAAATTGCGATTCAGTCCGTTAAGGAATACTGAATCCTTTCTTACATCTCTATGCTGTTTGCATATCTGTGGACTAAAGAAGGTGAAACTATGACTGATATGGCCAAAAGGGACCACCACAATCATCATGGCAGGTTTCTCTTTATTCCGTAACGGCGACCAATGAAATGGCTCATGGGAAAATGATGAAAGAAATGAAGAAGGGCTTTTCTATGTCTTCAATTGGGAAACAGCTGTGCTAATAACCTGAAGTCAGGGTCCCTCCACTCCCTGTGAATAATATTGTGCAGATGCTGATGAAGTGGTAACCACAGCTGCAGGGAGTTCTGGAACTGAAAACAGGAAATGGTCCAGAAAAGGTCCAGGACCCTAGGCAGTAGTTATCTATAATTGTATCATCATTTGATTAGTGAAAGCAACTTCCTCCCCCCTGCTCTAAGGCCAAAACCCCAAGAGCTGAGCCTTTCCTTGAGTGCCAGCCCTCTCGGAAGAGGATGAGGTATCATAATACAAAAATATGCTATTGCTTCAGCAAGTCTGTGACATAGCCAAGAGTTCGAGTCCTCATCTTTGCATCCACAGATCTTCTGTCACACTTGCAAGGGAGAGGGAGACTGCATGCTTGAAGAAATTGAGTTCTCCAGGTGTCTCCTCTTATACAAGTGTTTGGCCTTTACATCCCTACACGACATGCACACCACAAGGAAATATCCCCAAAACAACGATCTTAACTAACAGCCCACAACTCAAAAAAAAATGGCAGCAGCTAATAACAAACAGCTGTGCATGCATAGAAGGTACTTCAATCTTCTGATTTGCCACAGATGGGCAATGCTTAAACCATTGGTCCCCTGGCCAAATTGAAATGCAAAGAAGCAAGAAAAACAGGGAGATGCACAACTGAATACCCTGAACTGGCGGAAGAAGGTAGGAGCATGATAATGGAACCATGAGTGAGGATTCACCCCAACAACCATGGAGGACCCAGCAGTCAGATCCAGGTAGGTTACTTATGGTCCTGCAGCCAAGGTCTAGGGCCAGGTGTATGAAAATGCAATTTTGCATTGCCTAACCAGCAACTCCTTAGAAATCGCTATTTAGGAAATGCAAAATCATATTTATGAAATCTCCAATTTACAGAGTAGGAATCGCTATTAAGAAATCGCAAATAGGAAAACTCATGCCATTCATTCTAAGGTCCCGGTTTAACATTTCCAAAATAGCACTTTCCTATTTTGGAAATGCTAAACCAAGGATGGCTATGGGCAAAGGACCCCTTGATGCACTACAAAAATAGTAGTGCACATGCAAATCACACATATGCCCTAGGGGTATGTATGCGCCCTATTGCATTTAAAAAAAAGCATCTTTTTTTTTTAATTGCATGGTTACCATTAACCTGGAATCGACGTTAATTGCATTTCCTAAATGCCCAAATTTGCGGTTTGTAAATGCTTTGTACATGTGCATGGGAATCGCAAATAGGAAATTCCCGTTTGCGATTGCCTATTTAGGATATCACAAATTGCGATTTCTACTGGGTAGAAATTGCATTTTGCGACCGCTTAAAGTGTTTTGTACGAATGAAAAGGCCATTTAGTGCTTCTTAATCGTCTGAAATAGCGATTTGGTCTGTTAACCCCTTCGACGCTCATGACGAGCTGGGCTCGTCATGAGGTAGCCTCCTCGCACGCTCATGACGAGCCCAGCTCGTCATGTAAAGTGCGCTTTTAAAAAAGTCAGCGCAGGAGCAGAATATCGATCGCACGCATGCGGTTAAGAAATGCTAAGTGGCTTCGTACTTCTGGGACCAGATGTGCAAAATCATGTTTGCGATTTCCTATTAGCAAATTTTAGTACTTCGCTATTAGGAAACCGCAAGCTGCGATGTACAACAGTATGTTAACAATTCGCATTGGGTTGCAAATGGACTTGCCTCATCAGTGTTTATTCACAATTTGCAGGTCATTGTGAATGGCTACAAACACAGGGATGGTGGTCTGCTGGGGTCAGCAGACCACCATGTCTGTGATTGCTTTACAATTAAGCATTTTTTTTTTGTTTAAATGCAGCCTGTTTGCCTAAAAGGAAAACGGGCTGCGCTACAAATATAAAAATGAAAAGTTTTCTTTTCATTTTTTAAGAGTCCTTGGGGACCCCATTCCATTTGTGAAGGGTTAACACCAACTTCAAGTTGGTGCTAAAATGCAATTGTTTTACGACCGCATTTCAGCCACAAAACATCCTTACATACCACTGCAATTAGGTATTAGGAAGGGACGCCCTAAACACGCCCCTTCCTAAAATTGAATCGCAAACCCTATGTGCAATTCGGGAATAGGTTACCGAATCACAAAGAGGGTTTGGTACATTAGAAAATGCTTTTTTCTGATCGCAAATGACCAGGAAGCAGATGTATCAACATCCATGTTTGCGATTCTCAAATAGCGATTTTTTCAGAATCGCTATTTGAGAATTGCAAAATGGGATGTATTAAGAGAATCGCAATTTTTTCGCGATTTCTTAATATTCCTTAATTGCGGTAAGCAAATTGCAAATTGCAATTAAGGAATATTTTCCCATTCATTTCTGTGGGCTAGGAGGCCCATAGGAAGGAATGGAAAGTTATTCTCAATTTGCGATTTGCAATTTGCGACACCCTGCTGCTCCCCTGAAATTTACATGGGTGCGCATATGGCGCACATACATGCCCTAATGGCATGTATGAGCTCCACATGGCACCTATACAATTGGCAAAAAGTGCATTTGTATTAAAAATCACAAATTACGACCAACTACAAGTTGGTGTTAATTTGCGATTTCTTAGTGTAAATTCGCAAAACCGTAATGCTTCATACATAGCATTTAAGGAATCGCAATTTGCGATTCCTTAAATGCTGATGCAAACTTAAGGAATCGCAAAATTTGTGATTCCTTAAGTTTGCGATGCGATTTAAATGATACATCGCAGTTTCCTTTTTTTTGTCGCAAACGCTGCTATTTTACGAATCGCAGCGTTTGCGACAAAAAAAACGTTTGATACATATGCCCCCAGATTCTACAAATCAGCCCTTTGCAAGGATAAAAAAGCTTCGTACATCTGGCCCATGGCCCCTAGGGCCAGATGTACAAACTTCAAATTTTGCATTTCCTAAATAGCGACTCTGTAGGAATTGCTATTTAGGGAATGAAAATGTACAAAATTAGTGATTTCCTAATAGCGATTCCAACAGCGTAGGAATCACTATTAGCAATTCACAAATAGGAAATGACATAGCATTCCTGTCTATGGGCAAAATAGGAAATGGTTTCATTTCTTAAATTGTGATTTCCGAATAGGAAAATTGCAATTTAAGAAATGAAAGCTAAGGGTGCTTTTGGGCTGAAGGCCCCCCTGGAGGCACCCCGAAATTTCATAGTGCACATGTAAGTGCGCATATGCCCAAATGGCATATGTGCATTTCATGTCACATTAAAAAGGCATTTTTTATTTGCACATGATTACCAATGACTTGGAGTCCAAGGTAATTGCATTTCCTATATGATTAATTTGCATTTAGGAAATGCTATCTATATGTGATTTGGGAATCACAAATGGGTAATGCATATTTGCGGTTCCCTAAATCTCGAAGAAGTTAGCAGTTTCATTGCCAAGAACTTTGTCATTCCGGAGGTTCAGTCAATCGATATCTGTTCAGGTGGCAACAATAGGTGTAAACATAAAAAGGGTTGCAGCTATTAGGTAAAAACGTCTGACTGAGCATTGATGCCGTCCATGGCACAAAAAGTTAAGAATATTTTGTGAAACGCTAATGGGATGATAAATACATGTAAAAACCACATTACAATGAGTTGGTTTTCAGCATTTAAGCCAGAAGTGATTTTTCTCCAAGAGGCCCACCTTAAATATAATATTCCTCAGTCCTTTGCTCCTAAGAGATCTTCCTACTCATTCCATGCTTCTGGCAGGGGCTGCCATGAGGGGGGTATTAATTGTCTTTGCAGAACAGTAGATGAATACATGATGTTTTTAGGGGTGTTAAAGGGCATTGGCTTTGGATCAAGGTGGCCGTCAAGGGCAATCTGTTAAATTTGATAATTTATTACAGCTCCATCAGTGACGAGATGGAGCCATTACTACAATTACACAAACTAGCAATGGCAGCCGAAGGCCGAATGATTTAGGTGGTGATTTTAACTTCCTAGACCTTGGCCTTGATACGTCCAATAGGGTGAAAAAACTGCTAAAGCCTCGTATGCTCATAGTCCTTTCCTCGCTCAAGCATGATTTTTCATTAATAGGCCTATGGTGCATGGAGCATTCCCCACTCAAGCAATATACTTGCTACTCATGACTACGCCTTTCGTATAGATGTTGGTTCTCATCACTAGGTCGATCCAGTGACACACAACTAACATCTGGGCTAATGCATTTTCTGATTGTAGGAAAGTGCCCCTTTTCCATGGTTACCCCTCACATTTTGCCTGATATCTGATGCACTTTGAATGTACACTGGGTCCCTGCCAATCAGGTTTCCAGTGCCTGTATGTATTTTTTCCCAAAACTCTACCTTTATTTACACAACTGGCACACCACAGGCCCAGATATAAGTCCCTTGTAAAAGGTATCCCTGGTACCAAGGGCCTGACTGTACTACTTCTAAATGCCATATGTGAATACCGAAAGTCGTAAAGTTAGGATTTTGTCTCAGTTAATTTTAAGCTTTGGTCTTAAGTTTACCAAGTTTACCAATTAGAAATGACACGCAGAAAATTAAAAAGGAAGGCTTGGGCCTGGCAAGAGGGTTAACTTGTCAGGACGAAATGGCAGTTTAAAACTGCACACACCGACTCTGCAATGGCAGGCCTGAGACTAAAGTGTGTGGCACAATCAGTGCTGCATGCCCAGTAGTAGCATTTAATTTACAAGCCTTGGGCACATGTAGTGCACTTTACTAGGGACTTATAAGTACATTAAATATGCCAATTGTGGATAAGCCAATGTTAACATGTTTTAGGGAAAGAGCACATGCAGTTTAGCCCTGGTTAGCAGTGATAAAGTGGCTAGAGTCCTAAACCCAACTACAACGTATTCAGCAAGAAAGAAGGAGGAGGAAGGCAAAAGGTTTGGGGGTGACCCTACAGAAATGGCCAGGTTCAATAAGACATATCACTCAAATTAAGCATACTAACTGATTTAGTTCTAATGCTTAATGGACACTGAGCAGGGATGAGAAAGATTTAACAGAAGAATTAAAGGAGAGGAGATGAAAGGTTGAAGAATAATAAAGAAATGGAGAAAGGAAAATTTGGTGAAAAGAGACAGAAGCGATACAGGATTTAGGGGAACATTAAAAATTGTGTTCGGACCTCTAGTATTGTAAGGGAAAAAGATGAAGTTCAAAATCCAGAATTTGAGGGATGGAGTGACTGTACTTGGGCATATAAGTCTAAGGGAGTTGAGTTTTTGACGAGAAAGTAACTAATTATTATTGAAGTTTAATATGCGGTTGTAAGAATGCTTATTTTCATCTTTCAATTAATTGATTGGCAGTTGCTACTAAGCTTCTGTGTTTCCTAAAGCGTATTCTGTAGATAAAATAAATGACTAGAAAGTAGCGATTCAAGTAAAAGCTTCACTGAGTACTTCAGAATTAGTGTGTGATAGTTTGGACACTATGATTTGTTCTCTATGTATTGTTTTGAACAATTTAAAGATTAAAAACTTGTCTACATTGGTTGACCACCTTGCTACTAACAGAGCAGTAATTTAACTGCTATTAACTCAGCTTCTTGCAATAAGAGCAATGGCTTCGTATAATAGGCTTGCTTCATATATCTTATTTGCAAAAGAGAGTGGAGTCTGTCACATGTTACGTGTTCAGCAGTGCTGCACGTACATCCCAGACATCAGTAACAAGATTAACACATGTGAACAACATAATCTGCGGTTCTAAAGAATTGAAGGATTTGACGGAGACAGATGCCTCGGAAGCCTTAGAGAAAGGATTTTCATGGTTGGTAAATGGCATAGTGGTATGGTCGGTGGATTATCTGGAAAGATTCTAACTCTCATGCTAATTATTGCAATTTGTGTGAGATGTCTATTTCTTTATATATGTGGAGTGAAAATGATTCCTGCAAAGGGTAGCTCACAATGCAATGGAGGAAAGTAGTTGTCTGAATCGAAAAGGAGAAAAAGGCAACTGGCTGAGATTGAGTTGGAAGAGTTGCAGAGACATCTCTATGATGAGCTGAGAGACTTAGAAAAGTGCAGCCAAAGCTTTGAAAGCCGACAACTGTTGTGTAAAGTTAGGGTTTTAGAAAACATGGATGTCATGTGTGGAGACTCCCATAGTAACCAGAGGGAAGGTTTGAAGAAGATTTTTTCCTAATTAAACGATTTACACATATATAAACATTAACATGTGACATGTGTTGCAGCGCAAGCGTGGCAACATTCTATTATACGCTTTCTCTACTTACTACTCTAACCGTACTGTGCCCTTTATGATTAGACAATCTGCTGCATTTACATTTACCACAGAGGCAATGATCCTTTGGTGAATCTTTCTCCGCTGATAGGAGGGTTAGAAATTAGGGTGACCAAAACACCATGTTAGATGTACCATAAGGACCATTAATTGACAGCTAACTCACAAATTTGAGATCAGATTTAGGTTCACCACTCTTAAGGCCATGATGTAAAAATAAAGAATTGCATCAAGAAGACCCAAACTCCTGAAGAATTGAAGGCAGACTAGAATTCTGAAGACTAAAAGTTCTGCTCTAGCTACAGAGAACAAAAGAAGTAGAACTTGCTATTCCTTTAAAGCTCGCTGGTTTTCCTTGCAATGCATTTAAATCATATTTATAAAATAGCACAGTATCAATGAAATAAAAAAACTCAATAATAGACTAAGACAGGTATTTGATTAATTTGGTTACTGTATCAAAGACTCAAAATCCATAGCAATAAGCGATCTTTTTAGAATTTCAGTTAACACGATCACAACTTGCATTAAAGTGCCAAATATTTAGACAAGGCTCTATCAGACAATTATTTTAAAAATCAGTTTACCGAGTTACTGAGTCCCACTACCATTAAAGGCAGAAGGATAGTTTTTTGCCATCCTACGAAGAAGGCCAAAGGGTTCCAATTTAAAGTCCAATACAGGCCAGTCCATTAGCATAGAACAAAAGAAATAAAAGAAAATGAAAATGAAACGGTTGGGCAAAGAAAGTTTCAGTCCATCAGGAACCAACTTTAGTATCAGCAAACTAGTCCAAAACTAAGAGGATAGTTCTCATCAAAATTCGATCATCATATCTTCCTCTCACAAGGTCCACATAGGCATAACTTTGGTGAAAAATAAATACAAAATATCAGTCTAATGTAGCAGCTAAAATCTTGTTCCCACAGTTACTCATTTACTATACAAATAAAGCAGCATTCCACTAATTGTAAAAAAAACATTCATTAGATTTGGGGAAAGGTCAGCATTAGAGAAAAAGCATTTTCGGAAAAGCCTTTAAATTGCCATGACACATTTCAAATTAAATAAACTCCAAATTAAACATAACACAATAAATCATTTCAAATAGGGTATATGTAGAACTTTCACCAGACATTATTATATAGAAATACCCTTCTACCACCATTTTTCTCAATATTCATATGAGTAAATATTTTCTAAATGCACACCAAAATTCCATTTTTACTTTTCATAAACCAAAGAATCGCTAGTATTATATGAAATTTTAAGATAGTACTATGGGGGTCATTGGGATGACGGGCGGACTTTGTCCGCCCGCCACCCTATCGGTATTCGGGACCGCCAGCCATAAGGGCGGGGGTGCCGTTGGGGGAATTAGGATGTGCCCGCCACAGTGGCGGGCACATCCTTCATCTTTAGCAGTGTGGCGGGCGGTGCACTGTGCACCGCCCGCCACAATGCTAAAAATGTTTAAACGCATTTGCATATGCAAAGCGGCAGGCACCGCGCGGTGCCTGCCGCTTTGCATATGCAAATGTGGGGGGGCACCAGAGGTACCCCCCGTTTGCAGCCCCCACCCCTCCTTCACTCTGGGGGCCCACAGGGGGCCCCCAGAGGGAAGACCGCATGGCCACGGAAAGGCATTGTTAAATGCATTGTCAAATGCCCATTGTAATATGTCTGATAGACACCGCCACCATATTAATCCTTTTCCGCCCCGGCCGCAAGGCGACCAGGGCGGAAAAGCGGCGGACGGTCTTTCCGTCCGCCGAGGTCCCGTCCGCCATACTAATATGGCGGGGGGGAAACGAGTGAGGATGGCGGGCGGATTGCCCCCGGCAAGCTGGCGGTGGCTACCGCCAGCCTGGCGGGGGCAATCCGCCCACCATCCTAATGGACCCCTTTAGTTTCTACACATGTTTACACCGACTTTTCTAAATGGTGCATTCTAACACAAGGCATTAGAAACACTAGGCCACTTTACTAATAGCACAATTTCATCAGTAAATGCTAATAAACAACATATTCATAAGAATATCTCATTAGAGCAACTAAGTTATATGTAATAGTATTACTTTTTATTATGTTTTCTTCATTTTACATTTTAAACCATGCTTTTACGGTGCGTCTACTACACTTGTCTCAGCTTCATGTGTCACTGTGTCTAACATGTACAAAGTTTACTTTCAGTTTTTTGTCTCTTTAATCAGTACATGTATTGTGTACTATGATTTTTAAATTGTGCTTCATCACACGCAAATATATAGAAAGTGCATTTTCCTTACTTAAATTGACTCTAGTTAATGTAGCTGTGTTTTAAAATGTTTAAACGTCTGGTTGGCATCCTGCTTTCTTTTTATTTCAGGAGGACTTGACTCCACATATATTATCAGTATATCCTTGGAGTTCTGGGTTCTTTTATGTAATTCTTGTTGAATGGTAACCAGCTGTTGTGAAGCACCTGCAAAGAACAGCCTTGGAAAATGTATCTCATTATGTTACTGTTTTCTGCAAGTTTGAAGGACGTTTGTGGAAGCTTCTTTGTGTACTGGAATGAGAAAATTAATGATGATGTGTTATGAAAATATAGGTACATCTGATTGGTTCCATGCATGGGAATCAGCTGGAGGTGTAGCAGAATGTTAGAAGCATTTGTTTGAAAGTAGAGAAATATAGATTGGAGTTTAGATGCCTTTCTATCTGACTTTAGATTTCCTTCTTCCCTCATTTAGAGCAGATGCTTGCTAGACCCTTTCAGAGGATTTCTGGCAGAATCCCGCTACCCTGACTTCTCTTCAGATTGCTCTTGACTTTTCCCTATGTACGCAGTTTACGGAGTTTCCCAATACTTGAGAACCTATTTGCTCTATTGTATTTGAGACAACTTTGGGGCATATTACCAACAACTAGCGATAATTTTTGTCTCTAACTTGTTTAGAGACAAAAATTATCGCCGCACATCGACGATTTTTATCGCAGATAAACATTAGCAAGGTTTATCGCAAATGCGATAAAAAACGGCCGCAATGCATGAATATCGCTGAAAAGTCAGCGATATTCATGCATTATCGAGCAAATGCTCTTAGCCATGTTATCCACCTCCCATTGGATAACATGGTGAAGAACTGCTCAGGGCAGGTGTTAGCTTTTGGAGATATTCGCGCTTAGCGCGAATATCTCCAAAAGTTGGTAATAGGAGATAGTGATGTTAGCGACTGTTTCCAGTCGCTAACATCTTGGCACGCCCACTTTGCATGTCATTAGTGATAAATATCACTGACATGCAAAGCGGGGCCCAAGATGGTCGCTATCTCCTATTAGCTGTCACTAACTGGTGTTAGCGACAGCTTGGTAATAGGGAGATAATTTTATCTCCGCTTTCTTGGCTTTTAAAGCCAAAAAAGCGGAGATAAACCCCCTTGATAATATGCCCCTTTGTCTCAGTATGTCTTTGCTCCTTTTTTTTTTATTGCTTTAAATAAATTGACTAATGCATTTGGACCAGGATTTGCACGGAGCAAAGTGTCCTAACACAAGTATAGCTGCATGAACTCATAATAGCCACCGCTAGGCATTTGTGCCTGAAGTTGTCTAAATGCACAGGAAGATAAGATCCAGGGGCATATTACCAACAACTAGCGATAATTTTTGTCTCTAACTTGTTTAGAGACAAAAATTATCGCCGCACATCGGCGATTTTTATCGCAGATAAACCTTGCTATTAGCAAGGTTTATCGCAAATGCGATAAAAAACGGCCGCAATGCATGAATATCGCTGAAAAGTCAGCGATATTCATGCATTATCGAGCAAATGCTCTTAGCCATGTTATCCACCTCCCATTGGATAACATGGTGAAGAACTGCTCAGGGCAGGTGTTAGCTTTTGGAGATATTCGCGCTTAGCGCGAATATCTCCAAAAGTTGGTAATAGGAGATAGCGATGTTAGCGACTGTTTCCAGTCGCTAACATCTTGGCACGCCCACTTTGCATGTCATTAGTGATAAATATCACTGACATGCAAAGCGGGGCCCAAGATGGTCGCTATCTCCTATTAGCTGTCATTAACTGGTGTTAGCGACAGCTTGGTAATAGGGAGATCATTTTATCTCCGCTTTCTTGGCTTTTAAAGCCAAAAAAGCGGAGATAAACCCCCTTGATAATATGCCCCCCAGTGCGGGAAATACAGCGAAACAAGATCCTTTTCAAGTGACTGTAGACCTCCTTACAAAAGAGCTCCCTGACATAGGTTCCACAATGTCAAAAGCAGATTCGACAATTTCAGGCTTGTCATTTAAAACTAAATCTGTATGAACATACATCTCAGCCTTTAACAAGGATCTGGAAACGACAGAAAGAAGACGAAAGAGGAGGAAACAAGCTGGAATAGCATTCCCGCTATGACAACATTCACTTTTATGTTACTTGAAATAAAAACAGAGAAGTATGATATAATCTGAAGGATTTCCTTCCTGTCTTAATACCTGAAATTGCTTGAAATAACCTACCCTTCACGGAACATCAAGAATTCCAGGGCGCCCATCAGGTATGCCCTCAGCAACAGGCAACAGATGACCAACCTCGACCCATGGTTCTTTGCATCTTCTACCACCAATAATCTAGAGTAGTACACTGGCTGCAAAAAAGAATGTCCCTTTCTTACTTGACAGAGGGCTCATATGCACATCTGCTGACTACTCTCCTGAAGCTAATATTAAGAGGAACAAGTTCCTGGCACAATGACTCAGACTACAACAGCATGACATCAATAGGGCCATCTAAATCCTTCAACTACGCTAATTACAGTAAGTGTCAAAACAACAGAATGCTGAGAAAGGTATGTCTTGGAAGATTTTCTAGAGGTTTTGGACTCAGCTCTCATGGAAATAGCGACGGATAACCACGTACACCCTCAGGAACAGTTACATAGTAGTCAGCCCATGGGGCTAAGTTGCGCATGTGTAAATCCCACTTCATTCATTCATTCAGCAAATGGCACAATGATCACAGAAACATTAATAAACAGTCTGGATTCCAAGATAGGCAGAAAGACTTGACGAACTACACCACATTTTTGAAACATTGAGAAAGAGACAAGTCCAGATCACCATTGAAAGAAGCCTCTAACATTAATGTAGGAGTGTATATTTATTTCAAATTCCAAAATTTCTTGACTATTTGATAAACCTCTAACATTACCTGTTTGATTAAGCTCTCTTGATGCATTTTTGCCCTGGTTTATGTACTTTTTCTTACTTGCACACCGGCCATCCCTCTCAAGTATAAACCATACTAATGCTAACATAAACGCCTGCAGATTTATTAGATCGCTCAGATCACCATCTAATTTTAGCCAAATGATTACATACCACATGGCACATTCCTGATACTTGATTAAGGAGAATCATGCCTGCCACTCCCTTGAACACTATGGTAGTGCAGATGCGCCATGCTTGTAGCATTAATAGGTTACACATTTCCCAGTCACCATTTAGTCAACAACTTGCTGATATTTTCTGTTCCATCATCATGTTGGCTTCTCCTTTTAGCTCTGATTCGCAGTTCTGAAGTTTGGCTCCCAGCCCATAATACACTTTATCGCAAAGCACAACCCTAGGAGAGAGTAGCCACCATAAGCACATTCTCCCACCAGTGCGTTTCCTTTTACTCCACCTCTATTTCATTCCATAGTTGTGTAACCTTCCGGTATAACATCACTAAGGACACACACTGTTTACCTGTGCAGTGGCCAGGCAATGGTATTCTGTTAGCTGTTACAACACTATAGATCACCTCTCTCATTGTTGGTGGCATATCACATTATATTTAGAGGAAAACAAATACAATACCTTAACATAATCGCTGTCTTGCAAGAAACTCACTTGATTCACTCTGAATTGTTGGCAATAATGCGACTGGGTGGTACTGTAAAGAGTAGTATTTGCAATGCTGATCCCCAAAGTCAGACCTCTAATGCAAACAACTGTCCCATGAAATTAAGCGTTCCCACCCTGATTAGGAAATAGTTGCCCCATGAGGCTCTCAAAACAGGACAAGATCCAGAATGCTGATATGCTTTTCCGAAAATGAAAACACTAGAACAGGTCTTTGCACTTGGAGTAATATACACACCCAAAGTGAATAAACAAGCCTTTCTATCTGAGCTGTTGAGGGTATTCACAGACCTTTGGCTACTGCAGTGGAGGGTGAGGACTAGAACCTAGTACTTGTTCATGTACTGAACAATTTTTGCCCAATTGACATGACAATGTAATGTAAATTACATGTAATGAAAGTAATGAAGCGCTGCTCTGCATTATGGGAAGTAGACAATGACAAGGACTTATACTGCCTGGTTCATCCATGTTAAAGAAACTATTTAACAAGGAACAAAGTGAAACCAGAGAAAACAGTCAGTAATCTGACCGCCCAGAAAGGGCAAAGCTTCAAACTGCAAGAAACATGATGAGCATAGACAGTAAGTGAACACATTATGAACCATCCATTTCTGCCAGAGGGAAGTACAACTGTCTTCCAGCAAAAGTGACCCAATGGGACATACGTTCACACACAGCTTTGAAATCTTAGAGGCCCTTCCATCATATTATGGGTCAGAAAATTCTGATACAAAAGCGAGGTGGAGCATGTTCTTAGGTCTCCACATCTCCCTATGTTAGGTTAGCCCCAGAAGGAAGGGTCTTAGGTGGTGAACTGTCAGAAGATGTGACAGTGGAAGCAATTTCTTATTTAAGTACTTGTAGGTCTCCACAAAAAGATGAATTCCCAAGTGTTGGGAGGGAAAAGTCCCCTGCATGGTAAAAAGAGTATGTTCCTCTGCCCTGCCATCTACATGAAAAACTAGTATCCAGATTTTTATTTGGGCAAAGGCGGTATGCTAATACAGCTGCTGTGAGATTCAGGCCCAATTATGGTAAAAACAAGAACCAGAACCTATTCTGTGGCATAGAAGGATGGGCCATGCATACTCACTGGAGTGACATGAGACTGCTGTCAGTGTATTGTCAGTATATTGTGGTTTTGGCATACAACACTGACGGGAGTGTACCGATATTTGATATTTAATAGTTTTTGGCAGAGCCTTCATGTTTGACTCTGAGGAGTGAAGTCTGCTGGCTCATGCGTGTAACTTTTTGCTGGGATATGACAGTCCGACCCAACAGGGCGAGACGTGGCGATCGTTCCACGGTCCAGGCAGCATCTGTTGTTGGCGGAGGACGTGGAGCCTGATCCCTGAAGCACAGCAGTCTGGTGGCTGTGCCCATCTCTTGTGTAGGCCCTTGTTGTCCCTGCCTTTAGCAACGGAGGGACGGGGCAGACTCCAAGATCCTGAGCGGCGCCGGATGCCGGTGGGGTGTGCAGGAGGATGCGCCTACTGGTGAGAGTAGGGGCAGTGGTGCAGCGGTGCAGGCGGTGATTATTAAGGGTGGAGTGAGAGAGGCCGGAACCCCCCTGCAGCACTGAAACGGCTTGATGAGTCCCGGGCTGTGCACCAGGTAGACACAGAGATGAGGCCTACCCTCAGTGACAGCCATAGCGGTATCCTACTGCGCCACAGAGAGGAACAGTGATGTGCAGCAGGCCAGAAGCTCTGTCGATCACTCTCAGGCATGGGGATGGTTGCAACCCTGCATGCCCCCCTGGGCCGAGGGGGGACCAGCGGCCAGTTCTCCTTCTCTCCCTCTCTTCTCCCCCCCCCCCCCCCCCCCCGCGAGTAACTGGGAGTACCTGAGGTGCACGGACGGCACAGGGACTGGCCCCAGAAGCAGCTGCTATTAGAGGGTGGCATGATCTGTGTACAGTATCTAGAGTAGGGTGACCAACCGTCCGTAAATTTCACGGACAGTCCGTAATTTTGGCCGTCCGTCCGTTGTCCGTGAAGGATTCTTTAACGGACGCCATTTGTCCGTAATTTTAACCAGGCGCAGCTTTCACCCACCTCCCTTCTTGACACCGATGCTGTTCCAAAGCTCAGACACCCCGCAGCATTGGAGAGGCACAGCGGGGTGGCAACCATCACACCTCCAGCCCTTGACTTCAGCCCTTGATGAGCTGTTAAGAGGTGCTTGAAGGTGACTGAGAGGGAGGGGCTGCAGCGTCTGGAGCAGGGGGCATCTATTTAGATGCAAACAGCCCTGAATGCGTCTCTGCTATTTAGAGGGGGGCTCACACATTCCATTTCTACCCAGGGGCCCAAACATCCTAGACTGGCCAGATTACACAGAGGCAGCACTGGTTCTCTCTCGTCACAGAGCTTAATTACTGTCACTAAATTGTAAGCAAACCTCGGTTCTTCAAACATGCAGTCTATAATGTAATAAAATTAAGAAATGGCACAATCACACCCACACTGATTAACAAAGGACAATCAGTTAAACCAGTTCTCTTAGAGTATCTCCCGTAAGTACTGTACATCACAGTTGGGGATGGCATTTTGGACAGAGAGCCTGTCATCTCGTTGTCTTGTGCAGGAGGGGGCGAGGAGCCCAAGATGATACTAGAATACTGCATGCCCACCCTGGTGGATCCTGTTCCCCCTCCTGTGATGGCTCCTGTCCCCCCTCCCCTCCGCCTGTGATCGCTCCTGTTCCCCCCCTGTGAATGCTTCTGTCCTCCCACTGTGGTGGACCCTGTCCCCATCCCCCGCCCCTGCCTGTGATGGCTCCTGTCCTTCCGCCTCGACCTGTGGTGGATCCTGTCTCCGCCCTGGGTGGCTTCTGTCCCAGTCCTGGAACGGTTCCTGCAGCGAGGGTGAAGTTCCTGATGGGTCTCTTCTCAAAAGGGCTCAGCTCAAATTAATATGGAAGGGATGGGTGAATGGCTGGATGAATTAGTGAAAGGATGAATGGATGAATGAAAGATTGAATAAATGGATAATGAGAGGATTGATGGATTGATGAGTGAGGGGAAGTATGGATGAGAGAAAATGTAAATAGCTGGATGTATGGGTGGAAGGGTAGCTGGATGATGGATGAGGAGAACGATGGATGAGGGGAAGGATGGATGGATGAGTGGAAGGATGGATGGATGAGGGGAAGGATGGATGGATGAGGGGATGGATGGATGAGGGGAATGATGGATGGATGAGGGGATGGATGGAGGGGAAGGATGGATGGATAGATGGGTGAGGGGAAGGATGGATGATGGATGAAAGGAAGGATGGATAAGGGGAAGGATGGAAGGATGGAAGGATGAGGGGAAGGATGGATGGATGAGTGGAAGGAAGGATGGATGGATGAGGGGAAGGATGGATGGATGAGGGGATGGATGGAGGGGAAGGATGGATGGATGGGTGGGTGGGTGAAAGGATGGATGGACGATGAGGGGATGGATGGATGATGAGGGGGGAGGATGGATGGATGATGAGGGGAAGGATGGATGGATGGTGAGGGGGTGGGTGAAAGGATGGATGATGAGGGGAAGGATGGATGGATGATGAGGGGAAGGATGGATGATGAGTGGGTGGGTGAAAGGATGGATGGATGGAGAGTGGGTGGATGGATGGATGGTGAGTGGGTGGGTGAAAGGATGGATGGGTGGGTGGGTGGGTGGGTGGGTGGATGGTGGGTGGGTGAAAGGATGGATGAGTGGGTGGGTGGATGGTTGGGTGGGTGGATGATGGGTGGGTGGGTGGGTGGATGAGTGAAATGATGGATGGATTGATGGATTGATAAGTGCAAGGGTGAATGAATGTATGTATGAGTGAAAGGGTGGATGTAAGGATGGAGGAGTGAGTGAAAGGGAGGGTAGATGGACAAAAGGATGAATAGATGTGTGAAGGAGTGAAATTATAGATGGATGAGTGATAGGGTCAATGGATGGATTCATGAGTGGATGAGTAGACGGATGAATGGGTGGGTGGATGGAAGGAAGGAAGGCTAAGTGAAAGGGTCGATGGAGAGAGAAAGGGAGGATGGATGGATGATTAAAAGAGTGGATGGGTGGAAGGATTAGTAAGTGAAAGGATGGCTGGATTGGTGAAAGGGTAAATGGCTGGATGGATGAGTGAATGGATGGATGGGATGAAGAGTGGATGGATAAGTGTACAGATAGATAGGGTGAAAGGGTGGATGGATGGATAATGGATGGATGAGTGAAAGGATGGATGAAGGGATGGATGGAGGGATGGATGAAGGGATGGATGAGTGAAATGATAGATGGAAGGATACATGATGGATAGGTTTGCAAATGTTGAATATGTTTGAAAATGGCTGGGCTTAATTATATACTATTGCGCGACCTCTGATGTGTCTGTAAATCTTACCTATTGTCCTGAAGTTTTGTCCTGAATTTTGACCTCCTGTCCTGAATTTGTGTCCTGAATTTTGACCCTCTGTCCTGAATTTTTACACTCACCGTCCTGAATTTGCACCAATGCCAGTTGGTCACCCTAATCTAGAGCCCTATGTGAAGGCCTGACCGTGCCCGAGCTCTGCTGAACGTCGTCACAGAGCCCTCTCTGCAGGCGCGCAGACATACTGGATGGGGCCCTTGGGGGCAGCAACTAGGGGTGCCGGATCCGCTTTGCCTTCCTGGGTTGAGCCTGACTACTAGTGACCCTGCGGATTCCCCAGCAAGGGAGATTGAGCACTACTTCTGGGTAAGGGAAGTCGACAGTGCAGGCAGACAAGCTGCACCTGTATCTCAACACCACTGCGGGCATCCGACTGTTGCCCTCCTGCTTCCCTCTGGTACTTTGCCGGGAAAGAGAGCATCAGCACAATACTGGGAGCGCTGAAGTACCGAGCACAGCGGGGTGCACGCATATTGGTTGTGATATGCAATAATGAGTCTGTACTAACACTCCTCATATACGGCTGGGACACCGTGAAACCATTATCTGGGTGGCCACCTGGATAGCGGCGCTGTCATATTTACTATTACCACTGAAAAGACTAAAACCGAGTGCACACCTCCTAGAACACAACGACCCTGCACCGGGTGATAGTGGACAGCTGCGGGTATTCACTGTTAGACATGGGACGCCCCAAAGGCAAACTGTAAAAGGCGGCAGCCACAAACTCCCAAACTGCTGACGATCAGGAGCTCAATACTAACACGCAATCACTCTCCTGTATACCGCCCATGAACGAAATGGAACCTCTGAACAAATTGAACTTGATTTTAAATGAAATAAGAGAATCCAGAAAAGCGCTGGAACAACAAATTGGTACCATCACAACTGGCCCCACTTTGCTAAAGGCAGATCACACTAAATTGGCAACTACAGTGAAAGATGACAGCTCAGCCCTGCAAGAAATACTACCTCAACACAAAGAACACACGTCACAAATCCAGACCCTACAGAGACAATTCTCTGGCCTTTTAGACAGGGTTGAAGATGCAGAGGGCAGGGCCAGATGGAATAATATACGCATGATTAGGCTCCGAGAGCGTTGTGAAGTGGAAGACTCCACCATGTTTATGGAACAGTGGCTTCGAACACATGTGGCCCCTGATGGACTTTCTGACTTTTTTTGCATCGAAAGAGGCCACAGAATCCCTACTGGACAACCGAAGGTAGGAGTATTGCCAAGACCGCTAATAGTCAGTGTTGGACCCGGGCCTTGTGGCTGGTTCACCCCTGAACTTTTTGCTTTTTATGGCGTTCATGATTTCTGGCTTGGCGCACTTTTTCCCTGGGTCCCAGAGTAAAGTGCGTGCGTGTAGTATGGCTGGCCTGCCCTCCCATAGGAATGCATGGGGAATGTGTGTGTCCCTGGTAGTTCCTGATGCGTGGGGAGTGCAGGCTCGAGTTTAGTATGTGTGAACTCGTGAGAGTGAGTGCTGCACAATGGTATGTGCGGCTTGTATGTGTCTAGAAGGGAAGCGCCATTTCTAGACATGGCTGTACGTGTGCAGTGAGGGTGCTGGAGTGTGATTGGCTGGAGCTGGCTGGCATGCCAGGCTCCAGGAAGTCTGGATGGGTCTGCCCGGTGGTGAGTGTGAGATTAGCATGAGTGATGTGTGGGAGGAGTATACCTGTGTCCTGGATGGGCTGGGTTTTCCCCACACAATGCTGGCTCCGCCCCCTTGTGGTGTGTCTAATGACCCAAGCCCTGCCAGTGAATAGAGGGGGTGGTTGAGGTAAACAGAGTACTCAAGAACCAGCTGCGACTGGTTCCGCCCCCACCCTGCACCTTCAGACAAAGGGAAATACTGTATAAAAATGGGGCTGTGTCCCCACTGAAGTTGTTCTCTTCCAGGATCCTGAGGGGGGCTGTTGCTGCTGCTGCTGGGCCAGAGGACCGCCACTTGGGGTGTCTCCCTGCCTGGAGACCCAGTGAGCTGGCTCTGGGCCCAGCCTTGCCCCCCTGCCTGCCCAAGGACTTGCTGGAACTCTGCCCTGCTTGCTGAGGGCACCTGGGAGCACTTTATTCTGCTCGTAGCGCTAGGAGCGCGCTTTATGCCCTCTAGCGCTTGGAAGCGCTTTATTTTTGATTATAGCGCTGTGATTATCTGCCTAGCGCCTGGGAGCGCTTTGTTTTACTGATTGCGCTTGTGAGCGCTTTGGTTGCAGAGGCCGGTGCCCACCCGGCGTTGTCCGCCCTGATCGAGTGCCTACCTCGATCTGTTCTGAAGAGGGGAGCCGGTGCCCACCCGGCGTTTGTGGCAGATTGTGGCCGTGAGGTCTTCCCCCGGGCCGCCGCTCTGCCTACGGCGACCCGGAAGCAGCTGACAGGCCGGCCAATCGCGGCGCGGCCTGCCCGGAAGTCCCGCCCCCGCAGCCAGAAGCAGGAAGCGGCCGTCTCCTCCGGGGCTCCCGAGGGAGAGACAGAGCCCCGGGGTGTCCCGCCGAGGAGCCTGGACGTGTGCCCCGGGCGGAGCACGAAAGAGGAGTTCCCCGCCCGACGGGAGCAGAGCCAGAGGAGACCGAGGAGAGTCCCGAGGAGCGGGAGCTCTCCAGCCGGCCGCCAGAACCCGGTGAGTGCATTCTGTCGAGCCCGGAGAGGCACGTGGGGCATTTGGTAGCTCTGAGTCCCCAAGAGGGGGACTCCACCGAGGCGCCACAGTTGTTTGCAGAGGCCCACGAGGGCCTGGGGGCATTTGTCGTTTAGGAGCCCCGAGGCTCCCAGGGCATTTCCATTGGTTCCTTTGAGTCCCAAGAGAAGGGTCTCCGACGACGCGCAGATGGGTGAAGGGCCTAGATAGGCTCTTGAAGGGCATTTGCATTTGTTTCCGAGTCCACGAGGGACTCACCCGAGGCTCCGGGGGCATAATTTGGTAGTTGAGCCCGAGAGGCTCAAGGGGGCAATTATTTCACGAGCCCTGAGAGGCTCTAAGCGCCCCATTTTCCCTTCGAGTCCCCCAGAGGAGGGGACTCCAACCCGAAGCGCCCCACATGTTCGAGGGTCCCCCGAGAGGGGCCCCCTGCCGCCCACATCAGTGTTGAGGAGCCCAGAGAGGCTCCTGGGGGCAATCTGTCCTGTGAGCCCAGAGAGGCTCGAGGTCAGTTCTTTGGTTATGAGCCCAGAGAGGCTCAAGGGGGCAAGTTGATTTTGTGAGAGCCCTGAGAGAGGCTCAGCAGTGCCCTAATTGTTTTGCGAGCCCAGAGAGGCTCTGAGGGTGCCATTTCCTTGCTTTGAGAGCCCCGAGAGGCTCTTGCGCCCACAGTGGTGGTTCTTGAGCCTGCGAGGCTCCAGCGTTGGCCCATTACTGATGATCCAGTTGCCCAGCACTTTGTGGGCAACTGCTCCGTTTAGGCCCTGACATTGGGACACAGGAACAGTCACAGGTGGTGACTTGTGAATTTGGCGCCATTGCAATGGTACTTTTCTTACACCTCTGAATGTTGATACATCATGTGTTTTATTTCCCTACACCGCTGAATGTTAATGCATCATGTGTTTTGTTCTAACACCCCTACAGGTATTATGATATGTAGGTGGTTGTTTTCTCCCTAGTACAGGTGGTGCTAGTGAGGTCCTGTTACCAGTGATTACTGGTTGTGTGCTCTATTTTTATATTGTGTGCTACAGTGATTTTCGTTTCTACAAAGTTCTAAAAGTGCTGATACCCCTGACAGTGGTCCAAGTGGCCCTGTCCTGTACAAATATCCCTTGTAAACTCTGCCCGTGCCTGTTGGCACAGTGTAACAAGATGTGTGTTTTATCTGATGTATATTTATTATAATACAAAGGCTATTTTTATATAACCTTGTGTGGAGTTTTCCTTTGTGGTGGGCCTTTGGTTGTTGTTGCTGGGGTGCATGCGCAAATACTTAACTTACATCGCCTCCAAGTTTAGCCTTGCTGCTCGCGCCACGTTACCTAGAGGGTGAGTAGGGGTTATCTTGGCGTGTAACTCCCTTGCCCTGACTTGGGAGTGGTGGTCTCTGACTGACTTTGGCGAAAGCCCTTGCCAGCCAGGGATCCCATTTCCAACATTGGCGGCTGCGAGTGGGATAAGGATTTGTGTTTGCGTTGTACCACAGTAGCGGCTGGTCGCACTTCAAAGCTCTACATTTTTAGATAACCACATTTTGGGGATTATTGTTTTTGGTGAAATTCCATTGTTTCTTCTCCTGAAGAGTGTCATTTGATAATTGTGTTCAGTACATTTGTCCCCCGCCCTGCTTCCAGAGTTTGGTACCTGTGTCACATATGGTCAGGTTGAGAAGTCAGGGGTGGTAAAACTGCCTTACCGATCCGAGGGGAGGGTGTGTGTGGATGAATGGTGTGTTTTCCTGGACGCATGAGTGAGTTCTCTTTGATAAGGAGATTGTTGAAATTTTGGAATTGTGTACTCTTACTTCAGATTGCTAGGTCCCTTGTGTTGCACGTGTCTGTGAGCATCCTGTCAAGATGGAATCTCCTTTTAACCTCTGTGGCCTGTTTAAGTACAGTGTGCATGAGTTGGTACGGTTTTGTAAGGAGAGAGACATCCCAGTGAGTGAGTCAGACACCCAGTCCAAGCTTAGGGATAACATGATCCTGTGGCAGAAGAGGGACTGGGAGCGTGAGCACAGTGAGAGAGAGAGGGCCCGGGCCGCACACCATGAGGGTGGTGGGTCTGAGGGGAGCCCTGAAGAGTCTGATTTGGAGAGTGAGTTTGACAGTGGATGGGCACCAGCAGAGAGCGAGTACCCCCTAGAGAGCGAGTCCCTTGCTAGGTCCAGTGTCAGATGTAGCACCCCATCCCCTTCCCTGTCCCCAGATGAGTGGTTGGATAGGAGAGAAGAGAGGGAGCACCAGCTGGCCATGGAGAAGCTCAGGTTAGAGTATGCCAGAGAGATGGCGCAGCTGGGTGTGAATGAGCGGATTGCGGAGGCTGAGAGAGCCTTGGCCAGGGAGAAGATAGCCCTAGAGGGTAGGGTATCCCCTGACCGCAGTCCTAGTTTTCTGGATTCCCCAGGGAGGGTTGGATCCAGTGGTGGCAGCATTAGAGAGTTTGGTGCGGGAAGTGCCATGCCCCGTTTCCAAAGAGTGGTACCTTGTTCCCGAGAGGACAGGTAAAGATTGAAGTTCGGGGGCAGTAGGAGACTGCCTCACCAGGATTGGGCGGACTATGTGGATGATTGTCATGATGCCCTGCTTGATTGGCTAGAGGTTCATGGGGAACCTGATTTTGAGGGTCTGCTCAACCTGGTTATCAGAGAGCAGCTGTTCCATTGTTTTGTGCCAGAGTTGCGCAAACACCTGTCAAGAGGTGACTATGTTAGTCCTTGGAAGCTTGCAGAGGAAGCAGACCGCTGGGAAGGTGACGGAGGTTCTGACACGTCATGGGTGAGTGAACCCGAGAGTAGTGGGTCAGGTATCTTCCAGACCAGTGTGGTGGAAGAGGCTCAGAGTAGCCCAGCTAGGTCCCAGAGTAGCGAGAGGGGTGTAGGGGCTCACGTCTTGTCTCAGTGGAGTAAGAGTGAGTGGGGGACTGAGTGTTCCCAGGTGCCCGAAACCCAGTCTCAGAACTTGGATGGTTTCTTGAGGGAACACCAGGTTGGGGGCCTAGGCTGTCCTGTTAGGCCCCTTGAGGGGGATCTCCTAGTGTCTAAAGAACCTGGAGTATCTTTAAATAGTGTTCCAGTGGTTCTGGTGTCCGGCAGTGCCGCTCCCGTTGGGGTGGCACAGAAGTCCAAAGTGAGGAGTGAATGGGGGATGTGTTCCCCAGTGGGAGAACCAGTGGGTCAGGGACTACCCAGTTGGGCGAAGTTCCCGGTTAGTGACCATGGTGACACCACTTCTGTTCTGGGGGATCTTCCCGCACTGTCAGGTGGACAGGGGACGGGAGATCTGCGCCAGACAGACAGTCACACAGCACATGAGTCATGTGTTAGACTCAGGGGGATGGTGAGTGAGTCCCCAGAAGTCCTGGAGTGCCAGGCAATTATCCCACCTGTGGGTTTAGACCGAAGGTTGGGAGGCCAGGTTCAGGATCGGCCTGACCTGAAGGGTGGGACGTCTGTAACCAGAGTCCTAGCCGGTACTTCTTCCAGGGGTACCTCTCCAGTTGGGAGGGTGCAGCACTCTGGAAGGGGGTGCAGAGGGTGGGAGAGCCCGCCTCTGACCCCGGTGCAACCTGAGGGGTTAAACCCTGGGTTGGAATGGCGTTCTAGGTGTCCCCCTCGCAGGAGGAGGAACCCTAGAAGAAGAGGTAGGGGGAGGAGAGCCTTCCCTGAGACTCCTGGTCCGCCTGAGGTTGTAGACCCTAGGCTGGAGAACCAGTGGCAGTCTAGCCCTGTCTTGCAAACAGGAAGAGTGGAGAATGGACACTATGTGCCAGGGGTTACTACCCCCCACTCTGTGGATAGGCAAGGACCGGTGGCACCTGGGTGGCCCAGGGCCTGGTCCTGGCCGCGGACAGCTTGGGAGTACCAGTGGGGTAGCCCAGCTGTTCCAGATGGTGGTTTGAGAAGGAATCCCAGGGGTTCACAGTGGCGTGGAACAGGACGGTGTCCCGGCAGTGGCGGGCCCGTGTCCGTGTTCTTTCGCCCAAAGCAGGGAAGCCCATCACGGTGGTGATCGGTCTACCCTGCGTTTTGGCTGGAAGGGGGTTGTGTTGGACCCGGGCCTTGTGGCTGGTTCACCCCTGAACTTTTAGCTTTTTATGGCGTTCATGATTTCTGGCTTGGCGCACTTTTTCCCTGGGTCCCAGAGTAAAGTGCGTGCGTGTAGTATGGCTGGCCTGCCCTCCCATAGTAATGCATGGGGAATGTGTGTGTCCCTGGTAGTTCCTGATGCGTGGGGAGTGCAGGCTCGAGTTTAGTATGTGTGAACTCGTGAGAGTGAGTGCTGCGCAATGGTATGTGTGGCTTGTATGTGTCTAGAAGGGAAGCGCCATTTCTAGACATGGCTGTACGTGTCCAGTGAGGGTGCTGGAGTGTGATTGGCTGGAGCTGGCTGGCATGCCAGGCTCCAGGAAGTCTGGATGGGTCTGCCCGGTGGTGAGTGTGAGATTAGCATGAGTGATGTGTGGGAGGAGTATACCTGTGTCCTGGATGGGCTGGGTTTTCCCCACACAATGCTGGCTCCGCCCCCCTGTGGTGTGTCTAATGACCCAAGCCCTGCCAGTGAATAGAGGGGGTGGTTGAGGTAAACAGAGTACTCAAGAACCAGCTGCGACTGGTTCCGCCCCCACCCTGCACCTTCAGAAAAAGGGAAATACTGTATAAAAATGGGGCTGTGTCCCCACTGAAGTTGTTCTCTTCCAGGATCCTGAGGGGGGCTGTTGCTGCTGCTGCTGGGCCAGAGGACCGCCACTTGGGGTGTCTCCCTGCCTGGAGACCCAGTGAGCTGGCTCTGGGCCCAGCCTTGCCCCCCTGCCTGCCCAAGGACTTGCTGGAACTCTGCCCTGCTTGCTGAGGGCACCTGGGAGCACTTTATTCTGCTCGTAGCGCTAGGAGCGCGCTTTATGCCCTCTAGCGCTTGGAAGCGCTTTATTTTTGATTATAGCGCTGTGATTATCTGCCTAGCGCCTGGGAGCGCTTTATTTTACTGATTGCGCTTGTGAGCGCTTTGGTTGCAGAGGCCGGTGCCCACCCGGCGTTGTCCGCCCTGATCGAGTGCCTACCTCGATCTGTCCTGAAGAGGGGAGCCGGTGCCCACCTGGCGTTTGTGGCAGATTGTGGCCGTGAGGTCTTCCCCCGGGCCGCCGCTCTGCCTACGGCGACCCGGAAGCAGCTGACAGGCCGGCCAATCGCGGCGCGGCCTGCCCGGAAGTCCCGCCCCCGCAGCCAGAAGCAGGAAGCGGCCGTCTCCTCCGGGGCTCCCGAGGGAGAGACAGAGCCCCGGGGTGTCCCGCCGAGGAGCCTGGACGTGTGCCCCGGGCGGAGCACGAAAGAGGAGTTCCCCGCCGACGGGAGCAGAGCCAGAGGAGACCGGGGAGAGTCCCGAGGAGCGGGAGCTCTCCAGCCGGCCGCCAGAACCCGGTGAGTGCATTCTGTCGAGCCCGGAGAGGCACGTGGGGCATTTGGTAGCTCTGAGTCCCCAAGAGGGGGACTCCACCGAGGCGCCACAGTTGTTTGCAGAGGCCCACGAGGGCCTGGGGGCATTTGTCGTTTAGGAGCCCCGAGGCTCCCAGGGCATTTCCATTGGTTCCTTTGAGTCCCAAGAGAAGGGTCTCCGACGACGCGCAGATGGGTGAAGGGCCTAGATAGGCTCTTGAAGGGCATTTGCATTTGTTTCCGAGTCCACGAGGGACTCACCCGAGGCTCCGGGGGCATAATTTGGTAGTTGAGTCCGAGAGGCTCAAGGGGGCAATTATTTCACGAGCCCTGAGAGGCTCTAAGCGCCCCATTTTCCCTTCGAGTCCCCCAGAGGAGGGGACTCCAACCCGAAGCACCCCACATGTTCGAGGGTCCCCCGAGAGGGGCCCCTTGCCGCCCACATCAGTGTTGAGGAGCCCAGAGAGGCTCCTGGGGGCAATCTGACCTGTGAGCCCAGAGAGGCTCGAGGTCAGTTCTTTGGTTATGAGCCCAGAGAGGCTCAAGGGGGCAAGTTGATTTCGTGAGAGTCCTGAGAGAGGCTCAGCAGTGCCCTAATTGTTTTGCAAGCCCAGAGAGGCTCTGAGGGTGCCATTTCCTTGCTTTGAGAGCCCAGAGAGGCTCTTGCGCCCACAGTGGTGGTTCTTGAGCCTGCGAGGCTCCAGCGTTGGCCCATTACTGATGATCCAGTTGCCCAGCACTTTGTGGGCAACTGCTCCATTTAGGCCCTGACATTGGGACACAGGAACAGTCACAGGTGGTGACTTGTGAATTTGGCGCCATTGCAATGGTACTTTTCTTACACCTCTGAATGTTGATACATCATGTGTTTTATTTCCCTACACCGCTGAATGTTAATGCATCATGTGTTTTGTTCTTACACCCCTACAGGTATTATGATATGTAGGTGGTTGTTTTCTCCCTAGTACAGGTGGTGCTAGTGAGGTCCTGTTACCAGTGATTACTGGTTGTGTGCTCTATTTTTATATTGTGTGCTACAGTGATTTTCATTTCTATAAAGTTCTAAAAGTGCTGATACCCCTGACAGTGGTCCAAGTGGCCCTGTCCTGTACAAATATCCCTTGTAAACTCTGCCCGTGCCTGTTGGCACAGTGTAACAAGATGTGTGTTTTATCTGATGTATATTTATTATAATACAAAGGCTATTTTTATATAACCTTGTGTGGAGTTTTCCTTTGTGGTGGGCCTTTGGTTGTTGTTGCTGGGGTGCATGCGCAAATACTTAACTTACATCGCCTCCAAGTTTAGCCTTGCTGCTCGCGCCACGTTACCTAGAGGGTGAGTAGGGGTTATCTTGGCGTGTAACTCCCTTGCCCTGACTTGGGAGTGGTGGTCTCTGACTGACTTTGGCGAAAGCCCTGGCCAGCCAGGGATCCCATTTCCAACAGTCAGGATCCTAAATTACTGGGATAGATACTCTTGTTCAGAAGGCACAAGAGCGACCCCAGATCCAATTTGAAAACAGCCCAATATCGCTGCATCGTGACTATACGCTGATGGTACAAGGTCGTAGATGCTCCTTCCAGGCGGTAAAAAGAAAACTGTGTGACTTGAGCCTAAAATATGCATTACTCTTCCCTGCACGCCTGAAAAAAAATTACGATAAAAAAACATACTTTTTTGAAAGTCCAGAAGATGCACAGGAGTGGATGGAAGTCATGGACCCGACTCCACTGTCTTGACAGGCCTCCCGGAACCGGCGGAACAGTCCCAAACGGTCGCAAGACCGGCAATCGCGCCGCAACGTAGGGTCTACCGGTAATCCACCACTTCCTGGCCCTACCCAGGAGCAGGCACAGAGAAGCAGGGGCATAGCACTGGCAGCCGCATCTACGTTCAGAGAGAAAGTCACAAGGAGGGACTCGGAATCCTCGGAGGGCAGCACAGTGTGCTGTGACTCGGAGAATAGTCTGACATTGTTCCCCACGGTGACGCCGCAAACAACGGACGATGTGCTGGGACTATGAAACATAAAGACAAAAATGGGCTGTACAGCACACACAAGCGGCACTGGACCACAATGTCATCAGCACTAACACTCAGAGAAATGCATATCCTTTTTTCTTCGGTGAACACTATGGCATCATATAAACAAATGTATTAGCCAAGGCTCAGATGAGCTACTGTATGAGTAAACTCTTACATGGTTGGTGTGAAAGCCAGCCCCCTATTTGTGAATGCTACTATTCACTATACTAAAGTTCAATGTGTTATGTTTTTGGTTTGGCTCTTTTTAGTTCTTGAGCAGGGCCTTGTGTTAATGTTAAAATGGGAGTTTAAGGGCTCTGGCAGGCAGCAGCTGTCCTAGTTGCGCTCATTATCCTCCGACTTCCTCCGACTTGGACGTGCATACTAAAGTTAAAATACAATGCACATGCTTGACACGTATAAATTAATTCCATGGAATGTCCGGGGTCTGGGCTCAGTGCAGAAGTGATACAGAGTGCATGCACAATTATTGCGGCAGCAGGCGCAAATTGTCTTTATACTGGAGCCACACCTGACGGAAGCAGAAGCCGCAAAAATGCGGAAGAAATGGAGAGGTCAGATATTCTCTATTAACTACTCGGCGTTCGCCAGGGGTGTGACGATTTGGATTAGATATGGGGTCCAGTTTATAGCGCTAGACAAGAGAATAGATCCGCAAGGCCAGTATATATTCCTACGTGGCACGCTCGATGGGGTGCCTGTTGTATTGGGTAATATGTACCTTCCAAATTTTGATCAGAATAAATATTTTTGGGGATTGAACACGATACTGGCAGGATGGAGGTATATCCATGGGTCATGGGGGGAGACTGTAATGCAGTCATGGATGTTGGGCTTGACCGATCACATCCGCCCCTTAATGGCACAGTGGCTAGTAAGCAAGCAGGGGCGCTAGGCAACTGGGTGGATGGTTGGTGTTTGTGCGATGTATGGAGGCTGAAGAATCCATTGTACAAAGAATATTCCTTTTACTCCCCGGTACATCAGTTACATACCAGAATAGACAGATTTCTAAGTTCCCTGTCTATAGCGGACCAGATAACTCAAGTCACATATTTTGCAAACATTTTCTCAGACCATAACCCACTGGAGGTCTCCCTTAGTTGGAGTATAATACCCACCCCAGTGCCAACATGAAAACTTTGGCCCCAATTACTGGAGGACACAGTGTTTCGCAGCACGCTGTTCACTACACTTACACATTACTTCTTTGAAAATAGGAACACTGCATCCACCATGCTAGTTGAATGGGACGCGTTAAAAGCGGTAACCAGAGGCACTGCAATCAGCGCCACGGTACGAGCGAGACCAGAGGTACATAAGAACCTGAAGGCAGCAGAGGATAGTAGGAAAGGGCTTGAGCAAGAAGTGGCAAGGGATCCCGCTAAACAGGCTCCCATGCAAGTGGCCCAAATTCAGCATGCCAAGCTCCTGGAAACCCTTAGAATAATTGACTACAGGGTGTTCACACAGATAAAACACTCTGAAGCGGATACATCTTGGACCCTATTAGCAAAGGTTTTAAGAGACGATCCATGGGTCACTGTTTTCAGTCACATTAACACACCTGGGGGTAAAGTGGTAAGTATGCAACACGACATCAACGTGGCCTTTAGTAAGTATTACGAAACACTGTATAGTGCACCACAGATGCTGGACACTGCCCTAATAGACACTTTCCTAGCAGATTTACCTTATCCACAAGCTCCAACGGACATGAAGGACGTTTTGGCAGGACACATTACCAGGGCAAAAAACAAAGCAGCCATTAACGGGCAGTATACACAAAGAGAAGGGGGAGAAGGACACAGCCCTACCTCATCCTCCTCAAACATGATAGAAAGCACAAAAGGAGGTGAGGTGAAAAGTAGTTGGAAGAATAATTTTACGTAAATAATGTGTAGTGGCAAAGAGAGCACAAACACTTTGTTAAAAACTGCCCTCACCCACAACAATATGTGGCATGCTTCATCATAAGGCTGCTACTGTATGCCTCTGCACAACCCAACGCTAGAGGCTGAGCAATAGGGAGGGGAATACAATACAAACAATCAAAGACAGGATAAAAAGGACCCAAAAAAGGTGCAGATGAACAGTGATATTAAAACTGAATATAAGATATCAAACTAATAATTTTATTCCTCGATTCTCTACTCAGATATAAAAGGAGTCTTGGAAAACACTCGGATGGTGGTGATATGAGTGGATTAGGTCCTCATCATCCCTCCGTTCTGCATAGAGGTCGACATGTTTCTGCTGGCTTCCGATCCTTTAACCAGCATTCATCAGGACAAGGATCCCTATGCTACTCTTCCAGTTAAAAAATCCCCTCTAGTAATTCCACTGTACTAGGAGAGTTCTTGCTGCACAGTTTTGGATGATCTGCATCTTATTTAAGGTCGCCTGTGGTGCACCTAGGTAGAGGGTGTTTCCAAAGTCCAGACGAGATAAGATCAAGCCCTGGACCATTATCTGTCTGGCCGGAAAAGGCAGCAGGGGGAGAATTTTTCATAGGAGTCTTAGCAGCCCAAAGCAGATGGCTGACAACTTAGTTGCGTGGAAGTTAAAGTTGAGGGACTTGTCAAGCCAGATGCCTAGGCTTTTGATCGTGTCCTTGTGTAGTGGGGCATGACCGAGGCATAATGGCAGAAAGGGTCGATGGTGTTGTAGATGGGGTTGCCAAGGAGCATAAGCTCGGTCTTGTCCCCATTCATTTTGAGACAGGAGGATGTCATCCACTCAGCGACTGCCTCCAGGCAATTTTTCAGACCGTTGGTTGAGGATTGCAGGGGGTTGAGTGCCACCACTAGCTGGGTGTCGTCCGCGTAGGTGACTATCTTCACTCCAAAGGGGCGGACGATCTCAGCTAGGGAGCTCATGTAAAGATTAAATAACGTAGGGCTCACGGAAGAGCCCTGCGGCACCCCACAGTCAAGGGGCTTGCTGGGGGAGACGACGTCACCCTCAAAAACCTGGAAGGAGCGGTCGGAGAGAAAAGACCTAAGCCAGTTGAGTGCTGTCCCTGATATTCCCTTGCTACTGAGTCGGTGTAGTAGGATGTCGTGGCTCACAGTGTCAAAAGCGGCACTTAGGTCGAGGAGAATGATGGCTACAGAGCCTCCCTGGTCCAAGATTCTCCTTGCCTCCTCCGTCACTGCGAGCAAGGCAGTTTCTGTCCCGTGTAGGGGGCGGAAGCCTGTCTGCGTGGGATCTAGAAGACTGTTGGTTTAAAAAAACTCTGTCAACACTGTGTTGGCGTGTTTCTCTAGGATTTTACCCAGCCAGGGGAGTAGAGAAATGGGTCGGTAGTTGGCGGGGTTGTTTGGGTCCAGGTTGAGTTATTTAAGGAGAGCCCTGACCATGGCTTGTTTCCATGGAGGTGGGACAATGCCAGTGGATAGCGAGGGGTTCAGTAGTTCCAGGATAGTGGGTAGAATGTGACTGGTGGCTGGAAGGAGGGTGCGGGGCGGTGCGGGGTCGTTAGGGGAGCGGGATTTAACCTGATGCATGATGGCTTCGAGTCTGGTCGGTCTAGAAGCGGGAAATTGTTGAGTGTAGTTGGAGCTTGGGGCACTGGGTTGGGGGGTGTATGGGATTGAATCCCTGGGTGGGGGAAAGAGATGTAGATTGTTTTGATTTTTTGATAAAAGAAGTCGGCCTGGGCGTTACATCTAGTTTTAGCATTCATGGGGTCCAGGGGTTTTTCTGGGAGTTGCAGGAGGGTTTTTGCAATGCGGTAGATCTCCTTGGGCTTTGAGGCGGCCATGGTGATTTTCTCCTCATAAAAGGAAGCCTGCGCGCGTTTGATTCTCTCTTTATAGGCTTTGATAGCTGCTCTATATTCTGATTTTTGGGACGGGGAATAATCAAGGCGCCACTTCTGTTCCCTCTTTTTACAGGACCGTTTCAGTTCCCTTAGTTCCATTGAGTACCAGGGAGCGGTTGCATTAATGCGTTTGGGTTCAGTGCAAGTGAGAGGAAGCACAGAGTCAAGTGAATCATAAATCCATTTGTTGAAGTTCTGATTGGCCAGAGTGGGATTGGGGTTGCTGGGTGACTTAGTGTTTTCCAGGTTTGCCACCCATTTGGGTATGGAGAGTTTTGTCCAGTTGCGGCACTTGCGCGTCTCTGGAAGTTGGGGGTACTGATACTCATGGGTGAGCCATGACAGAGGGATGAGGAAGTGATCAGTCCAGGGGAGGGGCAGGGGGTTCCCAACTTGAAGATTTGTGCTATTGCTAAAGATAGGGTCAAGAAGATGACCTGTGATGTGAGTTGGTTTGGATACTAGCTGGTTAAGCTGGAGAGCTGACAGGCTAGAGGTGAGTTCCATGGCAATAGGGTCTGTATGGTCGTCAAAATGTATATTGAGATCCCCTAGTAAGGTGAAATTGGATGGGCTGAGTGCTAGACTGGCTATGCTGGGTGGGAGGGTGTTGGAGAATTGTCCCGGGTATCCAGGTGGGCGATATAGGAGTACTCCCGAGAAAGTACTGGTGGGAGCGAGGTCTAAAATGAAGGGGAGACTTTCACAATCTGGTATGGAAGAGGGGATGCTACGACATCCATTGCAGTCCTTATAAATGACTGCTAGGCCTCCCCCCCCTCCCGTTGTTACGGTCGCTACGAAGGATTTAAAAGCCTTGGGGGAGAGCACGGATGATATGAGGTTCTGAGTCAGTGTGCATCCAAGTCTCCGTCAAGAACAGGGCATCAGGTTTTAGATCTTCTTGTAGGATGGAGATTTCTGAGGAGTGTTTGGGGAGGGACCTGCAGTTTAAGAGGTACATGATGCGGGGTTTCTACTCTTAGCTTGCGAAGCAAGTTCGGGCTAAATGTCCTGGGGTTGGATGGTGGACGAGCAGGGTTTGTGGCCCCTGGTCCCGGTAGGTGGTGGACAGGCGCAGATGGGCTTGCCTTTGGCGCGCCTTTGGTGCGCCGCTGGCACACCCGCTGTGTGTGGTGAAGAGCATCCGGTTAAATAGGTGTGGTAGGGGCGGTCATCCAATGGCGTAGCGCCCTCCTCCCCTCTAACCCAGTAGTGTTTGTCCAATTCCGCTCCTCCCTCCACATCAATCGGGAGAGTCCCGTGGTGGACCGGGGAGGCGAGGGGAGCCGGGTGTCAGCGGGTGCAGGAGTGCGGGTGAGTGGGGGATATTCCTTTTTTTTAAAAGTAAAGCAGAAGTGAATGCTGCAGTGCTCGACGATTCAAATTATAGCAATAATTGTTTTAAAATACAAGGAGGTGCGGCAAAGTGTTGCCTCTCAGCGCATGTCAGCATCGTGAGTGAGCTAGCTTCAGTTATTTATGCAGTTTTGCTGTATCCAATGGCGTAGCGCCCTCCTCCCCTCATACCCGGTAGAGTTTGTCCAATTCCGCTCCTCCCTCTACATCAATCGGGAGAATCCTGTGTGAAGTGAGTGCTGCAGTGCTCGGCGATTCAAACTATAGCAATAATTGTTTTAAAATACCAGGAGGTGCGGCGAAGTCTTGCCTCTCAGCGCGTGTCAGTGCTAATGTGCAATACAATGTAATAAACAGTGCATGTATCTTGACTACAAAGCTCAGTTGTTTCAAAAAGATACACACCATATGGGAGAGACTCAATGCATGCCTGTTTATGCCCTGCCTATAGCTAATAGCCATGCCCTGTGACACCTACGCTCCATGGTAACAAATAAGAAGCGGCACCATCTGTGCGAAGATTCTACACTTTCTCATTTTATGTTGAGCAAATGGCTAATACCCCCCTTTAGAGATCTCTCAACGAGGGGACATTATCCACCCTCCCCCCAAAAAACTCCTTACTTCGTCAAGGGTGTTCACCGCCACCGTGTTGGTCTCTTCCGAGTGCCGTGAAGGTACAGACTATCTGGAAGCCGGCGTGAATATAGACGCAATCGCTTTCCGTCACATGCATGCAGCATGAAACATCATACTCCCTGTGATCAGTGACAGAGGAAGCTAGAATGCTAACATCTAAAAACGGTGCGACAATAGAAACTGTAGCAGAGATACTGGCCATCCTATTATCAGGCTATCTCTATCTCTGGAGGTATTTTCTGCCCTAGGATTACAGATTTTAATGTGGTAATTGGGAATAAAGATTGTTCTCCTGAAGAAGGTGATGGCTGTAGATTAATTGCCCACCAAAACGCTTTGATGCTTATGAGAGTGGAAACTACGTTAAGTCTGAGGAGACAATTATATTGAATGAAGATTGGAATAAGAACCTTAAAAACTATAATTGATCTATGTTTGACTACTGTAGTTTCTCTCTATAAATAGGAATCATTTTTTCCTTATTGTATTTCCAATTGTGTACAGTTTTTAATTATGTTTTTTGTGAATGTTGTATGTAGTGAATTTTTTGGCTTGATTAATATTGTCACTGTTTTAAAAAAAAGAATTTTGTTTATTTTAGGGAAAGACCACAAGAATCCGATAAATACATTGTATATTGTGCTCCTAATGGTTTTAAAGATTTCCTGAATAAATTTGTACTTTTGTATTCATGGTTTTATTTTGTACTGATTACATTTTCTCCCTGTTAATTTTCATCTGACTGGTGCGTAAAGGGTGTTTGTGGCAAATTGATGCTTGGTGTGTAACATTTACCTGAAGGGGACTTCTTTTTAGACTTTGGTCTTTGTTGGTACCCTTCCCCTTTGGCTGTTGGGTCCCTCTCTCTTTGTTTAACCCGTCAGCAACATGTCGACCTCTATGCAGAACGGAGGGGTGATGAGGACCTAATCCACTCACATCACCACCATCTGAGGGTTTTCGAAGATGCTTTTTATATCTGACTGGAGATGCTGGAGATGCTAGAGGGCTGCCCCTGTCCCCACTACTGTTCGTGCAAGCGCAAGAGTCATTGGCGCTGCGACTGAGACAGGAAGCTACTCAATGTGGAATACCAATAGGCACATCCACACATTTGATAGTCGCGTACGAGAATGACATAATTATTTATGTGAAGGATCTACTGGGAAGGCTCAACCTGATAACGGGAGTTTTCGCATGTTTCAAACAAATATCTGGCTTAGCAATAAATTAATCAAAATTGTTTGCCTTCTTCCACGAGCTACCACGCCCTGACAGAATCACTCTCAGACTGCTTTCCTTACCTGTAGCATAACACACATTCAAATATCTGGGTGTCAACATATACCGATCCCATACGGATATGTTGGAGGGTAACCGTAATAAGGCTATTAGGGGAATACGATCGCAAATGGCTTTTTGTACCACGTTACCCCTCTCTGCAATGGGCCGAGTGGTGATATCAAAAAAGGTGGTTCTCCCACGGCTCCTTTATAATTTTAATAATTTGCCGATTATAGTGCCACAATTATTTTTACCACATTAGACACAATCCTGTCGGACCTTATCTGGGGTACGAGTCGCCCTAGGGTGAGTCTCAAGAAACTACAAATAGACACTAAAGGGGGTGGCCTTGGTGCACCGGATTTCAGAGCACACTAATATGCGAGTCAATTGCAATGGCTGTCATACTGGACAGCAGGTCGCAACTTACAAGAGATCAGCTTCACTGTAAGAAATATTGAACAGGGCTGCTACACACGCTATTACTACCACAATGTAAAACCACCTCGAGGTGCACAGACATAATATCGACTCCAAAATATCGTTTGGACAGAATATTGAGTCAAAAATATCGTTTGGACAAAATATCGACAGGACAGAATATAGACAGCCAAAATATCGTTTTTAAGGTAAGTGAAGTAATATCGACTGTAAATAATATAGAAAGTGAAAATATGTAAGTATATAATATAGATAGTAAAAAAATCGTTTTTATTTTTAGGGTTCAGGGTCAGTTTGGGGTTTTTGGGTAAAGGGGTATTTTTAGGGTTCAGGGTCAGTTTTGGGTTTTTGGGTAAAGGGGTATTTTTAGGGTTCAGGGTCAGTTTTCAGTTTTTGGGTAAAGGGGTATTTTTAGGGTTCAGGGTCGGTTTTCAGTTTTTGGGTAAAGGGGTATTTTTAGGGTTTAGGGTCAGTTTTAAGTTTTTGGGTAAATGGGTATTTTTAGGGTTCAGGGTCAGTTTGGGGTTTTTGGGTAAAGGGGTATTTTTAGGGTTCAGGGTCAGTTTTCAGTTTTTGGGTATTATTTTATTATATTTTGTTACTATATATATATGTTTTAATAAATATGAAAAAAAATATTTATTTAACTTTCATTAATTATTTAATTATTATAAGTTAATTTAAGTAATTCAAAGTATATTTTAGTAATTAATTATTAATATTAATTTCATTTAACACTGTTTTTAGTAAATACGATATTTTTTACAACTATATTTTTGTAAACGATATTTTTAACTCGATATTTTTGTACTTACCTGTTTGTAGATAGAAACTCGATATTTTGACTGTCGATATTTTGTCAACGATATTTTTGATGGTCGATATTCTGTCCCTCGATATTATTTCAGTGATCCCCACCTCGACAACACCGCCTTTACTACAAACCGCATTGACATGCTGGAAGAAAGCTCTGACATAGACATCTAGCTGCACCCCTTATGTAGGTAAAATCCTGTTAATGGGGATCCCACTACAGAGTGGCAGGCTCACAAAACACAGACTCAAAGCATGGCAGAAGGTAGGGGTGGGGACAGGAGGGGCACTCTTTAACAGGGAAATTCTAATGGATCACGACAATTTTGTTCAAGAATCGGGGGCACCAAATACTTTATACACGCTGCATTAATACAATATGTTAAGAAACACTGGTCTCGTCATTGGGAAGAACCCAAGATGCATGAAATGGTTAAATCATTATACTACATGGGGCAAGGAAATCCCCTCAATTGGTCAATTGGTTATATTTGAGCACCCGGACTCACGACAGGCTGCCCCTTGATACCCTTTGGGCTCAATGGATGGTGGATGTGGGGCGGGACTTCACGGATAAGGAATGGGTTCAAGTTCATCCAATACATGGTCCTTCACAGAGCTTATCTTACGTCACATAGATTACATAGGATGTACCCTAAAATGACACACCAATATCCTAGATGCAAATTGGCGGAGGTAGACTTAATACATATGTTATGGGTATGGGCATGTCCATGTCTTGCAGAGTTCTGGTGTGGGGTTAAACGGATGCTGGAGGAGACTACTCATCTCACCATAGATGGCTCGATACTGGAGTACTTGTTGGGCCTTCGTAAGCGTAGGGCTCCACAGAAGGTCCAGCTTCGTTTCCTGGATATGGCGCTTATTGTGGCCAAGAGATCTATCACCATGGCTGGAAATCAGCTAAACCCCTGCAATATACACATGGCACAGTGAATTAACCAGTTGGGGTGGAGCCGAAAGCGCTGTCCTATGCTGAGAGGAAGCCAGAGGGTTAAGGAAAAACCTGATATTACTGGAATTGGACACAATGTTAGAAGCCCTTAAAAGCACTGACCCAGACGATATTTTCGACACTCTGACCACACAGTAGGTAAGGATGTAGAGGAAGCATGAATAGTCCTACATTCAGAGACAGGAAGATGAAAGGCGCACAAATATTTTTTGAGCACAAGCATGAGAGCGCACTGCTGGGATGTAATGTAAATACACACTGGGACAGAGATGCCAGAGCCTGGGGGGTGGGGGGGAGGGTAAACGTTTATTGAATTCATAAATACACACTTGTGTTACAGCACTCTATTATACAGGGGACAGCTACCTATGTAGTGGTGGTGCAATGGACAATGTAAGAGATTTTGATCACGTTGTAGAATATGACAACTGTTCCAATTAAATGTGCAATGGTATACGCATGTTGAAATGTATAAGGAACTGGTGGAAAATCAATAAAGTTTGTTTTAAAAAAAAAAGGGTTCGCACTGACTTGTGCCCAGTGTGCCATAAAGAAAAAATCATTAAGATAATGCAACTTCCCCCCACTTGGGTGGCATCCGTTTAAAACATATTGAAGGAATTGCTAAAACCGTTGAAGTAGGAACAGGAAATTGAGTTGTCCATTGTCAGGCATTTATCATAATCCTACTGTCCTTCAGACTGGAAGCCTAGTAGATGGAAGCAGTCTGAGTGAACAGGTAGGAGTTGGATAGCTGATTTGATGTCTTCTTTGGTCATTAATGAACCCCTGCCTGCATTTGTCACCCTTTTGGTGGTTCATCAACGTTGCACAGGCAGCTGAGCACTGCTATTGCTCAAATCTGTAATTTATGGAGTTACCATCTGGGAAGGAAAAACGGTGTACCAGCCTGAACTGCCCTGACACTTTCTTTGAGTTAATCTAAAAAGAGGCTATTATGAAGTCTGGAAGTGAAGGCTTCCACAAAGGGCCTTCAATCCAGATTAGCAATTACTCTTTCTCAAGTTTTTTGCCTCACGATCCCTGTGTACTCATTCACTGATTTTAGGTTCCTTCTAAAATTGTCTATCCCTAGCCGTTGGTAAGGGGTTGGGAACCCTTTCTTGACATTAAGAACTGTGCTTCATTGTGCTTATGATATACATTGAGCAGTTTCATAGGGGAGCTAACTCTGTAGGTGTTGGGGCCATGCATACTCGGGAAATCTCCATCACAACGCAACTTTTATAACGCACTACCATTACAACGCAACTTTTATAACGCAAGATCCATTTTAACGCATGCTTTTACAACGCATGCCGTTACAACGCAGATGTCTTTACTATGCATGCCATTTCAACGCATTTATGGGTACGTTTTATTTACTTTATAAATAATATTTTTAATGTTATAATTTTTTTAAATTGTATATTTAATTTTATAATAAATAGTATTCCTTTTAATACTCAAGTATTAGAGTATTAATATTCTACCACTCCAATAAACTAAACATACCCTAGTATAACATCCTCCTGGAGTAAGAATATTTATTTAGTACCCCTCCACTATCACACCCCCCTGGAGTTAGAATAGTAATTTAGTACCCCTCCAGTGTACAACATATACCCTAGTATTACACCCCCCTGGAGTTAGAATAGTAATTTAGGGCCAGATGTAGGTGGCCAATTACCGGTCGGTAACGGCCCAATTCGGCCGTTACCGACCGGTAATTGGATTTTGAGATGTAGGGCATGCATTTACAGAATCGGTATTTTACCGAATCTGTATTTACTGATTCAGTAAAATTACCGAATCGGTAAATACAGACTCAGTAAAATACCGATTCTGTAAATGCAGATGTAGCTGGCACATGTCAGAGTGCCACAGTGCTTTAAGAATCGGTATTTTACCACCTAATCCACTTCGGTGGTAAAATACCGAATCCAGGTGTGCATGCACATGTGTGCATGCACACCTGTGCCATGTGACACACAGACATGCCCTTAGGGCATGTCTGTGTGCCACATGGCGCACATGCCTATTTTTGGGGTGCCAGGGGGTGTCAAAGTGGCACCCCCTGCACCCTTGCTAAAATCGGTATTTACCGAATCTGTAATTACAGATTCGGTATTGCCCATTGATTCCTATGGCCTGCAAGGCCCATAGGAATCAATGGGCAATACCGAATCGGTATTTACAGAATCGGTAAATACCGAATCTTAACGATTCGGTATTTACCGAATCTGAAATACCTACATCTCCCCCCCTCTATTTTACCACCTCTTAAATACCGATTTGGTATGAATTGGTATTTAAGAGGTGGTAAATTAAAATTACCTACATCTGGCCCTAAGTACCCCTCCACTGTTCCACACATACCTTAGTAGTCTACTCCCCCTGGAGTTAGAATAGTAATTTAGTACCCCTCCATTGGCCCATTTATTTTTAATGTTATCATTTTTTTAATTGTACATTTAATTTTATAATAAATAGTATTAGTTTTAATACTCAAGTATTAGAGTATTAATAATCTACCACTCCAATAAACCAAACATACCCTACTACAACATCCCCCTGGAGTAAGAATATTTATTTAGTACCCCTCCACTATCACACCCCCCTGGAGTTAGAATAGTAATTTAGTACCCCTCCAGTGTACAACACATACCCTAGTATTACACCCCGTGGAGTTAGAATAGTAATTTAGAACCCCTCTACTGTCCCACACATACCTTAGTAGTATACCCCCCTGGAGTTTTATAATAAATAGTATTAATTAGGAATAATTTTAATACTAAAGTATTAGAGTATTAATATTCTACCCTTCCAAAAACACACACATACCCTAGAATTACACCCCCCTGCAGTTAGAATACTTATTTAGTACCCCTCCACTATCCCACAAATACCCTGGTATTACACCCCCCTGGAGTTGGAATAGTAATTTAGTACCCCTCTACTATCTCACGCATACCCTAGTATTACACCCCCCTAGAGTTACAATAGTAATTTAGTACCCCTCCACTGTCCAACACATACCCTAGTATTATAACCCCCTGGAGTTAGAATAGTAATGTAGTATCCCTCCACTGTCCCACACATACCTTAATAGTACACCCCCCTGGAGTTAGAATAGTAATTTAATACCTCTCCACTATGCCACACATACCTTAGTATTACACCACCCTGGAGTAAGAATAATAAATAAGTATCCCTCAACTATCCCAGACATACCTTAGTATTAGAAACCCCCCTACAGCTACAATAGAATTTTATATCCCTCCAATATCCCATATTTACCTTATTTTTACACACAACCTGGAGTAAAAGTAGTAATTTATATTTGACCACTATTTTTTTTTATTTTATAATAAAAAAAAATACATTTCAATATTTTCTGTGATATTTTTAATTGAAATTGTGTGTGAAAAAAAAAGATAAAATTATTTATAAAAAAGTTCTCACGGTTTAACATTGATTTCAATGTAAAGAAAAGTCCTTCATTTATTTCTGTAGCTCACTATGTGAAACTCACATCTTTCAAATAGGATCCTTGTTGAAGAGTAATGGGGCTTGGAACACAACCAAAAGGGAGTATGCTGAAGGTAAGAATAATAGATTATATTTTTTAACATTATTAAAAGTAAAATTAAACAATGTACACTTATTTTATAAATTGTAAATAAAAGAATACGAGACAGTTTTTTTACTTTATTAACAACAAAATGTATTTTATTAAAACATACATTTTTATTTATTTCCCCGACATTTCAAAAATAAAAATAAATACTGTTTTATATTTAAATGAAATATTTTTAATATACAGTATAAATAAATATTTATCAAAAAATAATAGTCCTTTTTCTTATTTTGCAGCTTGGATGGCGTATACGCCTGAACGTCAAACGCGTAGGTAGGCTAGTTTATATAAATTACTTTTTTAAGTTACAACAATCTTAAGAGTGTTATTTATTGCAAGGAAAGAATAGGGAGGCGTAGATTAGTTAAATGAAAGGTTTAAATGTACTTTAAACATGTTCCCGTTCATATTGTTACTGTATGTCCACGTCGGGTCCCTTGTTTGTAAAACATTATAGTAATGTTTGTAATTATAATGTAAAGTAATACATAAAGATTGTTTTTAGTATGTATTATTGCATAATTTTTGTCTATGGAATATATTGGATACAAAAGAAGATCGATTTACGAACATGGATATTCCAGAGGAGGACTTGGATCGTTTTAAATGGTCTTTTTTATGGAATCGTGGAAAACAACGTTGGATTGCTTTTTGGAATTTTTTTTCGAAGGATTTTCTGAATTGGATTTGCTTTTTCATGGACTGCTGATTTTCCAAACAACAAGTGGATGGATCGTTTGTTGGTTTTTCTTTGGATTTTTAATTTCCAGTGCTGGAAGTGGAAGGATCCGAATATGAATTCTTTGGAGAAGAACTTTGGTAACATTTGGAGATACATTTTTTTTGCAGTATGATTTAATGTTGTAAATCGATCTTCGAAAAGGATTTCCACATTTTTGGATATTTGTTTTTTGGGAATGGATGGTTTGCCTCTGCTCTAAAGAAGAAAAAGAAAGAAAAAAGAAAACTGCTAAGGTAAGGTGACCCGACTTAAAATGTATATTTAATTTCTTTATTTTTAAAAATGCCAATTGTATTTAGAAAAAAATTAATTTAGGGCAAAACAGGAAAGTAATACTGTAGGGTGAATTAGTAGTGGAGTATGTGTGCAACATTATCTAGGTAGTCTGAAGCCACACACAACGAAAACTGTTGTAAAATACCCAATAGTCGTTCTGACATTTCCTTTGATCTTTTAGAGATACATGGATTCAGACTACCTGTTAATGCTTGTGACATTCTCATTTCTTGAAAACTTTACTCCTTCCTCAAAGTTTCCCAAAAATGATAAAGATTAGGATGAGGTTTACCAATTGTGTGGTTGAAGGAGTTGTGCCATCCCTCTATGGCATTGTTTGTCTTTGCCTCTCCTTCTAAGCAGCTCCACCACTCCACATGGAAACGTGGCTTGCTCCTGCGACCCGACCTGCTTAGATGTCCAATCCATGTGTCTTCGAAATAATTTAGCAAGGGTGCAAATTTTTCTTCATTTGTAGTAAAAAAAACTCATATTCAGTAATTGCAGCGTAGTACTTGTCTACACTTTCTGGAGGTACAAAGCAAAGTGCTGTTAGTTTCTTTAGTTCGAATTGCAGTTTGCTGTCTGATATGTAATCCGCAACTAGGGATGTTTTTTGTATCTTACGCCAAAATACCTGGGAAAAATGGAAAAAACATCCCTGAATTTGGGTATCCATGTACGTTTTGGTTATAACATTAATTATTGCGAATTCAAAATCAATAATTATTTTCCTAGGACTTTTGTTGGATGTTTTAGATGTAACCACTGTTAAAATTTCAGTGTACGTTGTGGATTGTTTATCCGACAGCAAACTGTATATTAGGGGCACTACTGTATGGTTAATTTTAGCATGGATAGTGTACATTTGGGTGAAAGGATGGGGCGTACTTTTAAACGTACCATCCATCCTCTCCCTAATTCAGCACCTTCCTGGAGTTAGAATAGTAAATTACACCCCTACACTATCCAACACTTTCCATAATGCAGCACCTTCCTGGTGTTAGAATAGTAAATTACACCCTTACACTATCCATCACTTACTTTACTGCTGCACCTTCCTGGAGTTAAAATAGTAAAATACACCCCTACACTATCCAACACTTTCCATAATGCAGCACCTTCCTGGTGTTAGAATAGTAAATTACACCCTTACACTATCCATCACTTACTTTACTGCTGCACCTTCCTGGAGTTAGAATAGTAAATTACACCCCTACACTATCCAACACTTTCCATAATGCAGCACCTTCCTGGAGTTAGAATAGTAAATTACACCCTTACAGTATCCATCACTTATTCTACTGCTGCACATTCCTTGAGTTATAATAGTAAATTACACCCTTACACTATTCATCACTTACTCTACTGCTGCTCCTTCCTGGAGTTAGAATAGTAAATTACACCTCTACACTATCCAACACTTTCCCTACTGCAGCACCTTCCTGGTGTTAGAATAGTAAATTACACCCCTACACTATCCAACACTGTCCCTACTGCTGCACCTTCCTCAAGTTAGAATAGTAAATTACACCCTTACACTATCCATCACTTACCTTACTGCTGCGCCTTCCGTGAGTGAGAATTCAAAATTATACCCCTAAACTATCGGATGACTATCCATCATTTTCACTTGTGATGCACTTTCCTGGAGTTAGAATATTAATTTGGTCCTCTTCACTATCCATCTCTTTCCCTACTACTGTTTTTTTTCTGGACTTTGAATGGTAATTTAGAAACCAACAAAATCTTTCACTTTCTCTGTTGTTGTACCTTACTGCATTTTTAATAGTTATTTGTGCACATATTGTTTTACATGTTATATATTTACCTTATTTTTTTCCTTGGGTTAGCTCTGTGGTACAAGATGTATTTTCTTTTGATGTTCTTTGCTGTGTTTGGCTTTTCAAATGTTGGTCTGTTTTGGATGAAAAGATAAACATTTAATTCTCGTGCTGCTATTTTTTATACTTTGTTTGATTGATGTCTACAAAAAACTTTTTTTTAATTTACTTGATGTTCTGTTTCTTCATTATGTGACGTTTCTGTTTGCATTACATTTAGTTCCATTGTTATCTTTTAAACATTATTTTCCATTTTTAAGACATATTTGCATTCGTTTTGTTACAGAAGTCTAATGTTTTCTAGATTTTAAACGTATTTCTTGTGATTTACCTTTGGTAATTTTCTTCTGCTTCGATGTATCTGGCTGGTGGATTGTTTTCCTTGAATTTCTTTATGGGTTCTATATGTTGGGTTGTGTTTCACAATCTGTAAAAAAATAGAGTGAAAGTTTTTTAAAGTTTTCTTTTGTTTTTAAAGGTGTGGACGCTGTTTTTGGGTTTAAAAGAGGTTACTTAAAAAACGGTTAATTCTCCATTTAGAATTTTTATTACCTTTTTTGTTTTAGTTCTTTGGTCTTCGGTTTCTTCACTTATTTGAAGCTTGATTAATGATGGTCTTGTTGCTTGTTTCTTTTTTTAAGATTCTGTAGATTTTTCTGTAGTGGGATCGAAAGATAATTTACATGTTATTTGCTATTTCATAAACCCTATTTTTTTTGGGTGAATTAACAACTTTTAGTCATTGTTGAATATGTTTCAAAAAATGTAAAACTTTTCTTTACATTTTTTTTACTTTAAACATGGGTTTGCAGTTTTTGAAGTTAAGCAACTGCATCACTACTCTAAAAAAAGGATAGTAATTATATTTTGTAAGTTTACCTTATTTTATTTAGATGTTTTCTCTGGTGGTCGTTTATTCAAAATATTTCAATGTTTTGCTGTTTTGATGTATTAAAATATTCAGTAAGCTGTAAAAATGGAATTGAAAAAATGTTTAGCTTACTAAATATTTGTTTTTGCTTTAATCATTACACCCTTTTTAATAAACATAGATATAATATTCACATACTTAAATTTTGAGAAAAATCGTGATGATTATTACATGGGAAACTGTAAAAATAATTTTTGAAACATACATTTATTTAAATCGTACTTACATCTTTTGCCACTTTTTTCAATACTCGAAAAGTTTTTGATAATTGATGGCAAATTATGTTGAAATCTGGAACATAATAATGTTTTGCAATAATTACTAAATGAAGTATTAATTATTTAATGCGCTATGTTTACATTACTTTTAAGTTAAACTTACTTGTTTGTATGTAACGACTTGTCTCTGTTTGGCATCAGTTCACAAGAAGCGCAAGAGGTCAGAGGGTCAGTTGGTAGCGACTGCTCTCTCTGGTAGTAGAATAACTACTGAGTTGAAAATGGTGTCTTACTGCTATTTATAGGTTTTTGTGAGTATCACCTTCATTTTTAATAAAAGCATCGTTTAAATGTGTTTTTTTAAGGATTTATTTGCTGTGAAAACGTTTAATTTAAATTACCTCTTTAAATGCGTATTTCTTTCTGAACTTCGATTTGCGTTTTGTCCTCCATTTTGTTTTAGTTCCTTGGTGTTTGTTTCATGAAAAGAGTTGTAGGACTCATGTTTGCCTTTCTTTCTAAAATGGCGCCTCAGTGCTTGTTTCGCAGTTTCCTTTAATAATAAGTTATTGCGTTTAATATATTTTAATTTTTCATTATTATATGTTTAAATTCGTTTGAAGTGCCCTTTTTGTAATTTTTTACCATTCGTTTAATACGCGAGTACTTATTTTAATACTCAAGTATTTATTTTAATGCTTGAGTATTAATTTTTAAAAATAACATGCTATTTCTCTTAATTTACGTTTAGTTTTTTACTACATTTTTAATACACTTCCCCACCCAAAACCCCTATTTTCCCAGCATCCCGTGCCTGGAATTATATTACTAATTTAAAGAAATATATCGGAAATTCGTAATATATGCGTTGTAATGGTATGCGTTATATTTGTTTTCGTTGTAATGGTACTTTTTCATTACTAATATTAATTTGCGTTGCAATGGTATTCGTTGTTAAAACATGCGTTGTAAAGGTACTTGCGTTGTAAAAATTGCGTTGTAAAAGCATGCGTTGTGAAAGTATGCATTGAAACGTCATACATCCTGCATACTCTTCCTTTGTGGTTACCCATTGCTTCACACACCTTTACTGACAGTTCTTCCCCCAACTGGTGCTGTGTCTGGAGATGAGTACTTTCATCACTAGTGTTTTCTGTGGGCGGTCTTCTTCTCAGCTGCCCCCTTTCTCTATTAACATGCATTGGCCGGGTATCCACCCCTGAATGCTCTGCAAACGTGTCAGAACTTACAAGATGGGCACCCTCTTTCTTATACTTCCAGTATATTGCTGAGGCTCTGCTAAGTAGTTTAATCCCCCATAGGCTTGAATTTCCCCCAGGCGTACCAAAAGGGCTACTCGCTCTTGTGTACACCTTTCCCACTGCTACCATTTTATTGGTGTACCCTGCCAAGCCCTGATGATCCCATTCAATGCAGGGCCACATCTGCATCTTAACTCTAAATCTCTGATCGTATCTCAACCACACATGTTATGTTATGTTATCCTGTTTTGTAAAGCGCAGACCGGCCTCAGCAAAGAGGCAATCCAGTGCTGAAAGCAGAAACATATAAGGGTGCTGTCAGAAGTGAAAACCAAAGCGGGGAAAGAGGTATGCTTTGATAGCCTTACAGAATGCCAGGTAGTTATTCATACTTCAGATGGAAATAGGCAAAGCGTTCCAAAGTTTGGCAGCTAGTAGACGGAAAGAGCGCCCACCAGCCCGAACCTTTCTTACCTGGGGAACAGCCTCCAGATGTTGTCCCATCGAGCGAAGTTGACAAGAGGAGGAGTAGGGAGACAGCAATTTAGCAAGAATGCCAGGGGAGAAAGGGTTCAAGATTTTAAACGAAATACAGAGGGCATTGAATTCCATGCGGCTGGCCACAGGCAACCAATGTAGCCAATGAATGGTGCAGGAGGTGGGGCAGGATCTAGGAAGGCCACAATGAGTTCTAGCAGCAGCGTTTTGAACTCTCTGCAGTCTCAGAATTTCTGTCTTATTGTCCCCTAAGTAGAGTACATTGGCATAGTTGAGTCCTGACAGGATGGAGGCCTGGGCAATCAGCTGCCTGATGGGTGGATCAAAACCTCAGCAGCGGTTTGAGCCTCCATAGGATGCCAAAGCAAGTGGCTGCCACTTTCTTAGTTTGATATTGGAAGCTAAGGGCTAAGTTGACCCAAACGCCTACAATTTTCACCAACCGCTTGGGGGCGAGTGCAAAGCTCAATGTGGCTGGCCACCAACGTTCGCTCCACAGCTCTAAGTATCTCCCCACCAGCAGAACATCCGACTTGCAGGAGTTAAGTTGGAGACAGTTGGCAGTCATCCACTCAGCGATGGCTGCTAGATCGTCACGAAACTTGGAGGCCGCTTGCACGACCTCGTCCGAGAGTGCGACTACCAACTGTGTGTCATCTGCGTAGGAAACGATAGTAAGCCCTCTACTCTTGGCCAAGGCTGCTAACGGTTGGACAAGAGGTTAAAGAGCATAGGGCTCAAAGCTGAGCCCAGGAGCACCCCTTGATTGTTAGAATAAATCATGGAGTCAAATGGAGGGGCCACTACCTGGAAGGTCCTATTAGAAAGGAAGGAGGCAAACCAAAATAGAGCATGGCTCCTAATCCCCGCCTCCTCCAACCCGTGTAGCAGGATCTGATGAGAGACCGTATCGAAAGCAGCACTGAGGTCTAAAATAATCAGAGCAGACATCACCTTGGAACATTCTCTGCTGCTTGTATCTTGTGCTCATAAAGCCGTAGTACTGTTGAGTTCTGCAGGAACTCTACTATTATGCATGCCAACATTCAGAAGGCATCAAGTGAGCTTTGCATGGACCTTTCTTTCTTAACTTTGCGCCTTTCTTTCTTATCCTCCTCTCTCTTTTCATGATTTAGCAGATCCAATCCAACTTGAAGGATTTCCAGAACAGGCAAAATATGAATACATTATCTCAAGCAAATACTCTCATTAATTGACATTGGGATGAGGCTTGCTGAGCCAGATGTCCTGGCTATCATGGGAGGGTCCCCTGGGATGTCCTGAAATAAGCTTTAGCAGGGTGTTCCATTAGTATCGGGTTTGTGCGCCCTAATGGCCATGCAACAGTAGGATCTATTGTGCCCAGATTACCAGCATTGTGCTGCAGCCCTAGACCTTGTGCACCCATTATTTAATTTGTAGACCTGTACCTGCCTCAAGGTCCATGCATGCTAACTTGTTCTTTGCAGGTGTATGGCCCTAACTAACTACACCTTGGCTGGGTCCCTGTACCCTGTCTGGCCAACCTGTTTGCTACCCTTGTGAACCCAAGTTTTAGGTTGAGTCTGAGCTTACATCTGTACTCCTTGATATGGCAGCTTTTGGTCTCTAAAATGGCTGCTATGGTCTATGTGTTGGCTCCCACTTGGAAATGTTCTGTGTCCCGTTGGCATCCCATTTAGCTGGTCAGCTATTTGCGTTCCGCGGCCTTCAGCTAGGTTCATGCATAGAAATACAATTTTCATACAAACCACATGTCCCCCTAATTGCCCCTGCACCAGTAAACGTAGGTGTAGCTGATGTACAGTGGCAATCCCTTGAATTACCATTTGAGCATTTGGCTGCTGCATTGTGAATATCTGGAAGGGAGGCACCTAGCAGCTTGCCACTGCAAAAGGGACTGTTTGCATCCCTATGCTGCCCGATTGAGGTGCTAGCTGTATTTGGCAACAATAGCATGCCCTACCTTTTGCAGCACGCTTCCCCATGTAGATTGTGGTGCTGGCTGTTGCAGTTGGGCTAGCAGTTGGAGGAATGTGTCATTTCTGCAAAGCCTGGCCGTGCAGCAGCCATACTACTTATTATGTCCAGCTATGCATCATTAATTCCCATTGCGTGACCCTGACCCTGCCCCGTGCATCCTCTTGCCTCAGGTTGTGTATGCCACTCAGCATTGCTCCATGCTAACGAGCCATGCCCTGGCCCAAGGTCCTTTACTCACCATTTCTTGGTAAGAATAGCAGGCTGACTGCGTTCCTGCTCCTGTTGACTTCATACACCAGACCCATCTCTTTCTTGGGGTGGTCACACTTGGGTGCCCACTACCTCTTTTTCTGCTAATCCTCCACTTGGTCTACCAGATCTTGTCCCAGGCTGATGTTGCTCCACAGCCCCCTGGACAAGTGGGGTACCCTCTTCGACCACCTGCTGTGAGAACCATTCCTGGCCATGTGTGCTTGCCACTGCCTTAGCCAGCTGAGTGAAGCGCTGTATGTTGTCCGCCACACTGCCCACCGGTCTACCCAGTCCATCTCCTACCTCCTTCGTCAGTTCAAGCTCCATTCTCATTTTCTTCTCCTAAACTGAGTGTGAGCCCACTTCCACCGGTTTGTCGGGCTCACTAGTCAGGTGGCATTTTGTTCCTAACATATCCTCTAGCTCGCCGTTGTGGGGATGGGATGGTAGGGGCCTCCTGCTCGTAATGCCTTGTGGCCATTGATATCTTCACAGTCTGTATCTAGCTGCCGCTCTTGAGTTTGATGTTGTCTGCCCCATTCCATTGCACTTGGCCGCCGCCCGTGGCCACCTTTAGCAGATCCCCAGGTAATGAACTATTGTGGATGGTGGGCGGTAGAGGCATTCACTTCTGCTGCCCCCATTTTCACCATTGCAGCAACCTGAACCATCCCCTCCTCACTCTCTGGCTTGTGGTCATACATAGTGGTCTAACTCGCCACCCCGCCGATTGGGCTGAGTTGTGATCTGCAATCCTCTCTGTGTGCTGCAACCCCCCTCACCCCCGGGTGCTGGTTTCTACAGCTGATTATTTGCTGCTTCTGCATTCCTCCTGTGCAGGACTCCTTGTCCTTCAGAATCACAGCTCAATTTTTTCAATCAATCAATCAATCTGTGATTTATAGAGCCCGCTACTCACCCGTGAGGGTCTCAAGGTGCTGGGGGGAGGGGGAGAACAGATCTGGGTCAGTTGAAGAGCCAGGTCTTGAGGTCCTTCTTGAATGTGTGGAGGGTTGGGGAGCATCTGATGTTGACCAGGAGCTGGTTCCAGGTTTTAGCTGCGATGTAGGAGAAAGCTCTCCCGACGGCTCTAATTCTGTGGATGCGGGAGACCTCTGCCAGGGCAAGGTCGGCAGAGCGGAGGTGTCTCTTGGGTACGTGGAAATATACTCGGTCATTGAGGTGTTTGGGTCCGATGTTGTTGAGGGATTTGTAGGTATGGGTGAGGAGTTTGAAGGTGACTCTCTTCTCGACGGGGAGCCAGTGGAGGCTTCGTATGTGTTGGGTCATATGTTTGTGGCACTGTGTCCCTAGGATAAGCCAGCTAGGAATTACTTGATACTCTGACCTTTGGCCTTTTGGACATTTGACTTGCCAAGTCATCAACCATCTGTGGTCAATTCAAAGGGTGCCAGCCCATACCGCGGCATAATTTCACCCATTGCCTGCATTTCTTGGCACCAAATGGCCCTCATCCACCGCCAAACTGGAGGTGTGGGGCTGAAAAGACAACCTCTTGCCCGCCTGCAGCCCTTTAAGGGTTCTCTTGCATGCTAGGCCTAAACTCCCAAGAGCATGCTGCACCTGCAAGACCTGAGCTCCTTCTTGCTTCAGTGCAGCTATTTCTGTAAAAGATGTTAGAGGACGAACAGCATTAATGTGATGCTAAAGCCGGAGGTACTCCACTGCCAAGACTGTAATATGCCTTATGCAGATTGTAGTACTAAGCTGTAAATTACGAAAATGAGTTTTTTAAATAATTATGGCATGGCACAAAACAACTTACTTGTACAAACAGTGACAGATAGGTCTGCATTAATGGCATTTACCTTGGCTACTAGTCTATGGCATTCATTTCCTAATGGGAGTTAAATGTAAAATTAGGCACAAATGGGTGTTATGGGCCAATTTGTCACTTTGAGTACAGTGAAAATAGCACTGAGACCTGCAATTTGTTCAGCAAGAAGCTGTTAACCATGCCTAAACTGTTCAGATAAAACCACTAAGGCCAAGATAACAAGGGGCAGTATCAAGCTTGCAAATTTGGAGCATTGCCGGTATTCTGTGCAATGCTTTTGTCTTAGGGAGATCTGCAGTGCTTGGAAAGGAAATGCTTCACATCTAGCAAAGGATATTGTTATAGTCCGAGTTGTCTTTTGTTTATTTCTCTTTTATGGCTGTAATGTTTGGGGACTGTATTCCATTGCTATGGTGTTGCTGGGAGTTCGAGACTGTTAGTTACACTGCTTGTCTGGAGCAAACAGTGACACTTAGGGGTCGATTCCGATCCGGTAAAATCCCCATCCGTACGAATCATATCCGGAGCCGTTTCCATACGACTCGTACGGACGCCGTACGACCGGACGATTCCGATCCCGATCGGCCGACCCGGACGCGATTCGTACGGTACACGTCGATTCGTACGGAAAAGCGCACGATCACCTACACACCGTACGGCGCGTACCCCCCATGATCGCAGGGGTACGCGCCGTACCCCTGTGATCATGCAGGGTACGTGCCGTACACCCAGCGTACATGGGGTACGTGCCGTACACCCACTGTGCATGGGGTACGGTGCGTACCCCATGTACGCTGGGTGTACGGTACGTACCCTGCATGATCACAGGGGTACGGCGCGTACCCCTGCGATCATGGGGGGTACGTGCGGTACCCGGGGGGGCGTTCCGTACCTGTTTCGGCGCGAACTCTGCGTTTATGACTGTTTTCGGCTCCCGTAGGAAAAGGGTCGTACAGCGCGTACCCGACACGAATCGTACTTGCTGGGTCGTAAAAACCAGCCGCGAACCGTAGTGATGTCGCGTACAGCCGGTTCCGAGTGAAACTCGTACGGAGTTTTTAGTCGTACGGAGTCCTGTATGACTCGTACGGAGTTTGGCACCTGGTACGGATCGTACTTCGTCGTACGTACGGGACGTCTACGGGTACGATTCGTATGGGGAAAAAATTCTCCGTACGACGATTCGGAGCGCATTTTACCGGATCGGAATCGACCCCTTAGTGCTGATTTGTATGTTGGAAAATAAATCATTATCTCACCAAGACCAGAGCCTCATTTCTTATATGGACAACACAACATAATTTGAGGACGAGATAAAGGAAAATCAGCACATCCCCTAGGAACCCACGTTTCCTCTCACATTGAGTGAACATTCTTCCTGCTTTCCGTGTAAACGCTCAGACCAAAGCCTTCAATTTCGTCATTTAAGGTGAACGATCAAATTGCAGTTGCATAACTGCAACAGCTGAAAGGTCAACATCGGCATGTATTAAGGTGATAAATATGAGCAGCTCAGCATTTTTGTCATTTAAGGACTACTGCGGCACTCTTATCTTGAGGGACAAGTCGGCAACCAAGAACTGGTACAGCCAGCAAAAGGTGCACTATGTCGCTGAGAGTATGCCTCGTTTGCCAATGCACTTTCTCCAAGTGCTTCCCGCAAAGTTAAAAAAATACGCAAAGTTCAATTACAATAAACTGTGAGACTCACCTTCAGAAACCGACAGCAAGTGACTTCTTCTCTCTAGGCACTCTTCCACTGCTTAATCTCACCACCTTGTGTGTTGGCTGCTCCATTCTGCCCCACAATCGGCCACTGTCCTCCTCTTCCTGATTGGCCCGAGGTACAGCAGCTGCTAGGTTTGGTTTAGCAACCACATTCATCATTTTCAAAAGACATTCACCCAATCTCCTTTTTACAAGAAGAACCCGGTTTGCCTAGAATAAAATGGTAACAACGGTACAGAACCTTTGAAAACTATCTTTTGGCCATTGATGGAGTGAATTTTAAAGCAGGAAAAGAGCTCTCTTGTACAACTGTTTAAGGATAGAGGGCCAGAGATTTTTTGACCATCTACCCCAAATAACTCCGCCACCTTCAGTTTAATGGAATGTATTCACGCAGGCTGCAAAGAGACTGAAGCAGTATTTCAATGAAGACCGGAGTATAATTTTGGAAAGACACAGGTTTTTTACTCAGAAGCAATGTTCACACTAAACCATCGGCAGTTATTTTGCAGAGCTCAGAGTTTTAGCAGTCACATGTGCATTCATGGATCAAGTTAACCAATACATGAGAGACCAACTAGTTGTTAACTGTTTTGACAATAGAGTGCAGGAAAGGAGTCTATGTTGCAGAAAAACAACTCTTGATTAAACACCTGAAATGTCAAGAGGTATTGGGAGGTCAATTGCTGCGCCTAAAGAATTGGGAAGATCGAATCAAGGTGTTATAGAAAATGTAAATGCTGTAGCTCTCAGAGCTAAGCCTACGTTTGAGATTAAAATAACTGACAGAGGCCCTTCGAATTCATCTGGGACCTGTTTCAGGTGTGGTTGTAAGAGCCACATGGCCAACTCAAGTAATTGTCCTTCAGTGTGCAAAGTATGTATAAAGTGTAAGAAAATAGGAAATTTTGCATGAATCTGCAGAAATATGCAAAAAGTTGTTTATGTGAATAGCTAAGATAAGTCAGTGTCTGTCAACAATTTGGAAGAATTCGTAGGAAATAAAATAAATTGTTACAGTCAGTAAGCAAGATGCCTTCCATCAATATGGTGTCAGAGAGAGAAATATTGGAGAAGAATGAAAACCCCAAATGTGAGATTGAAATTAGTGAGGTGAACATGATAGTCCCAGTAGATTATTGATCACCCATAACCCTAGTATTGGATACGTTGTATGATCAGAAATGGAGACAAGTAGTGTAATGGCCACCAGATATCTGCATGGTGGCATTCAGTGGGCAAGAAATCGATATGAGGGGATACTTCCATGAGAACACCAAGCACAAGGGCAGAACAATCTACACCAAAGTTTATGTTGCGAAAAGAGAGTACAAGATCTTTGGATTAAAGGACTAGGGCACGTTTGGAATGGTTCTTAGACCTGGAACACCTCATCCCATCCTATTGGTGGAGAAGGTGGATGGTGAAGTGTCTTCACTACGGAGGTCCAGGAGAGACATAGGTCCATCCTTGAGGACAAACTAGGGGTGGTGAGATGGTTTGAACACAAACGTCTTCCAAAATCAGATGCCATCCCTGTGGTGGACAAGGTTAGCAACATATCTATGAGTATCAGGAGTAAGCTGAAGGTACAATTGGATAAACTATGCAAGGAAGGTGTCATCGAGCCTGTGGATTTGTCACAGTGGATTTTACCTGTAGTCGTAGCACTAAAGAAAACAGGCGATCTCGTGCTGTGTAAATCGTTGCCATCTGGAAAAACTTAACAGTGTCGTAAGCATTTTGAAAGACCATGGAATCACCCTGAAGGAAGAGAAGTTCATTTTTTTTTTTTTTAATCTTTTTATTGACAGATTTTTTAGATATTTTTCCACCCTCTGGAACCCAGAGGGGGTGAGGAACAAGTGAAAGTATCTATAAACAAAAAAACAATAATACATAATCATAAAGAATGTCCACCATATGGCTCGTTATAACCTAAACAGAAAAATCCTTCTTCATATCTAAATATTTACAACAACCAGTCTTATCGGAATGAAGTCACTCTCCTTATGCTTACATATTGATACCAGTTATACACAATATATACATTATACATTATATACAAATTATATACATTATATATACAATTCACCCTTCTTCCTTCTATTTCGTTATTGGCTCCCATATTTCCAATCCTAATTTCCTTGCATTTTTCCCTCTCCTTGAGTAGATCGCTCTTTCTAAATTATATATACTCAACAACCTAGCTAACCATTGCTGGAATGATGGTGCCAATTGATCTAACCATGCTGAAGCGATACATAGTCTATAGACTGCCATGGCAACAAAAATAAAGTAGTTTCCTACCTCACTTTCGTTGCTTCCGTCTACCCCTAGCAGAATAGTCGCAGATGTTAAATTAATAGATAGTTTTAATGCCCTTTGTAAGAACACTTCTATCTCCTTCAGTATTGTCGCTAAGCATGGACATGTTGCGAATATATGAATAGCATCTGCATCTATACCCGTGCACCTAGGGCAGTTTATTCCGGTTATCGCCCCCCATTGTGCTAGTTTCGCAGGGGTATAATATAGCCAGTACAAGGTCTTATAGTGCTGTGCCTGTAAAGACGCCGAGCATAAGATATTCTTCCCTAATTCTAGTGATATATTAAAACATTCCTGTTCTATGCCCAGCTTCGCCGACCAGGTTTCCCCCCATTTAGCCATATCGTCTGGTCTTTGATCATTTAGCTCAGCGTAAAACCTTTTAATTGTGCAATCTACTCCAGTATGTATTATCTCTAGTATGTTGTTTTTCTCAAATCCTCTTAGTCCCCCCCTTTTATTTTGTAGGAAGCTTCTTATTTGTAAATATTTGAAGAAGTGTCTTGTTGACAAATTAAATTCTGTCTGTAAAGTTGCAAATTGTTTCACCCCTTGTGACACCATAAGGTCCCCCAATTTTATTATCCCTTTCCGATGCCACTCTGTGTATACTGAGTCGGAGAATATATCACCCGGAAATAACGTATTCTCATATATCCTCGTATATCTATTAAACTTCCCCAGTCCGAATTTCTTCATAAAAGCCTTCCATAAATTATATGCACCCAAAATAGTCTTGAAACGTGTTCTTTTAAAGTAAGCCGTATCAAAATTTTTCAAAAAAATATTTTTAGTTCCTTCTCCCAACAGTATGCCATATATTGCTAGTGATCCCAAATGGTCTTCTCCTTCCACTTCTGCGCCACCTATTAATCCTACCATATATTGCAGGGCTGCGGCCCAGTAATAGAGCTTAAAGTCCGGTAATGCCCATCCTCCTCTTTCCCGTGGGAGTGCCATGAGTCTTGCTGCTCTCCTAGTTTTGCCTTTGGACCAGATAAATTTGTTAGTCATACGTTCAATCCTTTTAAACCACAAATTATCAAACCATAGGGGAATTGTTCGAAAAAGGTATAAAAATTTCGGCATTATTAACATTTTTACAATGTTCACTCTTCCAACCAGTGTGAGATGGAGATTGTTCAATCTGTCTAGTTCTCCCCCTACTTTTCGTACAATTGGGTCAATGTTTAATTCTACTATCTTTTCTAAGTCTGAGGTTATAGTTATGCCCAGATAGGTTCCCGTCTGCACCACCCGAAAATCCTGACATATAGCCTTATTATTTTTTATAATTTGTGTTTTTCCAGTATTCAAAGAATACCCAGACACCTTCCCAAATTCTTTTGCCTCCTGTTCCACATATCTTATAGCCTCTGTGGGTGATGATGTTATAACCGCCACGTCATCGGCATAGGCCAAGATCTTACAATCCCCCCTAAGTGAGGAAGAGAAGTTCAAGTTCATGATGGAGGAAATGGAGTAGTTTGGACATAAGATATCAGTGAATTGTATTATGGCCAAGGAAGATCTCATTAGACCCATCAGGGATCATCCCTTTCCCATGGGCAAGGAACAGCTGAGATTGTTTCTAGGCTTATATGAATATTATTCGAGATTTGTTGAGAACTTTGCAGTAAAAACTGAACTTTTGAGAAAGTTGGTAGGGAGAGGTGTGAAGTTTGTGTGGGAACAGGAGCAAATTAGTGGCTGAGAAGAATTACAGCACAATAGAAAGGGAGGAGTTGGCATGTGTCTGGGGTGTGCATCATTTTGTGATAACATTGTGGGGAAGAGAGTTCACCTTAGTCACCAATCATATGCCCCTGGATTATCTCTTTAACAACAAAGGTTTAGAAAGTAATTATCACACAGAGTATGTCTGGCTGTATGTGAAAAAAGGAAGAGAAAACTAGAAGTTGTGTAATGTCGGAAAAGCTGTGAAGGAAGAAAGAGGAAGGAGGAGGCTTTTCCTTCAGGACAAGAACCCTCACTCACCGTTAGGTGACATGCTTCATCAAAAGGGTTCCCTCCTCACACCGAGGTGTGGGCTACAATTCCCTGAGGTGAGGAGCTGAGGTGTTTTCTCAAAATGAGTGTTTGGAAAGAGGTGAATAAGGGGCAGACTGCAAAAAAGAGTAGTGATTTAAAAATTTCTCCATGGGGCGACTAAATCTTTATTGGGTGTCCTCAAGGACACGGTTAAAAACGAGAGGACTGGGGATTAAACCAATATATCCCTAAATGGAGGTCAACATGTTTCTGCCATGAATTGTTTCCTTAAAGATATACAGTGACATTCATCAGGACCTTTTTTAACTAGTAACTCTGCCTAAGTGCAAAAAAATTATCAATATACTAGCCACCACAGGAACAGGGCAGTCAGGTGTTCAACGATTCAAGCAACTTCAGGTTCTCGTCCTGAAGGAAAATTCTCCTCCTTTCTCTTTCTTCCCTCGCAGCTCTTCTGGCATTGCATGACTTCTAGTTTTCTCATACAGCTGGACGTACTCTCGTACTCTGTGTGATATTTAGTAACTTGTAGGGATTAGTACCCCATGACTTTTGTTGATCCCCGATGATCCTTTATGTGTAAAAAGGTTTAGAGAGTGCCAGTCCATGGTTGGTCCATCTGATATCTAAAGTGAAGAATATCGCTGGCAGAACAAAACTGCAGAGCTGATTTTCCTTCTATGTGCCTGACAAGACCTGCTTGGGAGGGGAAAGTGTTTGATGATGAGGAAGATGTGATCGGATTGGTGTATGGAGTAATGGTGTGAGATATGATCACACACGAGGAGTGGACCGGGTATGTGGAAAAAGATCATTGCAAAAATCAGCTCAAGAAGGTGATTTGTCAGGGTTGGCCCAGGGAAGCGGTAGTCTCAAGGAGTTATTTCACACTGAAGGGGTTCCGTGGATTTTTTGTTACCGACAATGAAGTCCAATTTGTTTCTCATCAGATGAAGGGCTTTTAAAGAAGTTGGACATCAGGCACCTCACCACTGCTCGTTATAGCCCACTGGGGAACAGCATAGTTGAGAAGGTTAACAGCATGTTTAAGGAAACCATTCACTTGGCAAGCACAGCAAGGAAGGATGTCAAAGAGGAGATGGCTGACAGGGTTTGCTGCTATCATATCACTCCGAACACCTCTACAGCGGTGGCTCCTTTTATGATATTGCATGGAAGACATCCCAAGAAGGAGTTGTCTCCCCGTTAGGTCCTGAATGAGACCAAAGTGGACAGAAACATTCCCGGATTGATCTGATGAAGGTGCCAGTCGAAAAGTCTCAAGAGAGGAGCAGAAACAGGTATGATGACCTGAGAAGAGTGAATATGGTTGACTTTTGAGTGGGAGAGTTGGTCAGAATTAGCAGACCTTTAGGTGCGAAAAACTCTCTTTCTAAAGTTTACCCCAAGACAACAGTCATCCAAGTCTCCAAGCATTCAGTTTGAGTGGAGAATGGGAAATGGTGTAACAAAAGGGGTGTGGCCAAGGAGCAAAGCGGACACAATTTGAGTACTTCTGAGCAAGGGGACTCTCTCGTAGATTTGGACGGGGGTAAGTTGCTCGTGGGGAGTTGGAGAGTTAGTAATGGTTATGGATGCCCTAAAGGTGGTGATTCAGATGCAAGTAGTGGAGCGTGGCCTGGGACATCTGGGCTGACACTCAGATTTGGAGTGAACCCTAGTTTGAGTGAGGGAGGTGGAGACTGGTTCGCAGCTGACTAACAGTGGAGAATCTGATGTAGATGTGTAAATGAGGGATGCAGAAGGGGGTGTGTATGATGCTGCTAGAAGTAGAAGAAAGGTGTGTTTGCTAAAATATTTAAATAATTGCATATTCTCATGAGTTCTTGGTTCAAAAGTTGTTATGCCATTTAATGGAGTATTTATTATTGTTTCTTTGTGGTGTTCGTTTAATGTTTGGGTGGTGTCATTTTGAGGTGTAGCCCTGTGCAGTGTATTGCTTTGTGTTGTATGTTGTCCTATGTTGTAGGTTGTGTTTTATTTGTTTTGTATAGGGAAGGGAGATGTGTTATGATCTAAGTTGTCTCTTATTTATCAATCATGACTGGAATGTTTGGGGTGTGTATTCTATTGCTATGGTGTTGCTGAGAGTTCCAGATTGTCAGTTACACTGCTGGTCTGGAGCAAACAGACACACGGAGTGCTAATTTGTATGATGGAAAATAAATCATCTCACCAAGACCGTAGTCTTATTTCTTATATGGACAACACAACAGGTATATAGTGATTGATGGATACCAAGGGACTCCATTGATTTTGACATTTGACAAACTAGGAGTTATGTTTTAGAACCGGGGTTGCTTGGCAGACAAGACTTTAATTTGTCTGGCGAGCTTGAAGGAGTTTTTTACGCCTGACTGAGTTTAGTCTGCCAAGAGAGTTGCAAATCAATTATAGGGCACACACAAATATAATCACTAGCGGTGTGCATTTGGTTGAACATAAATCTAAAGGAATTTGTTATAAAGTAAATGTATAAAACAAGAAGTACTTGTAAATGCTATAATGAGGGGAATGGCTCTCTGGCTCCCAGAGGCTGCGTCTGCTTGTGTGCTGGACAAAGTGAGCATAAGAAATGACTGCCGGAGCTGCAGAGCTGTAAATATGTATTTGACTGATGGACGCACTGTTGTGAGTGACATACAAATGAATGCGCAAACTCGTATGTGACAGAGGCACCCTGAAGGATTACACTTCGACACAAGCACACTTCTCCAGTACTGTTTGAATGAAATGAGGAATTTTCTTATGTACTTTAGAAATACTCTGTGCCTGAGGCACTAATATACCTAGGGGTATGGGCAAATCCACAGGCATTATAAGCAGATGAGCTGCACATTCAATATAAATAAATGAAAGAAGAACTATGCAATGCTCTTCACACAGTATAGGAGATGTATATTGCAGATGAAATGGCCTTTGCACTTTAGGTCAGGATTCGGACCTTTACTGAGGTTCCAGCCCAGCAGCTCTACTGGCCACTACCAGTGCTAATGAACAATGCTTAGAATCAAGTTTGCTTACCACCAAGGGTTTGTCATATAGAAGACTGTAGATAGCACCTGAGTAACAGCATGAAGATGTGTGAGCTGGCTGGATAAGTGTTTGATAGACCTTTCCTGAGTGATAGAGTGTAGTACAGCTACCCAGAGAGGGCGGGAATCAGTTATGTCAGAAATAGAAGTGTTAATAATTATACTTGCACTGCCTTCTTAGGATTGGGCGTTCTATGATGTTCTGCAAGGGGTGTCCAGCAGAGCAATAGGGGCTGCAATGGGCGCTTCTTGAAGCTTTTAGAATGTGTCACTGGCATGGCTTAATCCCCCTGAAAGTGTCAAGTTGTTGTACCGTGTAAGTATGAAGTGTGGCATCACTAAGGACAGAGTCGGTCGCGAGGACCTCAGTGATAAGTGACTACAGTGTGTTGAAAGACTTCAGGGAAGTACCAGAGATTCAAAGTGATGCATGACCCCATGTAACTTGTACTCTCATTTCAGAGGACCAAAGCAGTTCAGTGTGTCAGTTTTCTGACAAGGGACTAAGGAGATTTCCTCTCCTGTTTAGGAAAATCTATCAAGAGCCATCAAATCTCCTTCCTTATCCTAACTGGCCTTTGCAAACGGCCTGTAATGGGTCCAAGGCTAAGGAAGTAGTAGTAGTAGTAAAAACTGTATTTGGTTTTTCTTGAAAAGCACAAAACTATACACCTAAAATATCTAAAATACATGATGTGGAAATAATTAGCAATGGCATATCGCCATTAAAAAAATTATAAATAAATAAATAAATAAAGGAGACAATGGAGCTACCAAAAACAATCTGAAAGAACTGCAGCAATAAGATCAGGTAAAAAGGAAAAAACCCGCAGATTTAAAAAAGGAGAAACAGATACTAACAATCATCTCCCGTTAATAACCCCAGATAAAATACGAGTAAGACAAAAGCAAATGGTAGGTGATTTTGATTTTAACATTTGCAGCACGAGAAAGGCCGGCCTAACTTGATTAAAAATCATTGGCAGGAGGAGTGGGCAGATACATTTAAAAGGCAGGTGGTAGAATCTAGGACATATCATGACAATGTGGAGAAAGTCAGGGAGAGAGACATTATCACAGTGGCAAGGTGGAAGATCTGAAACTCTGCACCAGGAACCCTTACATAGCAAACGTTGGTAAAACATGTTAAAAATATAATATGTTAGAAGCCATCGGTGATAATTATACATCTCCAGCTCCATTCCAAGTACAATTTTCACCATGATAAAATGGCGCCTAGAACATTTATTTAGAGTCACTGCCTCACGTTACACAACTGCTCTTCCATAAAATGCCTTTTAAGCCATGAATTTCCCTCCTAACTATACGTTCTGGGTCAGTAAACAACTTTAGTAAGCCCAGTAAATTAAAAGTTTGCCTTATGAAAGCTAACCATGGGATGCGCAGCATACCGTCCAGAGCCATGCAGGTGTGAATGATAAGCCTGTTGATAAACAAATCCTCTTTTAACCAAACTTACAACCAAAATAACAGGAGGTGCAGGGCAATCAAATCAGCTATATACCCATATCCTAATTCCTTGTAAAGCATCTCGGAGGGGGTGCTCACTGGTACTTTGAAAAGACATCTCAAAAAGGCATTTTCCGCGACCTGAAACTGAGGGCAAGACAAATAGCCCCAGATTTCACAGCCAGGGAGATACACTTGGCCTTAAAACCTTTTAAGCTTCGCCTCTATGTTAATGTGACCCATGTGCCTTGCCAAAAGACCAATCCCATTTATTGCCACTTTAAACCTCATGGTGTTTTTCTTCAATAAGGGTTGCCAAGAGAATCTGGAATCCAAAAGGATCCCTAAATATGGATAGCTCAACCCTAGAAATGGGGTGGCCCTTGAACACTTAACTTTTGGATCTGATGTTCATTGGTCCAACTACAAGCACCATAACTAGAGATTTAAGGTAGATCGTAGTAAGATGGAGCCCATCCATGTTGATGACAAAAAGATCTAACAGCTGATGCAGGTCCTTAGCTGTTTGAGACATGAGGACTGCGTCATCCGCATACAGAAGAGCAGGCAGAAAACGACCACCTACCATCGGGAAATCTAAAACTGGGTTCAGCAGGGCCATGTCCAGCCTGTTTATTTAAAGAGTGAAGAGAAAGTAGACCAGGATTCAGCCCTGACACACCCCTCTCTCCGACTCCAGGGGCATTGTTAATTCCCCCTCTGACCCATTTCTAAATCAAGTGGAGAGCCCATCATGTAGAGCATGTAAGAAGGAGAACAGGCCCAGTTCGACACCCCTCTATCCCCCCATTGACCCAAGCGCTGCTTAGAGCTTAGCTCTGTTGACTCGGTTAAAGACTGAGCTTAGATCCATGAAAGCCAAATGGACTGCCTTCTCCCTCATCCTGGTGTACTTAGCAGTCATCATCAAAAGGTTCAGCCTCTTAGCCACGGTGCCCCATCCAGCTCTAAACCCATACTTGGCTTCAGAGAGGATGTTCTTATCGGAAGCCCACCCAGACAAGCAGTCCAGCAGGACCCTACCCAACACCTTGACTTTGATGGCCACCAGCGAAATGGGGTGATAACAAGTGGGGTCAGTTCTGCTGCCCTTCTTGAGAATCAGAACGAAGACTGAACATTTCCAGCTGGAGGGGAGCGTCCCTCTGGCAGTCGAATTAAAAGGCTGTCTAAGCAAGGGGGCCTACAGATCCACCTCCAGTTTAAATAAATCACTCTGGATGCCATCGGGTCACCTAGCCTTGCCCTCTGGCAAGGACAGAATGGTTTTCCTCACCTCCTCCTACTGCAGGCGAAGACCTTGTGAAGCCCCCACCTCCAGCAAAAAGATCGCTGGATTCAAGATCGTAAATCACCCCAAAATGATCCCGCCACACCTGGGGGTGCATGGTGAGGGCCTGAGCATTCCTTTGGTTGGAAGCGAAGGTCGGATGATTCACTACCCTCTAAACCCAGCACAGTAGTGCATAGCACAGGCCCCTAACAGCATGTTCCTGAGTTCCCTATTGAGTGACTTCATTCTCCCACATGAGCCGCCAGATAGCAATCTATAGCCCTCTAGACCTCATCCCCAACACCAGGAAGCCTCTGTATGGCAGCCATGAGTAATCTGTGAGCCTTGATACATGCCTTATCAAACCACCTACAGGGCGGCGGTGGATGGGCTGCTTGAGGGGCAGTGAGAGCGGACATTATGTGGCCAGCTATGTTGACAAAAGCAGTCAGGATAGTCGAATGAGAGGCCCCATGGTCTAAACAGATACAGAAGTCCTGATAGCAGGTGTAGATGAGAATCCGCTGAAACCACTTTAGCCCACTTAAGCCTTTCACTCATGAGCTACTAAAATGAACTGGTTCCAGAAAATGAGCTTCTAGCCTAGCCTGGGGCAAAAGCCATTAAATAAGGACAGCAGAGGGGTGCATCTCTACCTTAAAGTCAATTAAATAGGCAAACAGACAGGGAGAGACAAAAATATAATTTATAATAGAAGAACCTGTTCCAACACTCTTGAAAGTTGGGATCTGTTAAACAATACAGGAATCTGGCCGATCTAGGAGGTTCACCAGGGTATGGTCTACAAATAGTGAATTAAACCTATCACCTAGAGACGAATGTTTCAGATGAGCCTGGTCACCAGTCACCAGGTTATCACCTAGCGGCAAATCCCCCTATAAGAAACAGTCAGCACAAGGGTGTACAGTGAAAATCACCCATCTAGAAGAGTATGGTAAAGCCAGAAGATGTGGTAACAGTACTGCTGATGAACTGACCAAGCACCACTTGCCAAAACCTGCTCCACCCGAGGGGAATGATATTCATTGATACCAAGGGCCCTCAGTTGTTTAGAAAAGGTCAAAAGTTTGCCTAGAATGGAACTTATGGGTGACTCCGTTATCTCCATTGTAAATTTGGGACTGACACAGATAAAGGTAGCAAGCCCACCTTTGGCTCTACCGTGTGACGAGAGCAAGACAGGAGACACAAACGAGGTAAAACCATCTAAAACGAGAACACCCTCTGTCAGCCATGTCTCTTGACAACAAATAATGTCAATCAGGCAAAAGAATTGGTATACTCCTTGTCGCCCATCTTCCCTCTAGTGCCCTCTATATTCCAACTCAAAATCTACCTTAAGTGTATTTGGGTCGGTAGTGAAGGTTTTGGGCAAAAGTGGGGGAGTAAGAAGCAAAGGGTCAGTATCTAAATCAGCCAAGGGCTCAAATTTACTTAAAACAAGGTCATGGGCTAGAGGAGGCAAGGCAGAAGACAGAGCCAGAGATCCCTGTGACAATTGCCTATGATAAGAGTAAGGGAAAAGGCTATTTTACAGAGGGTGGTGAAACATTCTCACTTACCTGCAAAAAGGAATGTGGTATGTCTGTCTTCCAATGGCACATGCTTTCCAGGTGATACCAGCAAACAAAGTACAAACATCTCTGCACTGTTTCCAAAGCTTGAGAGGCTCCCCGTTCAAAATTCTTAAATATCCCTTTCAGAAATATTTAGCCAGCCATCTCCGAGGTCGAGTATTCCCAACATGAGCACTCAGATAAGATTCAACTACAAATCAACTGCAATTTACAGAATGATTTGGTTGAAGAGTCCACAGTTTTGGAGCTGGATGTACCCGAGATTTTTAACCAAGCAGCAGCTCTAGCTAAATTTAAGCAAGGCTGAAAACGAGGCAGTTGAGGTTTATATTGTTTTTTTGTCTATAGTGACAATAGGGTAGCGTCAACATATAGGGGAGCCAAGTAGGGTTTCACTGCTACAATTCACATACTCCTCTAATAAGAATATAGCACTCTCTGTTGTCATTCTCTATGGCTGTTTCTTCCCTTGATAGTGGCAAATACAATCCGTCCCTTTATCTTAATCTTTGTTCCCCCCTTTCCCTGCTCAGCATTTCCACTCCTTGCAGTTGGTATGTCCTGTTATCACCTGGAACATCAGTACCTACTTCTTCGTGCACAGAACTGACCAAGTCAATGTCCTCTTCAGTTTCAAGCTCTATTTCTTTCGAGGCATAGCTCTGTAGGTAGAGACTTCTACCAGGAACATTTCACCTTAGGCATAGAAGCTGCCCACGCAAGCAGCTTTCTCTGAGGATTGGACTTCGCAATGACTTCTACACACCATCTCCGGCAGGTTAGCAGAACTTAAGGACTCCGCGAATACCACAACCACTCTTTCTACAACACTCTGCTTCCTTGTCTCCCAGCTGGGATTTTCCACCCAGAAAGATAACCTGCATCGGACTGATTCACCCAGGTTCCCCTATGCTGGGTCATCTTTGTATAGCCACCAAGGGGCAGCATCGGCTACGGGTCACAGCGTGACGTCACCGCAGGCTGCATAATTGAAATAAACATTCTCTGTTGTATATTAGCATTTTATGTTGTACTTGTAGCTTTAAGGTGTAGAATGTAAATGTAGATGTAGATGTAGAATGTTGCAATGCGATGTATGAGAATGCGTTAGAATATGGGACCAGTTAGGAGGGCTATAAGGCAGAGTGGATGTTAAACTGATTGTGTTTATTCCAATAAGCTCGAACCTCACTCCACATGCAGTCGTTCTTCCTGCAATCTCCACACTGAATGAATGCAGTACGGAGGGCGCAGATTGGAGCAAAATCAGTTGCCCTGCACCATCATCCTGTCAGCTGCCAAGGAGCAGAAGCAGATCCAGGACACAGTGCAACACTAGCAGCCCTGAGGTAAACATTCTATGATCTTTGAATGATATATTATGCAACAGTAGAAGATGTATTACTAATATTGTTACCTTGTTATTATTAGGTTGGTGTCAGGAGCATCACAACAGTGGCTTGTAAGTATCATCAAAGCTTTTTTTAAATTAATTCTGGCAGTCCTGCGCTGAGGTGATCACAAGTGGTAACCTTGCAGAGGATGGAAACTTATGCAATCTTGTCTGGGGTGTACACAATTTTAATAATATTAGTAGCTTAGGACGATATTCACTAAACAGAAGTAGTTCTTAATAATAAAAAGGTTGGAGACTTCTGCTATAGACACACCAGAGGAAGAAATTAAGAATTTTGTATTTGGAATATACACCACTTATTTCAAAGTGATATTGCCTTCTTGCAAAATTGTATTGGCTGGAGAAGTTGTAGAAATGTATTCTGATTCTTGTTCTCCATTTTCATTAATTGACAGTGAAGTTTGTTATTGATAACTACGCTATAGCAGGAGACATCTGTCTTGGCAGTTATGATAAAAATACTATTCCACTAGTATGAATGGAACTAGCATTTAAGGGGAGGACCATGGTATGTAAGGTCTACACGTCCAAGAGAGGTCTGACCTTATAGGGTGGAGATGTAAGAAAGAATTGGGGATTGTCCTAAATCCTAATGGTGATGATCCAATACTCATAGTCAATCATTCTCCCTCAGCAGAAGATGTAGGCAGCAAATGCCCAGAGACATTTTCCATTAAATTGGGTCTTCTAACTTCCAAGAAAAAAAATCAGGCTTAAGACAGCAGCTGTTCTGATTGCACATAAAGTCCATCCCCTACTAAAATTGATTAACAAACCCTTTAGGAAGGAACTAGACTGACTTTGGTCACTGGAAGTATTGAGAGTTCCGTTAGGCTAACCTCCATTGTCTTCACAACCAAAGCTGAAGGCAAAGATGTACTCTTATGCATAGATTTAAAGACCTTAACACCAACATCTGGGCCATCTAAGGGTGGCATTAAGTTCACACTTGATTTGGTAGTGGCAGTTAAAAAGCACAACTAACACAAAAAGGAAGAAGCAAGGTCCTTTCCAAACCTTGCTGAATTACTCCAACTTCACAAACATGCTGGTAGTAGAGTACAGATACAAAAAAAACATTATGCAGAAATTTTTTTTTTTTTTTAAACAGAGAGCACACACACTTTACACTGAACAGCAGTGTTAAAGTGCCCAGAGTCCTAAAACCACCAACACCATGTTAGAAAAAAGGCTAGGAGAAAGGCAAAAAGTTTTGGGATGACCCTGCAAAAAGAGCCAAGTCCAACAACCATGTGCACAATGGGAACAGTCCAGCCCGAACTGCCAGGCCCTCTCTGTACTGGAAACAAACGTCCTAAGACCGGTCTAACCTCTCATCAGCCAGGGTAGCTTGAGTCCAGTGGTATGGAGGGCATAGGACCCACATCTGGGCATACCCGTCCCACTCAGGGTGACAAATGCAAAAAGAACAATTGATGGACAGAATGCCGAACAATGTCATACATTCACCCCAGTACAGAGATCTGGGCCTAAATCCATCATTTGCACATAACCAACAGTAATACAGTGAAAACACTATAAACAGATACCACATTAAAAAAGGGAGTGACATTTGGATGGTGCCATAACTGCCAAGAGACATTTAAATTTGTTAAAAATCCATTAGAAAAGCACCCTCCATAAGCAACTTTGACGTGCAATGTTGTGCTGCCCTTACTAAGGACGCCAACAAGAAAACTTTATAGGCTACTCTTACAGGAATGGTGGATGGAAAGTAGACTGTAGTATCCTTTGATTCCTAGGCCCTTAAAGGATCTGAGTTTGACTATTTGGCTGTCAAGAAAGAGGCCATATCCTGTAACTGGGCAATAAAACATTACACACACTTTAAGTGGGGCATTCCCTTTGCAATAAGAACAGATCATATTGCCCTAATATGTGCATTTTCATTGAAGGGAGCTGAACCTATGACCCCTAGAATTACCTGCTGGCTGCTAGGGCTAGAGGGATATAATTTCAAAATGGAATATCTGCTGGGCTCATGCAATCTGGCTGCAGATTGATTAACCAGATTAGCATTTGAGAAATCTGATTTAGATGAGGACCAGCCAGAGAAGATGATACTCTCCATTTGCACAGAGGGAATGGAAAGAAGGAATGGAAAAAAAGCATGAAGACATATCAGGAATTGAAACTGATTTGGGAATGGATTAGTAAGCAAAGGCTGAATAAATGTAATGAGCTTCCTGAAACCATGATATGCTATTGGATGTCACAAATGGGTTGAGTTCAGTGGGACATAAGTTCTACACGTATGAAAAGATTGTTCTTTCCAAGTAACAGCTTAATATACTTACAGAGTTGTCTCAAGAAGGCCACCTATGGAGAATTCTGACCAAGTCCATTCTCATTAGTGGTGGTCCAGGAACATTAACTGCATTTAAAAAAGGATCAGAGACTGCACTAGTTGTGCCTCAGTGATAAAGCCAAACACACCATTAATATTTTAGAGGTACATGATATGCCATGGGTAAAGCTGGCACCAGATATCACTGGACACCCAAAAGGTGAATGGAGGAATGCTTGCAAATAGGCCCACTTTATGCAAATTAGTACGGACCCTGCTCATTATAGGAACAATCCATTCCAATCTGCCAGACATCTGAATGCTAGAGATCATTGACCTAGTTCACCAACCGACTTTCAGGGGTAAATACAACCTTGTATCCTCGCTAACTTACTTACAAATGTCTTCATGGCTGAGAGGGCATTAGAGGTCTTAGGTGCAGAGAACACATTGCATTAAAGCGTTTCTTCATGAGAGATCTGGCTCTCACTACAAAACTGCAATATATAGCCTCATAGAGAGGGTGAATTTTCATAATTAAGGAATGTATCCAACTAGCGAGGATGTCCAGCATTCAGGCAGAGATAGCCATTCAAGAAATGTTGTGGTCATATAAAGTAACACTGAATAGTATCACAGGGGTGGCACCTTACGTTTCTATCAAGGGCAGGATTACGCTCACAAAGCATATTCCTATATGGCCCTAAAACGGTGTAGATGCAATTGAATGCATTATGTAAATGAGTGTTCCATGCTCTCAAAATCACTCAAAATTGTGAAAGTATGTCTCAATGTGGTGAAGTTGGAAAAGGGTCAGACGCAGAACATGGAAAATTATTAAAAGCTGCTTTGCTGAGACAACAGTATGGTGAGGTGGTCTAAGAAGTATTCACATCTGCTCAATGCTTGCACTATCAAGGCCTGGTAGAGCCGAAAGCGTTCTTAGGCAGCACAAGGATTATGTTGCCACTATTTTACATTTTGCCCTCAAAAAGGAGATATGCTGTAAATCTCTATGGCCATTTCTTTTCTTTAGTAAATGCAATCAATCCTTTTTTCTTTCCCTTTGTTTTCCCCTTCCCTGCCCAGCATCTTCCTCCTGTTCCTTGAAGTTGGTCTCTCGTACTATCTACTCATTTGTCCCATCACTCTATTCTGTCAGAATAGCGCCCTGTAGCCTGAAGGGGTAGATGGGTGTTGTTAGAAATGGGGGACTCTAGCTGGCAATTGTTTGCACCTTTGTCAAAATAGGGACCCTTCCTTTTAGTCAGGATAAGAGGGATATACTACTGAAATAACCCCTTGGTAGCTTGGCACAAGTAGTCAGGCTTATCTCAGAGGCAGAGTGTACAGCATTTGCACATAACCAACAGTAATACAGTGAAAACACTACAAACGGACACCACATCAGTTTTATAAAAAAAAAAACAATATTTATCTGTGCGAAGAAGATGAAAATGGTAAAAGACCAACATACAGTAATCAAAAATAGGCACGTTGCAAGAATTACTTTAAAGTGCAGTGCATTGAAGCCGGTAGCTCCGTCTGAGGCTACCGTGATGCTGAAAACAAAAGAATCTAACAATTCCGGCCGACCGCCTCGGTGTGGACCGGCGTTAGAGTCAGCAGACTAAAAAAAGAAAGTACCTCTGGTGCCGGCCGACCTCGTCGGTGAGGGCGAGTCATGGCAACCACTGCGGTTGCGATGCGAAGTATAGCAGTGTGGCGTGCAGTGCCCTCAAGTTGTGGTGAAGGCAACGGCTCAGTGACTGTTGTACAGCGGTGTCGGTGAGACAAGTGCTGTGGTGCAGAGTGAGGCAGTGCTCATGCTGACAGGTCACTGTGCAAGTGACAGTGCCGGTTGATGGGAACTGGCATTGGTAATCCCGGACTGCTGTGTGGAATGGGGACGGTGTGTCATGTGACTTATGAGCGGTGCCCCCAAACTACGGTGCAGTCACAGGTGTCGAGATCAGCAGGCAGCGACGTCGTTGGTGAGACCAGAGCAGCAAAGTGAAGCGAGGCAGTGCAGAGTGTGATGCCCACAGGTCGCAATGCAAGCAGCGGCTCGGTGGTGCCAGTGGTCATCGTCGTCAGTGAGACCAGGATTGCGGTGCGAAGTGTGGTGGTGCCCTCTGCAGTGTCTTCAGGACACAGAGCCAGCAGCAGTGTTGGTGTGGGTGTCAGCTGTTTTCTTCCTCTGTGGCAACTGAAACCCATGTTTCCGGAGGCAGTACCCAGAGAAGTGTTCAATGTCCCTGCGAGTCCGAGAACAGGAAGCAAGATCTATTTCAAGTACAGTCTTTCACTGCCCAAGGCAGAAGCAGCAACTACAGGCCACCCCAGCAAAGCAACAACACAGTGGAGGGGCAGTACTTCTGCTGGCAGTTCTTCCAGCTCTTCTTCTTGGCAGGTTCCTTGATCAAAGAGAGTTCTAAAGTTCTGGGATCTAGGTCCCAAGATTTATAATCAGTTTCTCTGTGTTCTCTAAGGCAGAGAGTCCCTGTGCTTAGTATAAACCAGTTTGGCCCTCTCCGGCCCAGCTTCCCACCAGGAGGTGGAGACAGAATTGTCCAAGGCAGACCAGGCTTATTCAAGTACAAGGAAATCTCCTCCCAGTACTCTAAATGCAGCCTAGGTCTATTCAGCCCTGTCCTGACGCATCCATAAAAGGCAGGACACAACTCGAGCCCCCAGTGGCTCTCTGAAGAGAATGCACATCCCCAGCTCCAGTCACCCCAAAGCCAGACAGTCAATCCACAACCCAGCAGAGGCACATAGGATGGCTAAGCAAGAAAATACCTACTTTCTAAAAGTGGTACTTTCAAACACAGAACATAAAAATCATCTTTACTAAAAAATGCATTTCTCCATTCTGACTTCAGTCATACTAACCTGCATGTCTCTATCATATCCCTATGAGAAGATATACTTGTAAAATGTTACAAAGTATTCCCCATTCTATCCTATGGGACAGACAGCTTTTCAACAGTGAAAAACGAAATACACTTTATTTCACTATCAGGACATAACACACCGGAACATGCTCTACCTTTCAAACACACTGCACCCTGCCCCTAGGGGTACCCTGGGCCTACCCTAGGGGTGACTCAAATGTAATAAAACAGAAGGGTAAAGCTTGGCAAGTGGGTGCACTTGCCAAGTCGACATGGCAGTAAAAATTGCAAGCAGACACTGCAGTAGCAGGTCTAGGATACCTTTTGAAGGCTACTCATGTGGGTGGCACAATCAGTGCTGCCGACCCACTAGCAGCATTTGATTTACAGGCCCTGTCGCTCTAAGGACTTACCAGTAGATCAAATATGCTAATCATGGAAACACCAATCCATAATATAATGTACAATAGAAGCACTTTAACACTGAACAGCAGTGGGAAAGTGCACAGAGACACTAAACCAGCAAAATAAGAGTCAAAACCGGGAGGTCAGAAAGCAAAAAGACAGGGAAATACATCACAAGATGCCAGGTCTAACAGTTGTGAAGCTGCAAAGCCTCCTGTTAAGGTTCTGGCACTGCAGTACCAATTAATCTCTTTGCACTTTCTGTACGCCTCAGTGATGTATATTGCACTCCCTTTATAATCTTATATTAATATTTTCTCTGTGCACAACTGGCACTGGTGGGAATCGCTACAATACTTATCTACTCTAGTGGAAACAGTTGACCCCATGCTACATCTGACTCCTACCTAAAGCCACATTTAGAAAGAGCACCATCAATTCCATTGTGCAAGGCTTGCACTCATCAGAAACTCTTCTACACCCTTCATGTGGTGTGCCTTCCTCTTGGTAACCTGTTGTAGAGCTTAGGGTGGGTTGTATTATCCTTATGGTTTTGGGCGCTGGCTGAGTCCCTTCTGTCTCAAAATGAATAGGACACACATTAATGTAAACTGAAGATTATTTTTCAGGTGAAATTTCAGGTGGCATCCTCGCATCATCTCATTTGACTCCTGAAAATACCATCAGTCACCATAAGAATTTCAGCAAATCACAATGCCAGCTTGAGCATAGATAGGGTTTAGGCTAGCCATGTTGTGTAACATAAGAACACTTGTGGTTATAAAGAGAGGACATGCGCTAGACCACCATTGGTTATGAAGAGAGGATATGTGCCAGACCACCACTGGTCATAAAGAGAGGAAATGCGCTAGACCACCATTGGTTATAAAGAGTGGAAATGCGCTAGGTCACCATTGGTTATAAAGAGAGGACATGTGCTAGACCACCATTGGTTATGAAGTGAGGACATGTGCTAGACCACCATTGGTTATAAAGAGAGGACATGCGCTAGATCACCATTGGTTATAAAGAGAGGACATGCACTACACTACCATTAGTTATAAAGAAAGGACATGCACTAGACCACCACTGGTTATAAAGAGAGGACATGCGCTAGACCACCATTGGTTACAAAGAGAGGACAGGCCCTAGACCACCATTGGTTATAAAGGGAGGACATGTGCTAGACCATCATGGGTTATAAAGAGAGGACATGTGCTAGACCACCACTGGTTATAAAGAGACAAAATGCGCTAGACCACCATTGGTTATAAAGAGAGGACAGGCGCCTGACAACCATTGGTTATAAAGAGGGGACATGCGCTAGACCACCATTGGTTATAAAGAGAGGACATGCACTATACTACCATTAGTTATAAAGAGAGGACATGCACTAGACCACCACTGATTATAAAGAGAAGATATGCACTAGGCCACCACTGGTTATAAAGAGAGGACATTGCGCTAGACCACCGTTGGTTATAAAGAGAGGACAGGCGCTAGACCACCATTGGTTATAAAGAGAGCACATGTGCTAGACCACCACTGGTTATAAAGAGAGGAAATGCGCTAGACCACCATTAGTTAAAAAGAGAGGACATGTGGTAGACCACCATTGGTTATAAAGAGAGGACATGCGCTAGACCACCACTGGCTATAAAGAGAGGACATGCACTGTACCACCATTGGTTATAAAGAGAGGACAAGCGCTAGACCACCATTGGTTATAAAGAGAGGAAATGCATTAGACCACTATTGGTTATAAAGAGAGGACATGCACTAGACTACCACTGGTTATAAAAAGAGGACATTTGCTAGACCACCATTGGTGTCCCAGGTTAGATGGTGTGGGTGAGACCACAATGACAGTCCAGGGAAATGACGGTGATGGCTATTTCCTGACACAACTAAAGTGTCCATTGGATAGAGCTTCCTTCCCCACTCAAGGATTGGCTGTATGCACCTCTCAGTTATCCTGAGACGGCATCCTTCTGTCAGAGGTCACTAACTGATTCACCTGATTCTTCTAGCCTCCTATCCTAACTGTATTCAACCATTCATCAATTTACTCACATTCATCTGTCCATCCACGTGCTCACTTACCCATTACTTGCCTGTGTGCATTTGCATGCACATGTGTGCACTTATTCATCCCAATGCGTTTACACATACCGCATTCACCCATTCATTCACCCATATTTATACACAATCTTCAAAGCAAAGCAAATAGACATATATATTGGATTTGCCATAGCGTGTTTGGTTGTCTATAGTCCACAAAACGGGTTTTAGAGGGGAAATGGTGGAAATGGTCTGCTTTTTAAATAAGTAGGATAATGTGATCATAGTTGGGATGTCTCTCACAATTGAGGTGACATGACATGCCTCTTCTGATAAATCACAGTCCTAATTTGCGTTCGTGCCTTCCCACCTGTCTTGCTCCTTTGCGGCTGTGAAGTTTTTCTCTTTGCTCTTGCCTACTCTGAACACCTCCGACCTATCTCAGGCATTTTTTCATTCTTCATTGCTCTTGATTTCTTGCTCTTTCACAAGAGAAGATGAGTGCAGACTTTAAAATAAACCAATCTCCCCATTGATCTGTTTCTATTAATCTGCTTTTCACCTCTGCCCTCTTGACCCCATGGGTGCTGTTAAATCCTGTAATCGCCCCCTTATCTGTGAAAATACATCTACAGCTCGGAGAGAACCCATGACTTTAATGAACGGCTTACTTCTGTCTTCTGAAGCATGGGTCCCTTTACTGGCGCCAAATTTCCACTTATGCCCTGTAGTTTCCTCTATTACTTATCGACATCATTAGGTTTGACTTTATAAAGGCATCAACGTGAAATTCATATACAACATCTTCGTGGAGATGTAGACAAAATGGCAACTGGTGAAGCAAATTAAATTGCAGGTTTTGCACATGATTGCGCTGCTAATGTTACTTCTGAATAAATGTTTACCTCTTCAAACCACTCATCAAACTGCATTTGCTTTTGTGCATCAGTCTGATGTTGGTAGAAAAATTGTCAGGATCTGCTCGTGTCAGGGAAAAGAGGCAGGGCGGAGGAGGGGGTTGAGGCGTGGATGGAGGATGACATAGATAAATAAATACATTTGAAAAAGAACTTACCTGCCGTCCTCCAGGATAGCGCTCTTCTGCTCCTCTCCACTGCATGCAGGCACAGGCTCCCAGACTGCCCTGCGGCCAATCCTAAAGTTGCTCTCATGCATGAGAGCAGCTTCAGGATTCGCCTGAGTGCAGATGATTTGTGCTCCTAGAATGACTGGGAGCGTGTGACTGCTATCTCCTACCCGGCAATGCAGCTGTGGTTGGAGAGAGATTCACTGCGCATGAGACAGCCAGCCAAACCCACATGCGTGGTTGAAGGCAGTGCCCACCACTACCCCTCCAGCCTGTTATCACCCTGGTCTCACCCCCAAGACTGGGCAGAAGAAAAAAAAATGTAATAAAGCGGGTTTTAAACTCGTTTTTTTATCATTTTATTTTTCTCGTTTTTGAGAGGACTGCGGGGGGGGAGGGGCAGAGGCGGGGGGCGACGCTCCCTTGCCATGTGGGAGGAGCCGCAGCTGAAAATTGTTTTGCAGTTGGTGTGCCCCATGGCAAAGATTCAATGCATGAGGCATTACCAAGGGAAAACCTTTGTTAGTCTAGCAGAAAGACATAATTGAAGCGTTTCGCCCAGTCTTTTGCAATATGCCAAAACCTTTATTACTTTGAAAGCACATTGCCACACTGGGCCAAGATTTACCAACAGTCTGCATCATGTTCACGCCACTTTTTTGATGCAGTCATGACACAAAGGGGCACATTAGGATGGCGGGCGGGCTTTGTCCGCCCGCCACCCTATCGGAAAACGGGACCGCCCGCCTTAAGGGCGGGGGTCCCGGGGGTGCCATTAGGATGTGCCCACCACAGTGGCGGGCACATCCTGTATTTTCAGCATTGTGGCGGGCGGTGCTCTCTGCACCGCCCGTCACAATGCTGAAAATGCATTGCAGCATTTGCATAATGAAATCGGCAGGCACCGCGCGGTGCCTGCCGCTTTCATTACGCAAATGCAGCGGGGTACCATAGGTACCCCCCGTGTGCACCCCCCTAATGTGCTTCACTCTGGGGGCCCCCAGAGTGAAGTCCGCATGCCTTTCCGCGGCGGTATTGCCGCCACGGAATGGCATTGAAAAATGACCATGATAATATGGCTGGCGGTGTCTGATAGACACCGCCACCATGTTATCCCTTTTCCGCCCCGGCCGCCAGACGACCGTGGCGAAAAACAGGCGGGCGGTGTTTCCCACCGCTGCGGTCCCCTCCACCATCGTAATATGGCGGGGGGAATACAGGATAGGATGGCGGGCGGATTGCCCCCGCCAGGCTGGCGGTGGCTACCACCAGCCTGGCGGGGGCAATCCGCCTGCCATCCTAATGGACCCCAAAATATTAGTCAAGATTTACAAAGTTATGCACATCTTCATGTGCATGGCTTTCGCCTTACATCTACCCCAAAAAAACAAGGCAGCTCATCACACAACCTTGTTTTACCTTGTGTTTGCAAGGCATTACACGGGTGGATCATGGACATTCCTGTGTATCCACCCATATATTTTCACTCAAACTGAGGTTTACAAAAGTCAGTAAACCTTGGGGTGGGCCAAAATAGTGTGCCATCTCAGGTCTGATGTAACAGGAGAAATATCTCTTTTTCCCCACATTACTTCCTCTTTGCATGTGTGCTGCATCTGCGGAATAATCCTCTAAAGTCTGTTTTTGTGCAGGAAGGCACATTTCCTGGACAAAAACTCCATAACACAGGCACCCTTGAACTATAGTGCAAGGGTGCCTGCTTCGGCAATAGGCTGTCACAAGTGCTCTACTGCAATGAAAGACCATAAGGGTGCCATATTTTAATAAATATGGCTCATTTCACATGCCCTTTCACACAAAGCAGCCCAGTAAGTTACCTGCAGCATCACGTGAAAGATTAGTACATCTGGGCCTAAATGTATGCTTAGTTTAGAAAATTAAAGTTGGTTCAGTTAAATTGAGCAAATCGCAGAGCGTCACTATGATTTCTAAATCCATAAATATATACTAAACAGAGCGTTTTTTGAGCTGGGATTTTATGCAATGAATTTTAGTTGTCTGGTATCACAATGATTTGTAAAATGAAGACTGAAAGGGCCGGGCCCATAAGTTCTGGACCTTTTCTAGAATCACAATCTGATGGTTCTTTTTAGCAACATGAGAGAATTGAGGGGAGAAAACCTTGTTATAACAGCCAATTAACTAAGCAAGAATTCTCTTGGACACATAGTAACCACAGACAACTATGAATGTTAGTTTGATTTATTACAAAGCCAAAAATAGCTGAACATAAAGACACCTCACCACGAGAGTTTAAAAATACATTGGAATTAGCATAAAGCCAAATCTGCATATCCAATTGAGGCGATGTAGCATAAGTAAAACAATTAATTCAAGAAGCAGAATGCAGAGGATCAAAAAGCATGAGTCCAAGTTTCCCTGCATCGAGGGTTGATGAACAAAGAGCATTAATCTATCCCTACACTACCACTAACACTAACATGACATCCCTACATAGGCATCTTCAGGAAAAGGGTAAAAATGTGTCAGCATGTGGAGTCTTCCTAAGAAGCCTCTCCACCATCAATGGGTCAGATATCATAAAGCTATTGAGACAGAGCTTGACCTCGGACGCTCTCTCTCCGAAGGCAGAAGAAGAAGAAGTGGACATTTTCCCTACTACCATCATCATGTTATTGCAGGTAACTTTTCCCAAGATTTATTTTGAGTCACACCATCTGCTCTGGATACAGTCCTAGGTAGTTATCCATGGATAACAGTGTTCTTCACTTGCAACATTTTGTCCTTGGTTCTCAAGCCTTCTCCGGTGTGAAGCACAGCGATTTTCCCATCACTTAATGAAGCCGATTTCTTCAACGAGTGGGGAAAATATTCAATTGGCATCTATGTGTTGCTCCTTGCACCATCTGTGGACCTATTAGAGATATGGTGCACTGTCTTACGCAGCACAGTGGTGCCCGCTTAGGAGTCTGCACTGGACATAGACTGGGAGTCTGCGCTATAACACACCAAATGCGTTGGTCCTGCTGGACCACGAATATCTGTTTGAATTAAAATATCGGGTTACCATCATCCGGGCTAAATCATGCACTATACTGAGTCAAATGATCTTTCCTGTTGTTTTGGAGAAGTTGAAGAGCCGTACACCACATAAATTATCATCACAATCACTAATCTATTTTCAGTCAATAACGAGAGTTTGGTATGAGTTAAAGGATTTTATCAACCCAGTCTTTACTAATTAATCTTTATTAAAATCACAACATGAATTGTATTAATCTCAATCATCAAATATGAACAAAATTGAATAATCAATATTAGTCAATAAAAAATCATAATAAATGCATTAAGTGCATTGCATGAAGGACAGAATCCCTATACTAAGGAACGGGGGAAGGTGTCAGTCAGAACCCATAAAGAGTTTCTGTTCAAGAGAAAGAGAAATAAAGCATAAAGCTTTATCAGAATCAATCAAAGCAGAACTTCCCATACAGAGATGTTCAAGAAACTCTATTGAGTCTCAAGCCCAGACCGGCCAAGTTTCCCGGGTCCATGAGTGATGTGCTGTTCCAGACCAGGTTTTTTCTTTGAATTCTGGGGCTTAAAGACGTGTGTATTGCATTATAATACAGTACTACAACTCCCACAATTCAAAGAAAAAAACCTGAACTGAAGCAGCACATCCCGCATAGACCTAGGAAACTTGACTGCTATGCAAGCAATATGGAACAAGCATTTACAATGCAACAGTTTCGCCTTTGGAGAAGTTAGAGCTATTGGCATTGTAAATGACAAAATTTGTATTTATGTGTTGGTTTTGAAAACACATAAATAAATGGCATTGGCATTACATTGCCAATAGCTTAATCTCTCACAAAGATTAGGTGTTCATCCAATCCTTGGCCTCTCTGCAAAGGCACTGAGCAAAGGTCACGTATACCGGCTGCAGTTGTTCAATGCAAACGCGTGGTTAGGGTGGCTATCTACGCAAATGTTAGTGTGCATGTTTAAGTCATATCCTTAATTAAATAGGCCCCGTTCCTTTCATGCTTCTCACTTTTTCCATCCCACTTAAAGCCCTGCGCACCGTAATGAATGACCGAGATGAACTACAGCAAAGGTCCTAGACAGCAGCCTGCTCTCCTGCGGAGAATGTCGTGCGAGGCGAACACTAGTCTGCAGAGAGATGCTGCCACCAGGTAAAGACCCCTTCCCACTCATTATGGTCAAAACCCACCCAACGGTGCGCAACGGCACATAAACTGATAGTTTATGAGCAAATCGATAGTAATCGTTGTGTTAATCGACAAATTTGGCGAAAATCACTTAGGTGCCTAAGTTGGAAGAGGCAGTCAAGTGATTAGCTCCGTATTTCAATAAGCATAGGAGCCGCGCTGGGAGGTGAGAATGCCTAACCAATGCAGAGCTGTGATCCAAAATGGTTTCAGTGCGAGTGCACACTTAGCAACTAAAGTTAATTTTGAAGCCAAAGGGTTTGTCTTTGCATACAAGGACACTGGCCTGTGTTGCCTACTGTGTCGCACCACAATCCAGGGTTAATGGAAGTACACAGAATTATGTTAATCAACTGCTACTGCAACCACTGGACAACTCCGATTTACAGGATAACCACTGAGAATGTAGATAATTCATGCAAATGTCTAAAATCCGGATACCCTGAAAAGCAGCCATGACTTCAGCCTTCCTGTACCAATGCTGGACACCAATTACTTTGCCAAGACACACACGAACACCAACTCACATCCAGGCTCCTCGCCCCCGAGAGTGCCCCTCATCCTCATCCACCGACCCCCACAAACAGACACCAGCCACGCACGCACGCAGACACACAAATAGAAACCCATACCAACAACTCCTGTCACACACGCGAGTACCCAGGTATACAATTAAACAGCAGCGCCGTGCTCTGCTTTGCCCCTTTTTAGTATCAATGACAAGGATTTGCAGAATGTGGCCCACGATAGCGCGTTAAGTCAGAGGCAATTAAACGGGAATGTAAAAGCAGCGCTTGGGGAGAGGGGTGCGAGCTGTAGTGTGCTACGGGAGTGATGGGCGTATGCTAATGTCGCTCACTCGGCAGCGTCTAATATCCCTGGCCCTGTGGGCCACAGCCTTTGGTTACTTGGCATAGCCTTCTGTAACTACTGGGGCTGTTTGATCGAAGTACAGACACTGGAAGGGATTCCAACGTGACACATGGTAGCGAGAAACGACATCCAGTTCTATTTTCTTTGAATACTGGGACTTTCGTTTTTCATTTGTTTGCCACAAAATAGCACTATAAGTACTAAAATACAAGAAGGGAAGGTGTGTGACCCCGCCTGGCATAGAACCGTATGTGTCAGGTTGTCGCTGGTTGTTGAGGTGTAGTTAGGATGTGTTTCATTTCTGACATTCTGTGTGTCTGGACTGTTGAAGAAAAAAATGTTTCAGGCTTCGGGAGGTAGACAGAGTGACACCACCACCCAGCGCCTCGGCATCCCACGTTACAAGGGAATGGGGCTCATCGCGATGTGCTCAAAATAATCCGGACACCATCGACTGCTCAGAGTGGCGACAGTCACGTGATCTCCATGATGTCGAACTGTGTAATATTGTTGAATCTGAACTTTAACCCAAGTGATAGAAAAGCTACAATCTCGGTTCCCCCACTTCTACACATTGCGTGATCCTGAGAACATCACGAGCTCAAAAACAAACAAATGCCGATGTGTACATGTTAGGTAAACAATGGGCACTGATGTGCCGGAAAACTTCTTTAAGCTCTAAAAAAAGAAACAATGTCCACTATCAACATAAATGTATTCTATTTCACTTATTTTGGAAAGTTCCTGATTTCTTTATCCCGAAGCTGGCAAGAGAGTACGTGCTGCCTAGTGGAGTAGAGCGTGTTATGCAAACCCTGTAGTTCGAGAGCCTGAGAATCCAGTGTGGCCAACCTCCGCTGGGCCTGGGAGGAGCTGTCTGCCTCTTGAACTTTAAAACGCAAATTGGGAACAGCTGTACCCTTTGCCAGGCTGGCACCGCTCCGTCTAAAAAGTGGATCCTAAGTAGGGGGCATGAGACGGAAAACGCGGGGGGGGGGTTGCGGGTAGTGTGGGGCTATCCTTGGTGTTGTTCGGGAGTCTCGGGACAGACATGAATCAACCCCCCGCCCCCAACCGAATGCACTACTCGTAGAGCGCAGATACACAGCTGTATTACCCAACACACTTGGGCTCACAGAGGGCAGCACGTGCCAACAGGGACCGGCAGTCTCTGTCTGCCCCCTCGGTGGCATAGGCTGGAGTGTTTCCTGGTGGATACCTCCCCGTTCCTATACTAAAGGGTCTATGACAGATGAACCAGGGGGCACTCTCTTGTCTATAGAATAGCAAGTATGGCGCCTGCTTATCCAGAAGTGTAAAGAAAAGCGCAACTGGAAACTCGGCTGGTGTTCGACCAAGCAAGATCTGGGTTTCATTGTAGATGTATACATCTGACAGGCACAATGGGAGTCAGACACATGGCCTTCTCTTGGCACTTATATCAAATGGAGAACAGCAAAACATTCTCCTTCCAAAAGCCTGTGCTGATCTGGCACTCCGAAGGAAGTGGCAGCTCTTCAGATGCAAATCTAGGCTCCCACGAGGGACAGCAAATCAGGTTGGACCTCGTTTTGGTCACAACAGAAGGCCTCAGCAATCAGCATTTTCATGGAGGGCCTGGCTTCTCAGCACCAAGCCAGCACTCTCATATTAAAATCACTGTGAAAAAACAGGAGCCTCGCCGAGTACAGACTAGCACAAGCATGCCGCCATAAAGGTGTTAGTGAAAGTATTTAACTAAAGCCACAGCATGAAAAACAGTGCTCCTTAAAAGAAGGGGCCAGCGAGTATTGAAGACAGCTGGAGTGTGCTGTGATCGCGTTTACTTTGCTCTATCCCTTACGCTTTAAGCAAAAGTTAATTTCCCCAAAATATCTGCAGAACCATATATCTCTTCTTTTATAAGACGTCACTGCTTGAAACTAAGCTTTTATGTGACCATTTTGCATGTACTCGATCCCCGTTCCCAAAACTGAAAGGAAACGGGTATTTTATCTCTGACCCCAATAAAGATCATTCCAACATCTGAATACAAACACATAGAAAAGCGGAAACAGCTCTTGCCTGCACAAACGTGCAGATTACTTACGCCACATCCTGCTGGTGGCACTACTGGGCTCGTGAGACTACAACAAAGTAATGCCTTTTAAAACACCAAAATACATTTCGCGCTATATAGCCTTGGACACGTGGTAATACAACCCATTCATGGAGAGGATGTGGCCTAACAGCCAGAGCTGCGTATTTGGAGCTGGTGGACCAGGTTCGGATCTCGTCTGCTTAACATCCTGTAATTATGGGCAAATCACTTGTCTTCCGATGCCTACCAACCAATGAATGTGTGTCTGTAACATGATTTTAAAGCGCCCTGATACTTTCGGGACGAGTTCGCGCTATATAAAACTACCCGCAAAAAAAGGCAATCCCAGAACCGAGCCCCGCAATCAATACCTGATACCAATCTCCAATAATTTCGGTTGCAGAATCTTCCCGCAGCAGTCCGGAAAACCAAGTTGCAGAAACCAAAAAGCAATCGCCATCGCTCAACTGCCAAAAATCTCGACGGCTCTCACTTTCCCTCGCCATCACAATGTTCACCAAACATGGCTTTCCAAGTGCAGAACTTCCGGCGTGACCGGAAGTGCGTCGTAAAAAAAATCTGACCAGTCCCTATTCTAGTCCGATTGCACTTTTACAGACAAGCGTGTGTGAAAGGATGAGCAATTCTACATCTGAAACGGTAGGAAATATGAATTTGGGCATTTGGCTTTGTCTGAAGTGCTTGTTTGAGCTGCATCTGGCACCAACAAGCTTCCCATGGCCTCTTTCTTCTTCTGCTTCTCCGTATTGCATTATGGGACATGTAGTTTCAGCTCTAGTACCACGTAACCAATACATATGCATGAAAAACGTCAGCGGAAAAGGTCAGATGGAAATACCATAATTTTTTTAAATTTATTTTACAGAGTTTATATAGCGCGAACTTGACCCGAATCCGGTATCAGAGCGCTTTGCATGAGCACGAGTTGCATTACAACACCTCCCCGTGCACACCTATTTTCCAAACAAGTAGGTAGAAGGCACTCAGTATAATTCTTCCAGGAATTGAAAAACTGCAACAAAATCTGGCAAATATCTTTATATATATATAAATACTTTTTTGTGCTTGTGCACTAGACACGTCTCACTTCACACGCGAGTGTCAAATTTCTCACGCCCTCCTTCACTAATGCATGCGAGAAAAAACAAACACTACAACAAAAGAAAGCAAGGATCCCTGGCCATGTATGAAGACAGCTCCCCCGGAAAGTAAACATTTCGGCATTCTCTTCTATTATCGAGAAACGCGCACAAAATTCCACAATTCATAAGCCATGTATACACAGACAAAAGAAAATCTGGTCCGTGTGCAGCGTTCGGTGCTTCCAAGCTACACAGCCCACCGCCTCTCCGACTTCGTCCTGCAAGCAACTTTTATGTGGTCACTTTAAAAAAAGATTTGGCTAACAACCTCACGCATCTTCTAGACCCCTGGGTGTAAGAATCAAATACAACAAGAAACAACGGCACAAACCTCATGGCCTCGGTAGACGCTGGCGCTGCTCGGAAAGCACAGCGTCCTGTAGGGATTCGGGGGCGTGCTCTCCCCTTCCCATTGGCTGGAAGGTAAAATTCCAGCCAATGGGAAGAGGAGAGGGTGTGACTTAAAAAAAGCCCGAGAAACGCCCCCGAATCGCGTTTTCCCCGAGAAAGCGTGATTGACAGCCTCTGTCTCCCAATGGCTAGCCTCCATTTATGGAGCTAGCCAATGAGAGACAGAGGCGGGTCATCAATCCCACATACAACTCAAAAGGTTTTTTAGCGCATGCGCACTATGTGCGCACTTGCAGGCAAAACCTAAAAATGGCATAAGGGTTTTGGTAATAGAAGTCTCTGCAAAAGTCACTGCAGAGCATGTCTAGGAAATTGTCTGGATAAAAGAAGTTTAGGTCGGCCATAGAAACACGCACTATAACAGACTACACATTTTATAATTGTGGTTTTCATCCTTCTTCAGTCAGCCAATCATCTTTCAATGCTCTCATGGGAACAGGATCACTCCTCATCTTCTCACCGAAAACACAATGACTCTACATAGCAGCTTTTTATGTCGCTTAGTTCTCATCATCTAGTGGTTACATCTTGTCTATTCAAAATATATTTTCTTGTTCAAAACTACTTTCCCATGACAGTTTTTTCAGCTCTATCTCATTCTTAACAACAAACTTATGTTATTTATTGTTGCTCAAATATGAATTTAACTTGATAAAATAAAGACGAGGCATTTGGCAAAACAGGAATAGTTTGTTTAATTAAACACTGCGGCCGGGAGAACAGTATACAGAAATGGGTCTGAGGACTGACTCAAAATACAGTCGTTTTGAGCGTCTTTTTATACACCTCTTGAAGCATCATAAAACCAGGGCTGGCTTGAGCATTGGTGACGCCCTATGTGACAATTTTAGTTAGCGCGACCAATGACCACCTCTGCCACAGATTCCCTCACTACCACCACTTGAAAGTGCCCCTCAAGTTTCCATAACCTCTCTCTCTCAGATTCATTTTTGTTTTATAGTGCCACTCATACCAGTGTAAGGTGTCAGAGCACTTTAAATCGCACACACATTGCACAGACATAATCATACATGTGTTAATCAGTGTATAGGATATGTTGCATAATTTATTTATTTATTTCAAAGGTTTTATATAGCGCTGCTGGACCCGAGAGTATCAGAGCGCTTTACAAGGAAGGTGCAAAACAAACAATGAGGTAGAATAAAAACAAGCAAGAAAGCGTTTCATTGTGGTAGAGAGTTCAGACATGGCTAATGCGGAGGAGAAGCATGGAAATCGAAATTTAAAATGTATATAAATAAAGATGGAAAGGGGCGAGAGGGAAGAGGAGCGAGGGTGAGAAAGAGTAGGAAGGAGTATATTGGAGGAGGAAAGGGAGAGCATAATAGGAGAGAGAGGAGTGATCAGGGATGTTATCGTAGTGCTAGGTATCATGATACTTTGAACATGAATAGTGACAGTGATATTAGATACCCCAGTATTTGTTGAGAAGCAGTATTTTAAGTTCTTTTTTGAAGAGATGGTAGGAGGAGTTGCAGCGGATATCCTTTGGGAGGGAGTTCCAGATTGTGGGAGCGTTACCCGAGAACGCGCAGGATTGGGTCTTATGATATTTAAGTCTTGGTGGGATCAGGACAAGTGAGTTTGTGCTTCTCAGGAGTCTGGAACAACCTGCTTTCTGAAGTTTTGTTGTAAGGTAGGAAGGGGTGTTTTGGTGGAGAGCTTTATGAGTGATGCAGGCAATTTTGTAAGTGGATCTTCCTTCTATTGGTAGCCACTTGAGATTTATGAGGATGGGGGAGATGTGATCACATTTTCTGCAATCTGAGATGAGTCTAGCAGCAAGGTTAAGGACAGATTTAATTGGGGCAAGATGGATTTTAGGGGTGCCAGCCAAAGTGGCGTTGCCATAGTCGATCCTGGAGAGGACCAGTGATTGGACAACAAGTTTGAAATCTTCTGCTGGAATAAAAGGTTTACGTTTTTTGAGGTGGAGAAGGGTGAAAAGGGCGCTTTTGGATGCATTTTTAATGTGGGGTATGATTTTGAGATTTTGGTCAATACTGATGCCAAGGGACTTAACAGTATTAGAGGTGGAGAGAGGGCAGTTTAGTGCTTTGATGTCGTTTAACCAGAGTTGGATGGGAAGGGGATTGTTTTTGGGGGAGAAAATTATGATTTCAGTTTTTTTGGGGTTTAGTTTGAGATGGTTCAGATGGAACCAGGTTTGAATTTTGGTCAGTGTCTCATTTAGGTGAGGGGTGTCTTTGTGAGATTTGAACTTGTAGTATAATTGGGTGTCATCAGCATAGAGATGGTAACTGATATTAGAGTGTTTGAGGATGAGGGTGAGTGGTTCCATGAACAGATTGAATAGGGTAGGGGAGAGGATGGAACCTTGAGGTACGCCAAGTGAAACAGGTTGGGGTTTGGAGAGGAAATGGCTAAGTTTGATTTGTTGAGATCTGTTTTGTAGGAATGAGGAGAACCATTTGAATACCGTGCCTTCAAAACCGAATCTATCTTTGAGAGTGCTGAGAAGGGTGGGGTGGTGGACGGTATCAAATACAGCTGAGAGGTCGAGAAGGATAAGTATTGAGGATTCTCCTTTGTCAAGGGAACGGTGAATATCGTCTATGATATTAAGCATAGCAGTTTCTGTACTGCATCCCTTTCTAAAGCCAGACTGGAAGACATCAAGGAGGTTGAATGAGACAATATGTTTCTCTAGTTGCATTAGGACACATTTTTCGAGGGCTTTGGAGAGGAAGGGAAGGTTAGAGATGGGACGAAGGTTGTTTGGATCATTGGGGTCAGCTGTGGTGTTTTTGGGAATAGGCGCGATTTGGCCAAGTTGAAGGGAAGCAGGAACACAGCCTGTGGAAAGAGAGGAGTTGATCATTTTAGTCCATATAGGGGCAATGGTAGATTTAAGTTCTTGTGCTAGTGAGGCGGGGAGAGGATCTTTGGAGTGTGCAGAAGGTTTGAGTTTGACCATGATATTAGTGATCAAAGATTCAGATTCTGGACTGAAATCGTTCCAAGAGGCATTGTTTTTAGCGGGGGAGTTTGTTATATGAAAGGTGTTATGCAGGGGTAGATCAGGTGGGGAATCAGAGGTATCGGGCGAAGTGGAAGAACTGATCGACGTAGAATTATGAGTGTTAGGAAGAGTGTGTAGGGTAGTGGTAGGATGGGGTGAGAGAGGGAGGGAAGAGAAGGATAGTTCGATCATGTTGATTTTGTTCGTAAAGAAGCTAGCAATTTCTTCGCATTTGTCGGTGGAGGCTAATATTTTAGGAGGGCCAGTGGATGTTTGTTTTTTTACAATATTGAAGAGTTCTCTAAGGCGGTTTCTGGCTTCATCTAGTTGAGATCGAAGAAAGGAGGCTTTTTCGTTAAATATGTGTTTTTTGTACTGGGCTCGAGCAGTTCTAAGGATAGTCAGATTATCAACGTTTGGGTGGGATCTCCAGACCCGTTCAGTATGTCTAAGTGACCGTCTCTTATTATTTAGTTCGGAATTGAACCAGGTCTTAGGGGGTATGTTTTTTTGTTGTTTGAGTTTGATAGGAGCAATTTTGTCTAGGGCTTCAAGAATAGAGTTGTTATAATGGTCGGTTAGGTCATTTGTGCTGTCAGAGAGAGGTGGTAAATCTAAGTGAGCTTTAATTGTTGTTTCGAGTTCGCCGTGAGGAATACGGTGTAGGTTGCATGTGGATTTTTTGGATAGTAAATTGGTGGGGGCTGGCGAGAGGTAGTTTTAGTCAAAGTGAAAAGGATGAGGTAGTGGTCAGACCAGTCAACTGGAAAAATATTTGTGAGGGAGGCTAGATCGTTGTTCGTTATAATGGCATCAAGGGTGGCATCTTTGTTATGAGTGGGAAAAAGGCAGAGTTGGGACATATTGGTGATGTCCATGGTATTATTAAGTAGGATGACAGCAGGATCAGCATTGTTGTTCCAATGGATGTTGTAATCACCGAGTAAGAGGTTATTAGAATGAGAGAGTGACGATTGTGTGATAAGATCAGTCAATTCTTCCGTAAAGGGGATGTTGTTACCAGGGGGGTGGTAGATGAGGTGTAGCCGGGTAGTGGGGGGGGGTCAGGTATGGTGAGATCGGCGCAGAGGTATTCAAAGGATGAAGGGTCTTGAAGATTGATTAGTGAGATGTTAAGTTCGGCTTTGAAAATTAAGGCAAGTCCACCGCCTGTTTGTTCGATTCTGTCTTTTCTGATGATATTATAACCAGGGGGGATAAGCATGTCAAGGATGGGGGTGGAGTGGGGGGTGAGCCATGTTTCAGTTAGGACAGCAATATCAATGTCTTCATTGAGAATAGTTTCAGCAATCTCCGTAGCGTGACAGGAGGCAGATCTGCAGTTAATCAACATGCAGCAGAGGGGGGTGGGGACTGGTGTTGGAGATGGGGGACAACTGGGATCTGTTTAAGTAGTTGAGGAGGTCTGGGGGAGGAGGGAGGAAGGGGGCGATTGCTTGTTCCTAAAACAACTGGAATAGACGACAGATGAGTCAGGTAGGAGGTGGATCGGCAGTTTGTCCTCATGCACCGTCGGGGAGTGGGCTCAGGTGATTGAGAGGGGGGGCAAGGGGGGATAGCTCTAAGTTGTTGGGGAGGTCTGGGTAAAGAGGGAGGGAGGGGGAGACTTCTGTTTCCTAAGATAACTGGGATAGAAGATTTATTACTGAGGGGTGAAAAGTACGATGGTGGGGGTGGAGAGATAGATGAATACGATGGAGTGTTAGCTGTAGAGGGTGGAGATGGAGAAATGGTTAGAGTAGAGGAGGTTTTAGCTTCAGAGGTTATTGGTCGAGTACCAGGTTGTGGTTGAGTGGAGTTGTGTGGAGTCACGATTTGTGAGGGTTGAGGGGGTAGTGTGTTGGTTAAGTGGTTGTAAGATTGAGGGGCGTTTTTGCAGGTGATAGAGTTATGCTGACATTGTGTAGGTGTGTTGAGGAGGTTGTCAGTATGTGAGGAGATGGTTTTTGAGAGGAGTGAGATGTCGCTTCTAAGAGAGGAGAGTTCTAAGATGAGGGACCAAAGGGCAGGTTCAATGTTCGGGGAGGCTAGAGTGTAAGTTGATGGGTGTGGGGGATAGTGTTTATTTGTCTGTTTGTCGAGTAAGGGTTGTTACGTGGGGGGATAAAGTGTGGTGGAAAAGGTGTAAAGCCTGGTGGGGGGGAAGGGAGTGGCATGAGTTACTGGAATCAGGGGAGATCAGGGGGGAGGGGGATGTAGGGGGAAGCGTTGTGTGGATGAGTGTAGTATTGCAAGGAGAGGGGATGTTGGTGGGGAGGTTGGGAGGCGAGGTGAGTGTAGCGGTGCAGGGTGACTTGGGAAGAGGTGCTAGGGGGGAGGGAGAGGTGAGGGTAGATGAAGTGGGGGATGTGGGGGGAAACGTTGTTTGGATGTAGGAAGTGTTGCAAGGAGGGGAGATGTTGGTGGGGAGGTTGAAGGGAGAGGTGAGTGTAGCGGTGCAAGGTGACTTAGGAAGAGGTGCTAGGGGGGAGGGAGAGGTGAGGGTAGATGAAGAGGGGGATGAGGGGGATAACGTTGTTTGATGTAAGAAGTGTTGCAAGGAGGGGGGATGATAGGGGGGAGGTTGGAAGGAGGGGATTGTGTAACAGAGCATATCGAAGTGGGAAGATGCGATGAGGGGAGGGGAGCAGTGAGGGTAGATGGGGTAGTAAGAGTTGAGGAGTGATGTAGAGAAGGGGGAAGAGGGACGGGGTTACAATGGTGGGTGATGAATCAAGCGGTAGAAGGGGTGCGATGGCTGTGTTCAGGAATTGTGAGATGGTTTGGGATGGAGTGCTAATAAGTTGTTTAATGGGCGTCGGGGAGGGAAAGGGAGAATCGGGTGGGAGCGATAGGGGGGAGGAAGATGTGGAGGGAGAAGCGGAGGGAGATGCATGCCATAAAAATTGGGATTGGTCAGAGGAACGAGGTAGGAGGTAGGGTTGATCATTGGGGGTAGGAGAGGGAGGTGTAGAATCAGTTGGGAGCGATGAAGTGGAGAAAGAAATTAAGGGAGATGTGGATACTGTAGGTTGGGTTCGGTCAGATAGGTGAGGTGAAAGGGAAATGGGTGGGATGGGGGTGATGAATCTAGGGTGAGGTGTGGTGAGAGAGCAGGGTGTGGGGATTGTGTGGTGGTTAGGGATAGAATGCTAGTGTGTAGATCATTATTAGTGGGAGAAGACGTGGGGGAATCCAGAGGAAGCGATAGGGGGTGGAGAGAAATGGGGGCGGATGTAGATACTAAAATTTGGGGTTGGTCAGAGAGACAAGATATTGGTGGCAGCGGTGAAAGGGGGGGCGGTGTCTGTGGTAAGGCGTTGAAGTGTTGTTCAAAGATGTCAAGGTGTTTTTCAGATGCTTGGATGAGTATGGATCCCGATTTGAAGATGGAGATATCAATTTCACCGGGAAAGGAAGAAGATGGTTTGGTGGAGAGTTTAAAACCGTAGGGGATGTTGCGTGAGTTGGAGATCAGGAAGTGACCTAGGAATATGCTTTTCCATTCAGACGGGCGTTTGGTGAAGAAAATGAGATTGGTGACAAGTGACGAGTTAAGGCTGTTGTGGTGGTCAGCGAATAAGGTTTCAGGGTGGAGACAGTTAAGTTTGTGTTTAAATTTTTTTTTACCATGTTTAGAGAGATGGGGTGGGTAGATGATGGACCAGGACTTTGGGCCAAATTTGGAGACATGTGGGGATGAGATTGATGATGGAAGAGTGAGTGGGGGCATGGTAGAGAGAGAAGAAAAGAGGGGGGAGGAGGAGAGAAGTATACTGGAGTGGGAACGAACTAGTACTCCAGGGTAGTATGGGGGGTGGGTTTTAAAGGATGGGGGTGAAATGAGTGAAGTCAAAGCTGATTCATATAGAGAGATGAGTGGGAGGAGGAGCTAAGAATCACAAAGAGAGATAAGTGTGAAGAAATTAACTTAGTAAGATGTAAATCTACGCACAATTTGTAAAATTGGCAAAACTGAATCATGAAGTGAGATAAGTGGGAAGAAATTAACTTAGTAAGAGGTAAACCTACGCACAATTTGTAAAATAGGGTATGATGTAAAACAATGTCCTGAACAAAGTAATACAGTTAGGGAACAGAAGCAAAGGTGATAGGATGATTAAACATAGAGAGCAGTCTGAACAGTTTCATGGGACACAATTACAATGATCGGAGGCGAAGGGTGGCCTGAACAAAGGAATATCATAGTACACATAATGATAAAAGAAATAGCAAAGAAGATAAAACACAATGAACATTCCAATTAGCAGTGAGAAGAATTACGAAGCGTCACAATCTAAAATGATAAAATGATATAAAAAGGAGTGCAAAATAAGTATAAAACAATATAGATAGAGTGTGATAGAATATGATAGGTAGAATAGAGTAATAAATAGGATAAAAATAGTAGTTGGTGCACTGAATAAGAAGAATAGAGATAGGAAAGAAATTGAAATAGAAAAGAGTGCCAGATGAGTTAGGTAAACATGAAAGAGGTATTAAGATGTATAGGCGGAGGAAGAAGGACAGTGGAGGTAAGAAAACATGAGAAAAATAAGATGTATATACGGAGGAGGGAATTATGAAAATACACCGTCATAAATAAATGAATTAAAGGTGATGGGGAATAAGCAACGGGGAATGTTGAATAAAAACAAAAGCAGCAATGAAATGCAAAAACCAAACACAAATTAGAAAAGTGAACGAAGTGAACAACAGTGAAATAACAAAATCAAATACTAAATCAATAAAGTGCATAAAGTAACATAGTAGAGAGTAATGTGCAGGTCAAAGGGCTATCTAGTAGGGGGTAGGGATAAAATAACAAGTAAATAAATAAATAGATATGACATATAGTGAGGGTACTGATGGAGAGGGGGGAAAAGTGAGAAGAGGAGTGGGGAGATGAATGGCTAAGCGAGAAAATGAGTGGGTATAGAGTGAGCAGGGATACATTCGAAGATGAACAGGGATTGTGCAGTGAAAGATCAGTGGTATAAAGTGATATCGGGGCTACTTTAAAGATGGCCGCCGAATTAGAGTAGGTGATGCTAGTGAAGCTAGTCCTTTCACAGTGTCTAGATCTCTGGTGGGCAGAGGAGATCAACAAAATGGTGGTTCATTCAAAAAGTTGTTGTTGACAAGGAGTATAGAAAAACAAAATGGGTTCCATAAGATCGTTAAATCACTAATGTAACATATTTCTATTTCCGACAAAAAAGAAACAGGGCAGGAAGAAATAAAAAATAGCGAGGTATCAGGTCATGTTGACAAGAGATCCGGGAACGTGAAATGGAGCAGGCTGGAGTCAATAATCGATTGAGAGGGATCCTTATTTTTGTTTCAAAATCATCAGGCCAACCCTTTAACCCCCCCCCAGGTCAACAGGAGCAGGGTGACCGTCACTCTTCTCCCAGGTCCTCCAGAGCGGGCGGCCGTCACATCCACCTCCGTACAATGAGAACGGGCGGCCGTCGCTTTCACCCCAGGTTAAAGGAGGACGGGTGGTCGACGCTCTCACCTCATGTTCATTGGGCGGGTGAGCGGTGGTATAAGCAGCAGGACGTCGGAGGGATCTCAGTCAGGTTCCTCGTTCGCAGCAATAGCCCCGACTGGAACCAGGCTTATCGGCAGCAGTTGAGTGCCGATTTCATAACCGGAGCAACAGTGGAAAGCGGCTGCGCCAGGATCGTTTTTAGGCTGTGGGGGCAGAAGCATGCCTTGGCAGACCCGGGATCGGCACATGTGGGGGAGACATCGCGCAATGCTTCGAGCCCGGCCCACGGCGTTTAAGGAGCCCGGCGATACGCACCATCAGGATTCGCGGGGCAGTGGGCGCTCCAAGTCATAGCTCCGATCAGAGGGGTCGGAGATCAAGGCGGACCTCCCCAGTGGCAGGCAGCTTGATAGCGGGCAGCATACCTCAGGCTACAAGCTCGTCACACGGAGATCGAGGGGTCAGGCAAGCAGCTCCTCATCGACCGATGGGGGCAGCGACGTCAGTGAAGCAAGAGCAATGAGGCAGAGGGCGTCGGACTCCGGGAACAAGGGCTCCGTTCGAGGACCTCGAGGAGTCGTGCTAAGAGGAGGCAAGCGCTCACTCAAGGCTTCGAGTTCATTCTGCGGGGAATTATCGGAGTCGGGCTAGTAAGCTCCACATCAACTGCTGGGGACGACCACATCCATCCGGTAGGAGAGCAGTGTAGCAGCGGGTGTCGGACTCCAGGGTCAGGGTTCTTCCACAGGACCTCGAGGAGCCGTGCCAAGTGGAGGTCAGCGTCGGGTAGCTGAACCCAGAGCATAAGACAGAGGACAACAAGGTGTAGGAGTCACATGTCATCCATACTGGTAGGAAGTATAGTTTAAGAATCCTTGGTCTGGAAGGCACTAATTCAGAATTTAAAACTTAACACAACTGTTAGGGGTTCTCTTTAGTAATAAGAATTGATTTCTACCCAAATGAACCCTTTTTGCAAGATTAGGATAATGAAAGACTGGGCAAAAAGACATAGCTCTAATGTATCTCTTGCAGTTTGAATGCAGCTCTTCGATAACAGTTAATAGCTCACTGTTCTTCATTAGGATTTTTTCTGATAAACTGCAAGTAACCAAGGATCTCTCAGACAAAAGCAGTAACCCACTGACCTATTTACATTATATACACTTTCTGTTCTACATGGTACATGTTCTTCGCAGCAGTCATATGAACCCTCAGCGCTACCTTACCAAGAGTCAATAACTCCCACGAGACAAAACTCTGATCATTAATCATGGGAGGGCGTTATCTTTAAATTTTTATTGATGCCTGAAATTTGCTGGAGGCAAGGAACGTGGCAGCAGGTACTTTTAAAATAACCATATACTTTCAAACATGGCACCCCCACCCCAAGTCCGTGCCCGGTGCCGTGACACCAATCGCACCGCACTAGATCTGGCTCTGTATAGATCATGTTAAGAGAGAGGAATGCAGGTCTAGTCATGCAGCCATAAATTACTCCCACCTGATGATAAATGGAGGTCCGTCTCGACCTTGCATGGACAAAATGAGAGCCAGTGGCTACTGTGTCCAGATGTCTGGCATGGGGCACAAGGGATCACTGCATGTGCTATGTCCTGATTGGCTGAGTGTTCCTAACTTCATGTGGCATCTAACTTTATGGTATTTAGGGAATGCGCGCCCCTCCAGCCATGTGCGTTTTATTGGGTGCAATCTCCCCAGACCATTGTGGTTTTGCTGCCTATCTGTGGTACTAATCTGGGTCTTTCCTGTTTGCGCATTGGTCCTGCTCGATACATGCCACCCCACCTGTGATCTGTCAATCAGTAGCTTCAGGCCTAGTTTGCAGAACCTGCCTGACCACGTATTTCTGACTCGGGGTTGATAGAGAGGTCTTATCAAAAGATTTCCACAACAGGGATTTGATTTAGTTGTTCTACATATATGTATCATTGTGTATATTAACATTATTATCAGCGATCATTGTGTAAGAAGAAACATTTTTAGAATTAGATGAAAACATTTAAGCAACTATTATTCATTATAAAAACATGTTCATGGAAAGGGCAGGAAATAAACATGTTAAGTACGCTAAACTTTTTCTATTCATTCAGCTTGTCAAGCAATGTTGCTACAGCCATTTGAGGCCTAGTATGAGTAAATATGGTTGCCTACTTCAACTTTGTGGCATTTAAAAGTATTATTATAAACTGTATTATTATTAAAAGGCTACGTCTGTCCGATTGTAGTTGCAAATATGCACCTGTGCTAGGTACAGTGAGTTAGTGAAAGGCAGACAGGCAGTTTGGCACTGCCAGACTGCCTTTCATTGTGATTGAGGCAACCCAGGCTCACATTTAAAGGGGAACAGAGATCTCCCTGCTGGGGGATGCAGTGAATGACTACCACCACTGGTAGGGTGTACCTGGTGGGGTCCCTGAGATCCCAATAGCCTGGTCTCAGGGAGTACCAGCAAGTGGTGCACAGTCAACGCAACCCATTCTTTTTGTCTCTGTTCAAGTCTGCAATGTGATGCAAAGGATTCCCTCAGAACCACATTCAGATGAGAGAACGACCCTTAGGATGATGCTGGGGCACATTTTAGCACCAGCACTATCTCTATTACAGGAGGATCTGTCAAGTGTCTGTAGCCCCTTCTGTAACACCAACATGCCTGGGGCACAAACAATTGGTGCACATGCCTTTTGAGCATCCAAGTCACTTTCTGTAATAAGGCTGCAGGGATGTGATTTACTCTGCTAAGAGGTAAATATTAAGTGATTACGAAACTTCGTCTGTCTGTCCTCCCTATATTGTTTTGTCATATTTTAATTTTTGTAATATTAAATAACAATTCTGCAAAGTGCCTGGTGTATTGTGTAATTGTTCATGGAGATATAGAATGTGACAGCAGATAAAGATGACTAGTTCTATCTGCTCTGCCTAGTTCCTGCCTGCTCGTGACACGGGAGCAGGCAAAAAATCATACTCGGTAGCATTATTCCCCAGTTTCATTAAAGGGAGCTTTTAATGTATTTAGTGGATTATAACCTTAGCACTCCTGCTGGTAGATTGTAATGTTTTAATTACTTAGTCCAATCTTCCTCGTTCTCATCATTACTCATTGGGGAGGGCGTGTCCTCAGACAGACAGGATGTTGTCCTACTTCCTGTTCATAAAAAATGGAAAACCAACAAAATGTCTACCTATCCATAAGCAGGATAGAAAAACCACCCTCCCAGAAAACATCCCGTAATGTCCCTTCACACATGGCTCACAAATTGCTTAACCACACATTTCCTAGTGACTGTAACAAGAAAGAATGGACTCAGAGTAATTGAATTACCATTAAGTAATTAAAACATTACTTCCTTGTCCACTTCCCTTGTTCCAGCTGGTACCAAGACAAAATATCGAATTCAAAATATAGAATGGACAAAATATCGAAGTCAAAATATAGAATGGAAAAAATATCGAATGGACAGAATATAGTGGTGAAAAATATCGAATTGAAGGTAAGTAATTTAATATCGAATAGTTATGTTTACCCCTACGCTATCCAAAGCTTTCCCTACTGTTTCACTCTCTGGAGTGGGAATAGTAATTTTTACCCCTACGCTATCCAACACTTTCCCTACTGTTGCACTCACTGGAGTGGTAATAGTAAATGTTATATTTATTATTTCATTAATTTTAAATTACTTTTAAGACATTTAAAAAAAAAATGATATTTTGACTAACTATATTTTTTAAAACTATATTTTTGATTAAATATTTTTGTATTTGCCTTGTATGTAGATATGAATTAGATATTTTTGCATTCTATATTTTTTCTTCGATTTTTTTGTAATTCTATATTTGTGAATTCGATATTATGTCAGTGATCCTTCCAGCCATTACTCAATGATGAATCACAAAGCAACAACAAAGGAGTTTAGGCCCTCCAAAAATGATGAAAGACAATAACCAAATTAAACTTTCATTGATGCAACACCTGAGAAAACTTTATTTAGTATATATGAAAACCAAAAAATAAGTACATATATGACGAACAAGAACTTTGGAGCCAAAGTCATCATATCCCACATTCTCAAACTGGATATGATGATTTCTAAAAATAGAAGGGACTGACCATGTTTCAGCCGTACAAATTTCTATAATGAAAGCACCTTGTAACTCTGCCCAAGAATCCGACATACACATGGTTGACATCGTAGGACCCACCAGGACCATGTTGGTGATTTTCCCTAGAAGCCTTAGAAAGTGTAAGTCGAATTCAATGACTCAGAGATGGCCTTAAATCTTTCTGATTGAACCAAACATGATGAGAATAAGAAAAAGCAACATTAATAGCCATGAAGCAATGGGCCAGTGGTGCCCGCCAGGAAGATAGACAAAACAACGTGATGGTTTCCAAGCGGGTGGTCTTTTCTCCTCTGATGAGTAGGGAGGAGATAGTTTTCGATTCTTATGAAAGGGTTTCAGAACATGGTGTCCATCGGAGAAACTCCCAATAAGTAGTGACTGGAACGAGGAAATGGGTAGGAAGGTAATATACATACATTCACTATCATTCATTGAAAATAGGTTTCAATGTTAGTCCTGAGCCTTGTCCCTAAGGTGCAACATGGTGCAGTGTAACCCTTGACCTCACCCCTTAAACTTCCCATGTCATTTCAGGTGTGTGGTTGTGTAGTGCAGGGATGTGACATCACAAAATAAAATGATGGACAGCGTGTTGAAACTTTTTAAACACTAACCCCCAGTCACAGATCTGGGTTCAATCCATCCTTGCCATGTCATCCTAGTTCGGACTCAACCTTTTGCAAGTTAGTCTTGACCCTGCTCCCCATGGGGAACAGTCCAGGCCGGCTGGTCCAAACTGGGGTGGTCTGTCGAGCAAAATAACAATGGATTAAACCCAGATCTGTGACTGGGGCAGTGCTTAATTTGTGCCGGTGGTTTCCGGTGCTCAGCACCGGCACTTAATTGTCAGCACCTGCTCTACTGACAGTCGACAACATGGTGGTGCTGTCTTTTTAGTTTCGAGATGAGCACAACAAACATGTTTATTAAATCAATACCTACTGAAAATGATTAATACTAAACTCTGATGACATCATTATATCTTTGCGTGGCCTGAAATAGTCTGAAGTATTACACTTGTAGAAGTGTGATGATTGGGTGTTTTCTTGGTACTGTCATTGGAAGAGCTAGCAGGGTATGGGTGGTAGGATGCAGTAGCCTTCCAAGAAGGGACCCATCACTTCATTTTTTACAAATTAAGGACTGGACTGGGGTAAGTTCTTTAAAAGTTTCAACACTTTGTCCATCATTTTATTTTGTAATAGTGCAGAGTTGTGGCACCTGCACTCATGGCCTGGTCCCTACAGTGCATGTAGTGGTTGACAAAATAATGTCTGCCTCCTGCCCATATCATAGTATCATATTTTTGTACCACACAATCCAAAACTCTTCCTGCAGGAAAAGTTTGCACTAAACAACATTATATGATAACATAACCCAGTGCTTAAACACCTCCCTTGTTTTACTTCTACGAGAAGTGCTCACTATTTATTTCCAACATTAAGCTCTCCTATATCATTTTGTTTCCTTAAGGGCTGATGTTTGAAACCTTGAAAATAGGATGGATGAAACGCCTCAGATATAACTTAAATTGTTACTAGGCTCTAGGGAGAAGAGAGCAAGGAAAAGAAACATTGACGTTTTCTTGCATTTGGAGGCCAGCCATGAAAAGGCTGTAGCTTAAGAAATCCAGCAATGATTTCCAAGTTCCGAAAACCCTAAGCGATCGAGGCATTCTGCTTCACCTTGACTTCTCATCGCTGTTATTAAATAGGGCTGCGACGTGCCTTTTCAATCCAGCGATAACCTGCATAATTTAAGAGCTAATTACATGTGCATTCCCCACTTATTTGGTGATTAAGTACGTAGCCTGACGTTACCTTTTTTCAAGAGACCTGCGGCTTCGGTAATGTCTCAGTCCCCCGTCTAGACGGAGAACTCGAGTTTGTGTGTGGGCCAGATGCGGAATTTGGCTGTTGTAAGGCTGTCACTCTCGTAAAACATTCTTCCAAAGTTGGAATACTTTTGTGTTTCATTCTGCCTGAATGCCATTTGCTGAGCCCTTGTCCTCAGCCGCCTGTACACATTTTATGTGAGTCAAAAAGCATTTACAGTCTTTTCACGGAAAATGATTTTTTATTTCTTTGTATAAACTTCAGCACTCGGGGCTTATTTACAAGGCCCTTGCGTCATTTCTAACATGGGAAAAGTGACGCAAAAGTGGTGCAAGGGCTTGTAAATCTGCCCCTTTGTTTCTGAGGTTCCTCGCAGGTTATGTTGTATTGTACAACAGCATATACCTAGAATTTTGTTCCGGTTGACAAGGGCGCGGCACTCTTCAACAGTGATGGGGCGACTGGGAGTCCATTTCAAGTGCACAATCGAAAAGGTGTAGTTTTGTAGAGTGGTCTTTAGGTTTTTTTTTTCTTCCGTTTTTATATAGTGTGAACTTGGCCAAGGGGCATTGGAGCGCTTTATAAGAGCACCAAATTACATTACACAAGATCAAAATAATTGTTTTAGGCCCTTTGAGTTTAGGGGCCGATTTTGATGTTGGCGGATGAAGTATAATCTCGGTTTGCCTGGCGGAAGACTTTATGTCCACCAGGTCGAGACTTCTCCTCCCAAAAAATTTTGAAATTACTGCCAAACTGGCAGTCATTAATAAAACATTGGTAGAAACTGCAAACACAGCGGTTCCTGTCAATGCATTTTCATGTTTGGTGCAGGGGACTGTCAGCAAGACAGAGCCCTGCAATAGAAAGTTCATTTTTTTTCTTTTTTACCATAAAAATAAAATGTTCCCCCTGCCATGGGAGTCTGCTCCTATGGCGAGGGGAGCATTTAGTAGTTTTCTCTGCTCCCTACCTCCATTGTTTTCCTGACGATGGCGGCAGTGAAAATTAACCTCTAATTCCGCCAGTTAAATTAGATGACCAGAATGACAGATCTGCCTCCGACAGCCCTTACTCCGAAGGCTGTTGGAGTGAATTAATCACGGTGGAAGCGGAGTAGCCTCTGTCATAAACAATATTAAGAAACACCCCATATAAATTTGGAGGACGGATCACATTCTTGGCAGTAAGGATATTCTGTCGCCATTGCGACACAGCATACTTACCGTCAAGAATTAAATTGGGCCCTAAGGGATTTGCCCAGAATCAGAGGATGTTGAGCTGACCCTGGCACTCAAACCTGGATCACCAGTTCCAAAGTCAGCAGCTCTGGCCATTAGGCCCAATTTCCTTCATGGTTTATCCTGGTTCCTGTATGACCTGTACAGCATGAAATAGGAAGACATGCTGGGAAAGTATGAGAATAGCAATGGATGTAGAAGTGGTGACATATTATTTCTTAGTTGTGGTCCATCTTATTGGCATGAAGTGACTGAAGAATTTGAGTACTCTCTTCAATTCGAGTTGCTTGTCAATTGTTATTCTTGGACGTCTGGTCCACGAATACCTTGAAAAATCCACGAGGAGTTTCATGGCATTGCCAAATAACTTAAATCCTGACTGTGCAAATATATTCAATTTACCATGAGTAATAATCATCTTTTTGACATTTTGAAGGTTTTCCAAATACTTTACCCCCTTCTGTGCATATAGCATAACCAAGGAGAAAATAACAATCATAGAATCTAATACACAGTGTCACGTCCTGGGTATGATCTGATATGTAGTTCATCATCCCAACAGATGGTGAGGAAATGTTCACATGGGCTATAGTGTGTCTGTATTACATCTATTATTTACTAGGTCTGGTAACATGGCAGCCAAAGATCCAAATCAATCACAAACATACGATAGTGATGCCCACACTTGAATATTTCTGATGTTCTTGGGCCTTATGGGGGCAACCCATAGATAGTGGATGGAAAAAGCTCACCTACATTTTCGTGGCATGTTTCAACATCAGCTGATCTGTCCCACCCTGATAGTATAAAACCATTTAGGTGATGTCAACCTAAGGTAAATGATTTCAGACTAAATTACCCTCGGTAAGTGTAAGATCCGTAGTGTTGTTACAAATGCCACTGTGAAAAGCCAAAGGAATTTTCTATATTCAATGAGTTCATGAGGCAGGTTTAAAAGAAATATGTGGATGAAGAGTATGAGATGAGGCCTCAATCGTCCTTTATTTGTCCTCTTGCCACCACATTTCGACCTCCACATATGCCTTCAAGGGCCACAGACCTTCATCAGTGAAAATTCGATGTCTATTGTCCCTGCTCCATCGTAGTATGTGTCGAAAGGTAACAGTAAGTCTTACCATCAAACTAGTTGTTTGTTTTAAATAAACCTAACTAATTGGGGTTAATGACCCAGTGCTCTTAGAGGTGGGTGACTCTTTCTGTAGTCAAGCATTTCTCAAGAGGCAGATCCTGTGTGCAACCTAAATTAGCTATCCATGAACCGTGTCTTAATCCAAGGAAAAGATCCCAAACTTTTACATCAAGGCACACAGGGCCGGGTACTCAGCAGGATTAAGACGCCCCGAATTCCACTGTAGAGCTCTTGGTGAAGGAGATCAGGAAGGAGTGACAGGGGATCGGGGCACGACACTGACACTGGTTGTTTGAAACATGGTCATTCTAAGCTCTCTCTCACGCACTTCAATTGTAAAGCTGTGATGTGGGCCTGTATGTACCCCATTAGAATTCAATCTGTAAAGTGAGACTTTTTTTGCCCATGTTCCATTTGTATGCTGTTTTAAATAATAAGAAAACATGTTTAAAAACAGATCCCAAGCATACCCAAAGCCTTGAGGTTGTCCTGACCCTTGTAGACCAGTTCTCTGCCTCATTGGCCAGTCCAAATCAACACACCTGTTTTTTTGTGAGTGTATGTAGGATAAACTGTTAACACAATGCTAAAGATTGTTAGATTAAACTATATCTCTCGTAAGTGTTACATTCAGAGAATGTGTGATAGGTTGAAATTTATGAGTATTGTTTTGTGAGATCTGACAACATCAACTGCACAGACCGCAGAATTCCGTTACTTTGCCTCCCTTTGACTACACTAGTGTGACGCTCTCATGGCGAGCAGTACAGAATAGGACTCTAAAAAGACCACCATAGCTATAGCACCTATATATCTCTATGGGCATAGAATTTCATGATATCTTTCCTTGATTGCTCCACACATTAGCCTTGAAAAAGCCCCAGAACTGTGCACTGCACAGGAGGTGAAACATGTGTTGGTTGGTCATCAACTTATAAGAACAGTTAAATCATGCTAATAAGTTTCAACATATTACACTGCGAATGTATTACTTACTAGAGATGTATTTCTCTCTTTAGCACTATCTAAACTGTCTACCCTACACAGAGATATTTTAACACACAGGAAAAGTGGGCAATTGCCCAGTGTCCCCCTTTCCAAAGGGGCCTGTGGGTAAGTGAAGTTTCTCTATTTCACCTCTGTTTCTATGTTTCCACCCTTCTCCTCTCTGCCTACGTCTAACCATGACCCTGTCTCTCTTTGTCCACTGTTGTTTTAAGGGTTACCAGGAAGACATTTTCAACAGTTTTTTGTACCACCAATTCTGAGTTTCTTTGACATCACTCAGTCTTCAGTTAGCAGAAAATAAGTAATGAAAAGCAAAGTTGTTATGAACAGGGACCCCCAAAATGAGTCTCATCAGGGTCCCAAATATCCTTAAGATGACATTGACCCTACATACTGCTAACTGTTTTTGCTTCCATGTACAATAGAGTTATTAACCACCTTTAGAGTATGACACCTAACACTGACATTGTAGCTGTTTAAAGGTAGTGCTGATGTTGGACTTAACCTCTTCCTCCCTTCTTGTTGGAGGAATGGAACAATTACCCCACCCCTGATAATATCATTTCATGATACCATTAGTTATCATCTGATCATAGGATTTTGGGACAAAGCTATGTCTCATTCCCCCTATTACCCATAAGTGCTTCTTTAGCTGGGATATGAACAGTCAGAAACATTACTTTCCAGAGTGTACCTCAAAACACATCCATAAGGGTCTTGGCCTGGGACATAGACACAACATATGAGCAAAGGTACCCTTTTCTTCACACCCCCAACACCCCAGCATTGTGTCATATCCAAATGCATCATCATGTGCAGCCTAGATATTGTAATATTGACTCTGCGAACTATATTAAGTTTCAACATCTAAACTCCTAGTTAATTGCCACCTCATTAAGATAGAATAGAGCCTCTTTCCATTCACATTATTCCAGTGGCGACATGTCCTGTTCCCTTTTAGCTGTTAAGTGAAACATATTGGTCGGGGAACTGTTTGGTATTGTTCCGTAGATGATGCTAACCCCTGGCTAGGCAGTCTATAACAACCCTATCCTGCAGGCTAATAGAGATAGCAGCTTTTAATTATGGGTGGGTGAAAAATGTCACTCCGCTGACAGAGTTCTCAGTGTATTGCCCCCTCTACGTTCGGCTGGGAGCACGGTGTTCCGAGCTTTTACCCACATGCAGCTCGCCACCAATAAATTGGCAGGTGCGAGCAAGAATTTGCGTCCCCTTTCATGATTTTTAGCTGCTAGAGTATCTCCGATCGAGAATTTCAATGTGAACGGAAGTAAAAAATCTACTTGAGTGGCAAAAAGAAGCAGACCATCTGGTGCCTGGTGCAGTTCATGTTGATTTTACAGTGTGGAACAAGCTCTGGGAGCTAAAAATGAGCACGAGCAGCACGACGTACCAAATTCCACCCACTCGCGGAACTCCATGGAATCTTGCAGAGTCTTTATGTAACTCTGTGGAATTCAACAGAGTGAAACTCTGCGACTTCCACTCACCCCTACTTTTAATTTGATCTCAAACATCATTGATGTGAAAAAGATTCTGTATAACCAACAAACAGGCTTCCACCCAAGGAGAGATACTAAATTGGACCTTAACTCCATCTAGACTGATCTGGGAACCACTGTAGATTAAAAAAACAATATAGCTGCACTCATATTCCTAGGCTTATCAGCTGCCTTTGACAGCAGTCACTTCTACATAGAATAAAAGAAATTGGCGGCATTGAAGGAAATATATTTGCCAGGATCTTCTCCTAACTTATGGACAATTCAAGCATCACCTTAATAAGTGGCTTCAGTTCTCTATCATACAGCACCAATAATAATAATAATAATCACATTTATAAAGCGCCTGGTTACAATAGGCCAGTGTGTCCCCGTGCTGCGGTGCAAACTTCCCATGGCAGCTAAAACGTGTCCTAAAAGGAGGGTCTAAACAAAGGGGAAAAGATACGTTTTCAGATTTTTACAGAAGATGACCTCCGAACCCTCCCGCCGGAGGCTCTGGGTGAGTTTATTCCATTGCTATGCGGCCACAAAGTGGTAGGAACGGACACCCATCCTTGCTTTCTTAACAGCAGATACACACACCTGACCCCGCCCACATTATCTAAGTTGCCGAATTGGAGAGTAGGGAGTGAGAAGATCAAACAAATAGGAGGGGCCCATCCTTTGAATGATCCGGTGGCAGACGCACATTGCCTTGAACCAGACTCTCTCTCTAATCGGCAACCAGTGACGGGAGACCAATGCCCTCTTAGCCAAGGCTCTCCTCGGGAGCATAAGAACCAAGCGAGCTGATGCCTTCTGGATGCCTTGGAGTCTTTGCAAGCATTAAGCGGTAGCACCCAGGTACAGTATATTACCATAATCAAGGCGCGATGTAACCAGGGCATGCACCATGGTCTTCCTGGCTGCTGTAGGCAGAACATCCAAGGTTTTCCGAAGGCCCCGCAGGACTCCAAAACAGGCGCCTGCCACCCACCTGGTATGATGTTCAAAGGAGAGCTCGGTATCCAGCTATACCCTAAGGTTCTTAGCCTGAGCGCATGGCGAAGGGGTGGGCCCCACACTCTAGGGCCACCAGGCCGATGACCACACTGACGGAGCTTTCCCTATCACAAGCACCGTGGTCTTATTGCCATTCAACTTCAGGCAATTATTGGCCATCCACAGTGCTAGTTCTTGCATACATGCCACAAAGTTGGACGCTGCCGTATCCTGTGCCTGTGTAAGGGAAACCACCAGCTGAGTGTCATAGGCATAGGACACAACCATAACTCCAAATTTTTATGCAATCTCAGCTAAAGGAGTAACATAGAGATTGAATAGGGTCGGGCCAAGGGTGGATCCCTGAGGCACCCCCTGTTAAAGTTTGATAACTTTGGAATAGTAGGAGCCCTGTGACACCTGAAAAGATTCCATTCAGCGCAAAGCACTACCAGACACTCCTCCTTTCCTCAAACAGTTCAGCAGATTATGCTGGGCAATGGTGCCAAAAGCGGTACTCAAATTAAGCAGAATTAAGGCCGCTGTCTGTCCCGCATCCACATGTTTCCTGATGGTTTCATTGGATAGTAGCATAGCCAATTCTGTAAAATAACGAGCCCGAAAACCGGACTGAGTAGGGTGAAGGAGGTTGTGTTTCCCAATATGCCCTGTAAATTGCATATTTATGACCTTCTCCTCAACTTTTGCGAAATAAGGAAGCAAAGAAATTGGGCGCAAATTGTCAAGTTGGACTAGACTAATATGCGGTTTCTTAGGCAGTGGAAGGACCACTGCTTCATTCCGTCTTACTCGCACCGTTCCTGACATGAAAGATAACTCAAAGTGATGCCTAATACAAGGATCAAGAGTTTCAATGCTCCCTCTAAGCACCTTCGGGGAGGCAGGATCCCTGGGAGAGCCTGACTTAACACTAATGCTAATTTTAGTTAAAATCTCAGGGGGGGAACGGTGAATTTATCAATGCAATCAATCTCTACAATGGGACCAGCTTCCCCGGAAGTCCCGTGGCCCGCTCGAGCCGAAGCAGGGAAGGTGGAGTAAATCTTCTCCACATTATCTGCAAAAAAAAAAAGCCAGGTGTATTGCAAGGCTCAATCACCTCACCACTCCTTTTCATTGGAGACAGACAATGTTTTTTAACATATACATTAGTCCAATCCCAGACTAAAGTATAACTTTCCTGATTATAACCACATAATCCCAAAATAAGAAACGTCTAATGACCATGAAGATTCAAAACAAGGGGACTGACTCTGTGCCATTGAACATCGGATGATAAACCACCTTAAACTCAACCCATCAAGAACTGTGATTCTAACATGCAGAGACTGGATAACTGTGATCCATTGACTACTTGGCGTTAGGAAATGAGAGCACCACCAACAATTTTAAAACAAATAAGAGCCATAAGATGTATTATGGACCTTTTAATGAATCAAATTCACTAAGAAACAACATGCACATTTTATCCTATGCGGACATTCTGATGTATTTTCCTGCAGCTAGAATTCGCACAGAAGACTGAAGCAAACACTTTCCTCATCATTGGACCACTGGATTATGCCCATGGATTTAACCTCTGAGTATTTTTCTCAATTATGAGCCACCTTCAAAGGATTCAGAATGTGGTAGCAAGCCGTCTACATGCAAAAGTATGTAGAGACCACTTTTCCCTCATCTTAAAGGCCCTTCACTGTCTCCCTCTTTTAAGAATATGTATTGAAAAGAGAGCAGTATTTTTCAGGTGAAGTGTAAGCCACACTCAGAGAAAATATCACTGTATTCAAGAACAGCACCCCAGCTAGTCACACCACTGTACAAAAGGAAAACCACTACTGGCACCTCCACACTTCAAAATTATTGCAATCACTCCAGTAAGGGTAAAATATCCACCTGTAATTAAGGAGACTGTACTGGAAATGGAAAGATGGAGCTGAAGATAATTTTTACCTTTGTACACAAATAATAATTTGTACCTATTGAAAGAAAACAATCAGCTGCATCTCCTATCTTCACGCTGATAAACTATGGAACTCACCTCCAGTGTGAAAATGAGACATCAATGAAATTCAGGAGAGGGGGAGACTTTACTATACTACTATATGAAATTACTGTAGTTGCACTACTAGCTCATTGGTAGAACAGGAAACATAGAATCATATTTAGAGCTAACAAAAACATTTAACATTGATAGTTAAATGCAATAGTTATCCTTTAATCATCCAGGGCACAGGACAGAAGAGACTGCCAGAACTACATATCTACAGCAAATTGTTCAGTGTACTGTTAAGTTTCCAATAAAAACTATGTTGCCAACTGAGTAATTCTGAACCATTTTTACATATATATTGCCTATATGGCTGATGTGTCCTATGTATATTATGTCTGGGATAGCCAATTAATTTGATCTTGAACTACTCTAAATAACTCCTCTTAGTAAGTAACCCAGCTGTACACCTGAACACTTAACTATACTTAAGTTTACATTAATAGTTCTAGTATGAATTACAGCATGAAGTACTACAACACCCATACATTTTATTTGCACAATAAGTCTGTATGCAAAGAATATCACAAATTGCATGAGACTGCGAGACAGAAGAATTACTACAAATTGCATGACAATGTATGGAAACTGCATGACTTCCAGGATACAACACTAAACTACAATCACTGGGCTCTCACGGAATAGCATACTGTTCATCTGCAAAAGTGTTTCAGTACCTCGTCAGCATAGCAATTGCTACACAAGTACCCATACCAAACCATACTTTAGCATACCATACTATACTACAAATGAATCAGTAAGTTATAAGCATACAGCAAGAATCTGTCTTCCCAGCCTCTCACCAGTGAGTTTCTCCAAACCCAGTCAGTCATCTTTGTTTCATACCTTGTGCCAGTAAAATATTCCATTCACCTTAACTCTCCATGTTGGTCAATTATATAAAAGTCAAAGTCACCCTATACATTGCAGGCCACAAGTAATCTTATATCCAAGGAGATAAAAGGCTTTTGAAACATCCAGGGACAGAATGACAAGTGATTCTACGGCCCTCGTGGCCCTGTCCTGATTACTGCAGACCCTTTGGAGAATTACCTAAGTGTACTTCCAGAGAATTAATCCAGCTTGGTCTGGATGTACTGGATGCTGACTTTCTCAAATAGATTGTGAGGAACAACTTTTACTTTCAACTCTACATGTGTCCTGTGGTTTGCACTGCTTGTGAATGAGAGTTATGTCAATTCACAAGTCTTCCAGAAATGATCAATCCTCTTTGAATCCATCAAACAAGCCATCATGTGAAGTCCTATCCCACCCTACTAATTGTGAAAGAGTTCCAGGGGATCCATTCCATTCAAACCGTTGGGATTTACCTGCCTATATTTGCTCTAGCACATCAATGAACTCCTCCAGGGTAATGCCATCATCTAACAGTAGCCTGTTCTCCCTAGCTGGGCTCTGGAGGGATTCATTGCTCATAAATTGAACTAGGTACATATCATTCTATTCCAGCTTGGCAAATGCAATTTCTGAAGATAAACAGTGAAACTTCAAGCTATTTCTGAATTCCCAAAGGATCAGTCTAGACCAAACTGTGCCCACATTTTCCAAAAAACTGATGCTAGTGATCCACTGCTCTTTGTGAACTAAACTTAGTGACTACCGTAGTCCGTAGTCGATGGGTGGCTTATCTTCCAGGAGGCCACAACTTTGAAGGAGCTTTATAATGGGTCCATTATCCTGTAGGCTCATGAGACCCAGTAATTAAATCTTGCTACTATTACATCCATATGCAGTCATGGTTATCAGAAGATAGTCGGATCAGATCACATTAGCTCAGGAATTTATAGAATAACACCTAGATCACTACAAAGCAGTCTGTGCAGTTGGGTCTAATGAAATCTTTGGGGCGCCTATATGGATCAAAAACTATGTGGTGAGAACTGTGGCAGTAGCATTGTACTATAATTACATCAGCCCAGCTCTGCTGAGGCTCCATTGGCTTGTAAAAGTAAAGTGTATCCAATTTGATGCCCTAACTTTGAACTACTAGACCTCTTATCTCAGGAGTCTTGCCCATTGGTGAGTTGCTTTCAGACCTATATCCCTAACAGAATTATGGGGACATTCTAGCTGGAAATTCACTAGGACCAAACATGCTACCCTGGATGGTGAACTTTAAATAAAATCACAGCACTAAAGTGGTAGGTTAAGTGGTGGATTGACATCCAGGTCAACCTTTGTACAACACTATGTACACGAAAGCACTCCAAACCTCAAACCATCCAGGGGAGATACATCCATAATGGAATTAACTTAAAAAAACCAGCAAAAATGCAAAGTATCAAAGCCTCCCTCAGGATCATCCAATAACTCTACCTCTCCCACCCCTGCTGTCATCGTGCATTACTGCAATATATGCATGCACACATATTTCTTGCACACATGCATGCACCAAACCATATCAAAATGCCAAGTGTACACTAGGAGCAAGGTCAACACAAAGGGCCCGATTACGATCTGGGTCGGAAAGCTCTCCGACCGAGCCGGATCGGGAGAGTTTTCTGCTCAAGCCGCACTCCTGAAGTCCGACCGCGCGAGTACGATGCAGCCGCATGCTGCCGGACTATGTTCGGTCGGACTCCCATAGAAGTCAATGGGAGCCGGTCGTACGGTGTGTACATAAGCTCCCATTGACTGAATGGGTACGGTTCGCACAAAGGTGCCCCCTACAGTGGGTACTCGTCAGTGCCATCTGCACCATACACGCCTGTGTTGGGGAGACCCTTGGGTCTCCCCCTTGGTCCGAGTCGTAAGGCTGCGGGTGACAGGGGGTCCGACGCAGACCCCCAAGGCAACGTCACGGATGTTTTGAGGGCCAGACACTTCGTCTCAAACCGGCTGTCCGAACCGTGCATCGTACTGGCTCGCTCGTAAATCGCATCCATTGCACTGCACGGTTCGCTTACGGCCGAGACATACGGAACGGTTCGGACCCGGAAACGACTCGGTCAGTGAATTTCACATAGCTCGCAACGTACTTGCTCGCTCGTACAGCTGAACGAGTCGGGTGGAAAACACACATACGGCTCGTAGTTTTTCCGGCCGGATCGCGTTCGGTGCCCTTCCGACCTGCATCGGAATCGGCCCCAAAGTGTCTAGATGTCATGAATTTACAATAGGAACTGCATACAAGTTTTTCTATGACCCCAAATCCCCCCTAATTAAATAATTTTGTAAAGCTATTCTATGCGTAATATCTGTGCTGGGGTATGCAGACAGAATATAGAGTTTGAAATGTCGACTTACAAAAAAATCGAGTTGGAAATATATTGTGACACAGAAATATCGACAGCAAGAATATCTTGGTCAAGAATATCGACGTTAAGGTGAGAAATATTGTTTCTAAAAATATCAAAGTCGTTAATATCGTTTGCAAAAATATAGTTGTTTAAAACATCGATTTTTTAAATTAGTGTTATGTATTTTAGTAAGTATTTTAAATGTATGTGATCTATTTTTTTGTAGAAGTATAGTTTTTGTTTTTTAATATATATGTTACATTTTTAATAGTTATCAATTTCATTTGAACTAAATTTTGTGCTTTTTGTTCCGTAGCAGGTTGTAGGTTTATAGGGGAAAAGGGTGGGAAGTAATTTGATTATAATAAATTAATGATTATTTTTTATTTAGTAATATTTATTTCATTTAGATTTTATAGTGTTAATTGCTGGAAGTAATTTATTACTAAGTAATTATTAATTGGTTGTTAATTATTATTTTCATTAATTGTTAATTAATTATGTTAATTGTGTCATTGTCTTAGGAGCAGATTGAGGGGGTTATGGGGTAAAGGGTGGGAAGTAATATATTTTTAGTTAATTAATAATTATTTGTCAATTAATACTAGTTAATTAATTACAATTTAAATATGGCAATTGTGTAATTAATTTTAGATGTGAGTTGTGGGGTTTATAGTGGTTAAGGTTGGGAAGGTATTTATTTTTAATTAATTATTAAGTAGTTGTTCATTGATAATTGATGTTAATTTATTATTTTGAAATGAATCATGGAACTTGTGTAATGATTTTTAGATGCGGGTTGTGGGGTTCATAGAGGTAGAGTGTTGAAAGTAATTTCTGTTTATATAATTAATAATTAGTTGATCATTAATAGAAATTCACCAATTAATAATTAATTAGGGTAATTGTTCATTTTGTTTGTGTGTGACTTTTGGTTTTATAGGGGTAACGTTTGGGGAGTAAATTAATTTTTATCTGTTTTAATTTGTGTTTTAATTAATAATATTTATTCAATTGATAGTTAATTATGTTAATTTTGGAGGTACATTTTTTAGATGTGTGTTGTGAATTGTGTGGTGTTATAGGGTAGGAAATAAAAAAGATAAAATGTATGTAATAATTAATGTTTTTGTTTATAAATATTTTCTTATTAAAATAGTTATTAGTTTGTCAATTATTTTTCAATTTATTTAATATAATATTCCTAGGTATTTGTCATATCTATTTAAGATCATAATATGTTTCTATTTTTTTAGATTTTTACAATATTTGATATATATATATTTTTTTTATATATTTTGTGCTGGTGATATTTTGTTTGTTTTCAATTTTGAACTGTTAGCAGTGTGAATATCCATTTTTACCCCTCCTCTATCCAACACTTTCCCTATTGTTGCACAACTGGAGTGGGAATAGTATTTTTTACCCCTCCGCTAGCCAACACGTTTCCTAGTGTTTCACTAACTGTAGTGGGAATAGTCTTTTCTACTCCTCCACTATCCAACACTTTCCCTACTGTTGCACTCACTGGAGTGGATTAGTCATTTTTACCCCTCCGCAATCCAACACTTTCCCTACTATTGCATTCTCTGAAGTGGGAATAGTCATTTTTATTCCTCCGCTATCCAACACTTTCCCTACTGTTGCACTCACTGGAGTGGATTAGTCATTTTTACCCCTCCGCTATCCAACACTTTCCCTACTGGTGCACTCACTGGAGTGGGAATAGTAATTTTTACCCCCCCCCCCCACTATCCAACATTTTCCCTACTGTTGCGCTCACTGGAGTGGTAATAGTCATTTTTACCCCTCCGCTATCCAACACTTTACCTGATGTTGCACTCACTGAAGTGTAAAATTTAAGTTTAAACACTTTTTAGGGGACGATTCCGATCTGGATCGAAAGCACTCCAACGGAGCAGGATCCGGGGTGTTTTCTGACCGATCTGGACTCTGCAGTCCAACCGAGCGAGTACGATGCGGCCGTATGTTGTCGGACTTGGTTCGGTTGGACTCCCTTAGAAGTCAATGGGAGCCGGTCATACAACGCGTACATGGGCTCCCATTGACTGAATGGGTACGTCTCAGACAAGTGCGCCCCGTACAGTGGGTACATGTCGATGCCATCCGCACCGTACATGCCTGTGCTAGGGTTACCCATGGGTCTCCCCCTGTGTCCGAGTCGTAAGGCTGCGGGTAACAGGGGGTCCGACACGGACCCCCGAAGTCCAACTCCAGGAGCTATTGCGACACGGATGTTCTGACTCAATCCAGCTGTCCGAATCGAGCAAAGTACTAGCTCGGTCGTGAAACGTCTCCATTGCGCACCACAGTTTGCTTGTGACCGAGTCGTATGGAGCAGCTCGGACACGGAAACAATTCGGACAGAGATTTTGCGTTTGTTCGCATCGTACTTCGACGTCCAGACCCGTGTACGACTCGGACGGAAATTCAGACTCTGAATCGAATCCGCTAATGCCGAACCCGATTCGGTGCCCTTCCGACCGAGATTGGAATCAGCCCCTAAATAGTTTAATGTTTTAATTTATAATATTTTTTTTTATTTAGATTTTATGTTATTGGTGTGTATATATATATATATATATATATATATATATATATATATATATTTATATATATATATATATTTATTTGTAAATTTTCATATATACAATTATAAAATAAATTACAATTAATTGTTTTAAATTGTTTTAAAGTAAATATATATATTACATTTTATATATGTATGTTTACATTTTTTACATTAGATTTATTTGTTATACTTGTTAAAATGTATATTAAATCTAATACATTTTATTCAATTTAATTGTATTATTAAATATATTTAATATTATTTGTTACATATATTAAAATTGATATATTTTTACAACTATATTTTTTACATCAATATATTTTTTAGATATTTTTGTACTTACCATTATCAATATAGGATGTCAATATTTTTGACCTCAATATTTATAATTTGATATTTGTGTATGGGGATATTTTGGTGGTCGATATTCAATCAGTGAACCCTGTGCTGGACCTTGCTCGTATTACTCTCACCAAGAACTACTTTGAATATTAAGGAGATTACTACTTTGAAACCAATGTGACCTCTATAGGCCGTACCTTTGGCGCTAGCTTGGCATGCATGTACATACATCAATTCGAGGCTGATCACCTTCTCTCATGCATCAATCCATGTATATAGTTGTAAGAAAATGCCTCATTTTGGTAGAACGTCACCCATTTCTGGGGGGACTGATACTGCAGTTTTTTTAACCTGGGGCACTAGTAGTCTGCTAACCAACCCCCAGTGCAGGTGCTCCGACACATCAAAAAAGGTTGAAGTTTACCATTCTTCTAATTAGCATATTCACTTACTTATAACTCCCTAACATATGGAACAAAATGATCTGTCCTAGTAAGTTAAATTTCACTAGTGGACTTAACACATATTTTACTAAAGTGACATGATTGCAGCCCTGCCACCAGTGATTCGGTGGTGCAGGTTTAAGCTGCAAGTTGGGCCAGTGAAAATAACTTTTCTGGCAGGCCTAAACCATGTTTTTAGATATTACTAAGTCAACTTTTAGTTGTCTTTATATTGCCAAAAGGCAGGATACATTATATTTAATAGTAGGGCACGTCAAAGTTTAAAATTAAATATGTCCTGCCTTAAAAAAGTCCTGCCTAAAAAACTATTTTGACTGTAGCAGGGTAAGCTGTTCCATAGGAAAGCATTGGGAGTTAATGTGAAAATGAAATAATGTTATCTCCGCCTAGGAACCAGATATAAAGTTACTTCTTGGACTTTTCAAAATCTTTATTCACAATTCAATTCATTGGTGAAGTAAGATTTCTTACAAATATTCTGCAAAATGTACTTATAAAACATTATTGTTAGCCTGCCTAGAGCCTCTAGAAGCTCATTTGCATGAACTTCCAATTGTCACCCAGAACAAAGCAGTGGACTCCAAGCATGTTGATATTCACAGATGCGAGATTCCTGCACATCATTACGATGCATAGTGCTCACTTATTAAAATACTCCTTGCACATAACAATGTTATGGAAGGGTGATACCTCATTACTAGCACCCTCATCAGCAATGTGTTATTCATTTGCACTATTGCTATACCTTCCCCTGTTTTCTTTATCCTTCTCTTCAGGTCGGAATATGTTATATTTAAGGGGAAGCATTTTGTAGGTATTTTCTTACCTGATGCTATTCTACTAGAATGAGCGACATCCTTACACGGCTTATTAAGGACTCAAACGAGGGTCCTCACTATACTTACTGCTCCTGAAGAAACTCCTCAGATTCACTTGGACCACCAGGGCCTGAAACATGTCGACCTGACCTAGCATCAACCACATTACATTTATGCTCCACTCACAAGACAGTCGTGCTTCCTTCTTTTAAATACCCAAGGGATCCTCCAATAAACTCACTATAGGATACCCTTCAGGTATTTTGACACTCACCCTCACACTCCTTGGCTCCACATGCCAGCATGCACCATCAAGGCTTTTGCAATTGCTTTAAAAAGATCTCTGCCAAAGCACCCTCTCATGGGGCCAGTGGAACATTGCAGAGCCCGCCCCATGAGGATCAAAAAGCCCAATGATGAGCATGACACCAATATGGGTGTGTGAGGGCATCATTTCCTAATTAGGAAAAACCCCTCCACATTATCCCTCATACGACCACCTGCTCACTAGCATTCCTGGTTTCCTCTCTTATCAATTGGAACAAGTTCAGCTTTCAATGTCTACAAGTGACAAACCAAGGAAGGGAAAAAACAAGGGTTAAAGAATACAAATATGGTGAACACTAAATTATTTTATAACAAAATCTCTGGAACGAATTGGAGCCTTTCTATGTCTTGTAGCAGGATGGACAAAACGATCACATCCCACAGCACTCTTACTAACAGAATTGTCAGAATATTGTAGACATGGTAAACTGAACTTAGTATTCTTGTTATTCTTTGCATTGGTATGTAAGGGGGGGGTGTTGTGGCTAATTCCTGCAGAGCCCCTTCAATTCTATGTGTGCAGCTCATGCCAGGGATGTTCGCAATCTCCATGCAAGGAGTGTTCCATGTAATGTCAGTTGGAGACTGGGAGGTGACGGGCAGGCTGCATCATTGGTGGGATGTTATTTTCTTTGATTAAATAAGTTAAGAAATCAGATGCGTTTGAACACAGTTCCTGCTATTGTGTTTCTTATTCGGAAGTGTGACTTCTTGGCCTTCCAACTTCTTTATGAGATTACAGCAGAATGAAGATGGAATCTCAGCCTGTGTACTCTGAGCACACTTTGTGTCTCTCCGGTTGTTCTAAACAGGCACTACACTAATAACTAATTAGCACTTTCACTGATATTGGCTTCCCAAGCTTGAATCTGCTGGATATATACTTTTTATAAATGCCAGTAGGGCATCTGGGTTGGAGCGGGTTTGCCAAGGAGAGCGTGAATTAACATTTTTGTTAGGTTCCTGATCATTGAAATATATCTTATTAATGAATGAAGGCGAGGCTATGATCCAATACCCTTAGTGACGTCGAAATTGATGAGAACATAGAACATGATTTTATTCATGTTTCATTTGGGGTTGTGACTGTGACCTTTATTGAGGGTGATTTTTTGATAAGCTAAGTGAAGCCAGAGGATTCCATGTCTATCGCAATTCCCTGGCTAATTGAAGAAGTTCGGTCTACCTATTCAGGTTGTCTTTGAAAGGGGGAGAAGGTGTTAATCAAGTTCTTTGATTTTTTTAGAAAGTATGTGCATGTTTTTCTGTGCTCCGATGTTGATTGTAGAAAGTATAGGTGCTGATTTGGGGGTTAGAGATGAACAGTCAGCAAGTGTACACTGTTCGTCAACCGGTTTGGAAGTGAATGAATTAAATGTACAACAGAAATGCACCGAAAGCCTTCAAAAGGACATTTTTGGTATAAGAATTCTTGTATATAATATAATATAATACCCAATAATTATCTTATCAGTTAAGCTGAGAATGATAGAAAAAAAACTAGCACCCAGCATGTCTTTGTTCATAAGTGACTACTAGAAGGCACCCGTTCACCAACAATACTCACTAGTTAATGAAAGCATGCCAACACCGCATGCAGAGGCTGGCAAGACAGGCGCAAAGTCAGCTACCCTGGTGGATGGATTTTTTTTTCCCTCCGGTGATGTTTGCTTATTATTTATTTTTGAAGTTTTGTAGAGCACATACCTGGGCTCAAGGGAGTGAGAGGATTTTAAAAAGCAACAAATTACAGGAATAAATCAGACAGTGAAAACAATTACATAAGGACACTAAACAGAAGTGACATGGTACAAATTACACAGCATTCGGAACTGGATACAATTAATATGAAGCACTGAAATCAAAGAAGTGTCAGAAAAATAAAATAACAGGAGCAGGTTATTTTAGAAAAATTGCTCGAAAAAAAGGTAGGTCTCGAAAACCAGAGCACAATGCATCCTTGAAATAAAACATAAAAAACATCATTTCTCATAGCCATAACTCAGAAGAATAACTATCTGTGTGTGGAAAAACAAGCACAGTAAGCCAAAATCACTACTGTGATGCAACTGGGAATCAAATATAAAAGAATCAAATCTGAATTATTTGAAGAGAAGTGCCCCGAGGACCTTCTTGAAGCTTTCACTTGATGCTGCCGGGGAAGTAGCAGTGCCGTTAAAATGACGCTACAGCGTCAGTGCTGACTTTAACAAACTCAATCGATATAGATACAGTCTCGGTGGGGTTACCAAGAGTTGTTCATCTGACCCTAAAACATTTCTCCCTTTGATAAAAGATGCAAAAGAATCAGGCTAGTCCCTTGTCAGTAAGGGCTGCACTATGAACGAAGAGGATGCTGTTCATCTGGACTCAAACTCAAGCAAGGGATTAAAACTACCGCTCCCCCTCCCCCCCCCCCGCAGAGTACATATCCCCACTTAGAAGAAGTTACTTAACATGTCATGCCGCAAAAAGCAGTGTTTCTGTTTTTTTCCTATTAATACATATATTTTTTCTTAGCTATTAAGTTTGCAGATGCCTTTGCCATTTTCCTGGTTTGTTGTGAACATGCTGTGCTGTCTTTATCAATGTGTTAAATGTAAATGTATCACATTTAGCTTTTTTGACAAGATTGTTCGATATTGGGTGCTTTGATTGATATTATGAAACTACGTATGCCACGTAGTCTTAACGTTTTTCATGTTTCATATACTTCCTTCTGTAGTATCTTTGTTCACAACATTTCTCTAACTACTGCTGTCAGAAAATGTAGCATATTCGAAATTTTTATATATTACAGATTGCTTTTAGGCCCCAAGTTATATTTTTATTTTTGCATTGCTTGCACTTTAGTGATAACTGACTAAAATTAAAGTGTTTCTGTCCTGATGAAGGCCGTAGAAAAAATATTTAAGGGTTGCAACACTGTCGGCTGCTGAAATGTGGTTCTGTGCGCTGTATTTATGAATGCTTTTATAACAACCGTCATAATATCAAATCTGGGACTGAGCATGCATCAGTTACAGTGCTATTCCAAGATCCTGTTCTGGATATAAATATGTCTATACATCTATTTAGAAGAATAAAAAAGCAACAAACTACTCAATAAAATATCTCCATTTCACTTGGTTGAAAGCTTGGACCTTACCTAATTTTCCACTACCTTGCTACTTGGGAAATGCATTTCACTATCCCAAAATGCCTTCAGATGTGCATAAAATGTTTCTAGGCAACCATTGTAGTTCAATAACAGATCTAGCACAATATGATAAAATCCAAATATTTTACTGATTTTACCTGTGGACCGAGGGGGTTGTGTCCAAGGTGACTGCAACCAACCACACATTAAATCACCACAGACATCTTCATTCATCCATGGCACTCAAGGATCAGAGATATCATGGCACCCCTCCAAACCATATACCCTTCCATCACAGACTATCTGATGGTGTTTAATTTTTCAATGCAGATTACATTATTACAGACAGGACTATAAACATTCACTCTGTCAAACCTATGTGCACATGGGAAAAAGGCAAGAAACAACCTAACCGAATGGTCACACAGCTCATACTCCATGAATTAGAAGCAACAAATAACAATCACTCCAGCCTTCTAGATCACATTCACATATTTTCAAACACATATCAGTTATATTCTGCGATAGAATCAGTTACAGTGCTATTCCAAGATCCTGTTCTGCATATAAATATATCTATACATCTATTTAGAATATTAAAAAAGCAACAAACTACTCAATAAAACATCTCCATTTCACTTGGTTGAAAGCTTGGACCTTACCTTATTCTAAGTTATTTTCCACTACCTTGCTACTTGGGTAATGCATTTCACTATCACAAAATGCCTTCAGATGTGCATAAAACGTTTCTAGGCAACCATTGTAGTTCAATAACAGGTCTAGCACAATATGATAAAATCCAAATATTTTGGTGATTTTACCTCTGGGCCGAGGGGGTTGTGTCCAAGAGGACTGCAATCAACCACACATTAAATCACCACAGACATCTTCATTCATCCATGGCACTCAAGGATCAGAGATATATGTAAATGTAAATGTTTTTGTACTTGTATAGCGTGCAGCTACCCGGACCGGGTCTCCCGGCGCTTGTACTCATACCGCTAAGGAACCCTTCCTGGTTTTCCTTGTGAAGTGTCCACTCCTGGGCACCCCCATGGTGAAACCAGGCATCCTCGCGCTGTTGGGGCCGTTGTGGAGATTAAGCAAGCTATTGCCCAGAGTTGCAGCATGGGACCCATGATTAGAATAGGCACTGAGGCGAGAATATCCGGTCAGAGGAATTTGACCCCAAGACCCGCTGAGGCGGGAATCAAACCATGGTCCCGGGCCAGAGCGCTGCATCAAGGTCTGCCGCTCTAACCATTGAGCTACACTTCTCCACATCTTGTCACCCCTCCAAACCATATACCCTTCCATCACAGACTTTCTGATGGTGTTTCATTTTTCAATGCAGATTACATTATTACAGACAGGACTATAAACATTCACTCTGTCAAACCTATGTGCACATGGGAAAAAGGCAAGAAACAACCTAACCGGATGGTCACACAGCTCATACTCCATGAATCACAAGCAAAAAATAACAATCACTCCAGCCTTCTAGATCACATTCACATATTTTCAAACACATATCAGTCATATTCTGCAATAGAATGTTTGGGTTCTGAATACAGTATTTTCAAACTGCACACCTGTTAAACAAATATTATTACATGGCTAAACAAAAAATATAAGCATACAATCACCTCAAAACAATGCAGAAAATCATAGGAAAAATGAAAGAACAGTTCAGCTGTTGTGTTTTGCAAGCTGCTTGACAATGGCACGCCAAGCCAGTGGGAACACATGGCTCTTAAGTAGTACTACACCATACTGATGTACGATTGTGTGTGAATTGATAGCATTTAGATAGAATGTTACGTTCTCTGGTCACATTGGTAAGAGCTTCTGTTTCTATTTCTAAAGCCCTCAAGCAATGCTGATCCTTTGTATCTAGTATATTAATGCTCCTTTTCAAGGCCTTGACTCATGTCCGCATGAATCCAGTACTTCATACATACACAACACGAAATGTGAAAGCTATTCAAGACTGGATGAATTATTTATCCACTTTTTATTCCTTAGTCTTACCTATACATTTATGTTGCAACACTACCTGCTGAGGACATAAAGAGGAGGCACTTGTGCGTGTGTCTGTATAATGTATTCATGTCATACATAGTGCTGAAGCTCTCATCGTTCAACATTAGTGTGTATTTTTGAACAGACTCTTTTGGACTTGGCTTGGCAAAACAGTTATTTAGGGTGGACTGTAGAGGTGTGTTTTGTTAGGACCTTATTCACAAAATATTTTGCACACTCAAATTTTAATTTTTGTGTTCAAAATTGTCGTCTCAAATGACCGATAGATACTACATCATACATTCCCTGATTGAATTTACAGTTGCAGATTATGTGGCAGATTATCTGCTGCTGTTTGTTTAAGGGTTAAAGTTGGAACAAGTGATCTGAAGGGGTTGCCATTGAGACTGTACTTAATACCCAAACTCGCTACAATAAACACACTACAACTAACTAATCTTGGTTAAAGGAAATGAATGTGTATAAAGATGGTTTGATCATGAAATGTTTACTGGAGTGGTGCATCTAATGACACAATTTAAATGTCTATTTCATTCTCCCGCATTGACTTTATAGGTATCAATGTTTGTCTATGAATGTTCACATTCATAGTTAATTGATGGTGTAACATTGGACCTGTCCTTTAATGTAATTTGTAAAAAAAAAAAATCTTTAGTAGAACCATATTGAAAAAAACAATTACATATTATCTTTGGTGACTTTGTGACACTCTCTGGTGATATAAGTGTATCTGGAATGTATGTGGTATGAGGTAAAATTAGTTTGCGCTTAAACAACCCAAGGGGAAATTGTTTTTCTAACTTAATAACCAACCAGCCACACTCTCATGTTATTCACAGGCATACGCAATGGTTTTTTACTCCAATTTACACACTTTAGTGCCAGAAAATCATGAAACACATATTACAAATGTATGTAAAAAATCTACAAAGATTTTCTTATTTTCTGTGGTTGTATAGCCAGGGATTTAGCAATAGGGCAAGCATTATTATCCCCTCTTCACAATTGATCTGAATGCAAATGTAGTTTCTGCACCGGTTATGAGGACATTGGTTTATTACTATGTTGTACACACCAGTCTCCAAATCAGACAATGCTGGTTAAAAGAAAGCTGGGCAGCCACGTTAATATTAGATCTAAATTAGTATACAAAGCAAAAGAAACAATCAAATCAGTACACCCAGTCGAAGAATGCATCACACTTAAAAAACGTTTTGGCTCACTCAGAGAATATTCTGGAGCAGCACCACTTCAATCAAACGACAAAAATTGGACGACACACACTAAAGACACAGCACTACCCTGCGTGAAAAATAAATTCATTATAGTCAAGCACAAACCCATCTCAGATTTATTTTCCTTCAAGTTCAAGATGCAGATGCCAGAAACACACAGGACCCTTGCCACGAGAAATGGACTAATCATGCCAACTTTAGGAAGTTCTCATAAGAGTGATGTTATATCAGGCTTTCCACTAGTTTAAGAAGTAAATGCACTTTTGTAATGACAATGTAATCTAATGCTTTGTGCCCACATGTACATATCTTGTGCACTTGTACCTATTCAGTGTCAGGTTGCCTCTGTTATGTTGTCTTTCTTACATAATTTCTTTCCCTCTTCTCCTTTACTTTGACATTTACATTGACTCACTTACCATTACCTCAACAAACATGGCATTACTCACATCATATTAGGGTCAGGGACAAAGGTTAAATGGTCAAGGTTAGAATTAGGATTATGTGAAAGCTTTGAGTTAGCAGGGCGTGCACCCTGAATATCGACCCCAGAATATCAATGGGACAAAATATAGAGGACAAAATACAGAATAAAAATTAAAAGGGTAAGTAAGTCTAGATTTTCTACACTTAACACCACATATATGTACCTACAAAATACATATATCTTCAAGGAACATAGATGTGTAGTTATAAATAGTAAATGTATACTTCCTTGTATGCACTTACATTTCCATATTTTGTCCCTCAATATTCTGTCCTTGATATTCTTGTACAACGATAATTTGGGGGTCAATATTCAGTAGTACAATGGATTTTTTCTAGTGTTAGAAATATTAAGTTAAGTTTAGGATTATATAATCAGTCCATCAAAAATCATGATTCTTGTTTTTTAATTTTTTTTTATTCATGAATATCCATAAATCTCTATCTTGAGTATCATAACTGCATAAAAACAAATCATGACAAACAAACAGCCAACATGTGCTTTGTTACAACATTTTCTTCTTCAGGCTAAAGTAATCCAATCTGCTGTTAGTAGGAATAACTAGATATCTTCTCAAATTAAATTCTACAAAGTGCTCATTCCCAAGATAACTTTGTCCAAAAGAATAACATTTATTGTTTGTAGGGAAAACGGGCTAATTTCCTAAATTGAATTCTGTTTGATCTTCAACCACATGGTAAGGGTATCAATATTGATTGAGTGGAGCCACAATCACAGCTCTCAGATTAAAATCAGCAATAGACACACACACACACACACACACACACACATATATATATACACACTCAACCCAATGCGTGACTTCCTCAATCGCTCAATCGAAGTAGAAAACAGCACTGGAGCCGTGGCCACAATTATGAAGCGTGTTTATTGACAACACTAGGTCCGACGCGTGTCAGAGTTTCCTCACTCCTTTGTCACGGGCAAGAGTAAGTAAATCGTCAGTTTCATTTAAAGCAGCAGTGCTGGTGATGTGCAGTAAACATGTAAAATATACTAGTGTGCATCATCTTAACTAATAAAGTTTCAGTAACAATGATCAAACATTTGAAAACAGACGTGGGAATGATGGTAAAAATTCATGAGAAACCACTAAAACCAAATAGTCAATCATATCGGACTAAAGACTAAAAACTCAGTCTTTGAGCAGCTGAAATTACATTGCATGCGTGCGCTCGCACAAGTTAGATTGCTGCAATTGAACATTGTTTCGTGGTAATACACAAATCCACAAATCATGATATGTCCCATTTTAGGAAAGTTACCTTGTAACAAAATATCGCTCATTTTGAGGAGTAGTCCCAGTAAATGCTATATATATATATATATCACAGCTCCCACAACACCAGCCTGACGCACTCTCGAGCGGGTGCTCGCATAACGGGGGTGTACCCGTCTACGTATTCAGCTCACAACATCCACAGGTTCACACTCTGTATAAGGATTGCAGCACTCGTGGGGGTGGTTTACTCTGGTTTATTGTTCGTAAACCTCACAGCATAGCAAAGACGCGTTTCGGCATCGGCCTTCATCAATTTGTCATACAAAGGCGCGCGGCGTCCATTTTACATTTTATAATCACTGCCTGTAAACATTTCATCAACACAGACAAAAGACTCAAAGCGTTCCGTTAAGGGTGGCGCCATATTGTAGCATTCAAATATTGCAATAGATATGCAGAGGCAGTATGCCAACATTTCATATTTATACAGTCCCTCCTTATATAGGTGAACGACATGTTGATGAAATGTTTACAGGCAGTGATTATAAAATGTAAAATGGACGCCGCGCGCCTTTGTATGACAAATTGACGAAGGCCGATGCCGAAACGCGTCTTTGCTATGCTGTGAGGTTTACGAACAATAAACCATGCAGAGTAAACCACCCCCACGAGTGCTGCAATCCTTATACAGAGTATGAACCTGTGGATGTTGTGAGCTGAATATATATATATATATATATATATATATTAAATCCACACGCTATTGTCAGAGCACTAGCAACACCTTTCCCTCGCCTCTCACGAGGGTGGTCCACAGCGAGGCAGGCAAGCCTCTCACTATCCAAAACTCATGCTGTCAACAACTCCTTCGCAACAGCAGCCACGGACACAAAAGGACTTTTCAGCAGTCAATGTTTAATTGCGAAGACTTGGCAAATCGACAAGATACTCTACACGTTTCAGGACTTACTCCCTTGTTCACGAGTGCCATAGGTTCAGTTACAAAACAAACAAATAAACATGTGACTTCAGCCAATTATTGAAAGATGAAGAAAGACTACTGCTGTAGCGGAGTTGACTCACTCCTGTTTGCACATCAGATGCCGTAATTATTACATTCCCAGTTTCTATATGCAGTGTGCAATTTCATGTCGGGCATTATTAGATCAATCAAATAATTGTCATATCACAATTGGACAGACAAAAGACAATTGCGTCGCTGCATAACATGTCCACAAAATAAAAGAAGTTCTCAGAGTTAACATATCGGAGCGCCCTGCTCCTCTGAAGTGCACTCGTGCAGCTCTAAACTTTACAAATGCTACAATTCAATTAAATCCCTGCCGTGAATAGGCCGTAACTAACATGCCCTTTTTCCCGGGTTTCAACAAACGTTATTGATTCCGTTGCGGGCTGACTTCTGCTATCGCTAAGAGTATACTTCTATAGGTGTACAGCCCAAGTGGGCAGTGCTGTCCTCATCAAATGCTTAGATATTTCGCCCCAGTGGGCTAGGGAAAAAATACTTTTGCTCTTCAGCATTTCTTCTTTCAAATTAGCAAACATCTCTCTCTGTGAAACAAAATATAAAGATATAAAAAGGTGAATATAAAATAAAGCCAAACCAAAGTGACATTAAAACATACAGAACGCTCAGTCCAAATTTCTGCAGCATTTTCTATCATCCATATCCCAGTGGGCTAATTTCTCTATTCACTCCATACCACTGGGTCAAATCTCATTGCTACTGGGGCATAGAACTATGGGTTAACACTCAAACGGACTCAACAGAAAGTACCATCATTTCACAATGACTAGCCCAAATGTACTGAAAGCTCCTCAACGCAGTTATGGCCTGTCGGTGTCAGAGACCTATACGGTACAATCAGTTTCGATTCTAGTCTTCGTAATCCTTTCACCCTGTTCCTTCCTCTTTCGTTCATTTTAACTGCATCAAGGACAACAAAGCTCAGTAGGTTACTGTTCTGACCATGGTGGCTTTGGAAATGTCATGCAATAGGGTACTGTTTTTCCCCATTTTTTATTGCACGTAGATGTTCAAGTATTAGTTTTTTAGCTTTGTGGATAGTGATTCCTATGTATGCCTTCTTGCATGGACTGAACAGGGCATATACAGCGAACTCTGTTTTACAGGATGTATGTTTCGTGATAACATATGCTTTACATTCTGCTGACAACTTACATTATTTGAATCTGATCTGTTATTGGCGAGATCGCAGAAAATTGCATTTTATTTCATTGTATTTCATTTTATGAAATTTAATAATCAAAAGAACCTTTTTGAAACATGTTTGTTAGCACAAATATTCGCAAGACTGTATATATCACTAGCACATGTACAATACTCCTAAAGTTTTTGGGACATTCCAAGACGGCTAACTTTTATAAGCATCAAGTTGTGTTGGAACAGGTAGTCCTACTTCTATTTTTATGTTTATTGAGCACTTTAAATTTCACAATGTACAAACCAAAGGTACCCATGAGAAAGGTGCGGCTGCACCGAAACGCGTCGGGCGTTTGTTTGTCATTTTTGTTTAAATAAACTTCACGCTGAATGTAATCGGGCTAGAGTCGGCTTCTTTTGGAGAAGAAAAAGCTGGTGTGAGAATTAATAGAAGATCGCCTCCTCGCTCGAGCCCGCCATCACCAAGCAGCCAGGAGATCGGCGAACCTTGTTCAAATATATATATATATATATATATATATATATAATTGCAAAATTCCTTAGTCACGATGCACCCTCGGAGGTTGTAGATTGCCACCGAAGTTTATTTACTGCAAACCGCTACACGTTTCGACACTAAGAGTGTCTTAATCACGCAAGTAATGCAAAAAAAATCCGAGCTTAAGTACATAAACATAAACATAGGTGAGGTCTACTTTCCACCCCCCGTTCCTGACGTCATGATCAGCCGCCATCATGTAATGGTGCACAAAGTATCTACCCTCTTCTCGTGGAGGTTTCATATCAGGAATAAGGTGTAAAGTAAAAAGAGTCCAATTGAAGCATATGTGTCAAATAACAGGTCGTCATTTGTAGTATAAGGTCTAATGTAAACAAGCTCTTCAATTGGACTATTTTTACTTCACACCTTTTTCCTGATATGAAACCTCCACGAGAAGAGGGTAGATACTTTGTGCACTTTTGTAATGACAGAGGAGCTCCGCAGTATCAACATGCGTGTCCTTTCATTTTTTCTTTCTTCTAATTCATGAGAAAAAAAGTTATTGTGCACAACGTGTTTTAAGAAAGCACAACTGGACTGAGATCGAATAAAAGCAGAAATGTTTTTATTTTACAGTCGTCTGCACAGAGGAATATATTGATTCACTTTGTAAGAAGTAGTGAAATACAATTACTACTTACTGACTCGAGCAATACTCGCATAGTATGAATGTAAGGTTGCAAATACATGTATTGAAATGTACCATTACAAGATGGCGGCTGTTCATGACGTCAGGAACGGGGAGTGGAAAGTAGACCTCACCTATGTTTATGTTTATGTACTTAAGCACGGATGTTTTTCTGCATTACTTGCGTGATCAAGGCACTCTTACCGTCAAAATGCGTAGCGGTTTGCAGTAAATACACTTTGGTGGTAATCTACAAACTCCGAGTGTGCATCGTGACTAAGGAATTTTGCAATTGTAGATACCGGCTTGGGGCTCCTGCCGAGGATGCACCACCCGACTTCGGGACTGATTCTGGAAGGACCTACATCTGGTGAAATTATATATATATATATATATATATATATATATATATATATATATATATATATATATATATATATATATATATATATATATATATGTATATATATATATATATATATATATATATATATATATATATATATATATATATATATATATATATATATATATATATTACCTACTGGCGGTCGCCAGTAGGTAGATATAGTTAGGACTTAGTTTCCATAGGAAATCTGCAACATTCTATTGGGAATAACTTTGGCGCCGGTGGACGAATCTTTGCGAATTTCTCAAAGAGGAAGGCCCGCTCATTCCCTGAAAGTTTTGGGGGGATTCGTCAAGTGGGGGCTGAGAAAAAAGGGGGGCCCCAAAACGTGTTTTCCCCATGTTATTTTTCATAGGACCTTTAGACACGGCTACAGCCCGAACGGCTGAACGGAATTAAAAGAAATTTGGCAAAATGGTACAAACCAAAGGTACCCGTGAGTCTGATTCGCAAATCACGCTTTTGCTTAAATGGTGTAAATCCCTCCAGTAGTCCCTGAGAAAATCAAAAGAGAAAAAATATATATATCTAGAAGTGCGCACCGTGCACGCACCCTACGCGTACCATACGCATACGATACGCGGACCTTCGCGTGCCTGAGCTGCATACTGATTGGCTGCCACTGTCTGTCAACACTCCAAAACAGAAATTGTTGGCAGCCATCTTGTGCCTTGGTAGGCTGAGGCACAAGAAAGCAGAAAAACAAACGTGTAGAACTCAAAAAGGGGGCAGGGTAGAAGCACCCTGACCCCCTAGGCCTGCTCAGGGGGTCCCACAAGGACCCCCAAGGCCACAAACATTATTATTTTTTTTAATCACGGGGTACGCCTACGGTACGCGTACGGTACGCGTACCCGCGATTTTTGAAAAAAATATAATATATTTTTTGGACCTTGGGGGTCCTTGTGGGACCCCCTGAGCAGGCCTAGGGGTCAGGGTGCTTCTACCCTGCCCCCTTTTTATTACAAGTATACAGTTATCTATACAGTCACGCATACAATCACTGAGTCTTACGTATACTTATTTATAAACAACAACTGACACATACATTGCCTTTTATTTTTCTACTTTGTTGGACATGTACCATTAAGCGAAATATTTGCTCATCACCACTCCCATAAAGATATTCACTCACCCAAACAACTGTTATAACATGTAGTATTAACGTCATATACCTACTAAATCAACTATTTACACATCTTTGGGCAGTCACACACCTCCCACCGAACCACACACACATTCACTCATCGATACAAATACTCAGTTAACTAATCAATAACTAATATAGACTTTCAAATAGCTAGTAACCAACTGGAGAAGTAGTTTTTACAACAACTGACAAAGTGATACAGATGTTCACACAGTTTAGTCACTATCCAATATATTTAGAGAGACACTTTAAATTAGTCAAGTAAACAGTCAATCACACTGCTACTAAATCCTCCATCCAGATATTTATATTTATATATCCATCATTCTTCAATGTAAATTGCTATATATATAATACATATTTAAATAACGACTGCCACCTCCCCAGGGCTCTGTTTATTTATTTATTTTAATTTGCATGGGGGGCTCGATCCCTCCCGCACACACCAGGGACCATCACCTCCCAGGGGCACCAAATATTAAAAGTTGGGGGTACTTAATGGACCCCCGGGGACCACCACCTCCCTGGGGCTTTACAAACATGGGAAGGGGGCCCCCTCCTGGATCCCTTGGGACCACCACCCCCCAGGGCCATCTCCTGCAATGTCCCAGGGTGCCAACCCCCGGGACATTGCTGTTTGCTATGGCAGGGCGGGAACACGGCTCCCGCTCTGCCATAGCAAACTCCTGCTTTACTTAATTGAAGAGAGAGCAGGGAAACCTGCTCTCACTTCAATGACACAAAGCAGAATTGCTTTTGAGCAAGGAGAGCTACATGTTAGCACCTCCCTTTTCTCAAAAGCAATGCCGGCTCCCGCAAGAGGTGGGGAGCAGGCAGGGACCGTGGGGGCATTGGGGCTCCCCATGTTCCCCAAAGGAGAGGCTAGGCCCCAGGTGATAGGGTGCTGGGGCCAGAGGTGGCCCGGGAGGGGGACAACATGGGCCCCCTCCCCCAATTTGTTTTTTTAAGAAAGGCTTCCAGGCACCGGGGATGGGGCCCCCTGGGCCAAAAGTGGTACAGGGAAGGGGGCCACGCAGCCCCCCTCCCATAACTGACAAAAAAAGGAACTGGCAACTCACCAGAGGCCCCGCCCCCATCCTGCAGCACTCTGCAAATGCGCTCCCAGGCACGGTCCTAAGTTTGGGGATTGAGCCCCTTGAATACTGAGGGTCTCTGCAGAGAGGTGGTCTGAGGGCATGCCCCATTTTCCACCTCTCTGCAACGCAGCTCTGTGGTGCTTACTGGAGGTACCTGGGGGGGTTAGTTGGGCCACAGGGGCCCTCAGGATTCAAGGGGACTTAATCCCCAACTTACACAATTCACCATAGGGCACGTTTGCACAGTGGTGCAGGGGGGAGGCAAGGCCTGACATAACAAGTGTGCAAACACGCCCCCTGGCACATTGTAAATTGGGGGATTAAGTCCCCTTCAATCCTGAGGGTCCCTATGAGTCAACTAGCCCACAAGGTACCCCAGGTAAGCGCCACAGAGCTGCGTTGCAGAGAGGTGGTCCAGGGCCATGCCCCTTTTTACACCACTCTGCAAACGCAGCTTCTGGTGCACTGCTGGTGGGGTGATGAGGTCCTCTAGTGTCCGGAAGACCTCAGGACACAAGTGGACTTCATCTTCCGAGCCGCAGTGTGCCAGAAGATGCATTTGCAGCATGGCATAAAAAGGGGCATGGCCTCAGAACACCTCTCTGCAATGTAGCTCTGTGGCGCTTACTGGAGGTACCCGGTGGACTAGTTGGCCCCCAGAGCATTCAAGAGGACTTACTCCCTTAGTGTACAACGCCCCAGGGGGTGCGTTTGCACAGTGGTGCAGGGAGGGGCGGTGCCTGATATAACAAGTTAGAAATCTTGCTGTGTGGGACTTACTGGAGGTAATAAAAGGGGTATCTGGCCCCCAAGGTTGAAGTTGGGGGCTAACAACCCCTCCTGTTACCTCTAGTAAATCCCACACAGTGGGATTGCTAAAAGGTGTTTAGAGGCCACACTCACCTTTCTCCACCACTCTGAAAACGAGACTGCTATGTTATAGTTAGAAATTAGCATTTAGAAAACCTTTGAAATTTACTGAAAAAGCCATAGGTGTCAGGGACGTTATAGTTAGCAATTAGCATTTAAAAAACCTTTGAAATTCTCTGAAAAAAAAACATAGGTTCCAGGCATGTGATAGTTAGAAATAGCATTTAAAAACCCTTAGAAATTCATTGAAAAAAACATAGGTTTCAGGGACGTTATAATTAGTTGGACATTTCACTCATACAAAACCAGAGAAATTCTGCTGCTATAGTTAGTTCAGCTAACTATAACTCGCGCCCCTGCAATGCACTGCTGATTACATCACATATTACCTTCCTTCTTGACATGGTCAGTGACATCACTGATTACATCTCAAATGACATCACTGATGACATCACTGATGACGTCATCCACGTGAAAATCTGATGCACCTCCTCACACCCTAAAGTAACCTTTGATACACCCACTGTAAAATACAAACTACCATTTTTGAAACCATAGACACACCAATACCAATTATTACACACGCACTCACTCATTCCTAGGTCTATACACACATCCACTCATTCACCCATACAATCACTCATACATGCAGTCACTCATCAATACAACACTATCATATGCAATCATACACCTATACAGACACTCACACATCACCACTCATCCATACAGTTACTCACACACCTAGTCAGTTATGCAAAGAATCAATCACACTTCCATTTACTCACCTACACAGTTATACACACAACACTTTTCCATACAGATACTAACGCATACTTACTCTCTTATACATTCACTGATACAAGTACACCTTCATCCATACAGCCACTCTCACAATCACTGACTCTCACCTACAGTCATTGATATACTCCAACTCTCACAAACACTGCCTTTTACATATATCTAATTACTTGGACATGTACCACTGAGACCACCATTCATTCACTAACACACACATACACTCACCCACCCATACAGCTGTTTCCGCATGCACTCTTGAACCCATACACCCAGTTAATCAACTACTCACACATCTATGCACAGTCACTCGCCTCCTACCCACACACACTCTCAGGCACCCAAAATACACAGGCAACCAATAAATACCCATATAGACACTCATGTAGCTCCTGACCAACCCATGCAGCAGCTTACACAACAACAGACAGACTGATACAGACATTTACACAGTTTCGTCACTAACCCATGCATTCTGTAAGACACATTTAATCACTCACTTATACAGTTAGTCACACACCTACTAACTCCTCCATCCAGACATGTATACACCCACTCATTCTTCAATACACCTTGGCATATATATAAAACATATTTAAACTCTATAGAAACACACAGTCAATGGATGATGTCATCAGTGATACCATCAGTGATGTCATTTGAGATGTCATCAGTGATGTCACTGACCATATCATGAATTATGTAATATGTGACATCATCAGCAATGCATTGCGGGGGCACGAGTTATAGTTAGCTGAACTAACTATAACGGTGGAGTTTCTCTGGTGTTGTACGAGGGAAATGTCCAGCTAACTATAACGTCGCTGAAACCTATGGTTTTTCAGTGTATTTATATATATATATATATTACTGCTCCCAGAGCACCAGATACCGAGTCACTCTTAGGACGGGTGCCGTCACGCGTTGGTGCATACGCGTAATATTCCTGCTCAGATTTTCCCCATTACAGGGAGAAAAACGACAGCACTCGCGGGATGCTTTCAGCAAGCAGTGTTCTTTATTCCACTGACAAAAACAAAAACAGACACGTTTCGGTGATTCCCTTCTTCTGTGTCTACCCGTGCAAAGCAACGGAGCGCCATTTGTAACTCATAGTTATGGAAACAGAAACAGGACTATTCGCGACCCTCAAAATTGTGGGCGCCATCTTAGAACGTTACTTGGTTCGTTATATACAGTTTAAACATAATTTCAATGTCATATTTCATAAATATCATTGTACTTTAAGAAATTATTTAAACAGCCCCATGGGCACATCAGATCTCGCCGTGGATCGGCAATGGCAACCTATCCGGTTGCCGTGCAGTCCTATTCTAGTAACCTAATATTTGGTATTTGAGTTACATGATTTGCAAATTATACCACACATTAAAGCTACCTCAATTAGTCTCTTAATATTGAGTTTCATTCATAGTCCCTTCTATGCAGCTGGGAGATCTGATGTGCCCATGGGGCTGTTTAAATAATTTCTTAAAGTACAATGATATTTATGAAATATGACATTGAAATTATGTTTAAACTGTATATAACGAACCAAGTAACGTTCTAAGATGGCGCCCACAATTTTGAGGGTCGCGAATAGTCCTGTTTCTGTTTCCATAACTATGAGTTACAAATGGCGCTCTGTTGCTTTGCACGGGTAGACACAGAAGAAGGGAATCACCGAAACGCGTCTGTTTTTGTTTTTGTCAGTGGAATAAAGAACACTGCTTGCTGAAAGCATCCCGCGAGTGCTGTCGTTTTTCTCCCTGTAATGGGGAAAATCTGAGCAGGAATATTACGCGTATGCACCAACGCGTGACGGCACCCGTCCTAAGAGTGACTCGGTATCTGGTGCTCTGGGAGCAGTAATGTTTTAATCGAGTGCACCGCCTCAACCATCAGTTCCTGCGGCTGAATATCGAGACCGCGGAAGATATACGAAGGAAAGCTTCAACGGCGCGAGGGCTGTACCAAAACGAATAGGTAAGCCCTTTTCAACTTATACGCGCTAGAATCTGAAAGAGTGGTTGGAGGCTGACGAGGGAGCAAGCAGCAATAGCAGTGTTGAACAGAGGTGGAGCACGGGACCGTAGCACCACACCTCATGACAAAAACATGTTCAGCGTCACAGACCGCAGAGAAGCAGTGGCAGGAATGTTTAAGAACAAAAATCCAGACATCACGCTACCACCCGCGACGGCGGCGGGGGAAAAGCAGAGCACACTGGCAGGTCAATACATTAAACTGGAAAGGTTATATGAACGAGAAACGAGAAAATGGTGGGAGGGCACCTCCCTTCAGAGCTACATTGAGGTACAAAGGGTGCCGCGTGGCTTGAGGATTTACACCATCCCCGCTTACGAGAATCCGGACCCTCTCTTACTAGAGGCGTGGGCCAAACACACGGCCCTCTCGTGCAAGGGCATGCTGGAGATTCTTGTCCAGTTTGCATGGAGTGACAGAGATAAAACACTCAAAGAAATTGAAGCCCTTGAGGAGGAATTAAAACAGAACACGGATACGGATCAACAAGAACAGCTCAGAGCCGCAATGAAAAAACGCCTGGAAAAATATGAGAATAAAATCAAATCGCGAAAACAAGAGAAATTTGATCGCGACGAGAGGGACTACGCAATGGGAAGAGTCCTGACTTTCGCTAAGAAGTATGATCAAACGCGAAAAGAGATGAGCAGCCTCAACAACAAAGCCAAACGAAACGACACCCAGACAAGAATAGAAACCTCTGAATCTGAAGTCACTGAGGAGGAACTGAGTGGAGAGGATGTGGCAGGTCGTGCGAGACGACTCCCCAAAACTCCTTTTCATCAGGAGTTCGATGTCATCCGCCAAAGCTGGCTGCGAGGGGGGAAGAACAAGCCCCCAGAGCAAGAAGACAAACCCGACGTGGCGGGTGGAAAAGGAAGGGGAAAAACAAATTACACACCGAGAGTGACAAGAAGCAAAAGGGGAGCGCGATGGTAATGACAGATGATCAACACCTCACCATCATAAACCTCTCGAACAAGATCTTAACAACAACTGAGGAGACTGTCTTGAAGTTAGGTCTGACCTTTTGCCCCAACCGACGTCTAGAATACACACAAACTAGAATTGACTTATATAAGTTCATTCGTAAGCTAAAACTGCACTAATTCCATAAGACCAAACCCACATCCAAAGAAGCTAAAACCATAAAATCAAATTGGAAAGATACAGACTTGTTAAATGTCAATGACTTGACATCCTTGGAAATACTTGAGGACTTACGAAAAGGGAATACCTCTGAGACCACCCCGCCAGTGGTAACACCAACTCAAAGAATAAGGAATGTTGAGGTGGCACAAGAAGCTCCACCCAGTGGCCTCAAATTACCTTCCAAATTTGTACCACAAATGCCCATGGACTCCATAGATACTTTTTCGGACCTAATTATAAGGGATCTGATGAAATTCAGAGAAAATAAACCAACGAGGAGAGGCCAGGACAATTTGACAAGCTCACAAAGAGAAGCCTTAAAAAATCTAGAGGACGACACAACAATTATCTGTAAACCCTCTGACAAGGGAGGAAATATCGTAGTCCTCACAAGAGAACAATACATAGGGGAAGCGATAAGACAATTAACTGATCGGAACTGCTATGAGGTAACAACAAAGCCACAATACAATGATAGCATTACCAAACTACATGCATTGTTAAATAAATGGCACGACAAATCGATGATTGATTTGGATGAATTTTTGTTTCTGAGAACAACCAGTCCTGTCTTACCAACGTTTTATTACCTACCCAAGGTACATAAGGATTTAAAACAGCCTCCCGGGAGACCAATTGTCTCATCGATAGGCAGTCTTACTGAAAACCTTTCTCGCTATTTGGATCACTTTCTATTTGAGGCAGTTTTGAACTTGAAATCTTATATAAGAGACTCCACAGACTTCATTGAACACATGGAGAAATTGGAATGGCAACCTACTTACTGTCTGATCACCCTGGACATAACCAGTTTATATACCTGCATTGACCACACACAAGGCTTGTCTGCAGTAGAATACTTCCTAAAGAAAAGACAATTGAAATTTGCTGCCCATAATTTAATGCTGTTGGAGCTAACGCAATACTGTCTGTATAACAACATTTTTACTTTTCAGGGAGAACTGTACAGACAAATCTCTGGTACTGCCATGGGCTCCTGCTTCGCCCCAGCTACGCGAATTTATTCGTGGGCTGGTGGGAGGAGCAGGTAGCCTGGGCGACAGAGAACCAAACATGGACTGAGAAAATAATTTTGTGGTATAGGTATATCGACGATTTGTTCCTAGTGTGGAATGGTACAGTGCAGGAGGGAGAAGAATATATTCGCCATCTAAATCTCAATGAGAACAATCTGAGATTCACGGGTCAGGTCAGCAAGGTGACAGCTAATTATTTAGATCTCCAAGTGAAGATTCAGGATGACAGGATAACGTGTTGCCTATACAGAAAACCAACAGCTGGCAACAGTACCCTGCATGCATCTAGCAGCCACTCCCCTAGACTAATAAATAGCATTCCTTATGGAGAATTTCTCCGATTGAAACAAAACTGCTCGATGAAATCTGATTTTGATGAAGCGGCAAAAGAGAGCTTCAATAGATTTCTAGCAAGGGGTTATAATGCAAAATTACTTACCACCACTCTGCGGAAAGTATCTAACATTCCGAGAGTAGATCTTTTCAAGAAGAAAAACAGAAAGATCGATGATGGCAGATTTCGCATAATAACCACCTTTTCACAAGATGCAGACTGGTTTAGAGGTATGGTAAAAAAACATTGGAACATTTTGAGAACAGATCACATCATAGGAAAGGATGTGCCACCCAATCCTCTAATTACCTTCAGAAAAGCTCGGTCCTTGAGGGATGACCTAGTTCATAGTCATCTAGATCCAGTGGTGAAAAAGAAGCAAGGTACACTCCGTGAAGCAAAAGGGTTCTTTCCATGTGGAAGGTGCAAAGCTTGCTCGGCAAGCAAACGCACTTTGTCCTATGAAGTGAAGGGCCTTAAAAATGGCAAAAAGATTAATAAGTTCATGTCTTGCCAAACTACTTTTGCAGTTTATTGCTTAAAGTGTCCCTGCGGGATGAGATATGTGGGTAGCACCATTAATTGTGTTAAGTTGAGGGTCTTAGAGCACATGCGTGCTATCGCAAACAGGGAATTCACTTACCCGGTGGCTCGCCACTTTTACATAAAGCATAAGAGCGATAGGAGTTTGCTACAATACTTCTGTCTGGACTGCATACCCGAAAATGCTAGAGGGGGAGATAGACTTCAAAAGCTGCGCAGGTTAGAGTCCAGATATATAGTAGATCTCCAGACTAAGAGCCCGGAAGGCCTGAATGGGGGAGAAGAACTGTCAGTACACTTGGGCACGTAACATAGATAAGGACAACAATGATAAGAGAAGAACTGTACTGTGGAATCTGTATTCTTGAAACTTTTTAAAGACTTTTTTAAGACTGATTGGTTGATGTGTTGATTTTCCAGTGATGTTTAGCTCCATCCCAGCTGCATAGAAGGGACTATGAATGAAACTCAATATTAAGAAACTAACTGAGGTAGCTTTAATGTGTGGTATAATTTGCAAATCATGTAACTCAAATACCAAATATTAGGTTACTAGAATAGGACTGCACGGCAACCGGATAGGTTGCCATTGCCGATCCACGGCGAGATCTGATGTGCCCATGGGGCTGTTTAAATAATTTCTTAAAGTACAATGATATTTATGAAATATGACATTGAAATTATGTTTAAACTGTATATAACGAACCAAGTAACGTTCTAAGATGGCGCCCACAATTTTGAGGGTCGCGAATAGTCCTGTTTCTGTTTCCATAACTATGAGTTACAAATGGCGCTCCGTTGCTTTGCACGGGTAGACACAGAAGAAGGGAATCACCGAAACGCGTCTGTTTTTGTTTTTGTCAGTGGAATAAAGAACACTGCTTGCTGAAAGCATCCCGCGAGTGCTGTCGTTTTTCTCCCTGTAATGGGGAAAATATGAGCAGGAATATATATATATATATATATATATATATATATATATATATATATATATATATATATATATATATATATATATATATATATATATATATATATATATATATAATATATAGCTAGATATATATATATACATATATATCAATATATATATATATATATATGTACAGACAGATAAATAAATAGATATCTAGATCTATAAATATATATATTCACTGAAAAAACCATAGGTTATAGACCATATATAGTTAGGAATTTGCATTTACAAAACCTTGAAAATTCACTGAAAAAACCATAGGTTAGAGACCATATATAGTTAGCTGGACATTTTATTGACATAAAACCAATGAAATTCCATATATAGTTAGTTGCACTAACTATATATCGCGCACCCGCAATCCACTGCTGATGATGTCACATATTACATCATTCATGACATGGTCAGTGACATCACTGATGACATCACTGATGACATCTCAAATGACATCACTGATGACATCACTGATGACATCTCAAATGACATCACTGATGACATCATCTAGTGTCTGTGTGTTTTTGTAAAGTTTAAATATGTTTTACATATTGAAGAATGAGTGGATGTATGGAAGACTGAGTGTGTGTGTGGCTGGCTGGGAGGTGTGTGACTCTGTGCATATCAATGTGTACTTGTATCAGTGATTGTATAAGAGTGTAAGTATGTTTTAGTATATGTGTGAAAAGTATGGTGTTCTGTGTTTAACTTTATAGATGAGGAAATCGAAGTGTGATTGATTCTTCACAGGACTGACTAGGTGTATGAGTGCATATGATAGTGTTGTAATAATGAGTCACTGTATGTATGAGTGATTGTATGGGTGAATGAGTGAATGTGTGTGTAGACGTAGGAATCAGTGAGTGCGTATGTAGTAACTGGTATTGGTGTGTCATGATGTCATCAGTGATGTCATTTGAGATGTCATCAGTGATGTCATTTGAGATGTCATCAGTGATGTCATCAGTGATGTCACTGAAGTATGGTGTTCTGTGTTTAACTGTATAGATGAGGAAATGGAAGTGTGATTGATTCTTTACAGGACTGACTAGGTGTGTGAGTAACTCCATGGATGAGTGGCAGTGTGTGAGTGTCTGCATAGGTGTATGAGTGCATATGATAGTGTTGTAATAATGAGTGACTGTATGTATGAGTGATTGTATGGGTGAATGAGTGAATGTGTGTGTAGACGTAGGAATCAGTGAGTGTAGTAACTGGTATTGGTGTGTCATGATGTCATCAGTGATGTCATTTGAGATGTCATCAGTGATGTCATCAGTGATGTCATTTGAGATGTCATCAGTGATGTCATCAGTGATGTCACTGACCATGTCATGAATGATGTAATATTTGACATCATCAGCAGTGGATTGCGGGTGCGCGATATATAGTTAGTGCAACTAACTATATATGGAATTTCATTGGTTTTATGTCAATAAAATGTCCAGCTAACTATATATGGTCTCTAACCTATGGTTTTTTCAGTGAATTTTCAAGGTTTTGTAAATGCAAATTCCTAACTATATATGGTCTATAACCTATGGTTTTTTCAGTGAATTTCATTGGTTTTTTAAAAGCTAATATCTATAGCTGTAAAATATATTCTTTATTACGTGACGTATCACGTAGCCACGTGAGACGCCTCATGGCGCGTCGCATAACCGTGACGTATCGGCTCTGCAGCGCAAACAAAACCCGTAACGTAAGCGTGCCGGAGCACGCTTACAGATATATATATATTTTTTAACCTTAATTAGACAAAATCCACACGTGCACATATCTTGAGGCCTTGCAAAGGCACATCAAACAAACAGTCCCTACAATTTTGCCAAGTTTGCTGGAAATCTATTCCCTTTATTTTTTTTTTACTGTTTCTCTTGGTTTTCCCCTTGTTGCGCTTACCGGGACGCTACCCGGTACGCGAACCGGACACTCCAAAAACACAAGATGGCGGACTCCCGTTACGCTGCCGGTTAGCTGCCCGGTTCGCGTACCGAGAAGCGCCTCTAACGCGAAAAATCGCGGGGGACTTTAATATCCCCCTCATCAATCCTAGGGGGTCAGGAGGGGTTTACCTTGCCCCCTTTCCTTCATTTCCCCCTTCTTTTTTCACCACATCTTGTCTCTCGAACCTACCGAGAGACAAGATGGCGGCCGCTCCGGACTGTTTACAATGTTGACAGCTACGCTGCCGGTTAGCTGCCCGGTTAGCTGCCCGGTGAGCTGCCCGGTGAGCTGCCCGGTGAGCTGCCCGGTTCGCGTACCGGGACGCGCCTCTACGGCGTAAAATCGCAAAAAAATTTTTTTTTTTATTTTTTGCCCCGCGGGGCACTTTAATATTCCCCTCATCAATCCTAGGGGGTCAGGAGTGGTCTACCTTGCCCCCTTTCCTTCATTTCCCCCTTCGTTTTTCACCACATCTTGTCTCTCGATCGTACCGAGAGACAAGATGGCGGCCGCTCCGGACTGTTTAGAATGTTGACAGACACCGGAGAGCCAATCAGCTTCGCTTCGCGAAGTTCCGTTACGCGTCAGGTACGCGAACCGGGGCGCTAACCGGAGCGCTGTCACAGATATATATATTTTTTTAAACGTTAATTTCTCAAAATCCACTGGAGCACATATATTGAGACATAGCAAAGGCACGTCGGGCAAACCATATCTACAATTTTGCCAAGTTTCATGTAAATCTATTCAGCCGTTCGAGCTAAAAGTGAGTCCAACCGCCCTATGGAAAAATGAATGGGAAAAACGCGTTTTGGGACCCCCCTTTTTTCTCGGCCCCCCTTGACGAAACCCCCCCCCAAATTTTCAGGGGCTGCTCAGAAACAAAATGTGCCATTTTCCTGAAAATTTCAGCCAATTCCGTCCACAAACGCCAAAGTTATTAGACATAGAATTTTCAGAAATCCCATAGAGAAAAAATCCTAACTATATATACCCACTGGCTATCGCCAGTAGGTAATATACATATATAATCATATATAATCTGCATATCTATATAAATATAAATGCATGCATACATATACATATATGCATACATATGCATGTTATTTACATGAAAGTTTTAAAAACACTAATAAAAGCAAAGCTAAAAAGCCACCTCATTACAAACAGAATGGCTTTAACTTAAACGAGGGCGAGATCTATTGCATTTTCAATGCTTGTTTACTTTGGTTCTACCAAGAAGGCATTCAGATGTGTCACACATTTGCCATAAATTCTGAATGTTAGCACTCTAGTTGCTCATTAGATCACTGTAGTAAAGCTAGTGCTCACCAGGGAAGTCTGCTGCTAATCATGGTTTGCAGCCATTTTCCCGCATTTTTTATCCCGCAGACTTTCAGTCCGCACACCATTATCCCGCAAGGTCATTGACCTCGCATACCATTATCCCGCATTGTTTCAAAACGCATGTGCATTTATCGCGCATGCCTTTACAAAGAATTACGTTTTAAAGGCATGTATGGTAAATGCATTTACGTTGTGAAAACCACGATGACGAGAGAGGTAAGTGGGTTTGTGTTAATTTTTTCGTGGGTTAGTGATTGTGTAGTGTAGTGTAGTGTTGTGTAGTGTAGTGTTGTGTTAGTGTAGTGTAGAGTTGTGGTGGTTGTTTAGTGTAGGGTCATGCTGGGGGTAGTGTTTTAGGGTTTAGGGTTGTGTTGTAGTGTTTGCGTAGTGTAGGGTCATGCTGGGGGTAGTGTTTTAGGGTTTAGGGTAGTGTTGTAGTGTTTGCGTAGTGTAGGGTCATGCTGGGGGTAGTGTTTTAGGGTTTAGGGTTGTGTTGTAGTGTTTGCGTAGTGTAGGGTCATGCTGGGGCTAGTGTTTTAGGGTTTAGGGTAGTGTTGTAGTGTTTGCGTAGTGTAGGGTCAATCTGGGCGTAGTGTTTTAGGGTTTAGGATAGTGTTGTAGTGTTTGCGTAGTGTAGGGTCATGCTGGGGGTAGTGTTTTAGGGTTTTGGGTAGTGTTGTAGTGTTTGCGTAGTGTAGGGTCATGCTGGGGTGTAGTATTTTAGGGTTTAGGGTAGTGTTGTAGTGTTTGCGTAGTGTAGGGTCATGCTGGGGGTAGTGTTTTAGGGTTTTGGGTAGTGTTGTAGTGTTTGCGTAGTGTAGGGTCATGCTGGGGGTAGTGTTTTAGGGTTTTGGGTAGTGTTGTAGTGTTTGCGTAGTGTAGGGTCATGCTGGGGTGTAGTGTTTTAGGGTTTTGGGTAGTGTTGTAGTGTTTGCGTAGTGTAGGGTCATGCTGGGGGTAGTGTTTTAGGGTTTTGGGTAGTGTTGTAGTGTTTGCGTAGTGTAGGGTCATGGTGGGGGTAGTGTTTTAGGGTTTAGGGTAGTGTTGTAGTGTTTGCGTAGTGTAGGGTCATGCTGGGGGTAGTTTTTTAGGGTTTAGGGTAGTGTTGTAGTGTTTGCGTAGTGTAGGGTCATGCTGGGGGTAGTGTTTTAGGGTTTATGGTAGTGTTGTAGTGTTTGCGTAGTGTAGGGTCATGCTGGGGTGTAGTGTTTTAGGGTTTTGGGTAGTGTTGTAGTGTTTGCGTAGTGTAGGGTCATGCTGGGGGTAGTGTTTTAGGGTTTAGGGTAGTGTTGTAGTGTTTGCGTAGTGTAGGGTCATGCTGGGGTGTAGTGTTTTAGGGTTTTGGGTAGTGTTGTAGTGTTTGCGTAGTGTAGGGTCATGCTGGGGATAGTGTTTTAGGGTTTATGGTAGTGTTGTAGTGTTTGCGTAGTGTAGGGTCATGCTTGGGGTAGTGTTTTAGGGTTTAGGGTTATGTTGTAGTGTTTGCGTAGTGTAGGGTCATGCTGGGGGTAGTGTTTTAGGGTTTAGGGTTGTGTTGTAGTGTTTGTGTAGTGTAGGGTCATGCTGGGGGTAGTGTTTTAGGGTTTAGGGTAGTGTTGTAGTGTTTGCGTAGTGTAGGGTCATGCTGGGGTGTAGTGTTTTAGGGTTTTGGGTAGTGTTGTAGTGTTTGCGTAGTGTAGGGTCATGCTGGGGGTAGTGTTTTAGGGTTTAGGGTAGTGTTGTAGTGTTTGTGTAGTGTAGGGTCATGCTGGGGGTAGTGTTTTAGGGTTTAGGGTAGTGTTGTACTGTTTGTGTAGTGTAGGGTCATGCTGGGGGTAGTGTTTTAGGGTTTAGGGTAGTTTAGTTGTTTAGTGTATGCTAAAGGCATATTCGTTCTAAAAGTTTTCGTTATTTTAATTTGCGGCCTAATAGTACATGCGGGATTTCGTCATATATTCGCTAATCATACTTTCTATGGCAAAATGAACCCCCTCATTTTGTTCCTTTTTAAATTAAATGTTTTAAGAGTTACCACTTTATTCCAATCAAGATGGCTTCAGGTGTGCCATACCTTTGTAATAAGTAGGACTGTTAGCACTCTAGTTGTTCTTTAGAACACTCTGGGACATTCTGTCATTGGGCTATAGTTGGGCTACATCTGGCTGATATTTGGGCTACATTTGTTTTTTTTGTCTCTGGTGGCCATATTTGGGCTACATTGGGCTACATTGGGCTACATTGGGCTACATTTGGGCTCCAACATATATATAGCCCAATGTAGCCCAATATATATTTTTCAAAGTTAATTTTCGTAAAAACCACTGGAGCCTATATCTTGAGACATAGCAAAGGCACATCGGGCTATCAGTCCCTACAATTTTGCCAAGTTTGGTGTAAATCCATTCAGCCGTTCAGGCTAAAAGTGAGGCCAACCGCCCTATGGAAAATTGCATGGGAAAAACACGTTTTGGGACCCCCCTCAGAAACATAATGTTCCATTTTCCTGAAAATTTCAGCCAATTCTGTCCTCAAACGCCAAAGTTATTCGACATAGAATTTTCAAAAATCCCATAGGAAAAAAATCCTAACTATATATACCTACTGGCTATCGCCAGTAGGTAATATCAACTGCAACTCGCGAAAACACCACCTGAAAGTGGAATCACGGGCGTAGACCAACTCTGGATTTCAGCATTATTTTATTTCTTCTCACATTCTGTCAAGACGCGTCACCTGACCATGCGCAATGACTGCCCCCAAATGTAAAGTGCAAGTGCATCACATTTTTCCATAGACAAATTACTTTTATGTTTCAATACATTCACAGTGTCTTGTGCTTGTTTTTGCCAAAAACTGTCTTCAGTATTTTTGTAAATAATTGTTTCAGTGCATTTATATATATATATAATATATATCTAGATATATATATATACATATATATATATATATATATATATATATATATATGTATATATATATAAATATATATATATAGACAGATAAATAGATAGAAATCTAGATCTATAAATATATATATATATATATATATATATATATATATATATAGAGAGAGAGAGAGAGAGAGAGAGAGAGAGATAGATAGATTTACTAAAAAAAACAAAGGCTACAGGGACGTTATAGTTAGGGTCAGATCATAAAAATTCAGCAATTATAGTTACCTGAGCTAACTATAATGTACGCCCCCACAATGCACTATGTCAGGACTCCAAGACTCCAAATCGGAGTAATAACGCAGAGGAGAGAAAGTTGCAGCGCTACTCGAGTGAAGAGAGATACCTGGACGGAGTCAACTCAGAAATGGCACCTTAAAATGGTCGCCAGTGCTGAGTTGAGGTCAGCGATCTAGTTGCCAGTCGCAATCACAGCGGAATCCAGGTGAGGCTCGTGCTTGGTCAGAACTGCGCACTTCACCAGGATTTTCACCGCTAGAGGAACGTTTCGTGACAGGAGCCCAGAGTTTTTAGTGATAAAGTTACCGAGAGAGTAAATGACGACCTTGGCATACCATAGGAAAGAAAATAACGAGTTTAAGAGCGAGAGACAAGATCAGCGCAGCTGAAGTGAATACTTACCACAGTTCCCGAGAAAAAGCGACGACGGCATAGGTGCACCTAAGGAAAAGAGAAGACAAAAGCTAAGTGATTAATAGACAAACAGTTGCTAAACCAATGTAAATAATTGTTAAATTGAATTGGAGGTTATAGCGCATACTTACCAGAGAACCAACGTCAAGAGAAGCAGTTTGTGTTTCTTGTGCGCATTCAAGGTTAACCCTGAGAACAAATAAAAAGAAAAGAATAGTTTTAGTGAGAACAGGAAGATTGCAGAAGAAGAGAAAAGGTAGAAATAAAGTAAGTTAAGAAATAATCCACAAGTAACATAGTGAGGTTAAAAAGAGTTGAGAGAGAGAGAGAGACTAAGGAAACTATATGTGTTATAGGAAAGCAAGAGAAAGGACAGGCAAAAAAGGACACAGTGGAGCAGTTGAAAATCCTAGAAGTGAGAATAAAAGAGGGCGCAAAGATAGAGAAGTGAGTAGTAATAAATAGAGAGAATTACAAGAGAGAGGAATAACAGTGACTTAGGGTTATTTTCTGAATTACAGGGAAAAGACTCTGTCAGAGCCAGATAGCACTAAACTAGAAGAAGAAACTAGTGCGAAAAATAGAAGAGAAGCAGAGTTCTGAGTATAAAAAGGGTAAGGAAGTCAGACTTAAAAGAAAAAGATAAAAAGACAGAATTAGGATAGAATTGGTTGTTAATATTATTCATTGTCTCCAGGGTTTCACCAAGCGTCAGAGGTCTTCAGAAAAGACTTCAGGAGGAACCGACCAGAACAGTCTCTTCTATTTCTTTTGTTATTTTATCCACTTTCCCCCTTCCCACAAGGTAGCATATCTGGAGACTTGTGAATACCAAGCTCTGGGTTGCTGTCTAGGTGGATTCGGGATCTAGCATCTCTGTTCCTGTGTAGTATTACTAAGTATAGTAAAGTCTGACAGAGTGAAGTGCCCAAGTTGCATTTTACACCCGAACAGAGATGGCGGAGGGGATAGACTTACAAGGGCTAGGAACCATTTTAGACACTATACAAAAGGAGTTAAGTGCAGTCCGAGAGGAGAACCAGAACTTTAGATTAGAAGTAGTTAACTCCAGAAAAGAAACTGCAGAGTTAGCGCAAAGACTTAGACAACCCTTTAGTACTGGGTCAGATGCTCAAAACCCATTATCAGAAGGTACCAATAGAATGACCACTCAGGTGATTCACTCCCTGTCACCAGTTATTCCATTGGCGGCACTGGAGCGTTTTAGTGGAGGCCCACACAAGGCGCAAATATTCATCACGCAGTGCTCACTACATTTCATGTGCTGCCCTTCAATTTTCCCGGATGCGCAATCTAGAGTAGCCTTTGTGTTGTCGTACTTGAGTGGGGATGCAGCGTCTTGGTCTTTGCCTTTAATTACAAAAGATGATTCAATATTATGAAATTACGAGAGTTTCAAAGAAGAGTTTCTTAGAATTTTTGACAGACGACGAATATCTCAAGCTGTAGACAATGAATTGCTCGACCTGAAACAGGGAAATCGAGATGTGGTCTCTTATTTGGCTCAGTTTAATAAGCTTGTGGTAGAAACAAACTGGCCAGAGAGTAAGAGAGCGGCGGTATTCTACCGCGGGTTAAAGGACGAACTAAAAGATGTGTTGGCTGGAATACCAAATAGACCCACAGACATCTCCGCGTTAGTGGATTTAGTTCTGGAAATAGATTTCCGACAAGGGGAAAGAAAAGGCGAAAGAAGAAAGGATTTCAAATCGGTGGTTCCCAGATTTGATGGGGTCAGATCAGAAGGAGGAGGAAGTTATGAAGGTCAACATGGTACGGAACCCATGCAGATTGGAACTATCCATGGTCCCCTTTCAAAAGAAGAATCAGCAATCGCAATCTGTGTATGTATTATGGATCTGGAGGTCCTTTCGTTAGGAATTGCCCAAAGAAACCCAAGACGAGCTTCAAGCCAAAGGAAAACTAACAGCACCATCTGTTGGAGGAGTTGAACAGGTGGATGCGATTTTAGACAAGACTCCAGAAGAACATAGAGTGGCTAATACCTTACAATCCGCAGCATCGCATTTAATTCTATCAGTGGAAGTAAGATTTAGACATGTCACGCTGGCGGAAGTATCGGTGATGATAGACTCCGGAGCCACCGGAAACTTTTGCGATTTGAAGTTTGCAAGTAAGGCGGGAATCCAGGCTATCAAAAAATCCAAAAGTGAACCTGTGAGAGCGGTGGATGGGACCAATTTGTCTTCAGGTCCAATAGTGAGTCATACAGAACTAATACATTTAATCTCTAATGATGGGCATGAGGAAAAAATCCAGTTTAATTTGATCGATGCTCCCCAATTGCAGCTGATACTCGGACTTCCCTGGCTTACCGAACATAACCCAACAATTAACTGGAGTGCAAGAACCATTAAGATGGAATCTGATTATTGTCTGGAAAATTGTTTTGGAGGTCAGGAAACGGATCAAGAGGTTAATCCTGCGCATTCCCTGTGTCAGGCAGGAGAATTAATTTGTGTTATCCATGTCCAAGAAATACCTGAAGAATACCAGGATTTTGAAGATGTTTTCAATGAAGTGGAAGCAGAACAACTACCGCCACACAGAGTCTACGACTGCAAGATAGAGATAGAACCTGGGTTGAATTTGCCTTGCAGTCGTGTATATGCCCTAACTGAGAAAGAACACCATCATTTACGGGAATATCTAGACAAGTTGAAGTACTGGGTTTTTCAGAAGCGGTACTGAACCGGTAACCCAGCAGTGCCAGGGACAACACCCTAAGACTTCGGGTCCTTCCTGTTCCAGACTACGGAAACACAGAGTCTTCTAGGTGAAGTCAAAGATCGAATTTATTGGCTGCAACTAAGTAACAGGTATCCTAGAAGTACAACACGGTGTATATTCTCAGGAGACTGCTCAATCTTACAAAGCCAGCCTTCTCTTTTTATACAAAATATTATGCTTCAGGCAAACATTCTTTAGTTTACAGTTGACCATTCACATATTTTCACTACAAAGGAAAAGCAGAGTCATGATGACAATCCCACATTTCAGTTTGTTCAGCCCACAATCAATTACACGGCAAGGCCAGGTATTTTCATCAGATATATACGGACCACCAATAAAAACGGGCACCTCCTCCTCGTAAAGCAAGTCATAAAGTAGGAAACAGGGACAGGTGTGTGCGAGATTAGGCATGGTTTGTGTGCGATGAAAGGTTTATGGCACGTTGTGCCTTGATACTATCTCCTTTGGCCACTGGGAGAGGAACTGACCGAACAGGTTTGGCCTGGGGCAGTGGAGTCAGCTTGCCCAGGTCGCAGAGAAGTCAGGAAAGGTGTACGTGTCCTTCAGGACCGTGTTTGGCCTTTATCATTGACCTATGTGAGGGCAACTCACAAAATGGCTGCCGTACACAAAATGGAACCCGAGGGTTCAGAACGAAAACTACGATTTCAAGGTGAAATCGTCACTCGAATATGACGAAAATGCTTGTGCATAGTGTACTAACCATTCTCGGTCTTCTGATATCAAAATCGTCATGGTACGTTGATGTTTATAACACGGGTCCAGAATTTTCAGTACTACAGACCCTCCTTTTGCCCTTACATAGGCAATAACCTATACTCATGCTAATCTGAGTCCAGGTCTATATTCCTAAAGTCATTGAGATGTTGCTGTAGCATCATCCTATTACTTAGCTCGTCCCTCGATAGAGGTTTCCTTACACACGACGTAGCACAAAGGCCACATATAGCAGGTGCACACTGTACGCACAGACAGAACAGGAAAAGAATGGCTAAGACCATCCCAATTACCATCAGAATTTTCCCTCCCCAGCCGGATACCAGTTCCCAGAACCATCCCATTAACGACCAATCTCCTTTCTCTACATGAGTAGATTTGGAAATCTTATGTAGTTTGGAGATGGCCTGGTACACTGTTGAAGCGTTATCTGGAATGAAAACACAGCAACTCGATTGGATCAATTTACATACCCCACCACGGTCTGCAAGTATGACGTCTAATGCGACCCTGTTCTGAAGGGTCATAAGACGATCCGACTAGAGCTCAGCAGTCAAGTTACTAAGGGCACCAGCAGTTTCAACCACGGTGGATTCAACCACCCTTGTTAATTGCCTTATGTTCCTGCTGTTAACCATGGGTCCCCAGAACGGCAGAAAACCCCTCGCGAAGTCTCCAAATTCTTGTTCTGCAGTGTCCTCTTCACTGAAGACACCTCTAACTATCCTTGTCTTATGGTAATCTGCCGCTGCTGTGTAGGTGGGAGGCAACAGGAACGAAACAAAGCATGTGCCCAAAAAGTCAGGGGGCAACCATGTATAGGCTCTATCATGGCAGATGAAATAGGTACCCTTAGCTGCTAAGAACGGAGGGGAAGTCTGAGACGCAAAAACATATGTCTCAGTGCAGGTGCTTTTCCCCAGCTGAGCTCTGGGGTTCTTGCCAATACCTTGCAGACATAAGTGACCCTGATGGGGTACAATCCAAATCGGGGAAGATCTCTTAGCTTGCTGTTTCTCACTCAGAGTAACTCCATATCCGGTCACGTTCCATCCTATATATACTAGTGTCTCATCTCTCGGGATAGTCCCGTAGGAGATATCTTCCTTAACCATGTCTACTATACCCTTAACTAGAGCACTATTCTTAGGATTATCTTCCACAGAACGTAGGGGGTAGGTCTCATGTGCGTAAATGAACATTGTTCTGTATGCCCACACAGAACCATTGTGGCTGAAAGGCAGGACCAGATAAGGGATACCTTTATCCGTTGTGTGAGGCATAAGACCACACACCCAACAGTTAGTGGAGTGGTGTGGCTCACTGGTTAGAGGCGGCAGACCCGGAAGCAGAGGTTGGCACGGGACCAGGGTTCAATTCCCGACGCGGCAGGGTCTTGGGCCAAGGTCAGCGGACTCGATAATTCTCGCCTCGGTGCCTACTCTAACCATGGGTCCCACTCAGCAACTCTGGGCAATAGCTTGCTTAATCTCCACTAACGGCCCCATCAGCGCCGGGGATGCTTGTCTTCACCTTGGAGATGCCCAGGAGGCACCATCTCACAGGGAAAGCCAGGATGGGTTCCCCAGCGGTATACAGCGCCGGGACGCCCCTTTGCTGGGGCAGCTGTGCGCTTTACAAGTATACGACATTTAACATTTAACATTTAGTTGTGTTTATTACTAGTTGGTGTTGGTGCAAAAGTTGAACGAAGGAGTTATTAATAAACTCTAATCTCCTAGCGGATTCATGTTCAGGAAAAGGGTGGAAAGAATGCGAGGAAACAGTAGGAGGAGGTATGGGCGATGTAGTGGGTGCAAATGTCACTCGAAAAGAGAATAAAACATATCCTACTAAAAACATCATAACACTGAACAACATGAAAATACATAATATCAAAAAACGTTTCTTGGTCATCATTCTACAAATTGTAGTCTTAAAGTTCATTTGTTTGGCAGGTCTCTCCATCTCGAAAAACTCCATCCTCTCTAAAATGCTGCTCGCGATGGTAGGGTGTTCTATGCTAAGGAATGCTTCTGTCAGTCCAGGGCAACTCCCTTAGACCAACCAGAACTGTCGATCTAACGTCTTCAGCTGCACCCCAAAGACTTGGGCAACCGCGACCCTACAGCGGAACCCGGATGGTGGTTCGAAAAACAAAAATAAAAAAGTTTCTCAGATGAGAGAGCTGCACTTTCAAAAATAGCAAAGAAAAAGGAATATTTATTTGTCCATAGTTCTCGGCTATTCGTCCATAGTTTTCGGCCTCAGATTATATCTTTTCTTTCCAGGTACTGTCTGGTCTTGAAAAAGGAGTTCAGGCTCTGTAGTGTCCAATCGAATTGACGGTGGCACAGCTTCTTGCAAGAGATTGTCACTTTCTTGTTCAGAGATTGTCCTTTTATGCGTGCATCACTGAAAGGCAGAAATCGAGGCACAGTTTCAGTCTCTGAGTCAGCGACACCCTCCTGGACCCACCGGTCGTACGGTAGAGGCAAAGGCACCCTCTTGCAGTGTACGCCGTGGATCCAGTGCTTCTTCCCTTCCACTCGAACGGCTGATCTTGTTGAGAGAAGAACTAGAAGAGGGCCGGTCCACTGGGGCTGGTCATTCTTTGTTCGCTGGAAATTCTTGACCAGCACCCAGGATCCAGGATCGATCAGATGTCCTGGAGCTTCAGAGACCTGAGGCAGAGTATCGTGAACCTGTTGGTGTAAAACACGCAATTTAGCCGTCAATTCGTACAAATAGTCAAGCAGTACAGGGTGTTCGATCTCACTGAACTTTTTCGGCTTTGGCACTCCCCATATGTTGGCCGGATGGCCGAACACTATTTCATACGGACTAAGTCCCACTCGCGAATGCACAGTCATTCTTGTTGATAGGAGTGCCAAAGGCAGAGCGTCAGGCCATTTAAGACCAGAGCTCGCTTGAATTTTGGCCAATTTTAGCTTTAACGTGCCATTGTAGCACTCTACTAGTCCAGCTGATTGGGGGTGATTTGCAGCGTGGAATTTCTGTTGGATGCCTAGCCCTTCACATACTTTTTTCATCACTCGACCCACAAATTCACTCCCATTGTCACTCCAGACCATTCTCGGCATTCCAAATCTAGGGAAGAACTCTTTCACAAGGGCTTTAGCTGTAGATAAGTCAGTGTTGTCCTTTAGGGGATATGCTTCTACCCATCTTGAAAAGGCACAAACAACAACGAGTACGTATTTCAAATTGTTGCACCTTTCCATGTGGATGAAATCTAGCTGCAAAACCTCGAACGGATACGTTGGAGGCGCAAAATGACCAGCTGGAGTTGGGGTTCCCCTACCAGGATTGTATTTTAGACACACCATGCAATTCTTGACCACATTCTCTGCACACTTGGGAATTCCAGCATTTTGCCATACTGGAGCTAACAACTTACAAATCCCTTTCACACTGATGTGAGCCATTCCATGAGCCATTGTAACAACTGCAGGCACATACGCATCGGGTAACAACCATCTCTGATGCTCTGACAATTCAACCCAACAACCATTCACATCCAATTTCCCCTTACTTTCTCTCCATGTACTCAACTCTTTCTCTGTAGCTTCAGCTTGAATGGACTTTACACTCTCTATCGTGTCTTCACACATTCCAACGTCACCAATCCATCTTGCAGGGCCCGCAACATACATTCGACTCATCACATCCCTTGCTGTTTCTTTTGCGACTTCGTCAGCAAATGCATTTCCACGACCAACATCATCAGTTACTTTCTTGTGTGCACTGCATTTTACAATCGCAACTTGCAACGGCAAAGTAAGTGATTCAAGGAGCTCATTCACCAATTGACCATGCTGAATCTTAGTTCCATGCGAAGTCAGGAACCCACGTTCTTTCCACAATCGTCCAAAACTGTGAGCCACACCAAATGCATACTGGCTGTTGGTATATATGGTCACTTTCATTCCTTTCGACAACACACACGCTCGTGTAAGTGCAATCAACTCTGCTGCTTGAGCTGAATTATGTGGGATACGTGCAGCTTCAACAATCGTATGCAAAGTCGTAACAGCATATGCTGCAGTCGTATCTCCATTCAGAAGCTTGAAACATGAACCATCCACCCATAAGGTACCATCACACTTCACAAGAGGAGTGTCCTGAAGGTATATTCTCCCTTTCGTTTCTTCTTCTGTTCTGAGAAAACAATCATGCTGTTCAGAAGTATCTGTCTCTGCTACAATCGGCAACAACGTAGCTGGGTTCAATGTGTTGCATCTTTTTATGTGCACATGACTCGCTAACAATGTCAACTCGTAACCTGACAACCGAGCACTAGTTAAGTGCTGTGTCTTGGTTCTGTTTAACAACGTGTCCACTGCATGTGGAACCATCACAATCAATGTATTATTCATCACTAAACCAGCAGACTGCCGAATAGAAACAGCTGCTGCCGCTGTCGCTCTCAAGCAACTTGGCAACGCTTTAGCTACCGGGTCCAAGGTTGGCGAAAAATACGCACATGGACGCTGCCTGTTCCCAAACAACCGAGTTAACACTGATAATGCACAAACTTCTTTCTCATGGACATACAATGTAAAGGGTTTACTGTAGTCGGGGGTACCCAACACAGGAGCCGAACATAATGCATTGCGCAATTCGGAAAAACTTTTCTGACACTCTTCAGACCATGGAAGGGGATTCGGTGTATCTTTACAAGTTAATGCTACCAAAGGTTTGGCCAACAACGAAAAATTTGGTATCCATTGTCTACAATATGATGTAATACCCAAGAAAGCACGCACTTCTCTCTGTGTCTTTGGCACACTTAGCTTCGCTATTGCCTGAATTCTGTCTGGGGTCAGTTTCCTTCCCTCCTTCGATAAGAGATGACCTAAGTAGGTCACTTCTTGTTGATAATATTGCAATTTGGAAAGCGACACTTTGTGATGTAAATCAGACAAATGACGCAACAATGACAACGTGGCTTCTTTACAGATTTCCTCAGTATCTGCAGCAACAAGCAAATCATCAACGTACTGAATAAGAGTAGCGCCATCAGGTAAAATAATCGTATCAAGTTGTGTTTTCAAAGCTTAACTATATATTGATGGGCTTTCACAGTAGCCCTGGGGAGTGCGTTTGAAGCGGAAGCTTCGACCTCCTAAACTGAAGCCGAAAATATCCCTACTTTCCTCAGCAATCAGGATGCTGAAGAAAGCATTCTTCAAGTCGATCACCGAGAACCAAGTCGCAGAAGCTGGAATCATAGTCAATAGGGCAGTGATATACGGAACAACTGGAAATTGTGGCACAACTATTTTATTTACCTCTCTAAGATCAATCACGAATCTGTAAACAGGTGGCTGAGAAGGATCAGTACGCTTCAAAACAGGCAGAACAGGACTATTGCAAACGTTGCCTCTTGTTTCTTCAATTACATCTTTTTCAATCAAATCGTAAATGATCGCTAGCAACGCTTTTTCACCTTCACTAGATATTTTATATTGGGGAAATGCGTGGCATTTTAACATTGGCTTTCAATGTCACAACATATGGCGGTATTTCCAAAAGACCCACATCATTAGGACCAGTAGCCCAAAGAGTATCAGGAAGAAATGACAATTCTGTTGGAAGTTTGTCCTTTGACAAATACTTTGGAGAGATCACCTTTTTACCCAGTGTAAGTTGTACTCCCGAAGGAGAACAGTACAAAGTCGCATACAATCTTTTCAACAGATCCAATCCCAACAAGTTTTCACCACAACCTGTCGTCAGAATAAGGGGTGCTTCCAATTCACAAGGTCCAACAGAAAGGGACATAGGACTAGAAATCGGGTTCCCAACCGGGGCGCCAGAAAAACCTACTGAGACATTCATTTCGCCAGACAAAGGTGCGCCAGGGAGTTTAGAGTGCATAATGGAACCCTTTGTAGCACCAGTATCCAACAGAAAAGGCTCCGACACAACTGATGTAATTACCTCAACATAAGGTCCAGTCTGATCTACTGGAACTGAAACAACTCCCTCTCTTTGTCTACGGCATTCCTAGCAATCATTACCTTCCATATGCTCATCTTCTGCATAGTAGTCCTCAGCGTAGTACTGAGCTGTCCTACTAGACGCGTTATTCTGCTGATCAAACCTATTCATTGAATTTTGAGGCGGAAAGGAATACGCGTTCTGGGGGAAATTTCCACGTCCTCTACCTCTAGGCGCTTGTCAAGTACCTCGACCTCTCTCGCTAGAAACACCATTCATACGCTGTAGTAAAGCAGGACAGCTACTTTTAAAATGGCCCTCTTCTTTACAATGTGCACACTGATTAGGGCCCACAGGAAAACGTTGTTGAGGATATTCGGTCCTTTGCATGTTTTTCTGAAACTGCTGAGCCTGCTGATAGTTACTTTGGCCACCACGAGGCGGGTACGCCTGTTGTAATAGGACCTTCATTTTTAACTCTTTCGTTTTCTTTTCTACTCTATCTTTCTCGTCCTTGTCTCTATTTTCGTAATACTGCGCAGTAGCCAATATCTGTGCTGAAGAGGAAACGGCCCACGAACTTTCTGAATCTTTTAACTTTTTACATAACTCAGGAAGCAAATTATGCACAAACTTGTCAACGAACAACCGTTGACCACCTTCTGTACTCATATCTTGACCACTGTGGTCGACAAACGTCTCTTCAAACCTAGTGAAGAAATCAGACACTGTTTCATCTTTCTTCTGCTTACATGCAGACAACTTGTCCCAATTCACTCGCATCATAGGCATCAAAGTCTTCATGTAAGTAATGATCCTACCAGGGAGATCTGCTACTAAAGGCTCGGGTTTAGCACCACCAACTTGTCGGTCATTTGCAGCACTAATATTAGCCCATGTGTCACCTAACTCTTGATCATGATCCGCATGACGAATCTTTCCCCATAAAGGCTGTGGAACAACATTTCCAAACAACATGTCTATATCTGCTAAATTCATAATGCAAGAGCCTGCAGTCTGTGTCAATTCCTTGTAATACCCTGCAGGATTTTTATGTGGATCAGGCAATGTCTGTTTAAGGGCCAAGACTTCAGCTCGCTTCCATGGAACATGTACCCAAACATGCTGAAAGTGTGGCTGAATAGGCGGGTTAGCTGCTTGGTCCCCTTCCCTCCATTGTGGGGGAACTTCTCTCATGGGATATTGTCTCACCTTCCTTTTAGCAGAGGAATCAGACTCAAACAACGACCGAGAAACACCTTCACATCTAAACGACAACAATGTCGCAACTGCTTTCTTAACTTCTGAACCCACAATTGCGCCTTTCCCAAACTCGAACCGTATATGACATAACTCAGGTGGATTGGGCTCCAAATCATTCTCCTCTAAATCCTCACTCAGGAAAGTACACATTTTCTCAAAAACGTATCTCTGTTTTGGTGTTTCCCACTGCTGGAAGACATCCATTACAGACTCTAGCTCATATCTCGTCGGTTCGGTAACCCATTTATGTGCCAAATATTTCAATGTTTCCTTCTCCCTAGAATCAGGCAGTTGGCTACGTAACTGTTTACGCTCTGAGACAGGAGACACACCTGTTGCTCCAAAGAGAGGATATAGGAGGCTAGCAACAGTGCTAGTCATTCTCTGGCGAACAGAGGGAGAAGTTGATGAAAGGACAGGCGGAGAAGCAAAGTGAGGCAAGGCAGATGCAGAGGCAGTGTTAGGAGGAATACCAGGAGTGGTAGTCGATATAGTGGTCAAAGTTGTTGGAAGTAAAGGCAGAGCAGATGTCAAAGTCGGTGGCCCTTGAGGAGGCTGCATCGGAAGAGTAGGAGCCAACTGAAGAGCAGCTGGTGGCTGTGGAAGAACTTGAGGCACAACAATCGGGGGTTGCACAACTAAAGGTTGCGGAGGTGCTGTAGCACTCTGCGCATAAGGGGGTGGCGAACTCAATAAATGCGACATTAGGGGGTCTTTTTCAATCTCTTTTGCTGCATCTTGCTGAAGAGGCGGCAAAACAGGGTAACATTTATCGATAACCATTTTACGTTGCCTGTGCAACTGTTCATTCATCTGTTCTTCTTCGTTATCTTTAAACTGCATGGCAGCTTGCATTATCGAGATACCCTTTCTTTCTTATTTTTCTTCGCTACTTTAATTTCTTTCTGTTTGGCTTCCTTTAGCCATAGGCGGAAAGAGTCAAACATCGCCGGCCGGGCTTTCTTCTTAAAAAGTTTAACTTCTAGATTATCTAGGATTTCCGTGTCAAAGCTACCATATTGGGGCCATTTTAAAACACCATCCTTCCTGGTGTATTTGATCCATACTTCATTATATGTGATGGGGCCTACTCCATGTTTCACATACAGTTCATAAGTTGGAGTTCCAATTGGAGGAACCGGACACGAGTCCTCCAATCGGGAATCCCTATTACAACCAAGACAAAACAAATTTCCAAGTCTGCTAAGACCAAGCATCTTCGCTCACTAGTCTAGCTTCAAACTTCAAGGGATTATCGATTACGATATTCTCGTGAATACACGAGTCCCTCGGCTTTGGTACTTGCAAGTTCCAAATCAAAGATCCCGAAGGGATACTCAAAACTAAGAACCAACTAAGGACTGGGAGACGCTCCACTTATACTTAACTGAGGTATCGATGACTGCACCAGAAGACTCGTCTATCGTTTCGCTCTACCAATCATCAAGGGTCCAAAACAGGGCGATAGTAAGGGCAGCAGTCCTTCGTAGCTGTCGGGAAGCGGGGAACCTCACAGTAAAGACTTTCGGACCACGTTGACATGCAGGGGTCGATGAAGTGGCGTCCTTCCTCCAGAATTTTCACACAAAGCTCCTCACGAACCTCTGGCTTGGACCGGTACCGCTGAAATCGCCCCACATTGGGCGCCAACTGAAGTACTGGGTTTTTCAGAACCGGTACTGAACCGGTAACCCAGCGGTGCCAGGGACAACACCCTAAGACTTCGGGTACTTCCTGTTCCAGACTATAGAAACACAGAGTCTTCTAGGTGAAGTCAAAGATCGAATTTATTGGCTGCAACTAAGTAACAGGTATCCTAGAAGTACAACACGGTGTATATTCTCAGGAGACTGCTCAATCTTACAAAGCCAGCCTTCTCTTTTTATACAAAATATTATGCTTCAGGCAAACATTCTTTAGTTTACAGTTGACCATTCACATATTTTCACTACAAAGGAAAAGCAGAGTCATGATGACAATCCCACATTTCAGTTTGTTCAGCCCACAATCAATTACCCGGCAAGGCCCAGTATTTTCATCAGATATCGACGGACCCCCAATAAAAACGGGCACCTCCTCCTCGTAAAGCAAGTCATAAAGTAGGAAACAGGGACAGGTGTGTGCGAGATTAGGCATGGTTTGTGTGCGATGAAAGGTTATGGCACGTTGTGCCTTGATACTATCTCGTTTGGCCACTGGGAGAGGAACTGACCGAACAGGTTTGGCCTGGGGCAGTGGAGTCAGCTTGCCCAGGTCGCAGAGAAGTCAGGAAAGGTGTACGTGTCCTTCAGGACCGTGTTTGGCCTTTATCATTGACCTATGTGAGGGCAACTCACAAAATGGCTGCCGTACACAAAATGGAACCCGAGGGTTCAGAACGAAAACTACGATTTCAAGGTGAAATCGTCACTCGAATATGACGAAAATGCTTGTGCTTAGTGTACTAACCATTCTCGGTCTTCTGATATCAAAATCGTCATGGTACGTTGATGTTTATAACACGGGTCCAGAATTTTCAGTACTACAAAGTACTTGGCCAATGGGTTCATTCGACCCTCACAATCCCCAGTATCTTCGCCCTTGTTTTTCGTGCTTAAGAAGGAAGGGGATTTAAGGACCTGTATCGATTACAGAGCCATCAATAAGATTACGAAGAAGAACCGCTATCCGCTACCATTAATATCTGTCTTGCTAGATCAAGTGAAAGGAGCAAAAATATACACAAAATTAGATTTGAGAGGAGCATAGCATCTGATGAGAATGAAGGAGGGAGACGAATGGAAAACAGCCTTCAGAATGAGATTCGGCCTGTTCGAATATCAGGTTATGCCCTACGGCCTTTGCAATGCCCCTGCTGCCTTTCAACACTTCATAAACGACGTCCTGAAGGAATTCATTGATCAGTGTGCAATTGTGTACATTGACGACATACTTATTCACTCCATGGATGAGGAAAGACATCAGGAACAAGTTAGAGGAGTTTTACAGAAGTTGAAAGAAAACAGATTGTTTGTAAAACTAGAAAAATGCACCTTCAATGTTTCTCAAGTGGAATTCTTGGGTTTTGTCATTTCTCCAATGGGCATTCTCATGGATAAGAAAAAGATCGAGGCAGTGGTAAACTGGAAGTCCCCAGAGAGCGTCAAAGAAGTCCAAAGCTTTATTGGGTTCAGACATTTTTACCGGAGGTTCATTAGTGAGTTTTCACACAAGATCCTACCACTCACTCGACTACTGAAGAAAGGACTTAGGTTTGAGTGGACAGCTGATGCAGAGGAGGCTTTTCAATCCCTAAAGAAAAACTTTACTTCCGCCCCAATTCTACAACATGCAGATCCAAGCGAACCTTTCTTTGTAGAAACAGACGCCTCAGATCAGGCTGTGGGAGGAGTCTTGTCTCAACGAAATAAGTCAACAGGCCAGCTGCACCCAGTTGCTTATAGGTCAAGGAAATTAACCCCGGCAGAAGTCAATTACGCTATCACGGAGAAGAAGCTATTGGCCATAAAAGACGCCTTCAAGGAGTGGCGACATCATTTGATGGGGGCACAACACCAAGTAACCGTATACACAGATCATCGGAACTTGAAATTCCTGAAGATGGCTAGAACTCTAACTCCAAGACAATTACATTGGTCGCTGTATTTTGCCGACTATGACTTCGTCATAACTTATCGGCCGGAAGCACAAAATGGAAAAGCGGATGCCTTGTCTAGAATCGACACGGAAAATCAGAAAACTCCTTTGGAAAACCAATCAATAATCCCAAGTGAAAAAATAATTGGAGCAACAACTTTGATCAATCTTGAACATGGCATCATGGAGCAATGGATGTGGAAACCATGCAAAAATGGGTAGAAGAGAAAGAAGGTAGAAGAAATCATCATTAACTACCTTACTTTCAAGAAGCCTTGTACATACCCACCAGAGAATTACAGCAACAGATTATAAAAGAATGTCATGATGCGAAATTAGCTGGACATAAAGGAGAGGCAAAGACCAAGGAACTGATCAAACAACAAGGGTTAGGTACTGAAGTCTGATTTTCCACGAGCTATCACCCAGAAACTGACGGTCAAACCGAGAGGGTGAATCAAGAGTTAGAACAGTACTTAAGATTGTTTCTTTTGAAACAAGAGGGAAACTGGTCGGACTTTCTGTGGGCTGCAGAGTTCGCCCACATAATGTCAAGAAAGTTTCCACTGGGTTTTCCCCCTTTTATATGAATTATGGTAGGCATCCAAATTCAACAATCAGACAAACTGAAATTGCAGTTCCAGCAGTGAAGGAAATTGTGTCCCACTTAGAACAAGTACATAAGAGTGTGATTGAAAACCTAGAGTTAGCCAAAGGAAAATACAAGATCTATGCAGACAGGAAAAGGTGAGTGGGTCCCCATCTAGAAATAGGAGATTATGTTTGGTTAAGTACTAAGAACCTGATGACATTGCTGATGACATCATCCACAGAACCACTCACACCCCCATAGAACCTCTTATACACACACTCCCAATCCCATTCACAGACCCATACACAAACTCACACACCCACTCACTGCTCAATAGAGCCACTCAAATAACTCCTAACTCACCCATACAGCCACTCATGCTCCCACTCACTCACTCACCAATACAACCACTCATATATCCAGTCATACAGACATGCAGATACTCACACAGCCACTCATACATCTACTCACACACCTATAGTCACTCACACACCACTCACACAACCATTGAGTTATTCAGACACCTACTCACACATGGATACACACAGCCACTCACATAATATGCGTTACAAATAGTATCATTCATTAGTAGTACACAAAGTGTACTAATTTAAGATTTGTAGTATCTTAGTTTATATCCTTAGCAGTCAGAAACTTTTAGACAACACTCACAATCACTGGACGATGTCATGAGTGATGTCATTTGAATTGGCATGAGTGGTTTCACTGACTATATCAAGAGTGATGTAATATGTAAGATGATAAGATGTGCATTGTAAGGGCATAAGTTATAGTTTGCTCAGGTAACTATAACTGTTGAATTTCACTGGTTTTGTACTAGTGAAATCTGAGCTTAACTATAATGTCCCTGTAAACTTTGTTTTCTTCCAGTGAATTTCTAAGGTCTTTTTTGTATTTTTTATTTCCTAACTATCCCATCCCTGAAACCTTTGTTTCTTTCAGTGAATTTCTATGCTTTTTTAAATTCTATTACCTAACTATAGCCTCCCTGTAACCTTTGCTTTTTAAGTGGATTTGTACATTTTTTTTAAATGTAATCTCTAAACTGTAACCACTAAACCTTTGACACTGAGTGTGTGAGTGAGTGCATGAGTATCTCAGTGGGCGTATGAGTAGGTTTGTAAGTGAGAGTGAGAGAGTATGAGTGGGGAGCCCCATGTGTGTATATATGTCTCTGTGTGGGTTTGTGAGTGGGCGAGTGAGTCTGATATGGGTGGGTGGTAAACGCCCCGCTGGCAAGGCAGAGTTTGAGGAGTTTTGCCACTCCTCGCCCCACTAGGAACTAGGAGTTTGGCAAAAACTCCGCCAACCACTGGTGGAGCAAAGTTTACCGGGTGCACTAACCCCTAGACTTTAACCCCTAAGAGTAGTGTGCCAGGAGGCACATTTACAAAGTGGTTGAGAAAGAGGGTGGGGCCTCCAATGCGGTCTGAGCATTCCTGCTGTGTGGGACTAACTTGTGGCAAACATAGAGGTTCTTGGCCCCCAATGATCTTCAGCAGCTAAGGCGACTTCATTCCCCAACCAGTAATGCACCAGGAGGTGCATTTGCAGGGAGGTTGAGAAAGAGAAGTGGGGCCTCCAATGAGGTCTGAGCAATCCCACTGTGGGGGACTTACTCGTAGCAACAATAGGGGTTCTTTGCCCCCAGCGACCCTCAGCAGCCAAGGGGACTTCATCCCCAACCAGTAGTGCACCAAGAGGGGCATTTGCAGAGTGGTTGAGAAAAGGGGTGGGGCCTTTTCAAAACAAAAAAGTTATTTTGGCTCTGTCAGAGTCACAAGGGGACCCCACCATCAAACCTAGGGGGTCTGGTTATTCCTACCCAAGTAGGAGTCCCAAGATGGCTGCCAATACGTTGTGGTTGAAGTGTTGGCAGCCAATCAGACCTCACAATCTTAACTGTGCTTAGGTTCCGCCGATGTATCCTTATTTTCTTTTCCTTGAATTTTGAAAAAACAACTGAGCAGATTTACACCAGATAACTGGAAGTGTGATATGCGAACAAAAATCTACCATCCTGACAAATTTGGTGTAATTCCATCCAATGGTTCAGACTGTAGTTGTTTTCAAAGCTCCTATGGGAATTAACATGGGAAATCATATTTTATGTATCCCCCTATATCTCAGCCCCCACTTGAGGATTACCCCAAAACTTTCCAAACACAAAAAGACTCACTATGACACTTTTTGGGGACATTTTCGTGAAGATTCGTCAAATGGCACCAAAGATATAGGCACATCAAAAAATGCTTTTTCTATAGAAACATACTCCTAACTGACGACGGCCCGTAGGTAATTTGTTGTGTCGTGGGCATCTGGCTGTGTCTACATTAAAATATTTATTAATTCATGCTGGAGTCAAGAACGCCCTGTGCAATATATAGAATTGAATGAGCTGAAACCTGGCATTACGCGTACTCTTCCACGCCCTCTCTACTATTCTGGACAACGCCGTGTCCTTGAATTTCTTAACCCAGGTCTGCTTCCCATTTCCTTTGTAAGTGGCTCAACGGCTGCCTCGCTTTCTCCCCCATCCTCCTGTATAAACACGTTATTGCCTTAAAGGTCCCTACTGCCATCACTACATACTGGCACGTTAAAGATGTCTGCAGGATGGCTAACCCCCCCCCCCACTGACGTTGGATTGCCGTTGTGAGGGCTGAATGCAGCAAAAAATCACCCCTGGGTAGGTCGTAGCGGTCTAGCAATGTCTGGTAAGGCAAAAGTACACCCTCTTCATACAGGTCCACTATCATTTGCACTCCCTGTTCTTCCCATGAAGTTAATGCAGACCAATCTCCCCCATGTGGAAGCCCTGTGCACATGCCCAGTGGAATCTCCGCGCATATGGCCGTAGAACCCCACTTCTCTTTTGACTACATTTCCAACACAATCTCAGCGTCCGCTCTTCATGCGTTAACGTGTCGAGCCGCAATCGCTGACCAAGTATAATAAATGATAAGACGTGATGAGGTATCCACCGGCCCTCCGGCCTTTCTGGGACCCTGAATTCCCTTGCCAGTGTCTGGGTAAACTATTGCAGCTGGGCTGCCAAATAGTATTGTTCAAAGTCCGGGACCGCCCATCCCCCTTCCGCTCTGGGTCGCATCATCGTGGTCAAGGCCACTCAACGTCTGCCGCTTCCCCATACAAACTCCCCCACTAAGGATCTGAGCCTTTTGAATGACGTGCCTGGCATCCAAATCGGTAGCGTCCTAAAGTAGTACAAGAACTGAAGCAAGGCCACCATCTTCAGAAGTGCCACTCGGCCCGCCACCGAGATTGGCAGCGTGCTCCAAAATGTTACACTCCCTTTAATCCTCTAATTGCTCTCCCTATATTACCCTCCAGCAGATCCTCCTGCTTATGGTAAATGTGGGTCCCCGGATAAGGTAAACAGTGTGGTTCCCATCTTATACCTCCCGCTTGGTGAGGGTTCTCCCTCATTTGCCTTACAGGGCCCAGGCAAGTCTTCGCCCAGTTCGCCTAAAGTCCTGACCTTACCAAATCCATGCAGCAGCATTGTCGCCCCTGTCAAGGATTCTGCTGTCTTAGCCAGATACATGAGCAAATCATCTGCATAAAGCAAGATATACTGCATGTCCCCTCTCAAGTCCAGGCCAATATAATGTTTCACCGTTCTGGCACGCGCTGTTAGTGGCTCCTTTGCTAATGCAAACAGCAGCGGAGACAAAGAACACTTTTGCCTAGTTCCCAGCTCCACTACGCATGGCAGCGACACTGTCACCCCATCTGCACTCGGGCTGTCGCTGTTTGATAAAGGATCCAAGTCCGCTTCACAAAACCCTCTCCTAGGCCCATTACTTGCATTACCTGAAATAAAAACGACCACTCTAAGCTATCAAAAGCTTTTTCAATATCTACTGAGAGGACCACAGCCTCAGTGGTCGAGCTGTGGTTCCCCTCCAAGACACGGAGAAGTCGCCTCACATTTACAGCTGTTTCACGTAGGGATGAAGCCCGCTTGATCAGTGACATCATGTATGAGCGAAGTCTGTCCGCGAGCAATCTACTCCGTATTTTGTAATCAGTGGTCAGCATTGATAGCGGGCGATACGCCGACAAATCAGTCGGTTCTCTCCCGGGCTTCAATAATGTGAAGATAATAGCCTCACAAGTGGTATCTGGTAGCCTCCCTTCTTTCCATGCTTCCTGATACATCGCTAGTAATCGTGCCGCTAAGCAATCGACATATGCTGAATAGAATTCTATGGGCAGACCATTCACCCCCGGCGTTTTGTTAAGCGCCATATTCTTAATCGCAGCCCTATTTTCGCCAAGCGTGAACGCCTGCCCCAGCATGTCTTCCTGCTCCTGCTCCAATCTAGGTAATATTAATTCAGATAGGAACTCTTGCACAGCTTCTCCATCCTGTTGCAGCTTGCTACGGTAAAGTGTAGTATAATAATCTAAAAATAGGCCATTTATCCCTTGCTGCGTATACACCAGATTCCCAGTCGGCGTCGTTAATCCCAATATCGGTGTGCCCCGGGCATGTGGATTAGCTAACCACGCTAGCAGCGCACCGGACTTATCACCCTCTGTATGTACCTTTGCCTGGTTTGACTTATAGTCAAAGGAGCGCAGCCTTTCCACCTGAGCCACTTCCGCTTCTCTAGCCTCCGTAACCTCCCTTTGCATGCTCTCATCCTCAGGACGGGCCCTCTCAGCTTTGCGCAACCTACGCTCTGCCATCTCTATATCTTTCAATAGCATTTTCCGCACTCCTACCCTCTTGGCAAAACATAATCCCCTAACTACTGCCTTAAAGGCGTCCCACTCAACTGCCACCGATGTCGTCGTGCCCTCATTCTCAGCAAAATATTGGGTTATACCCGTTCCAAGATCCGCGCTAAAAACTGGATCATCTGGAGCCTCCAGTCTCAATCGCCAGGTCGGTATTACAGCCCTCTTTTGGACCCATCGAATTTGCACTAGTAAGGGATTATGGTCCGATATCGTCCTAGCTAAATATTCACTATGATTGACTTTGGCATGTACATCCGGTGTGCACAAAACCGTATCCAGCCACACGTGCAAATCATGGATGCCAGAGTAGCAAGAATAGTCTCGCTCCTCCAAATGATGCTCCCGCCAGGTGTCCACTAATCCCCAGTCGTTCTACCACCCATGTCTAGCCTTAGAGAGTCTATGGATCGGGGCATCCGGGAGTGGGGGGTCGGACCTGTCCATCTCTACATCCGCAATGGAATTAAAGTCTCCCCATCAGTGCCGAACCCGTCAAATATGGTGCTAACTTCCCTGATAAACGTCCCAGAAAAGAAGCCTGATCCACGTTAGTGGCATAAACACTTCCCAACGTCACATCAGTACCATTAAGGCGGCCAGTCACTACCACAAACCTCCCCTCCGGGTCAATCAATTATTGGGTTGGTTTGAACGGAACTCCCGCCCGAACCCAAATTAGCACCCCCTAGTAAATGCCGAATAAGTTGTGTAAAATAATTGCCCCCTCCATCTACGTTTCAGTGCTAGCCCTTCAGATTTATTAATGTGCGTCTCTTGTAGAAAAGCTATGATGGTCCCCCGTCATATCAGATAAGCATGTACTTTGAGGCTTCTAATCATCGTGTGGAGCCCCCGTACATTCCAGGTGACACATTTCAAGTTTTGTAGCGAACCCATGCAGAAACCAATTCCTCGCCCAACATTGCCCCCCACAGTTGAAACACACTGGTGGATTTACCTACCCAAACCAACCCCCAGAACCCTCCCCAACTACCCTCTCCTAGGACAGGCGCTACAACATAGTACCCATCCAAATTAACACTCAAACTGTTCCTGTAGTAAAAGCCCCAAGCAACTCACTCACACAAATTTAGAAGGGGTGGACTCAGAGCCTGAGAAGGTCGACTTCCTGTACCTTCAGCAGCCTGTGCTGTGTCCCCGAGAGAGCTAGGCAGCCCCATCCAGGGCAGCAGTTTGGCGGGAGTACCATATTCATGACTCACCGGCCTGATTGACTCCTTTTACCTCCATCACTCAGGCATCAGTCACTCCCCGTGGAGACGCCCTAAGACCAGAACCAGAGCCCTCCCCAACTCAGCAGCCACCAAAGTCAAGTCCTGGCACTAGGCATCCACCATTTTGTCTGCTGTCCCAGCTGTCACATGCGGCAACGGAACACTTCCTGTGTCCGATCCCCCCGAGCCCTTCTCAGAGTCCAATGCCCCCTCTGCTACTGTTACTGTCTCTTGTGAAATGGCCACAACAGTCTGCAAAGCAGCCAAGCATTCCTTCTCTGTCTGTGTTCCAGTGGGCTTTGCTGTCTCAGCGCAGTGTCGTCGGATGCGCCGCGATCGTCGCGGTCGCGGCCCCTCCTCTGGTGTACCCCTGCCACTCCCTGCTTCTCCGGCACCTGCTCTGTACTGTTCCAGCCAGTCCCATGCTTCCTCCAGACTACCGTCCAGTGCTATCTTTAGACGTGCAAGGAACATTAGGGAATATTGTAGGCCTTCTTCTCGAAGAAGTAACTTCCAGGAACGATGTGCGTTTGCGCTGTATTTCGAGTGTACAGTACGGAAACAGCGTCACCTTCCCATTCCCCACCTTATATGGGCCTGCAGTACGAGCCTTGTGTAGCAAGAGATCCCTATCCTAATAGAGGAGCATTCTACCGACCACCAGTCGAGGTGGTCTTCCAGATGCCAATGGGCCCGCTGGGACTCTATGTGCTCGTTCCAGAGTATAAAGCGATGCGAGGCCTTCAGGCGCCACCGCTCTCAGCCAGGGTTCCAAGTACTCCATCATACTGGTTCCTTCAACTCCTTTGGGCAATCCAACTACGCAAAAATTGTTCCTTTCGTTCCTCCCCTCGTCATCCTCCGCTCTCCGTTCCAGCACCTGCAATCTGCGCTGGACTTCCGTCATTTGGGCTTCCATTGCTGTTCGGGAAGGTTCCAAGGTCTCCCGGGTCGCCTCTGTCTGCTTCACCCTGTCAACTAATTTAGCGTGGTCAGCTCGGAGCAATCCCAGCCCCTGCACCACATGCGCAATGTCCAGTTACAGCGCCTCCCTGTTTTCAGTGATGGCTTTGAGTATTTGATCCACCTGTTGTTGCAGAATCCCTTCTGGTTGCTGCAGGGGTTCTTCCTGCTTATCCGGCACTCCTGTATCATCTCCTTGCTCGGGGAGCACTCCCAGCTGTTTTCCTCTAGGTTTCCCCATTACTATCTGCAGTACAAGGTCTAGCACCAAGGCTGGTCTCTCTCCAGTTTTGGATAATATGCCCTCTCCACCAGCAAGAGCTTCGTGCTTCTGTCCTCACAAAGACTGTTCCCCTGTTCCAATGTTCTCCTCATGCCTCACAGGCGGGCACCTCGCTGGGCCACCGTCTTAATCAGTCTCAGCTAGGGCCCATGCCATGCTCCGCAGCCAACGCCCTCCAACCTCCAGCACCAGCTAGCCCCTCAGCAACGCTCCTCTGGGAGTCCTTACTTCTCGCAGGCTCAGGGAACGTGCCCCCAGGGTCTGATGAAATGATCCAAGTATCCCTTTAGCTATGGCCGCCCGCTCCAGAGATTCCCAAAAGGCGTGCCCGCCGCTGTCCCGTCCTCTGCACTACCGGGCGTGCGCTGCTCCTCTTGTTTAATCCTCGCTTTTCCTTTGGAACTTCCTCAACATGGCTGTCTTCTGTGCACTCCAGAACTACCCTACTGCATCTCCTGGCGCACTGTACCTGCACTAGAAGTCCGCCATCAGTGAGCTGAGTACTTATTTTTAGGGTTGCACTCGTAGGCACGGCTGTTTGCCAAATCATCAAAAACTTTTCAAAACTAGTTTGCCAGCTGCTGTCTGGAAAGTTTTGGGGTGAATCTTTAAGCGGGGCCGAGAAAAAGAGTGGGTCGCAAAACACATTTTCCCTTTCCAATTTTCCATAGGGATTTTAGACATAACTACAGCACAAACCACTAAATGGAATTAAATTGAGTTTGGCAGAAAGCTAGATTTTGGTCCATAAAGAGTGCTTTTTGCAATTTGGTGTACATCTGTCCAGTAGTTTTGCAGTTAATAAAGAAAAAAGATTTCTGTATAGCTACAGACATGGATTCACCACAGGTCCACCGTAGTGGATCAGTGGATCTGTGGAAAAGTCAGCCCATAACGCACCTGATGCCCAGGCTGCTGGCGCAGGACGCCTCTTAGTTCCCATCTTGAACAATTACCAAATAAAGAGACGGGCGCTGGTAGCAGGAAAACAAGAACAGAGTTTTATTTCTCATGAGGAGAGCCTGTCATTTCGGACACTCGCATAGTGTCTTCAGGAGGTGCTCTAAAAAGTTTCTCTGAGGCTTCGTCTTTTATACACATGTTTATGATGCACAAACATTCCTTATTGCAATAAAGACGCTTTGAAGTAGGAAAAAGCATGCTTGGAATCCCAGCTTCAGGCCTATTCCCATACCAGTCACTCAGATGTCATCCTCCCCTCCTGAATGTAACAAGAGATTGTGATCTCTCAGCCGGACATTCCTACAGGACACGAGGGCAGGAGGGGATGATCAGATCAAAGGTTGGGCAGGCTATAAGATCAGGCACTTCGGTTGGTGTATCACGGTTTTGTTATGCTGGGCAGGAAAAGGGGGGGTGTACATCCACGAGGCTTGGTCTTAGGACTTGGGACCGGGTCGAAAGGCCAAGTGCAGCTGGGGGGGCTCGTCAGCTGAGGGGAAGGGTGTTCTTGGGAGGAAATGGGGGGGTGTGGGTCAAGCAGGAGTGTTACTTCTAGAGCAGGGTCACGCAGAGGGAGAGGGTCTTATGGCCGATGCATGAGCAGTGCGCGCGGGGAGGGGTGCCGGGGGTTTAACAAATGGGCAGAGAGGCCATGGTGCCTAAAATGGCTGTCGTGTACGTGTGTGCATGGGTCTATGCTGGCGGGATAACACAGTCAGTGTTTCGCGATATCCGCTCTGCTTACAACAAGGGGTACAGTGAACACAAATGAACGCCGCTTATGTGCATATACATTGCCATTTTCAACAGTCGCCGCTTTTTTACATAAGCTAGTTCATTTCGGTGTTTACCTCAACTGACGGAGTGTACATATAGCCATGTGTTGCCAATGAAATAGCGTTTGTCAATACTAGCAGATTGCGTGTAACCATATACAGTCGATACGATTGGCGGAATGCGGTACATATGAATTTACATTTGTTGGGTTATTCATACAAGTCTAGAGATCGGCATAATACTTAGTCGGGGTCAATCAAGAAAAAGGTTCCGACACATTATAGAATCACGTTCTGACTTTCTCTCCGGTGACATCAACATACAGTAAAAAGTGCTCTGATACCTTCGGGTCTTGTCAGTGCTATAAGAGACTTTTGGAAAACTAAATACATGAGTGACCGATGAAACATTTTTGAAAGCAATACAAGAATGGTTGAAGGAGGAATTCAGTTCGATACAAGCAATTAGTCAAGGGGTGGGTAGAAAGTTCAGGAAGGGGGGGTCTTCGTCACAATGTCTCTTTAAAAGCGAGCCATCACTGGTAGGCTCTGGTAGTCCGTCTTCTTTCGTTGGCGCTGTTGAGCACCGGCGGTGGAGCTATAGGTCCAGCTCGGATTCATCCTTACGCGTTGCAGGGTGCGATCAGTCCTCTGCTGTTAGATCACAGTCCTGTTTCCTAACTGATCTTCTTAGGGGTGCCTCATGATGGGCACCTGCGTGTCTTTCTTCTTCCGTGGCAAAACCTTATTCTATCTAAATGCTGCTCTTCTTTTCTGAGTCAAAAGTTATGCGAAAAGGGTGATGTTGTTGAATAATCGAGGGAAGAGAGGGCGGAGTGGGATCAGATCTTTGAACACACCAAGAGACCAAAGGAGCAAAGGACGACGAGCAGGCAGGCCCATCAGTCGGGCTCAAAAGGGACGGGGACTTCAGGCACGAGTGGGTCAGCAAATCGAGGGCTTCAAGGCAGCCCTTCATCCCTTCATCTGCCGAGTTTGAGAGTGGTGCCTCGTCCCGCGTCTCGTTGCTCAGCGACTCCACCTTTGGTTGAGGTCACACGTGCTTCATGATCTGTGGCCAGGCTGTGCGTCACGTCCAGCTCCTCTCCTCCGGTGATTGTATCTTTGAATGGGTACAAAACAAGTTTTAGAAAAACTGGCAGGAGAAGACATTTATACATCTCAATTCCGTCCCCAATCCTAAGTAGGTGGGGGATAGGTTCATCGGTCACAGTCAGAAGTCATCCCTTATGGAGTATTTAGGAGGGCATTTCCACTGAATTCGTAAGCCTATTTGGCGTTCATTCGTGACGTACGTGGAGAAAAATCGGACTCCCATCGACAGTGTATTCTATCAAACTCGAAATCGAGTCCTTAGGTAGAGACTCGCCCTTTTTTTTTTTTTAACCCAAGTAGTGACAATCTTACATTTCCCTTCGGGGTTGGCTAACTCTTGCAAGCAGGGGGGTTATCATCATGAGAGGGGGGCAGAGGTTAAACATGCTTTTCTTGGGGAGCGACGGCTAATCAAGGTCATCAATTACGCTTCGGGGATAGCTGATATGGAGCTGGGGTCAATCGGGAGAATCGAGGACGCTTTGGACAGGGAGCTGGGGTCAATCGGGAGAAGCGAGGACACTTTGGACAGGGAGCTGGGGTCAATCGGGAGAAGCGAGGACGCTTTGGACATCCGCACTTAAGTGCAGAGGGGTGAGGCAATCTGGGCATTGGGGATTGCATTTCTAACGAACTGCAAAACAGAAGACCATTGACGTTATAGTCCCCCTATAAAAGGCCAGATTTAGGGGACATCAGTCGTCTTACCTGTCCTTTCTTTCATTACCAACTCGGGTTCTATCGTTTTGCAGAAAGGAGAGGTAGTAATATGGCAAGTTACAATCGTTTTAGTTCCTGTCAATTTTGCCGAACACCTTTGTGTTCGAAGAGACCCAATTAGGTTTGTGCCGGTGGGGCACAACGTTACCACACAAGGGAGGAGGGAACAGGGGGATCCTCAGAGAGAGAGAGAGAGAGAGAGTCCGCACTCTAAACGAACCATTCGGTACATGTATGACATGGAGAGAGAGAGAGAGAGAGAGAGAGAGAGAGAGAGAGAGAGAGAGAAACGTGTACAATATTAGGCCATTTAGTGCGCACACAACACAGAACAGCAGGGGTCAAGTAATACGGAAACACAGGCAGAGGGACGACGTAGATCCATACATTACGTACACACAAACTCAGGCGGGGGAGACAGTACATGTATTATATACAAAAATCCAAGACAAAACATAGAACAGTTATTGGTATTATATACAAAAATCCAAGACAAAACATAGAACAGTTATTGGCCAAAATGATCTCTTCCTGTATGCTGCGCATCCTTAGCATCCTAAGCTCTTTTTACCTTTTTCTTCTCTTTTATCGTCGGCTGCCTTCACAGGTGGCTTTGGTTGCACACACTTACGCCTTTGGCAATTGGTCAAGAACTAACCTGGTCGGGCTAATGCTCACGGTGGGCTGAGGCAACAGTGGGTGTCAGTTGGGAGAACAATGGGGCAGCTTTGAGTTTCATGTCTATGAGGGTGCGAAAAGGAGGTAGTAGATTTTTAAACACTGGCAAAATTTCTAGTCCTCCAAGCGGAGGGTACTTGGGTAAACCTCACCTCGGAATATTCCTTAAACTTTCCCTATTTAGTTAAACGTAGGAATTTATTCATTAGTGCACGTCATTCTTGGTTGTATTATTCGGGGTGCCGAGCGAAGTCATATTTTGTAGTTTCCGCTTCAGGCTGTCCTCCCAAGCGCTAAGTTCAGGGAGAGAAATAGTCATTGTTTGCTCGTCGTGTGTAGGCACCATAATCGAACCCCTTTTTCCCATCTCTTCGTCCGCTAGATCACCATTTTTTTTTGTACTTTAATCGACGTTCCGATGTGACCTGCAGAAAGAGGGAAAAAAGAAGGGGGGGCAGGGGCAGCATTTAAAAACACATTAGCGCGCATAAACCCGAAAAGGCTTTTACTTACTACATACTCGGCTTATCTCCACGGGATGCAGTCCCTGCCAACTTGGCGTTTAAGCCCAGGTGGACCGTTTAGTGTGGGAGAGATAAGTTATCGGAAGCCTGTGGATAGCATAGGTCGCCCAAGTGTGGTATTACGGATCGTGTGCAGGGGGGTCAGAACAAAGGGCAGTCGGTGCAAAGTGGGGGGCGAGCTCGTGCTCTCCTTTGGGGAAAAGGGATAACCTACAGTGGTACGGGGTCGTTGTCGTTCGTACTAGGGGGGGGGGTCAGGTGGCACTCCTTCGGGGCGACTTAGGGGCATTTTAAAACAACTTTTCTGATACAGGTAGCATATAAAGTATAGGCTAAATACCAGGATCTTTAGCGGTTGCTTTAGGCTGTACAAAAATGAAAAACACATACAACAAAAACCTGGACCGTTCATATTTGCAATATTTTTGCGTACTATACTTTTTAACCCTTAACTAATCGAGCTGAGCCATTTCACCTGTATTTTAGTTATATCGGAAATAGTGGTCATTTATTCGAAACTTACCAATCTACGCGTGACAACTACGTTTGCTTTTTCCAAAAATCTTTAATAAGAATGTCGGTGCACAAATACGGGCCTACAACCCCGTGGGCCGGCCACGGAGCAGGCTGGAACTGTACATGTGGGGATACTTATTAGTGGAAAACCTAATGGAGTCGGTGGTCGTTGATTTCATAATAAAAAGTGCGACAAGTGCAATAAAATCATATCGAAACTTCAGTGTGAGCGAGTATCATAAGTGTTGAAATTCGAACTTTCAATAATCATGATGCGCCAAAACTTAACAACAATTCATTGTCCGAATGTTCAATCAGTACCCATCTCATGTCAATTCATTGCCCGAACACATAATCAGTACCCATCCCATATCAATTCATTGTGTTTAAAAAACTGCATACATATCTCATGACACCAAGGCTGAGCCATCGGGGTACAACAAGGAGTTGAAAGTTCCATTTGTACCAGCGCCATTTTGGGTGCGGCCAGGCAGATCCAGACATAGTCAAAATCTCCACCAACTCGTGGTTGGCCCAGAGCCTCTTTCGGCAGTCCAAAAGTTCCGTTAAAGGGCAACAGAAAGGATCGGCGGTATGAACCATCAGTCAAAGGGGGAGGGAGGCAACAATTTTTTTCTACCGGGTCATACTGGGTTTTCACCGGAACTGATCCGAACTGTAGTCTGCAGGATTTTAGTCATTCAAACTGAGGCTGGCGCCAGCATGGGAGTGCCGACGTCTCGCGGCTACATTTTCATCGTTCCGCGGGCAATCATGGCAGTCATTCCCCATCGGGGGTGTCTGCGGGGGTCGGGGGCCCCCGTGGCTCTTATAGAATCTTCAAAGTCGAGGAGAACACTTCTGATTGTGGGACTCATTTCTTAATTAACAAGCAACCGGGCCATCCCTTCACGCCGGGCCCGCTCCTGCAGGGTCGACCGCCATTTTACGAGTTCCAGCAGTCACTGCATCACAAGAGTGGACGAACCCTTGTCGGGTGAGTGGAGCGTTGGGGGTGCCACTGGGGGCCTCCACCTGGGGAGGTGGGAGAGGCTCGTTCGCGCCACCTCTCCCTCCCAGCGCACCCCATGCCGTTTTTCTCGGCGTTAACATTCATGATGGCCGGACCAGGCGATGAGAAGGGGGGTTCGGAGGCATAGGCAAGACATCCCCCCCCCCGGTGGCCTGCAAGGCGCCACTTCAGGGCCGAACGGGGAGCTCATACCAAGCCGGGGCTGGACCAGGAGATACGAGGGGGCGGGGGGGTCGATGGCATGAGCAAGACATCCCCCCCCATGTTGTCGCGGCCATTATTGAAGAAAGAAGAGGAGGGGACGCCCGGATCCCGTCGGCCTCGGCTCCTCTTCTGGCCCCCCTTATGCGACGACCTCCCCGGCCGACGGCTGGCAGCAGGACCCGCCCTACACGTGCCGAAGATCTCGTCTTCCGGATGGGCGTAGCCGCGGACCTGTTGCACTTCGGGAGTTTCCAGAATGGGGGTAGGTATCTGCTGACTTGTATCAATCTCATGTTACCGTTATTGGGGCGTGGCAGGCGGTGGGACAGACATGTTTGGAGCAGTGAGGGGTGGCGAAGCCTAGTTGCCTCGTGGCCGTCGCGATGTCAAGCTTGGCTTCTCTCACCATTTTCATGTTTCTTATTACGGGCTTATTTCTAACGTTTCTTATTTCTAGCGAAATCATGTGTTTTATCGTGAGCTATTTCTAACGTTTTCCTATTTGTAGCGAAATCAAAAACTCATCAGTGGCCTACTGATTTTGCTTTCTTATTTCTTTCTTTTTTTTTTCTTCTCTTTCTAGCGTGTTTCATGCTAAAGTTTCTGTTAACAGGATACGGTGATTACTTCGTTATTGTTGCATATGTCCTTTTTATTAGGGGTGCCCTCCGGTCGAGCCAGATGACCTACCTCTAATAAATGGTCCGGGTGGAACTAGTTTACCAATCAGTGGGGAGTAGATAGGCATGAGAGATTACAACGGGGGACAAAGGTCCACATTACCTACCCTTCACTACTTGCAAAGATTAGACAGAATATTTCTTTTCTACGTTATTTGCAAACAGGGAATGCCTCGAACGAACTATTCCTTGAACAATAAAATGTCCAAGTAATCAATCAATCAGTGGGGAGAAAAAATAGGCATGACGGATTACAATAGGGGACAAAAATCTGCATTACCTATCCTTCACTATCTGCAAAGGGGGGCAGAATATTTCTATTCTTCCCTGTTTGTAGACAGGGAATATCTCAAAGAGCAATAATCGATAAAAAATCGATAACAAACAATCAGTGGGGAGAAAGATAGGCATGACGGATTACAATGGGGGACAAACGTCTGCATTACCTATCCGTCACTATTTGCAAAGAGAGAGGAACGTTCCTATTCATCGCTGTTTGCAAATAGAGAATGTCTCAAAGAGAACCAATACTTCAAGTACAATCAATCAATCAATCAGATGGATAAAGCCATCCTACCAATCGGACGTAAAGACGTCCTACTTAACCTTACCCGGACTGGACCGTGTGGGCAATTCTTCGCCTTCCCTTTTTCCAGCGCCCAATCGTTCTCTTTCTCCATGTTTTTACCGCAGCATTCCTGTGGGATTCCAGTCAGGACAGTAGGTCACTTGAGAGAGGTCCGTTCGGAATCGGTGAAGTTCATTCAATCGGCAGCCGGACGAGGGCCCTCTCAAGGCAGGTATACTCCAATCGTTTAGATGTTCACCCCATCGTCTGGACCTCTCTTATCGGACCTTATGTCGCTGATGGGCCCCACGTTGGGCGCCAATTGTGGAAAAGTCAGCCCATAACGCACCTGATGCCCAGGCTGCTGGCGCAGGACGCCTCTTAGTTCCCATCTTGAACAATTACCAAATAAAGAGACGGGCGCTGGAAGCAGGAAAACAAGAACAGAGTTTTATTTCTCATGAGGAGAGCCTGTCATTTCGGACACTCGCATAGTGTCTTCAGGAGGTGCTCTAAAAAGTTTCCCTGAGGCTTCGTCTTTTATACACATGTTTATGATGCACAAACATTCCTTATTGCAATAAAGACGCTTTGAAGTAGGAAAAAGCATGCTTGGAATCCCAGCTTCAGGCCTATTCCCATACCAGTCACTCAGATGTCATCCTCCCCTCCTTAATGTAACAAGAGATTGTGATCTCTCAGCCGGACATTCCTACAGGACACGAGGGCAGGAGGGGATGATCAGATCAAAGGTTGGGCAGGCTATAAGATCAGGCACTTCGGTTGGTGTATCACGGTTTTGTTATGCTGGGCAGGAAAAGGGGGGGTGTACATCCACGAGGCTTGGTCTTAGGACTTGGGACCGGGTCGAAAGGCCAAGTGCAGCTGGGGGGGGGGCTCGTCAGCTGAGGGGAAGGGTGTTCTTGGGAGGAAATGGGGGGGTGTGGGTCAAGCAGGAGTGTTACTTCTAGAGCAGGGTCACGCAGAGGGAGAGGGTCTTATGGTCGATGCATGAGCAGTGCGCGCGGGGAGGGGTGCCGGGGGTTTAACAAACAGGCAGAGAGGCCATGGTGCCTAAAATGGCTGTCGTGTACGTGTGTGCATGGGTCTATGCTGGCGGGATAACACAGTCAGTGTTTCGCGATATCCGCTCTGCTTACAACAAGGGGTTCAGTGAACACAAATGAACGCCGCTTATGTGCATATACATTGCCATTTTCAACAGTCGCCGCTTTTTTACATAAGCTAGTTCATTTCGGTGTTTACCTCAACTGACGGAGTGTACATATAGCCATGTGTTGCCAATGAAATAGCGTTTGTCAATACTAGCAGATTGCGTGTAACCATATACAGTCGATACGATTGGCGGAATGCGGTACATATGAATTTACATTTGTTGGGTTATTCATACAAGTCTAGAGATCGGCATAATACTTAGTCGGGGTCAATCAAGAAAAAGGTTCCGACACATTATAGAATCGCGTTCTGACTTTCTCTCCGGTGACATCAACATACAGTAAAAAGTGCTCTGATACCTTCGGGTCTTGTCAGTGCTATAAGAGACTTTTGGAAAACTAAATACATGAGTGACCGATGAAACATTTTTGAAAGCAATACAAGAATGGTTGAAGGAGGAATTCAGTTCGATACAAGCAATTAGTCAAGGGGTGGGTAGAAAGTTCAGGAAGGGGGGGTCTTCGTCACAATGTCTCTTTAAAAGCGAGCCATCACTGGTAGGCTCTGGTAGTCCGTCTTCTTTCGTTGGCGCTGTTGAGCACCGGCGGTGGAGCTATAGGTCCAGCTCGGATTCATCCTTACGCGTTGCAGGGTGCGATCAGTCCTCTGCTGTTAGATCACAGTCCTGTTTCCTAACTGATCTTCTTAGGGGTGCCTCATGATGGGCACCTGCGTGTCTTTCTTCTTCCGTGGCAAAACCTTATTCTATCTAAATGCTGCTCTTCTTTTCTGAGTCAAAAGTTATGCGAAAAGGGTGATGTTGTTGAATAATCGAGGGAAGAGAGGGCGGAGTGGGATCAGATCTTTGAACACACCAAGAGACCAAAGGAGCAAAGGACGACGAGCAGGCAGGCCCATCAGTCGGGCTCAAAAGGGACGGGGACTTCAGGCACGAGTGGGTCAGCAAATCGAGGGCTTCAAGGCAGCCCTTCATTCCTTCATCTGCCGAGTTTGAGAGTGGTGCCTCGTCCCGCGTCTCGTTGCTCAGCGACTCCACCTTTGGTTGAGGTCACACGTGCTTCATGATCTGTGGCCAGGCTGTGCGTCACGTCCAGCTCCTCTCCTCCGGTGATTGTATCTTTGAATGGGTACAAAACAAGTTTTAGAAAAACTGGCAGGAGAAGACATTTATACATCTCAATTCCGTCCCCAATCCTAAGTAGGTGGGGGATAGGTTCATCAGTCACAGTCAGAAGTCATCCCTTATGGAGTATGTAGGAGGGCATTTCCACTGAATTCGTAAGCCTATTTGGCGTTCATTCGTGACGTACGTGGAGAGAAATCGGACTCCCATCGACAGTGTATTCTATCAAACTCGAAATCGAGTCCTTAGGTAGAGACTCGCCCTTTTTTTTTTTTTTTAACCCAAGTACTGACAATCTTACATTTCCCTTCGGGGTCGGCTAACTCTTGCAAGCAGGGGGGTTATCATCATGAGAGGGGGGCAGAGGTTAAACATGCTTTTCTTGGGGAGCGACGGCTAATCAAGGTCATCAATTACGCTTCGGGGATAGCTGATATGGAGCTGGGGTCAATCGGGAGAAGCGAGGACGCTTTGGACAGGGAGCTGGGGTCAATCGGGAGAAGCGAGGACGCTTTGGACAGGGAGCTGGGGTCAATCGGGAGAAGCGAGGACGCTTTGGACATCCGCACTTAAGTGCAGAGGGGTGAGGCAATCTGGGCATTGGGGATTGCATTTCTAACGAACTGAAAAACAGAAGACCATTGACGTTATAGTCCCCCTATAAAAGGCCAGACTTAGGGGACATCAGTCGTCTTACCTGTCCTTTCTTTCATTACCAACTCGGGTTCTATCGTTTTGCAGAAAGGAGAGGTAGTAATATGGCAAGTTACAATCGTTTTAGTTCCTGTCAATTTTGCCGAACACCTTTGTGTTCGAAGAGACCCAATTAGGTTTGTGCCGGTGGGGCACAACGTTACCACACAAGGGAGGAGGGAACAGGGGGATCCTCAGAGAGAGAGAGAGAGAGTCCGCACTCTAAACGAACCATTCGGTACACGTATGACATGCAGAGAGAGAGAGAGAGAGAGAGAGAGAGAGAGAGAAACGTGTACAATAATAGGCCATTTAGTGCGCACACAACACAGAACAGCAGGGGTCAAGTAATACGGAAACACAGGCAGAGGGACGACGTAGATCCATACATTACGTACACACAAACTCAGGCGGGGGAGACAGTACATGTATTATATACAAAAATCCAAGACAAAACATAGAACAGTTATTGGTATTATATACAAAAATCCAAGACAAAACATAGAACAGTTATTGGCCAAAATGATCTCTTCCTGTATGCTGCGCATCCTTAGCATCCTAAGCTCTTTTTACCTTTTTCTTCTCTTTTATCGTCGGCTGCCTTCACTGGTGGCTTTGGTTGCACACACTTACGCCTTTGGCAATTGGTCAAGAACTAACCTGGTCGGGCTAATGCTCACGGTGGGCTGAGGCAACAGTGGGTGTCAGTTGGGAGAACAATGGGGCAGCTTTGAGTTTCATGTCTATGAGGGTGCGAAAAGGAGGTAGTAGATTTTTAAACACTGGCAAAATTTCTAGTCCTCCAAGCGGAGGGTACTTGGGTAAACCTCACCTCGGAATATTCCTTAAACTTTCCCTATTTAGTTAAACGTAGGAATGTATTCATTAGTGCACGTCATTCTTGGTTGTATTATTCGGGGTGCCGAGCGAAGTCATATTTTGTAGTTTCCGCTTCAGGCTGTCCTCCCAAGCGCTAAGTTCAGGGAGAGAAATAGTCATTGTTTGCTCGTCGTGTGTAGGCACCATAATCGAACCCCTTTTTCCCATCTCTTCGTCCGCTAGATCACCATTTTTTTTTGTACTTTAATCGACGTTCCGATGTGACCTGCAGAAAGAGGGAAAAAAGAAGGGGGGGGGCGGGGGCAGCATTTAAAAACACATTAGCGCGCATAAACCCGAAAAGGCTTTTACTTACTACATACTCGGCTTATCTCCACGGGATGCAGTCCCTGCCAACTTGGCGTTTAAGCCCAGGTGGACCGTTTAGTGTGGGAGAGATGATTATCGGAAGCCTGTGGATAGCATAGGTCGCCCAAGTGTGGTATTACGGATCGTGTGCAGGGGGGTCAGAACAAAGGGCAGTCGGTGCAAAGTGGGGGGCGAGCTCGTGCTCTCCTTTGGGGAAAAGGGATAACCTACAGTGGTACGGGGTCGTTGTCGTTCGTACTAGGGGGGGGGGGGTCAGGTGGCACTCCTTCGGGGTGACTTAGGGGCATTTTAAAACAACTTTCCTGATACAGGTAGCATATAAAGTATAGGCTAAATACCAGGATCTTTAGCGGTTGCTTTAGGCTGTACAAAAATGAAAAACACATACAACAAAAACCTGGACCGTTCATATTTGCAATATTTCTGCGTACCATACTTTTTAACCCTTAACTAATCGAGCTGAGCCAATTCACCTGTATTTTAGTTATATCGGAAATAGTGGTCATTTATTCGAAACTTACCAATCTACGCGTGACAACTACGTTTGCTTTTTCCAAAAATCTTTAATAAGAATGTCGGTGCACAAATACGGGCCTACAACCCCGTGGGCCGGCCACGGAGCAGGCTGGAACTGTACATGTGGGGATACTTATTAGTGGAAAACCTAATGGAGTCGGTGGTCGTTGATTTCATAATAAAAAGTGCGACAAGTGCAATAAAATCATATCGAAACTTCAGTGTGAGCGAGTATCATAAGTGTTGAAATTCGAACTTTCAATAATCATGATGCGCCAAAACTTAACAACAATTCATTGTCCGAATGTTCAATCAGTACCCATCTCATGTCAATTCATTGCCCGAACACATAATCAGTACCCATCCCATATCAATTCATTGTGTTTAAAAAACTGCATACATATCTCATGACACCAAGGCTGAGCCATCGGGGTACAACAAGGAGTTGAAAGTTCCATTTGTACCAGCGCCATTTTGGGTGCGGCCAGGCAGATCCAGACATAGTCAAAATCTCCACCAACTCGTGGTTGGCCCAGAGCCTCTTTCGGCAGTCCAAAAGTTCCGTTAAAGGGCAACAGAAAGGATCGGCGGTATGAACCATCAGTCAAAGGGGGAGGGAGGCAACAATTTTTTTCTACCGGGTCATACTGGGTTTTCACCGGAACTGATCCGAACTGTAGTCTGCAGGATTTTAGTCATTCAAACTGAGGCTGGTGCCAGCATGGGAGTGCCGACGTCTCGCGGCTACATTTTCATCGTTCCGCGGGCAATCATGGCAGTCATTCCCCATCGGGGGTGTCTGCGGGGGTCGGGGGCCCCCGTGGCTCTTATAGAATCTTCAAAGTCGAGGAGAACACTTCTGATTGTGGGACTCATTTCTGTATTAACAAGCAACCGGGCCATCCCTTCACGCCGGGCCCACTCCTGCAGGGTCGACCGCCATTTTACGAGTTCCAGCAGTCACTGCATCACAAGAGTGGACGAACCCTTGTCGGGTGAGTGGAGCGTTGGGGGTGCCACTGGGGGCCTCCACCTGGGGAGGTGGGAGAGACTCGTTCGCGCCGCCTCTCCCTCCCAGCGCACCCCATGCCGTTTTTCTCGGCGTTAACATTCATGATGGCCGGACCAGGCGATGAGAAGGGGGGGGTCGGAGGCATAGGCAAGACATCCCCCCCCCGGTGGCCTGCAAGGCGCCGCTTCAGGGCCGAACGGGGAGTTCATACCAAGCCGGGGCTGGACCAGGAGATACGAGTGGGCGGGGGGGTCGATGGCATGAGCAAGACATCCCCCCCCCTGTGTTGTCGCAGCCATTATTGAAGAAAGAAGAGGAGGGGACGCCCGGATCCCGTCGGCCTCGGCTCTTCTTCTGGCCCCCCTTATGCGACGACCTCCCCGGCCGACGGCTGGCAGCAGGACCCGCCCTACACGTGCCGAAGATCTCGTCTTCCGGATGGGCGTAGCCGCGGACCTGTTGCACTTCGGGAGTTTCCAGAATGGGGGTAGGTATCTGCTGACTTGTATCAATCTCATGTTACCGTTATTGGGGCGTGGCAGGCGGTGGGACAGACATGTTTGGAGCAGTGAGTGAGCCTAGTTGCCTCGTGGCCGTCGCGATGTCAAGCTTGGCTTCTCTCACCATTTTCATGTTTCTTATTACGGGCTTATTTCTAACGTTTCTTATTTCTAGCGAAATCATGTGTTTTATCGTGAGCTATTTCTAACGTTTTCCTATTTGTAGCGAAATCAAAAACTCATCAGTGGCCTACTGATTTTGCTTTCTTATTTCTTTCTTTTTTTTTTCTTCTCTTTCTAGCGTGTTTCATGCTAAAGTTTCTGTTAACAGGATACGGTGATTACTTCGTTATTGTTGCATATGTCCTTTTTATTAGGGGTGCCCTCCGGTCGAGCCAGATGACCTACCTCTAATAAATGGTCCGGGTGGAACTAGTTTACCAATCAGTGGGGAGTCAAGTCAAGTCAAGTCAAGAAGATTTATATAGCGCGCTACATACCCATAGGGTCTCAAGGCGCTTGAGGAAGGGTGGGGAGTTACTTGTCAAATAACCACGTTTTGAGTTGCTTTCTGAATGCTAGGTGGTTCTGAGTAAGGCGAAGGTGATTGGGAAGTGAGTTCCAGGTTTTAGCTGCCAGGTAGGAGAAGGATCTACCTCCCATGGTGGTTTTGTTGATGCGAGGTACAGTGGCAAGGGCTTGGTTGGAGGATCGTAGCTGGCGGGAGGGGGTGTAGAAGGAAAGTCGTGTGTTGAGGCATTCGGGTCTGATTTCGTAGAGTGCTTTGTGTGCGTGGGTTAGGAGCCGGAAAGTAATCCTCTTATTGATGGGGAGCCAGTGGAGGTTTTTCAGGTGACCAGAGATGTGTTCTTTACGCGGGATGTCTAATATGAGCCTGGCTGAGGCGTTCTGGATGCGTTGGAGTTTATTCTGGAGTTTTGCGGTGGTACCGGCGTAGAGGGTGTTTCCGTAGTCAAGTCGGCTCGTGACCAAAGCGTGGGTGACTGTTTTTCTAGTTTCGGTGGGGATCCAGCGAAATGTTTTTCTGAGCATGCGAAGGATGTTGAAGCAAGATGAGGAGACGGCGTTGACTTGTCTGTTCATCGAGAGTGAGGAATCCAGGATGACGCCCAGGTTCCGTGCGTGGTCCGTTGGAATGGGTGCTTTTCCGAGGGCCTCTGGCCACCAAGAGTCATCCCAGGCGGAGGGGGAGGTGCCTAGGATGAGGACTTCTGTTTTGTCTGAGTTCAGTTTCAGACGGCTGTGCTTCATCCATTCGGCTACTTCTTTCATTCCTTCATGCAGGTTGGTTTTGGCAGTGTTAGGGTCTCTGGTGAGTGATAGGATCAGCTGAGTGTCGTCGGCGTAGGAGATGATGTTGAGGTTGTGTTGACGTGCAATGACCGCGAGGGGGCTCATGTATACGTTGAAGAGGGTGGGGCTGAGTGAAGATCCTTGTGGTACGCCGCAGATGACTTCAGTGGCTTCTGACTTGAATGGTGGAAGGCGGACTCTCTGGGTTCTTCCGGTGAGGAACGAGGTGATCCATTCCAGTGCTTTCCCTTGGATTCCGATGTTTCTGAGGCGTTGTAAAAGGGTGCTATGACAGACCGTGTCGAAGGCTGCGGAGAGGTCGAGGAGGATAAGGGCGACTGTGTCTCCATTGTCCAGAAGAGTTCGAATGTCGTCTGTTGCTGCGATGAGGGCGGTTTCAGTGCTGTGCTTGGCTCGGAAGCCGGATTGTGAGGAGTCGAGGGATTTGTTGGTTTCGAGGAATGCGGCGAGCTGGTTATTGATCGCTTTCTCGATGACTTTGGCCGGGAATGGAAGGAGTGAGATAGGGCGGTAGTTTTTGAGTTCGGTGGGGTCAGCTGTGGGTTTCTTCAGGAGGGCGCTGAGTTCGGCATGTTTCCAGCTTTCCGGGAAGATTGCGGAGTTGAGGGAACCGTTGATGACGTCTCGGAGGTGCGGTGCAATAATGGAGTCTGCTTTGTTAAAGATGTGGTGAGGGCATGGGTCTGTGGGGGATCCTGAGTGGATAGAGTTCATCAGACGGATGGTGTCCTCAGTGGAGATTGGCTTCCAGTCATTGAGGATGTTATGGGGGGGTGGGGGTCCTGCAGGGGGTTGGGAGGGTTGGTCTTCGGGTCGGTTGTCGAAGCTGTTGTGGATGTCTGCAATTTTGTTGTGGAAGAATGAGGCTAGGGAGTCGCAGAGGGCTTGAGAGGGGGTGATGTCGTTGGAGTTGGCAGAAGGGTTGGTAAATTCCTTGACGATGTTGAATAATTCCTTGCTGTTGTGGGCGTTTTTATCCAGTCTGTCCTTGAAAGCGGCTTTCTTGGCATTCCGAATTAGTTGGTGGTGTATGCGGGTGGCGTTTTTGAAGGCGTCCTTGGTGCTGGTTGTTGGGTCTTTTTTCCAGGCCTTCTCAAGGGAGCGACAGAGTTTCTTGGATTTCTTAAGGTCATCGTTGAACCAGGAGGCCTTCTTGCTGCTTACTTTGATTTGTCGTTTTTTCAGTGGTGCTAGGATGTCGGCGCTGTTGGATAGCCATTGGGTGAAGTTGGTGGCTGCTTGGTCTGGGTTTGAGGAGTGGGCTGGGGGGTTTTGAAGAAGCGAAGAGGAGATCTGGTCGATGGTGATTTTGTTCCAGTTTCTTTGCAGAGTAGGTTGAGGATGGTTGTTGGATGTGGGCTTGTTGTAGGTAAAGTGAACACAGCTGTGGTCAGTCCAAAGGAGAGCTGTGGTGTGGCTGAAGGAGACATGTTTGCTGGAGGTGAAGATAGGGTCGAGTGTGTGACCTGCGATGTGGGTGGGGGTAGTGACAAGCTGTTTAAGTCCGAGGTTGGCGAGGTTGTCCGAAAGGGTGGTGGTGTTGCGGTCGTTGTTCTTTTCAAGGTGAAAGTTGAGGTCTCCCAAAAGGATGTAGTCCTTGGAGGGGAGCGCGTGTGGAGTGATGAAGTCTGTGATGTCTTCACTAAATTGTGCGCGGGGTCCTGGTGGCCTGTAGAGGAGGGTGCCTCTGAGTGTGGAGTAGATAGGCATGAGAGATTACAACGGGGGACAAAGGTCCACATTACCTACCCTTCACTACTTGCAAAGATTAGACAGAATATTTCTTTTCTACGTTATTTGCAAACAGGGAATGCCTCGAACGAACTATTCCTTGAACAATAAAATGTCCACGTAATCAATCAATCAGTGGGGAGAAAAAATAGGCATGACGGATTACAATAGGGGACAAAAATCTGCATTACCTATCCTTCACTATCTGCAAAGGGGGGCAGAATATTTCTATTCTTCCCTGTTTGTAGACAGGGAATATCTCAAAGAGCAATAATCGATAAAAAATCGATAACAAACAATCAGTGGGGAGAAAGATAGGCATGACGGATTACAATGGGGGACAAACGTCTGCATTACCTATCCTTCACTATTTGCAAAGAGAGAGGAACGTTCCTATTCATCGCTGTTTGCAAATAGAGAATGTCTCAAAGAGAACCAATACTTCAAGTACAATCAATCAATCAATCAGATGGATAAAGCCATCCTACCAATCGGACGTAAAGACGTCCTACTTAACCTTACCCGGACCGGACCGTGTGGGCAATTCTTCGCCTTCCCTTTTTCCAGCGCCCAATCGTTCTCTTTCTCCATGTTTTTACCGCAGCATTCCTGTGGGATTCCAGTCAGGACAGTAGGTCACTTGAGAGAGGTCCGTTCGGAATCGGTGAAGTTCATTCAATCGGCAGCCGGACGAGGGCCCTCTCAAGGCAGGTATACTCCAATCGTTTAGATGTTCACCCCATCGTCTGGACCTCTCTTACCGGACCTTATGTCGCTGATGGGCCCCACGGTGGGCGCCAATTGTGGAAAAGTCAGCCCATAACGCACCTGATGCCCAGGCTGCTGGCGCAGGACGCCTCTTAGTTCCCATCTTGAACAATTACCAAATTAAGAGACGGGCGCTGGAAGCAGGAAAACAAGAACAGAGTTTTATTTCTCATGAGGAGAGCCTGTCATTTCGGACACTCGCATAGTGTCTTCAGGAGGTGCTCTAAAAAGTTTCTCTGAGGCTTCGTCTTTTATACACATGTTTATGATGCACAAACATTCCTTATTGCAATAAAGACGCTTTGAAGTAGGAAAAAGCATGCTTGGAATCCCAGCTTCAGGCCTATTCCCATACCAGTCACTCAGATGTCATCCTCCCCTCCTGAATGTAACAAGAGATTGTGATCTCTCAGCCGGACATTCCTACAGGACACGAGGGCAGGAGGGGATGATCAGATCAAAGGTTGGGCAGGCTATAAGATCAGGCACTTCGGTTGGTGTATCACGGTTTTGTTATGCTGGGCAGGAAAAGGGGGGTGTACATCCACGAGGCTTGGTCTTAGGACTTGGGACCGGGTCGAAAGGCCAAGTGCAGCTGGGGGGGCTCGTCAGCTGAGGGGAAGGGTGTTCTTGGGAGGAAATGGGGGGGTGTGGGTCAAGCAGGAGTGTTACTTCTAGAGCAGGGTCACGCAGAGGGAGAGGGTCTTATGGCCGATGCATGAGCAGTGCGCGCGGGGAGGGGTGCCGGGGGTTTAACAAACGGGCAGAGAGGCCATGGTGCCTAAAATGGCTGTCGTGTACGTGTGTGCATGGGTCTATGCTGGCGGGATAACACAGTCAGTGTTTCGCGATATCCGTTCTGCTTACAACAAGGGGTACAGTGAACACAAATGAACGCCGCTTATGTGCATATACATTGCCATTTTCAACAGATCCACGCACCAACAGCAATGCTGTGATTGGCTGGATACAACCTGAGAGAAAAGTTGCAGCAGCCATTTTGTCAATCGGGACACGGTACCCTGGGGGAATAAAGTGTAAATAGGATATAAGGGGTCAGGATAGAGGTATCCTGACCCCATGGGACTGATGGACGGGTCTGTGAGGGAACCCTCATAGGCAAGAACTTGTCCAAAAATGATTTATTTTCACATGCGGGGATCTGCGGATCCACCGTGGTGCTCAGCGCAGTCCCTGTGCAGATCCAGATCCCAATTTTAAAAAACCACAAATACTCACTCACACACCTACTAACACACTCACTCACACATCCACTTACAGATCCACACAGCCACTCGCACACACATCCACACAGCCACTCAAACTCCCACTCACAAACTGATAAAACCACTCACACAGTGACCCACAGACCCCACAGCCACTCACACACCCATTCATATACCTACTCACACAGCCACTTAGACAACTCACAACCACTCACACAGCCACTTACAAAGCCATAGAACTACTCACACACCCACTCACAGATCCGCATGGGTACTCACATACCCACACACCTGCTCATCCACTCACACTTCCATACACCCACTTAGACATTCACTCACACACCCATACAGACACTCACACACCACTCACAGATACCCCAAACCACACACACACACACTGACAAACCCAAAGAGCCACACACACTCACAGACCCACACACCCACTCACACATCCACTCAGCACCCCACTCACACATTCATATACCCACTCACACACCCATACAGCCACTCACACACCCACAAAACCAATGAAACATTCACTCACACAACCACTCACACACCCACTCACACATCCATATAGTCACTCACACGCCCACTCAGAGACCTGCACAGCACCTCACTCACACACCCACTCACACACACACTTATACACACACACTACCAATCACACACTCACTGTCACTCACATGGCCACTCACAGACCCACACAGCCACTCACACACCTACTTACACACCCCCACAATCACTCACCCACCCATTTGCACACCCAAACAACCCCTCAAAAACCCACTCACAAACCCATGTAGCTACTCACACACTGGCTCACAGACCCACAAAACCACTGACACACCCACTAACAGATCCAATCAGCCACTCGCGCACCTACTCACACACTGACACATCCATGTAATTAAATATTACTTTACATTAAAAGACTGGGAACTCACTGAAAAAACAAAGGTTACAGGGATGTTATAGTTAGGTTCAGATTTTACACACACAAAACCATAGAAATTCAGAAGTTATAGTTAGCTCAAGTAACTATAACTCGTGCCTAGGATAACTATAGCTCGCGCCCTCGCCATGCATTGCTAATTACCCCACATATTACATCACTCATGAAATCTTCTATAACATCATTGATAATATTGCTGCAACATTTGCAGTGAAATTATTGATGCGAAAACTGTACATGGCGGGGGCACAAGTTATAGTTACCTTAGGGCACGGGTTATAGTTACTTGAGATAATGTCCCTGTAACCTTTGGTTTTTTCAATGAATTGCTACGGTTTTTTTAAACGTAAAATAACATTTAACTAAGTGTGTGTGTGAGGGTGTGGGTGTGAGAGTAACCATTGTTTTTTGGGTGAAATATATATATATATATATATGTTCAAATAAATCATCACGCTTATGAATCTGAGGCTCGAGCTTACTTCTTTTGATGTGAAAGTTGCTGTAAGGAATTATTGAGGATCGCCTCCTCGCTCGAGCCCGCCGCCATCAAAAGGCCAGGGGACTGGCGAACTTTGTTGAATTATATATATATATATATATATATATATATATATATATATATATATATATATATATTCACTGAAAAAACCATAGGTTATAGACCATATATAGTTAGGAATTAGCATTTACAAAACCTTGAAAATTCACTGAAAAAACCATAGGTTATAGACCATATATAGTTAGGAATTAGCATTTACAAAACCTTGAAAATTCACTGAAAAAACCATAGGTTATAGACCATATATAGTTAGGAATTAGCATTTAAAAAACCTTATTTTACTCACACAAAACCATTGAAATTCCATATATAGTTAGTTGCACTAACTATATATCGCGCACCCGCAATCCACTGCTGATGATGTCACATATTACATCATTCATGACATGGTCAGTGACATCACTGATGACATCACTGATGACATCTCAAATGACATCACTGATGACATCACTGATGACATCATCCAGTGACTGTGTGTTTCTGTAAAGTTTAAATATGTTTTACATATTGAAGAATGAGTAGATGTAGAAGTGTCTGGATGAAGGATTTAGTAGGTGCGTGACTGACTGTATGAGTGAGTGATTAAATGTGTCTCACTGAGTGCATGGGTTAGTGACTAAACTGTCTTAATTTGTGCATCATTATGTCTGTTGTTCTGTAAACTGCTGCATGTGTTGATCAGTAGCTATATGAGTAACTATATGGGTTATTGATTGATTGCCCAAGTATTTGCATGGGAGACTGAGTGTGTGTGTGGCTGGCTGGGAGGTGTGTGACTCTGTGCAGATCAATGTGTACTTGTATCAATGATTGTATAAGAGAGTAAGTATGTGTTAGTATATGGTTGAAAACGTAAGGTGCTCTATGTTTAACTGTATAGATTAGAAAATGGAAGTGTGATTGATTCTTTACAGGACTGACTAGGTGTGTGAGTAACTCCATGGATGAGTGACAGAGTGTGAGAGTCTGTATAGGTGTATGAGTGCATATGATAGTGTTGTAAAGATGAGTGATTGTATGTATGAATGATTGTATGGGTAAATGAGTGAATGTGTGTGTAAACATAGGAATCACTGAGTGCGTATGTAGTAACTAGTATTGGTGTGTCAATGGTTTCAAAAATTATACTCTTTATTTAACACTGGGTGTAACAGAGGTTATATTAAAGTGTGAGGAGATGCATTGTATTGTCACATGAATGATATCATCAGTGATGTGGTCATTGATGTCAAATGAGATGTCATCAGTGATGTCATCAGTGATGTCATTTGAGATGTCATCAGTGATGTCATCAGTGATGTCACTGACCATGTCATGAATGATGTAATATGTGACATCATCAGCAGTGGATTGCGGGTGCGCGATATATAGTTAGTGCAACTAACTATATATGGAATTTCAATGGTTTTGTGTGAGTAAAATAAGGTTTTTTAAATGCTAATTCCTAACTATATATGGTCTATAACCTATGGTTTTTTCAGTGAATTTTCAAGGTTTTGTAAATGCTAATTCCTAACTATATATGGTCTATAACCTATGGTTTTTTCAGTGAATTTTCAAGGTTTTGTAAATGCTAATTCCTAACTATATATGGTCTATAACCTATGGTTTTTTCAGTGAATTTCAATGGTTTTTTAATAGCAAATATCATAAGCTGTCGAATGTCAAGTACGTGGTAAGTAAAAACATTTTCGTGTTTATGCACACTGATCTGCTTTGATTGCTGCCCCCACCCCTCATTTCTATTAGGAGTACTCTCTCTTTGCAGATAGTGAAGGGTAGTTAACGCAGCCCTTTGCCCCCTTTGTAATCCGTCGTGCCTGCTTCTCTCTCCATTTGATTGATTGTTCTCTTTGGTTCATTCTCTATTTACAAACAAGCACAGAGTCGCAATACTCTGTTTAGTCTTTGCAGATAGCGAAAAATCGTGTAAAAAAACAAAAGGAATCGAGCAAAATCAGTAGGCCACTAATGGGATCTCTTTTGACCTCGCTAAAATAGAAACATTAGGAACAACCTGTTGAAAATAGCAATGCGTATGTATATAAGCGGCGTTCATTTGTGTTCACAGTACCCCTTGTTGATTGTTTCAATCGAGCATTGAATTGTTCGAAGTTAATTCTCTTAAGGATCTTCTCTACCTGCAAACGAGGAAGAATAGGAATATTCTATCTCCCTTTGCAGATAGTGAAGGGTAGGTAACGCAAGCCTTTAACACGTCGTACCTATTTCATTCCTCATTGATTGATTGATTGTCCGAACATTGACTGTTTGGGAATTAGTTCTTTTTGGAGGTATTCCCTGTTTGCAAATAAACGTAGGAAAATCTTTGCAAGTAGTGAAAGGGTACGTAATGCGGACCGTTCTCCCCCGTTGTAATCTGTCATGCCTATCTACTCCCCACTGATTGATGCACCTTTTTCACCCGGACCATTTACTAGAGATACGTCATCTGGCCCGACCAGAGAGCACCCCTAGTGAAAAGGACATATGCAATAATAACGAAGTGATCACTGTATCCTGTTAACAGAAACTTTACCATGAAACAACCTGGAAAGAAAAAAATAGGAAAACGAAAATCAGTAGGCCACTGATGAACATGAACTTTTATTAAACAACGAACAAAGAAACGATAACATAACGTAATGATAAAACCTATTAATGTCCTAGAAACAAGAAAACGTTAAAATATGCCAGTGATGAGAGACCAGAAAAACAGTAAGAGAAACCAAATCACCCCTCGCTGTCCCACCGCCTGCCACGCCAAAAAAATCGATAGACTAGGGAAAATGCAAGTCAGTAGAACATCCACCCCCACTCTGGAAACTTCCAAGGTGGGGCAGGGTTCCGGCTACGCCCAGCCGGGAGCAGCCCATATAAGGCAGGTCCTGCTGCCACGCCTCGGCCAGGAGATCCTAACGTAGGGTGTAGCCGAAGGAGAGGCCGAGGCCAGCGGGACCCGGCCAGGGGATTGCCTTTACAACGCTGAACAGTTGCAGGGGGGGGGAATGTCTCCTCGACCCTCCCCTCTCTCTCCCAGTCCGGCCGCGGTGGCCCTTGAGAGTTGCAGGTAGTCCCGCCACATGCTCTTCCGGTCCGACCACCAACGGTCGGGGGGCCGAGGCCGACGGGATCCGGCTGCAGCCGATAAACCAAGAAACCCGTTCATGGGGCCAGAGCCAGGGGCGTCCGGCCGACATCCACCGGAAGCCCGGCCCGAAGACGGACGGGACACTTCTTTCTTTTATAATGGCTGCGACAACACTGGGGGGGGATGTCTTGCACATGCCTCCGACCCCCCCCTCGTCCTCATCGCCTGGTCCGGCCATAACAAATCTCAAGCGAGACGCCGTGGGGTGCACTGGGAGGGAGAGACGGTGCGAACAGGCCTCTCCCGCCTCCCCAGGTGGAGACTTCCCAGCTGCACCGTCAGCGCTCCAGGCGCCCGGAAAACGGTTCTTCCACTGTGGCCATGCTGCAACGTCTCGCCCGGCAGGGTGGAGCCCGTCCGCTCATGTGACCCCGCGATCGCCGGTAGCTGCCGAACTCTCAAAATGGCGGTCGACCTGGCAAGAGCGGGCCCAGCATAAAGAAATGGCCCGGTCACTGGTTGACTCCACCACCGTAGTCCTCCACGACCTTGAAGATTCTAGAGGAGCCGCGGGAGTCTCCGACCCCCGATGGGGAATGACTGCCATGATCGCCCGTGGAGTGACGAAACTGTATCCGCGGGACGTCGGCGCTCCCATGCTGGCGCCAGCCTCACTTTGAATTACTAGAATCCTGCAGACCTCACTTCCGGTGAAAGCACAGTGTGACCCGGTAGGAAAAATTATTGCACCCCCTCCCCTTTTTGACTGATAGTTCAAACCACCGATCCTTTCCTTTGCCCTTTTAACGGAACTTTGGACTGCCTCCCCCTCTTTTACATTTTCTAGAGAAAACAAAACATTAACCACTACATTAGCATAGCAGTTGACACCAGAACTGTTTTCAAATTGAAAACCAACAACATCTTCAACAGAATCCTTTTTGTTTCTGCTGTGACCCTGCTACAGCACAGGCATTGTCCCCAGCAGTAATTCTGCAATGCCGGTAAGAATAGCTGTGGTGCCTACTGGACTCACTCACCCCCGCGGCGCCCCACGCCGTTTTTTGCTGGGCGGCAACTTACTAGACATCACTTTCGTGCCATCTAGATTTCAGCGCGTTCTGCTGCCTTGGAACTATTCGCACAACAGACCGCTACTGACAAGAATATTTCATTATTGGTGCTGTCAATTTCAATAAATCTATTGGATAATTAAAAAGAAATTGCCACGGTCTCTTCGTTGTTTAAATGTTTTTACTGTTTTTGTTTTGTTGTATATATTTATATGTTATTAAAGTTTTATATTCCTACTACTTTGTTGGAGTGCTATATATTTTTAATGTGACACATAATTGTAAAAACTTTGATGTACAAAGAGTCATTCCTGGAATCTTCCGCTTCAGGCTCGGTCCCCTCCCCAATCACAATACAGGATGGTTTTCAGATAGTAGGAACACGTGTGGTGTGACGGATCTCATCGAGTGTGGGCCTTGATCTACTATAACTCCTTTGAAGAGGGGTGATTCTTTACAGCTGGGGCCATAAACTACATCTGCAGGGCTAGCTGATAGCCTGGACAATCGGACACAGAGAAAGAGGAGTGTCAGAGGGTGCGGTAGTGAATAGGGCGAAAGGGAGGTGTCGGGCGGGCACAGAGTGTGATTCTCAGGGAAGAGCAGCGCAGATGGGGGGAGGTTTATTGCCCATGCATAAGACAGAGAGCGGTGGTGACCAGTGCCTAGGGAAGATGCTTGCGTGGGTGAGGAGCCATGCTACGAATCGACAGCGTGCAGAGAGTGGGTCTGCTCAAGACATCTAAAATGGCTGCCGTGCACGACAAAAGTGTGGCATTTCAAAAAAGGCAAGATGGCGCAGACAATGTTTTTCAACACTTCCTCATTTCCTTCGAATCGAACGTTAACAGACGTTGGGGCATATTACCAAAGTTAAGCGATATTTATCGCTAACGATGCTTACCAACCAATTTTTTACCACTAAGCATCGTCAGAAATTATCGAAGATAAACCTTACTATTATCAAGGTTTATCGCAAATGCGATAATAAACGGCCGCAATGCATGAATATCGCTAAAAACTCAGCGATATTCATGCATTACCGAGCTAATGCTCTTAGCCATGTTATCCACCTCCCATTGGATAACATGGCTAAGAACTGCTCAGGGCAGGTGTTACTTTTTGGAGATATTCGCGCTTAGCGCGAATATCTCCAAAAGTTGGTAATAGGAGATAGATATCTTGCATGTTGTAATGCAAGTTATTGTGGTATATGGAACTCATACCATAATCTCTCAGGAAAGCAGAAACTGATCCTTTTGGGACCGCCTAAAAAGGCCTAGGGGGTGAGGAGTACTCTACTTTGCCCCCTTTTCACGTTCCGAACTATTTTATTTTACTCTCTTCTGTAATTACACAAAATACCAGCGATAAGATGCATCGGAGACACACAGTGAGAGAAAGGAGGCCGGAGATGAAGAAGACATGTCAAATACACATTGGAGATAATATAGTGGCAGAAGGGAAGTAAATATGAGTAAACTTACCATGTAACATAAAAATGTTGCACTCTATACTATAAGTCTCATTTTATACTACAATCACTTCGCTACAACCTCATAAATTAAAAATAAAAATGAATAATGTCTCAAACAATTTTTGATTTCTAAATATAAATTTATTCTTCAGAATTTTCTAAATTTGAAAGAACTAGTAACATGTCCTCATCAGCAATGTCCTCATTAAAAGTCTCCAATGATGATTCTTGTAACTCTATGGTCTCCAAACACTCGATAAATTCGCCATCAAGAGATTGATCAAAAAAATCATTCAAGTCATCTCCTCCTTGTGACAATATTTCATTATTGGTGCTGTTAATTTCAATCAATGTAGTGGAATCATTCAAGTCATCTCCTCGTGACAATATTTCATTATTGGTGCTCTCAATTTCAATCAATGTAGTGGAATCATTCAAGTCATCTCCTCCTTGTGACAATATTTCATTATTGGTGCTGTCCATTTCAATCAATCTAATGGAATCATACAAGCCATCTCCTCCTTGTGACAATATTTCATTATTGGTGCTCTCAATTTCAATCAATGTAGTGGAATCATTCAAGTCATCTCCTTGTGACAATATTTCATTCTTGGTGCTGTCCATTTCAATCAATCTAATGGAATCATACAAGTCATGTCCTCCTTGTGACAATATTTCATTATTGGTGCTCTCAATTTCAATCAATGTCTTGGACAATTCAAAAGAAATTGCCACGGTCTCTTCATTGTGAGCCATTTTATTTTGAAATTGCTTGCTGTAAATTGCAGAAAAAAATAATCACTTTCATTTATCGTTTTTAGTAATACATAATATAAAACTAACTTTATCAAGTATTTAGTATAACAGAAGGACTGCAAATAAATAACAGAAAACATTTTTCAAATTATCTTCAAGTGTACAACATAGTTCCCCTTACAAATTAACAACTCACCTTTTTAAAAGTAGCAGAAGTGTTAGTACTGTGTAAATCAAACACCAGAAATTCACCATCAAAAATTCCTCACAAATGTACCTCAGACAGTAGTATCACAAAATGGCTGTGGTTTCCTCTCATTTGACATATATACATAACCAATTAACTTTCATCACACACAAATACAAAACCAAAGTAACATTTTAATTGGTTCTAAATTTCAACACTTTCAAATGTGTTTTCCCCATGCAATTTTCCATAGGACATTTACATACGTCTACAGCCTGAATGGCTGAACGGAATTACACCAAACTTGGCAAAATGGTACATCAAACCTAAGAGGTCAGGAAGGATCTACTATGCCCCCTTATGGTCATTTCCCCCTTCGCTTTGGCCTCCTCTTGTCTCTCAATCCTACCGAGGGACAAGATGGCGGCCGCTACGGACTGTTTGGAATGTTGACAGACGCCGGAGAACCAATCAGCTTCGCAAAGCTCCGTAACGCGAAAAGTACGCGAAGCGGAGCGCTGTTACAGATATATATCTTTTTTTGAACGTTAATTTCTCAAAATCCACTGGAGCACATATATTGAGACCTAGCAAAGGCACATCGGGCTACCAGTCCCTAATATTTTGCCAAGTTTCGTGCAAATCAATTCAGCCGTTCGATTATTATTATTTTGTTTTTTTTTTGCCCCGCGGGGCCCTTTTAAAACCTCCACATCAAACCTAGGGGGTCAGCGAGGATCTACTATGCCCCCTTATAGTTATTTCCCCCTTTGTTTTGACCTCCTCTTGTCTCTCGATCCTACCGAGAGACAAGATGGCGGCCGCTACGGACTGTTTGGAATGTTGACAGACGCCGGAGAACCAATCAGCTTCGCTTCACAAAGCTCCGTTGCGCGAAAAGTCCGCGAACCAGTGCGCTGCCCGGTCCGCTGTTACAGATATATATCTTTTTTTAAACGTTAATTTCTCAAAATCCACTGGAGCACATATATTGAGACCTACAAAAGGCACATCGGGCTACCAGTCCCTACAATTTTGCCAAGTTTCGTGCAAATCCATTCAGCCGTTCGGGCTAAAAGTGAGGCCAACCGCCCTATGGAAAACTCAATGTTAAAAACACGTTTTGGGACCCCCCTTTTTTCTCGGCCCCCACTGGACGAACCCCCCCCAAATTTTCAAGGGCTGCTCAGAAACAAAATGTGCCATTTTCCTGAAAATTTCAGCCAATTCCGTCCACAAACGCCAAAGTTATTAGACATAGAATTTTCAAAAAACCCATAGAGAAAAAATCCTAACTATATATACCTACTGGCGACCGCCAGTAGGTAATATATATATATATATATATATATATATATATATATATATATATATATATATATATATATATATATATATATATATATATATATAATATCTAGTTATTTAGTTGGCTTTTACAGTGTAGCAAAAATAAACCAATATACACGCTTTCATACATACCTGCAGCCAAGTCAGGATACTACAGAAAATAGGCACAGTGTTAATTACAGTATATGTAAAAGCAGTATGTGAGCTATGCCTGGGTCATTCTCACTATTACCTTGGGGACAGCGGTACTCGATGCTAATTGGAACAATATTGTTCTGTAAATCTGAGGGAAATTGTCAATGATGTAATTTAACATGCCATGAGTGATGTAATATGTGAGCTCATAAGCAGTGCATTATGGGGGAGCAAGTTTTTAGATAATTGGCTAAGCTGTAGCTACATGTTTCAGTGTTTTTTCTGTTTTTAAATGTAAGTTCTTGTCTCATTTCAAGACCTAACAATAACGTCACTTTAACCCTTTTTGTGTGATTTTCAGTGTTTTTTAAATTATATTCTAAATTCACCAAAACCTTTGCGAATGCCCAAACCTCACTGTGCAAGGCTTTTAGCCCTGCGCAGTGGGTGTTGGCCACAAGGCCTGGTCTCACTATCAGGCCTGTGCTGGATCCTCTGCAGGCAACCAACCCCCCACTGTGCACAGGCTTTGACCACGTGCAGTGAGGGTTTGGCCACATGAGCGGGACATAAGGGCAGCCCCAGCATCCAACCCTCAGCAAGCGGCCAACCACCGCTATTGCTATCAACTCCAGCATAATATATTTTTATGAACAGCCATGCATGCATGCACTTTTCACGATTGCTTGTTGCAGTCATCCCCCCCATCTGTGGTATCTGTGTTCCATAGTGTGTCCTCCTTCAAATCTCACGTGTAGAGAAGCCACTGCTCCACGTACTGTCCGTTGCTTGGAAATTGGCTGCCAGCCAGAGCCAACACATGGTTTGCTGACTGTCCATATGTTTGTAGGCATGCATTCGTATTTTTCTGAGGACACGAACTTCTTTCAGGGTCGATTCTTTGGGGGTTTAGTGTGTTTGCTCATGTCAGGACTGTCTCTGTTAACGAGTTACCTGACATCCGCATTTTGCCATTGAAAATCGTTTTCTACATTTCAAGTTCTTGTGGTCTTCTTATGGGACTCATTCCGAATATCCTGCTGACTAAATAGGAATTGTTCTTCTATTTTCAAAAAATGTGACACTTTTTTTCAATATTTACAATTATTGTGTGATTGCTCTCAAATCTGTCAATGGTTTGTTTCACGCACATGTAAATTATCTTTCTTCCCCCCCCCCCCCCGCTGTGGCTAGAGACCTTATTCACTTTCTCGATCTGCAAAAGCATTTTTCACAACAAAATTCGGAAAACAAAAGGCATGCCAAGCAAAACTAGAGGCTCGTGGTAACTCTGTTATTATTTATTTATTTTTGTGCTTTTCGGCTTAGTTTCCTTAGCTTTTGCATCAGCAATAAAGCGTTACATTTTATTTGATTTCTTATTCTAAAAATATGAACCCTCTGGAGACCCTAAGTCTATTTTCCAGGAGCAGCCAGCACCATAAGTAAAACAACAGCCACAGAACTCACATCATTATAAAATCTGATCCTGGGTTTCATACATCATAATAGGTTGTTTGTCTTGAGGAAAGTGCAGCGCAATCAATCCTCGAAGGAAAAAGCAAAGCAAAGAATCTACCTACATGATCATCATAAAATAATCTAATACTCACACCGTGACATACATCATAGAACATATGAAAGGAAGGGGAATTGTGATATTTCTTCTGCAAAGCTGTGAAATATTCTAAAACAAGGAATTTTCTGAACTTGATTGTGCACGGGTGTGTTGACAGCAATTTCAGCAATGGGAGTAAGGGTTCATAAATTCCGTGAAATAGAATAAATTTAGGAGAGGATCTCCATTATTTGACTTTAATTGTAAAACGTGACATCTTCCACATGAAGGTGCAGGATTTCAAGTGGAATAGTCTTCAAAATGGCCATAAACATAATTAATGAAAGGTAATTAAAATTCAAGGGTTAAGGCGGTGGTGGGTTGAATAGTAAGAGAAGAAGCTTAGTTTTATGAAAGACTGTGCAGAACAAACATTTCCTGAGAGTGTTTTCCAAATATTTCGGCTGGTGTTTAGAAAAAAACGAGGCAACCCCTTCATCAAATGACACACTTGCAAGAAGGGGTTGCCTTCTCCTACATGTATGGACAATATCGTGATTCCCAACTGCGGCATTGCGCTTTTCTTTAGGGGTTCGATGTTCAATACCGTTGCCGTAGTTAGTCCGCCAAATCAGCAACACCATGGACCCTATCACACACAGAGCGCACGTTCCCTGTTTGCGCCGGCGTGCACCTTAAAGCAGATGAGCTTGATGCAAACAGGGAAAGTGTGCTCCATCTCATTAAGTTCGCAGTCCCCAGGACAGCCGCAAAGTCGGGCTGCCCTGGGGTAGCTCATTCAAGTGACAAAGGGAGTGGCTTTGAGGCAGCCGCTCCCTGTTTCACTGTGCGGGCAGCAACCCACCTGCACTTTAAAGAGGGAAGAGAGATGCCCTCACAGGCAGGTGCAGTGAGTGACTGCACCTACCTGCAAGAGGATGTCTGGGGGGTTCATATGACTACCTTTCATCCCCCCAGAGGGCTGCCATCAGGGGGTGTCTCTGCACCCGCATCAATAGTGCGGTGTGGGCACAGAGGCAAAGGGATTCCCTCATTTGCATGGGGCAAGCCCCCATGCAAACGAGGAAGCACAGTTTGGTGATAGTGCTGGTGCTATATGTGCACCAGCGCTATCTATATGACAGAAAGGGCCGCACAAGCATCAGCCGCCCTTTCTGTAATGCCAAAGTGCCCCGGGGCACACAAACAGGGCCAGACTGAGAACCAAAACCGGCCCTGGCAAAGTGCTCAGCCGGCCCCCTGGGGGTGCGACCGAGCTCTTTGCCGTGGCCGGTTATCGGCCGATTTTGTTACAGGGCCGATTTTGCAGCTATGCTGCAAAAACGTCCCTGTAACAAAAACGGCCCCCAGCGACCCAAAAACGACCCCACCCTTGCGGCGCACCGGGGGATTGCCCGGTGCCCGCAACGGCCAGTCCGGGCCTGCACACAAATCGGGCATACATGACCGTTGTGCCCCTTGTGCACTTTCCAATACGGCCCCAGGGGTGCCCTCGAGGTTCGAAGTACAATACCGATTGTTAAAGGCCCTCACCCTCATTATAGGCCCTCACCGCTCGGGTTCAGGGCCTTTAACGACTGGTATAACCTCGGCAGCGGGCTACAAGGCTATAGTCTAAACGTTTTTCATGTTTCCTATACTTCCATACAAATTGAGGTATCTTTGTTCACAACATTTCTCTAACCAATTCTGTCAGAAAAATCAACATATTCGAGGTTTCTATGTATTTCATATTGCTTTTAGGTCCCAAGCTGATTCTATATTTTTGTTTTTACATTATTTGCACTGTGGAGATAACAGACTAAAATGAAAGTGTTTCTGCCTGGATGAAAATCATAAAATAGTTTTTTAATGGTTACAACACCGTTGGCTACAGAATGTTTCTCCTGATGCACTCTTGTTATGATTTTTTTTAACAACCTGCATAATACCATATCTGGGATTGAGCACTGCATTATTTACACTGCTATCCCAAGATCCGTATGAATACGTCTATAAATCTAATTAGAAGAAAAAACAAATAACAAACTCCTCAAAATATATCTCTATTTAACCATGTTAAAAGCTTGGACCTTACCTTCTTCGAAGTTATTTTCCATTACCTTGCTACTTGGGAAGTGCATTTCACAGTCCAAAACTGCATTAAAAATGCATTACAGTATGCATAAAACATTTTTAGGCAACCATTGTAATTCAAAAACAGGTCATGCACAACAATATGATAAAATGCAAATCTGCGATGATTGTACCTGGGACAGAGGGGGTTTCCAACAGGACAACAATCAACCACATATTGATCAAGACAGGCATCTACATTCATCCGTCGATATCCTGGCACCCTCCAGCCAATCCATATACTCTTCAATCACAGACTATCTTTTGGTGTTTCATTTTTCAATGTAGAATACATTTTTACAGACAGGACCATAAATATTCACTCTACCAAACTAATGTGCACATGGGAAAAAGGAAAGAAACAACCTAACCTGATGGTCACGCAGCCCACACTCCATGAATCAGAAACACAAAAAGAGTCATCATTACAGTCTTCTAGATCAGATACACGTATCTTTAAATGAATATCAAAACAGTACCCTTCAATACAATATACTAGTGCTGAATGCAATATTTTCAAACTGCAGCCCCAGTTAGTCTCCCATGTCAGCCTCACCGGGGGTGCCCCACCTACTTGGAGTCTTTCATATTGGAGCACAGCTATTAGGGTCACCAAATCATATGCCAAAGACAAAACAAGGGATGCACTTTAAAAGTAACACAAGCGATTAGGCTACAATAAGTAATAGTTGCAAAGTGAACATCTTTACTTAAAAAAAAGAGTATTATTCCACATGGACCAAGGGCTTGATTTAGAGTTTACCAGAGTGGGAACTCCATCACAGACTCAACAGAGTACCATGTCTGCCAAACTAAAGTTCTACTGCCTCCTTTAGATTTGGGCACAAGTATGTTAGCGGCAGACTGTATTAGATCTCAGCCACTGACACACACCACCAATAAAGTAAGGGCCATCAGAGGTTTGGCCATTTCACCACGTGGGCAGTCATATGGCCAAATTTCCCTGTCTGTCATCAGCAGCTAAAATTTTGTGGTAAGGGGCAGTGAAACCTTATAAATGACCCCTGCGCCAAGGGAGAAATCTTCCAGGGTGAGGGAGTCTTTGGGTTTTTTATTCTCAAAAAAGGAAATCCCTCTCTTGGATTTTGTTTTTGAAAATAAAAAAATACTGAATGTTTGCCATGTGACTCCATCAAACTTTCAATGCATTGACAGTAACCACCATACCAGCAGTTCCTGCTAATGCAAGAGATATCTGTTGGGCTGGTGGGCATGTCTATATTTTGTGGGTGTATACTCCCTCAGGGTGAGGGAGTACTTACTCTATCGCCCTGATGGAGTAAATCCAATCCAACAAACTCAAAATCAGATCTCAAATGTTTAAAATTCTTGTTACATATTTCCTTGTCTCCAATGGAATCAACATTTTTCTGGATGTTCGCAGATATTTAAAGATGTTAGTAACCATCTCCACCAATTCACTAATGAATGACAGACAGGCATGCCAACCAGCTGGTAGCTCAGTGGAGCGGAGTGGTTATACATTCCACTTTCAGAGACTCGTAGACAAACTCTGCAAGTGGTAGAATTCATGAACCACAAAGCAACTGCAAAACCTTGTACATCTTCAGGTTTGCAGACACTGCCCTTTCCTGGATGTCATCTACTAGCATTAGCACTTCATCAGTTTTCCTTGTCGTGGAAGTTCACCTCCACCTGGCTTGGAAGGCTGTGCCTTAGTCATTGCTAATCAAGCCTATGGAAGAACTGTTAGGGATCCAGATATAGGTATAGTGAGTGAGACCAATGCTATCCTCACAGCTTTTCAAACATTTGATCAATTATCATTTAGTGGGTCTAACTCTGGAACAGTTGTCGGCGGACAAGAGTGACAGACTGAATGAGCCAATCACTATGAAGGAACTAATAAATGCCATAGATCATCTCCCTTCCGGCAAAGCGGTGGGCCCTGAATTAATTCCAGGGGAGTTCTATAAAAAGTTTAAAAGCCAGCTTTCGGCTTTGATGCTGGAGGTATTTAAAAGAGCTCAACTAGAGCTACCCACTCCAAACTCCGCGAAAAGTGCCACTATTATAGTTTTCACTAAAAAAGGCAAACCAGCCAAGGAACTAGGATCATATCGGCCAATCACCTTGCTTAACAGTGATATCAAAATATATTCTAAAATTTTGGCTAATAGGCTAGCTGCAGTTATTGGGAAATTAGTCTCACCCGTACAACACGGGTTTGTACCTGGAAGGGGTACGACAGAACATATTAGACGCATAATTACATTGTTTGACTACACAAAGGTTACAGGAGACTCTATGGCTGCTATATTTCTGGACGCTGAAAAAGCCTTTGATAGGCTCTCCTGGCCCTTTTTGTGGACAATTACGGAAAGACAAGGCTTGGGCAAGGGCTTTATCGGTGCTATTGGGTGCATGTATCAGGAACCCGTGGCTAGGATTACAGCAATGGGTGCAACATCAGACTTAATTAAAATTATGCGTGGTACTCGGCAAGGGTGTCCTTGATCTCCACTTTTATTCGCACTGTATATAGATCCCTTAATCAGGAAAATTGTTGAGAACAATAAGATACAGGCGGTTCAAACTCTGGGTGGAGAGTCTAAGATTTTAGCATATGCAGATGACCTCGCCATAACGACAGTTAGCCCAACAGATGCAATATTGGAGGTAGAAAGGGAGGCAAAAAGCTTGGGTAAAATCTCAGGCTTTTTTCTGAATAAAGACAAGACAATTATTGTTAAAATCCTCAGTCAGACCTGATTGATACACAAGTAGTGGGAAATGCTAGATATTTATGGGTTGAGATCTTCGCTAACGTGGACGAAATCGTACACATTAATTTGGAGCCCTTGTTAATCAAAACCAAAGTGGATTTTAACTGAATGAATAGCCTACACCTTACACTGCTGAAAAGGTGCAATGTTATTAAAATGTTGTTTCTACCCAGAATCTTATATTTTTTTAGAGCCATCCCAATTGAAATTAATAAAGTCTGGTTTTCTGCTTTTAACCAAATAATCTCTAAATTCCTGTGGGCTGGGAAACGCCCTCGTAGAGCACTAAAATATATTACCTTACCAAAAGACCGGGGAGAGTGGTCTGTCCCTAATCTCCAGTTATATTACTGGGCAGAAAATCTACAAAAGATGACGGAACTGCTGGGGAAAGGGACGGCCGATACTCTGGAGGTAGTATATCCCTCAATCTACAGGTTAGTACTCGGGGAAGAGGTCCATGGGTGCTTGATGCGGTAAAATTGATTTTGCCTATTTCAAAAGAGTAAAATTTAAGAGTATATTGGGAGCTTTTAAGATATGGACAGCTATCAGGAAAAAGCTTAAATTAAATAGGATACATAGGTATACCCCTATGAAGGATAATAAACTGCTGCCAGAAATATTTCATGATGGCTATATGGAAGTCTGGATGGACATGGGTATTAGGCACATTGGAGATCTTATAATGGATAACACAATACATACCTTTGATACAATGAAGGAAAAATTTGGGATTGGACATAATCATTTTTTAAAATTTCTACAAGTGAGGGATTTTCTATCTAAAAGAGCAATTCAGGGCTATAGAATACCCTTAATGGAGGTGGCATTAGGAGTACAATCAGTTTCAATCTCTAAATTTTATAAGCTACTTAGTAATACTATGGAGGACAAACAAATGAAAGGATTTGAGGTAGATCTTTCACCACAAGTAATTATGTTGGGGGTAAGCAATCAGGTAATGACAGATTCAAATAGGACTCCGCTCTTCTCTATGATGGCAGTATTTAGGCTTTGCTTGGCTATGGTTTGGCTGGATAAAGAACGTCCATCAGTTCATTGCTGGCTGGGGAAACTGACAGTTTTGTGTTGCTGGGAAACAGCAATATATGTACGTAGAGGTATGAGAGGCAAGAAAAGGGGACTTGAAATTTGGGCTCCAATAACTAACTGGATTAATGAGACCATAACTGGTGTTTAAAAACCAAGCTCTAGCTGAGACATAGAGGCATATTCCAAATGGAAATAGTTTTTTTTTCTGTTGTTTTTTTTTTTTTAATATGTTACTGTAAGGCTTAGAATACACATTAGCTTAAATTAAGTTAACTGGATGTTCCTGTGGTTTTGGGAAGAGGATGGGGGGAGCTAGGGGGTGGAGGGGGGTGCAGCTGTAGGAGGAAGGGCTTTAGAGATAAACAATGGACATCCTGCACATACATCTCAAATGTTTTTTTTGCTGGGAATTGTATTGTTGTAAATGTATATATGTGCTGGATGCCTAAATAAAGATACAAAAGGGAAGAACTGTTATGAGCCAAGCAAGAAAATTCAAATGAGAAATTAGTGGCGGTCACATCCTAATTTGCACGGAGGGACTGCCGCTGCCCCTGCGGATGGTCCCTCCACCTCTGGGGTGGCGGATGGACGCAAGTCCGTCTGCCATCCGAATCGGCACCTAAATACGGTCAATAATCATAAACAATAAAACCCATGTATTAGAAAATATTTTAGAGAGGGACTTTGCGCCAGGTTGCAGCATCAACTTTAGATGGAGGCGACATCAGGAAAAAGTGGCTTTTAGCCTTTCGCTCTTTATGTTCCAGCCTCAAACAAGCTGTGATAGGAAATAGCTAGCTCGCTATTTCGTTATGAAAAAACAGATTTGTTGTGAAAACCATCTCTAAAACTCAAGAACCGGCTTGCTTTGTATTGCTTTATATAACATTTTGAGTAGCATTTAGAAATAGCTTGGGGGTGTTAGGACAATATCATCTCAATACCAATGTTAGAATATTTCGTGCTGTTTTCATTTCCCATGACATGTTTCGCAGCATCACTTTTCATTTTCTGTTTGGATACCATTCATATTGTATGCACTAGATTAGAATTTTGAAACAAGCATTTTAAACTATCATGTCCTGCTTTTTAAAAACATCTTTGGGTGGGTTCTTCATTAACGATTGGGCTTGGTGTTCCACTGTGTTTTTACCAGGAAACACTTCCTACACAGTATTGCTCAATAGGTTGCATATGGGTAGCAGTCCAAAAGAATTCGTATTGGCACATCAACTAAGTCCTTGTACCAGGGGATTTTAAATCAACCCCCTGCAGCTTTAGAGGGTACCATCAGAGAATGCATCAGTATTTAAAATGAGGAATCATGAGGTATGGTTTAGAAGCTGATCTAATGTACGAAGGCGGGGGAAGAAGATGGCGGGCTGAGCTCACCACTGAGATTATGCTTTCCCCTACCACTCTCCTAACTCACCTGGGCCAACTGTGAACATCGCGCTGTTGCTCCCAACCCACTGTGATGGCTGCCCTCAGATGCGATCCTCACAGGTTCACGATCGCGGACTCGCTGTGGTAGCAACAATGGACACAGACTATCTGCAGCAACAGGGTCCACCTGATCTTTCCTGGCCTTGGATCACAGACTCCATGCAGTCAACCTTGTGGGCATTTACCCAGCTTACCAGTTCACCCGCAGATGTCTGGCTGAGGCAGGTTGAACTCGTTGCCATGAATCCTTTTGCTTGCCGCTTCATGGAGCAACTGTGAATGACTGTGAACGCAGCGGATTTTGCTTCATGGCAGTTCTGATTGCCCTCGAGGAATTTGACCCTCCAGGTACCCAACCTGATACAGGTGGCAGCTGGTTGATTAGTGCCAGTGCAGTTTCCTGGCTCCTGTATGGATCTTCCTCTCAGCCCCTTTCAATTCTTTTTTGCTGGGGTTGCTGGGGGTGATCTCTGTGGAACAGAGCCATGGCACCCGCACGTCCTGGTGCTACCAGTGTAGGGTGCAACACATGAAATATGGTGAAAGTGAGAGTAGAAATAAGCACTGAAACTGAGCCCAGCCCCCTGGGGCCAGTACAAGAAGATTCTGTGGTTGGGCATCCTATCTTGAGGCTGCTTCTGTCTGGCTCTGCCGTTAACCTGCTCCAAACAACCCCCATAGAGACGGAGATACTTACGGAAGGGGGTGACTCTCTTGGCAGATAGACTAATGGCAATCTCTACAAAAGGTTCAACTACCACCTGCTGAAATTATGCTTCCTTCTTGTGACATGGTCACAGAACTCCCTGAAGACATCACTCTCCAGCCACAAGACTGCAATTTATCTTTTTGTCAAACTATTGGTACCACCAAGGCTGCACTTGCTGTCCCAGGCCACAATGATCTCAATGCGAGTACTTCAGGGGAAGGGGGGGGGGAGGGGGTATTCAAGTGCCTTAGCTGGTGAGACAGACACTGTTACCGTATTTAACTGCAACCAGACTGCAATTATACTACCCATTTTCCCCTCCGATCAGCAGGATGGGGTCTCTCCTGTGTGCACACTCGCTCCCACTCAGCCATCTGATATACCTGTTATAACACCCATACTTTCTCCTCCAATAACAACTAGTCATACTGAATCAGGCTGTGCTGAACACAATATGGGCTTACCAGCAATTAGCATGGAGGAGAGGAGTGGGGAACATGCAGCTGGTAGCGGCTATGCTGTTACAACGACACATCATAAGGAACCCTCAATTTGGCACGACTAAGATAGCACAGGGAAGACTAGGAGTAGTAAGTAGTAAGTAAGTAAGTAGTAATTCTTTATTTAGATATAAAAAACATATCTTTAAAGGATTGCATGAATCACATTGTGTACAGTTTTATAGGTAAAAGATGATAAAAGAATAAAATGTACAGTAAGTATGTTAGTTAAAAACCTTTCAGTTTGTAAATTAACTCTCCCCGTTATTGCAAGGTCTATTAAAGAGCAGGTTCCTTCTTAGCAATCAGCTATATGGCCTCAGAAATGTCCATTTTATCTAGATTGCGATAAGCGTGCTGAATAAATTTGGACAGGTTTATATTTAAAACAATGTTATCTGGGGACAGAGCAGCGATAATGGCGTGCCTGCAGATCCGAATACCAAGCCTGTTCCATTCTGGCTTGAGCAGGCATCGGCGCTGGAGATTGAATGAGGGACAGATGCAGAGCACGTGCAAGATTGTTTCTGTTGCTGACCCGCATCCTCTGCATGTTGTGTCTTCCTTCTTGCGACGCCAGGTGGGAAGATTTTGGAGAAAGCGCCAATCTCCCAATCTTAGGGCAATCAGACAGCGCTTTAGATAAAGTGCAAATGTCGTGGAGAGGTAGACCGCAGGGGTCAATCGTTTGTAGGAATTAACTACCGCCCAGGAGTGACTGCGTTTCGTGACAAGAGCTTTGTCTGAAGCCAGAGATTTCAGTCTTACGCTTTTTTTGATTATGGTTTTAAATACAGTCTGACTGGGGTTGAGGGCCCGAAGATCGGCAGCTGACATTTGATGAATGTAGTCATTCAAAAGGCGCCCGAATGTTCCCCCTGGATTGGTCTCGTTTATTTATTTCCATATTAGGGATTCTAGCGTGTCTGGTTCGGCCTGTCTTAATTTGTGACATAGCTTAAGGTAAGTACCGACGTTAGAGGCTTCATAGTTGGTTAATCCCAGCTCTAGTCTAATCTGAGCAGGGGAGGCAATGCTCAGTAAATGAAGTACCTTCCTATAGATTTTGGTTGTATATTTATTAAGGGCAGTATTCATTTTGCCTTTAAAGATCTCTATGCCATAAGAAAGTGTTGGCCCGATTTTTGCTCTGAGAACTTCTAATAAAGGGGCAAAGGTTGGGCCTGAGAGTTTCTTTGATAACTTGGCTAAGGATACCACTAAAGCCGTAGTTTTAGCTGCAATCGCACTGCTTTGCTTTGAGAAGCTGCCCCTTGCGTCCAGATAGATGCCTAAATATTTATATGACTGGCCAATCGAAAGGCTTGTATTGTTAATTGACCAGCCACCGCCACTATGGTGTTTCTTGCCAAATGGGACTATCAGGGTTTTCTCCATGTTGATTTCTAGCTGGTTGTCAGACGTGTATTGTGATAATTCAACAAGGAGCCTTTGTAACCCTACTTTAGTGAGGCTGAACAAGGCCAAATCGTCGGCGTATAAAAGGTTACATAATGCCGCACCTCCTATTTTGGGTGGATGGCTATTTACCTTGTCTAGAGTGCTTGACAGGTCGGCTATAAATAGGTTAAAGAGGAGAGGGGCCAGCACGCAACCCTGCTTTACACCGCGTGAAGTCATGATTTTTCGCGAGAGATGCGAGCCGGACCCTAGCTTCACTCGGACCCATGTATCAGAGTAGAGTTGAATAATTGGGTTCAATATTTCATTTGGAATGCCCCACTGAGTCAGTTTTTTCCAAAGGGCTGCCCTGGGCACTCTATCGAACGCTGCTTTAAAATCGACAAAGCAGCAGAAGACCATCCTGTTTGTTGATAAAGCTTTGTCGATTATGGTGGAAACTGCCAGTAAATTTGTCATAGTTCCTGAATTGGCAACAAACCCTGTCTGGTTTAGAGGAATCAGATTATGGTCCTTTACCCATTGCCTTAGATCCTCCAGAATGAGTCCTGCAAAATGTTTTGCCTCTATGTCCAGTAGGGCAATTAGTCTATAGTTGTTGGGCATAGCTCGAGAGCCAGATTTGTAGATGGGATGAATTATTGCGCCCCGCCATGAGTCCGGGATTGTCATTGTTCGCAAGGTGTAGTTAAAAAGATTCAGTAACACCATGGACCAAAAAGGAATGTCCGATTTAAATAGCCTTTGTGGCAGGCCATTGGGGCCTGGTGCTCCATCTTGTCTCCCTTGTGTCACTACTTTGGTGACTTGTTCCTCTGTTAATGCGTATACAGGGGTAAGTCCCTGATTTGTATCCAAAGAGATGTCCAGTGAGTCGTCTTCTGTAGTCCCGCGTCCCATGGATGGTCTGGAACTATCATGGTTATTTTGTGCCTGGAAGTGATCTGTTAGATATGTTACCCATTCTGCTTCCTGGATATTTGCAGAGCCAGAGTTTGTCAGGTTTAGGGACCAAAATTTCCTTGTGTTTTTTTTGCTTGCTTTCCCACACCAATTTTATCCAGTATTGGTTTTCCTGAGCCTGTTTCTCTTGGGAGACTGCCCTCCTGAATGCTTTTTGGGCATGATGATATGTGGCAAGGAAGGCGCTGTTCCGAGGAAATTTTAAAATCAACCTCAGTGCGGTGTTCCTTGCTCTCTTTAGTGGTTTAATGACGGCTGAGGTCCCGGCCCCTACTGGAGGCAAACGATTTGAGCTCTGAGCAGTCGCAGGATATGAGTTGATCAAGTGGAGGCACAACTGCGACCATTTCCATATCGGGTTGGCTTCTTTGTCAAGACTGCCTGTTATGTAGTCCTTGCTTGCTTTTAGAACACTCTGACTGTTGGTTTCATTCCATTTAAGTCGCTTGATTTTCCGTGTGAATTCCGTTGTAAGTTGAGGGAGCCGCTTTGTGAAGTTCCGGGTTTGCGGTAAAAGTGATGACCTGGGGCCTATGGTCGCTTTCGGACCGTGGGTGGATGCAGAAACAGTTCAATTTGAACAGTAGTTCAAAATTGCAGATGGTGAAATCTAAGTAAGATTTTTTTTCTTCCGTTCGACCAGGTCCAGTTTGGGGGTGAATCGCTTGTTGTCCTTCCGTTCACTACTAGGTAGCCTGCGTTATAGAATCTCGTCACGGAGAGCTCACCTAATATGTTTGGGGCTTGCTTCAAGGGTTTGGATTGAGTCAGAGCCTCAATAATATTAGTCATATCCGGCCCTTCCGTGTCTGCTGCAATCCCCTGGAAAAGATTTGTGTTGAAGTCTCCCGTAAAGATGCGGTCCGAGTTGGGATATTCAGTAGCAATGTCATTCATGATTTTGCACAGTTGGACCAGGTGGTCTTTTTTTGTACGGGTGCAGGGGTTAATATACACATTGACAAGGAGAATTGGACGCTGCCTCCCAAAGGGATTGATTTTAACCCCAAGTAACCAGTCTTCTTTAAGGGAGATTTGACCGAGAGCGCCTTTTAAGTTATTTGTGACGTATATGGACAGGCCGCCTTTAGGGTGGCCAAATCGGTTGTCCCTGATAGCTGGTTTCCAGAACTCGATATATCCTTCTATGGGGCGGCCCTCTGTCGCCCAAGTTTCCTGTAGGGCGATTGCTGTGTGTTTGCACAGAAAAGCCATAGTGTCTTCGTTTGAAGTTTTTTGATGGAGTCCACTGATATTCCATGAGCATAGTGAGAATGGAGACTGTCCCTGTTTGGTATATTTTTTGTGCCATGCATCTGCCGCTGAAAGGGGTTTTCTGTCCGGATTGTGTATTTCTGCAAGTGTTTCCCCCGCTGGTGGTCAGTTTAAATGTTTTGATGACAGGATTGCTGGCAGCCACTCCCAGCTGTAATTGGATTCTTCGTTGACCCCAGCTTTTTCGGGCCCTTTTGGTTTGACGACGGCCCCTGAAGCGTTTTTTAAGACCGAGTAGGGTCTTGCGCCTCCTGTTGTTTTGGATGTTGACAGGTAGCTGGGTGAAGTCGGCCTTGTCAACAGGGTGGTGGGATACCCGGGGATGGAATAAGGATACACTCTAATTCCCCAGTTCCGCAGTGTCGGCTTCTGTTCAAGAAAAGCTCCTACCCAGCTGGGCGATGAGAAAGTCACCACGGTAGCCTCAGAGGGTTGATTACCTCGGGGGGCGAGGAATTCGATGGATTCAATATTGTTCGTGGCCAGTCCAGCTAGACCCGGGATTCCTTCTGCTAATTTTAACAGATTAGATCTGTTTAGAATGTCGTGCCGACCTTTTGATTTATATTCAGGGGCCAGTAGAATCTGATGGCAAGGTGGATCAATGTTGGTTGACTCCGGGGCACCTGTGGGCTTAATCTTAGAGTTTTCGACTGTCCTGTCTAGATTGGTTTCATATATCTGTTGTGACAGTCGTTGTGGAGCCCTCGACAGGTGTGAATTTTGACTGGTAGCGGCTTTAGGGTCGTTACAAATAGTTTTGGAATAATTGATTCTTGGCTTTGCGTTTTCTTTTTCCGGGGGAGTGAGAGCCATCGATGGGCTGGCGTTTCCTGATGTCGTCTCTGGTGACGTCCTAGGCCCTGTTGCACTTGCCGTATCTGTGCTCACCCTTAAGGTTTCTATGTCGACCCCGCCCACGGCTGTTTCTGGAGCCATTGTTTGATGCTTCGGGCCTTTGGGCTGTTTGCGGATTCTTGGGTGGGTTTTTCCGGAGTGACCCCCTTGAGGGTGGTTGTTTGCACTGCGACATTGTTTATGACGGGGGGTCTTTTGTTTTCAGCTTTTTTAAAGATAGGGAAGAGTTTCTGGTGGGCAGTGTTGGTGTTTATCCTTAGTTTATTTCTGGCTTTGCGCTGGCGTTTGCGCTCTCTTTTGCTGCATGGTAAAACTGACTCCGAGTGGGCCACCGCTATTAGGTCGCTTTGAGTAATGGAGCTGTATGTTTGCACAGGCTCGAGATGATCTTGCATGGTGATGGGACAGGTTGGCGGCGATGACGGGCCGTTTTCTGCCATTAGGTTTGATTTTGTGTGGGCACCCTGAGAGTGACTGTTCAGCTTCAATTGGCCAGTGATTGTTCCTACATTTGAAGCCTCGCCTTCTTTTAGGTTTAAGTTCTGCTTAACAGGAGGTTCAATAGGTTTAAGGTGATCTTGCCGTGAGGGGGATAACGGGGGGGATGACGGTATAGTAGAAACGTTTCCCCCTCTCAACAGCTTCACTTCCCTTATGACTGTGGTTAGGCATTCTGGGAGAAGAGAAAGAGAATCTATAATTGGGGAACAACAGCAGGTTGATTCGACGAGGTTCGTGGAGGCTTGCGCCCGTAAAATTAGGGCATTGAGTTTATCCAATTTACTGTCGATCCCAGACGTGAATAGGGCCAGAGTGTTTAATAAGTCGACCTGCACCTCAAGTTTTATTGAATGGTAATTTAGTGCATTAACTGTTTGCTGCAGGGTTTGTAAAAGTTGTGGCCAAGCACTAGTCCCGATGTTTTCTTCGGTGTTTTGTTTTTCGTTTGGGATCGGACTGGACCTGGGTGAATTATCAGACGTCTTAAAAAAAAGGGACAGGTCCGTCATAAACTGATCGTTCTGAGTGGGCAATGCTGGCTGGCTGTGCTGTGTATCCTTTGTGTGTCCAGGTGGCGAGAAAATCATGTACGGGGAGCTCAGAGCTAGTGGTGCTGTTGGTGCTATTGTGAAGATTGTTGTTTGTGAGGTTGGGGACTGTTGACTGCTATTGGAGTGCTCGGCGTTGGCTTGCCTGTGAATTAGTGCCGTCGTTATTTGATGAAGGGAGGCCACAAGAGGCGTGGTGGTGGTCGTGGCCGCTGCGTTAGTTGCCGTGGGTTGAGGCGGCATTGCTTGGGCCTCAGTTGGGCACATAGGACTCTCCAATTCGGTTTGTGGCGCTTGAGAAGGCGAGCGGTCCTCTACTGGAGACACTGAAAGCGTGTCAAATGGAAGGTGATCAAGTTGAGAGTTTTTACTATTTTGGACGTTGCAGGAGGGCCCAAATATATAAACATCTGGTGGCTCGATTGCCCGCGCGATGTCAGGTGCCCGATGGTGCGCCGGGGCCAAGTTATGCGACCCGGGTTGGGCCAAGTTAATCGGGCCTGGCTGCACCAGAGGAGTGGTGGTTGGTGCCTCCGAAGACTGCGCTCTTAGTTGGGGTGATTCCACAAACTTAGATGACGTTTTTTTAAAGAAATCCCGTATGTTTAACGGTTTTTGAGTATTTAAAGTGTAGCCGAGGTTAACTGTTACCTCTGCAGCGTCAGGTTGTGTCGCTTTCCTTTTTTTGGGTGCTGTGTACTTTCTCACTTTTCCTGATCTCAGGGTCCCCGGAGGCCTGGGCTAGGGCTCTTCTTGTTTCTCACGGCCCAACACCAGTAGTTTTTGTTACAACTTTATTACACCAGCAATTTTTTCAGAGTAATATCTTCTGATTTCTAGCTTTCTAGCTTTGTGGTATTATGTGCAGGTTTAGACGTTGGGTGTGAGGCGTTAGGCGTTGGGGTGGGGTGTCTGTGTTGGTGTATGGCACCCCCTGCTCACCTCGTTAGTGGTGCTGTTCGTTTGGGTGCCCGGTGTACCAGGCTCACCACTCGCTGTTCTCTCTTCTCCCACCTGAGTTGCGGGTCTAATACCGCTCTCTCCCGTGGTCCGGCTACGGGTCTCAGGTGGGCGTGGCTCCCACTGCTCACTGCTCACGGCTCCAGGCGAGTCTCCCCCGGTGGGTCTCCCCCGCAGGTCTCCACCGCAGTCCGCACCCTGCTGAGACCCTGCTGCGGCCGCGGGACTCCGGCCGCGGTGTGTCCCGCTTTTTCCGCTTTTGCGCCCTGCTGCGGCCGCGGGTCTCCGGCCGCGGTGTGTCCCGCTTTTTCCGCTTCTGCGCCCTGCTGCGGCCGCGGGTCTCTGGCCGCGGGTCTCCGGCCGCGGGTCTTTGACCGTGGTATGTCCCGCTTCTTCCGCTTCTTCCGCTTCTGCGGCTCACCTCGGTTGTCGGCAGCTTGCAGAGGTCAAGTTGGACCCGGGGCGGGAGCTGGATGGGCGGGCGGTATAGCCGGCAATGGCTGCTGCTGCAGCTCTGCTCTGCGCCGTGAGCTGTGAGCTGAATGGGCGTAACGGATCAGGATCTGTAAGAAAGCTCAAGGGGGCTTCCAAAAAAAACACCAGCAGAAAAGTCTGCGCCACTGCAAGGGAGAGGGCCTGCCCTTAGCAGTGATCCCAAAAGCAGTCCTTTACACGATTGGGTGATGTCAAATGGAGAGATTAAAGCATTAATTACGATACTGCTGTCCGTTCATGCTTACGAGAAAATGGAGACTAATGCAAAAATAGATAAGCAAGGAAAGCATGGTCACCATAATAAACCAACTTCTGGTGTCTCGTGCTGCTATGAAGACCCAGATTCATCTGAGGATAGCCCCAAGTCTCCAAACAACGTTCCTAATGATATTCCTTGTCACCATACAGTCTCAGAAGTCTTAGACATTTCACAATGCCCCCTTTCTGTGGTTCACTAGCAGGCGCCTTCACATCTTGCAGCTTTTACAAGAACAGCGAGCAGAGGCTTTGACCAAGTCAGGGAGGACAGTACCACTATTCAGCAATAACTTTCTGAGGTTGCCAGCAAGGTCTCCACCCATTCTACAGATTTGTCTGAGCTCCCACAACGTGTATTCAACATAGAAGATGCCGGAGCTGCTGCAAAAAAGACTAGCGAGGGTCATGATCAGCATCTGGATCAAATTCAATTCAAGATCGAGGACTTGGAAAACCATCAGAGACAGAATAACCTGCATTTTTGTGGCATACCAGAGGGAAGAGAGGGTGATGACACCCGACAATTCACTGTGAAACCTTTTGATAGTGCATTTCCGGTTCTGTCAGACTGGGACATGGATTTGCAAATTCAAAGGGCATACCGCCTCCCCCTCAGTCGGTCCAACAAAAACATGTTCTCCAGCTCCAACTCTAGGCAAATAAATGCAAGACCAACTTTGATCCACATTGGTAATTTTTTACTTTAGACAGGAAATTTCAACCAAAGCATATCCATCTTCTCCAGAGGCGATCCAGTCTATGGTACTCACTGTTCATTCAGATTTTTGCAACTCTACTATGGAAAGACGTTGGAAACTCAAGCAAATAATTGATCCCTTGAAAGCTGCTCGAGCTCAGGTCTTTCTCAAAGAGCCATCTAGGCTCAAGATCATCAAAAGTGGACAAACACAGTTTTGCTTTTATGATCACGATGCATCCCAGATCCTCAAAACCCTGAAGAAGTGAGGGTCCTAGACTGTACCAATCTCTCACTGTCCTTTTACAGTAAGGGAAGCTCTCTCTTCTCTTTTTTTCTACCTCTTCTTTGGCTCTCTACTTGATAGGCTGATATGCTCTTGTTGTTAGAAGGGAGCTATAGTCATCTTCTTCACTTTCTTTCATCATTTTATAATTCATCTGGGGCGGTGGCTTGGTTGCACGGCATGGGATGGTCTTTGGGAGAGCTGGGGGAGAGGGATCTGCTCTCATGGCTGCCAATTCCAGCGGCAAACCTGGTCTAGGGATGATTCCCCAAGCCTGAGCTAGTTGGGTGGGTTTTTCTGTGGGGGATTTGGGTGGGGGTGGGATGTTTGGGGCTGGTCCCCGGGGGTAAAATTAGTCAGAATGGTTGAGCAGTATTATGTATTTCTGAATATGTGGGACAGTCGGTGCAACAGAAAGACACTTTTAAGCTGATTACTTCATATTTTACAAATGGGTAGATTTACCTGTCTATGTTGGAATGTGTAAGGTCTTAACTTTACTAGCAACTGACATTTAGTTCATGAAGAAATAAGAATGTATAAGCCCAGAGGATCTTCTTTACAGAACCTCACCTCGCCTATAAGGATCGAGCACTACTAAACTATTTAGGTTATAACACCATTGTATTTGCTTCCAAGCAGACTCCATCTGGGGGGGTGACCATTCTTGCAGATAAGAAGCTAGAATATAAGGTACTTAAAACAGCTGCTGGTCTGAGAGGCAGATGGGCCATAGCCCAACTATCCCTTTTTGGATCTAAAACTGTGATTTGCACAGTTAATGGTCCAAACATGGACGAACCTGGTTTGATTGATGGCTTAACATTACAAATATTGGACTGGCCTCGTGGCATCTTAGTTATGGGTGACTTTAACTGCGTCCTTGTCTATAGTATTGACACCACAAATCATGGTGCTACACCTCAGACAGTGAAAACACAGGCCTTTATTTAAGAGCTGGCCCGTTTGCATCAGCCGACAGACACTTGGAGGCCCTTACATCCGAGGAGCCAGTCTTCCCCCTCCTCTGCACCCCATCGATAATACTCCAGGATCAATATTATTTTTGCTGGTCGTAACCTCCTACAAGATGCAGTCATGGAAGCATGCCCTAAGGTATTTTCTGATCATAACCCCATATTTGTATAGGATGAGTGATGATGTCGGGCAGAGGCATCTTTTATCTATAATTATCATAACTGCCAGGCTATGTACAGCAAGAGCTTGTATCTCCCACATTCCTCCCAGTGCAACCGAATGGTGGATTAACCTCCAGCAAACTTATGACTTAGAATTTTCATTGGCTAAATCCAGGGGATTCCAATCCATCAAAAAATTTGACTGCATCTGGGGAATATTTATTTGGGACTCCTATATGAATACAAACCTGGGGAATGTAACCTAACCTGTTTCATCTTTAGGCTCAGATATGAGTCTATTGTACTGATTTTAGCACAATGTCTGGGAAAGGGGTCATATTTTGTATCACAGGCTTTTTTCATGTTGCTTTAGCTTTTTTTTTACGTTATATGTTTTTAACTGTATCTTTGTATATCTGTTCTTTTTACAATTAGGTATTTGAGATGTATTTACGGATGATTGTAAAACCCCAGTTTTAACATGTTTAATACAGTGAATTAGACAGATTTATTTTTGCTTTTTGTATGACCATTTCTGACTAATAAATAAATACGTTGAAAAAAAGAAGAAGCTGATCTTAAATGGTGAGAAGAATGTCCTTTTTGAATGTTTTGGCAAAAAGGGCAGGAGTTCCGTTGTAGCTCTTGTACATCCTGCAGGAGGTTTTAAAGATTACACTCTTCCTTAAAGACAGCCACTGAAGTTGTTTAAGGGAATTATGAGTCTTTTGCAGTTAATTGATAGCTTTAAGAGTAATCCCAAATATGCAGAGTTTGCATAGTCAAAGCACTATTGAACAAAAGCATTGGCCACTTGGATTTTATGAGAAAAACGAAGGCAGGGTAAAATCTATCTTACAAGACATACTTGATGTAAACAGGACTGGGGGACCTTGTAATGCTGAAAATATAATTTAAGGTCTATGTCTAACCAGAAAGCAAGTTATTCTGCTGAAGTGACAGGTTGAAGACAGTCCACTAACTGGAAAGCCATTAAGGTATTGCCCCATTCATTGATATATTGCCAAATAGGCGAATTTCAGAACTATTGGGATTGAGTTTTAAGAAATGTCCTTTCTAAAATGAGATATCGAAGTAAGAATGATCTGAATATCAGTCATTGAAATGATTCCTTCTTCTTTAAGATTGAGAAGGATCAGTGCATCATCAGTGTAAAAATAATTAGTGATGATAAGGTTCTTTAGTTGTTTGGTCATGTTCTGCAAATCATTACTCTCTATACCCATACCTCTACATCCTAAACCCTATACCGTTTAACCTTTATACCCCTCACCCTATATTCCCAAAACCTATACCCTTAATTCCTTATATAATCGTACATTCTTCATGTTGTTCATTAAATTATTGATGTATCATTTTTCTCACACATCCTTATCCTTTAGTCAATCAATTTCACTCAGGTAGCTTATAAACAGTCATAGGATTCCTTAATTCTTGCCTTTTTACACCTAATCTATTTTCAATGTTTCAGCAATATGTCCAATGCCCCGAACCATGTTATTGATAGGTGACAACAGTAGCAAAAAGACAACATGGATTATCATACAGCAACCGGTATCCGACCTCAAAAACACCAATCATGCACATATAAATAGTCCCTTTAACGGAACATGACCATGGACCAAAGGATAAGGATGTGTGAGAAAATGTATATATGAACAATTTAATAAATAACATGGAAGAATGTTTGATTAAATAAAAATGTAATATATGGAAATAACAACAGTTTAAAAGGTGGGGTCTGAAAGCAGAAAAATGACTGGTTATAATCTACCTAAGTGAAATTGATGGATCAAAGGATAAGGATGTGTGAGAAAAATCATATACGACTAATCTAATGAATAACGTGGGAGAATGCACGATTATATAAAATTGTAATAGATGTAAATAACAACAGACCCCGAGGTGGGGTCTAAAAGCATCGGTATGTGTGTGGGCACGAACAGTGCTGTGATCACGTGGGAACAGCACTACTCAGTTGTAACACCTATGGCGATCGCTTCATGTAGTGGACCAATGGAAAAGTTGTGGATTGTTTGCTGTATGCAATATTTGACCTTTCAGATATAATAGTAGATAGAGGTAGCGTTCCAGTGGTTGAAACCCGGACGTAGTGGTATGAGCCTGTGCGTGAAAGGTGCTAAAATCCGATGGGAAGGGTATTACGTAGCCGTAAACTCTATGGGACATCTCATGCAGTCATAAATGAGTATCAGGTAGAACGTTCTAGTCTCTCTTGCCTCACACGCTACTTGGGTATTTTAGGCAGCCATGATAACAATGGTGTTTTGAATGAACTTTTATGAACGCTGAATACGTGCTTCGCTGAATGCCTGAACACGATTGAGAGATTAGGGAATTTGAGGAATGTGCTCTGACAGGACACTAGCCGTAACGATTTGGAGTACTACCTGTTGGTGACTATCATTCTCCAAATATCCGCTTATCCATATAGTTTTGCTTGCATTTCGTATTTCAAAAAGGATTGGTGATGTAGGGACTTTCACAGTGTTCATTTGCCAAGACATGCACACCTAACTGAATATAGTTTCTGTCTCGGTCTTCTAATGTGAACCAATGAATGACTAAAATACATAGATACTAATTTGAGACTCTAACTCAATGTTATTGGTTCATAATGGAGGTACAGTGCAATGAGATAAACAACTTACAAACCTGATAACCTGGGTTATCAATATATATATATATATATATATATATATATATATATATATATATATATATATATATAGTATATATATATATATATATATATATATATATATATATATATATATATATATATTAAGGTTCACAGTTTGCCCCCAAGGCAAGGCGCACTCCCAGTCGGCGTATGTAGGGTCAGGAGAGGTGTCAGGCAAACCGGCGTCTGCAGCGACCTGACGCGTTTCGGGCCAACGCCCTTCATCTGAGGTTGTGCTGCTGCCCAAAGAAAAACCACCATGCTAGGCTTCCAGTGTTCACCCTTTATTTATTAACTGCTGGCAATGCAACTCAGGTGAGTAACAACGCAGTGCATTCTGGGACTGGGAGTCTATAATGTCAATACTACCCAAGTGGGCTGCTGGCAACTTGCGGCAAATGTCCAAATAAATCCATCGGTGAGCCCTCAGCACCTTTCCACAATCAGCCACTCGCCTGTTCAATCCGCTCTGCCATCCAACGAACAGCAGCGGAACCGCTCTCATAAGCGGCGGTGCGCCTCACGGCCGGGCCGGCCGTTAATATTAAGGTTCACAGTTTGCCCCCAAGGCAAGGCGCACTCCCAGTCGGCGTATGTAGGGTCAGGAGAGGTGTCAGGCAAACCGGCGTCTGCAGCGACCTGACGCGTTTCGGGCCAACGCCCTTCATCTGAGGTTGTGCTGCTGCCCAAAGAAAAACCACCATGCTAGGCTTCCAGTGTTCACCCTTTATTTATTAACTGCTGGCAATGCAACTCAGGTGAGTAACAACGCAGTGCATTCTGGGACTGGGAGTCTATAATGTCAATACTACCCAAGTGGGCTGCTGGCAACTTGCGGCAAATGTCCAAATAAATCCATCGGTGAGCCCTCAGCACCTTTCCACAATCAGCCACTCGCCTGTTCAATCCGCTCTGCCATCCAACGAACAGCAGCGGAACCGCTCTCATAAGCGGCGGTGCGCCTCACGGCCGGGCCGGCCGTTAATATTAAGGTTCACAGTTTGCCCCCAAGGCAAGGCGCACTCCCAGTCGGCGTATGTAGGGTCAGGAGAGGTGTCAGGCAAACCGGCGTCTGCAGCGACCTGACGCGTTTCGGGCCAACGCCCTTCATCTGAGGTTGTGCTGCTGCCCAAAGAAAAACCACCATGCTAGGCTTCCAGTGTTCACCCTTTATTTATTAACTGCTGGCAATGCAACTCAGGTGAGTAACAACGCAGTGCATTCTGGGACTGGGAGTCTATAATGTCAATACTACCCAAGTGGGCTGCTGGCAACTTGCGGCAAATGTCCAAATAAATCCATCGGTGAGCCCTCAGCACCTTTCCACAATCAGCCACTCGCCTGTTCAATCCGCTCTGCCATCCAACGAACAGCAGCGGAACCGCTCTCATAAGCGGCGGTGCGCCTCACGGCCTGGCCGGCCGTTAATATTAAGGTTCACAGTTTGCCCCCAAGGCAAGGCGCACTCCCAGTCGGCGTATGTAGGGTCAGGAGAGGTGTCAGGCAAACCGGCGTCTGCAGCGACCTGACGCGTTTCGGGCCAACGCCCTTCATCTGAGGTTGTGCTGCTGCCCAAAGAAAAACCACCATGCTAGGCTTCCAGTGTTCACCCTTTATTTATTAACTGCTGGCAATGCAACTCAGGTGAGTAACAACGCAGTGCATTCTGGGACTGGGAGTCTATAATGTCAATACTACCCAAGTGGGCTGCTGGCAACTTGCGGCAAATGTCCAAATAAATCCATCGGTGAGCCCTCAGCACCTTTCCACAATCAGCCACTCGCCTGTTCAATCCGCTCTGCCATCCAACGAACAGCAGCGGAACCGCTCTCATAAGCGGCGGTGCGCCTCACGGCCGGGCCGGCCGTTAATATTAAGGTTCACAGTTTGCCCCCAAGGCAAGGCGCACTCCCAGTCGGCGTATGTAGGGTCAGGAGAGGTGTCAGGCAAACCGGCGTCTGCAGCGACCTGACGCGTTTCGGGCCAACGCCCTTCATCTGAGGTTGTGCTGCTGCCCAAAGAAAAACCACCATGCTAGGCTTCCAGTGTTCACCCTTTATTTATTAACTGCTGGCAATGCAACTCAGGTGAGTAACAACGCAGTGCATTCTGGGACTGGGAGTCTATAATGTCAATACTACCCAAGTGGGCTGCTGGCAACTTGCGGCAAATGTCCAAATAAATCCATCGGTGAGCCCTCAGCACCTTTCCACAATCAGCCACTCGCCTGTTCAATCCGCTCTGCCATCCAACGAACAGCAGCGGAACCGCTCTCATAAGCGGCGGTGCGCCTCACGGCCGGGCCGGCCGTTAATATTAAGGTTCACAGTTTGCCCCCAAGGCAAGGCGCACTCCCAGTCGGCGTATGTAGGGTCAGGAGAGGTGTCAGGCAAACCGGCGTCTGCAGCGACCTGACGCGTTTCGGGCCAACGCCCTTCATCTGAGGTTGTGCTGCTGCCCAAAGAAAAACCACCATGCTAGGCTTCCAGTGTTCACCCTTTATTTATTAACTGCTGGCAATGCAACTCAGGTGAGTAACAACGCAGTGCATTCTGGGACTGGGAGTCTATAATGTCAATACTACCCAAGTGGGCTGCTGGCAACTTGCGGCAAATGTCCAAATAAATCCATCGGTGAGCCCTCAGCACCTTTCCACAATCAGCCACTCGCCTGTTCAATCCGCTCTGCCATCCAACGAACAGCAGCGGAACCGCTCTCATAAGCGGCGGTGCGCCTCACGGCCGGGCCGGCCGTTAATATTAAGGTTCACAGTTTGCCCCCAAGGCAAGGCGCACTCCCAGTCGGCGTATATAGGGTCAGGAGAGGTGTCAGGCAAACCGGCGTCTGCAGCGACCTGACGCGTTTCGGGCCAACGCCCTTCATCTGAGGTTGTGCTGCTGCCCAAAGAAAAACCACCATGCTAGGCTTCCAGTGTTCACCCTTTATTTATTAACTGCTGGCAATGCAACTCAGGTGAGTAACAACGCAGTGCATTCTGGGACTGGGAGTCTATAATGTCAATACTACCCAAGTGGGCTGCTGGCAACTTGCGGCAAATGTCCAAATAAATCCATCGGTGAGCCCTCAGCACCTTTCCACAATCAGCCACTCGCCTGTTCAATCCGCTCTGCCATCCAACGAACAGCAGCGGAACCGCTCTCATAAGCGGCGGTGCGCCTCACGGCCGGGCCGGCCGTTAATATTAAGGTTCACAGTTTGCCCCCAAGGCAAGGCGCACTCCCAGTCGGCGTATGTAGGGTCAGGAGAGGTGTCAGGCAAACCGGCGTCTGCAGCGACCTGACGCGTTTCGGGCCAACGCCCTTCATCTGAGGTTGTGCTGCTGCCCAAAGAAAAACCACCATGCTAGGCTTCCAGTGTTCACCCTTTATTTATTAACTGCTGGCAATGCAACTCAGGTGAGTAACAACGCAGTGCATTCTGGGACTGGGAGTCTATAATGTCAATACTACCCAAGTGGGCTGCTGGCAACTTGCGGCAAATGTCCAAATAAATCCATCGGTGAGCCCTCAGCACCTTTCCACAATCAGCCACTCGCCTGTTCAATCCGCTCTGCCATCCAACGAACAGCAGCGGAACCGCTCTCATAAGCGGCGGTGCGCCTCACGGCCGGGCCGGCCGTTAATATTAAGGTTCACAGTTTGCCCCCAAGGCAAGGCGCACTCCCAGTCGGCGTATGTAGGGTCAGGAGAGGTGTCAGGCAAACCGGCGTCTGCAGCGACCTGACGCGTTTCGGGCCAACGCCCTTCATCTGAGGTTGTGCTGCTGCCCAAAGAAAAACCACCATGCTAGGCTTCCAGTGTTCACCCTTTATTTATTAACTGCTGGCAATGCAACTCAGGTGAGTAACAACGCAGTGCATTCTGGGACTGGGAGTCTATAATGTCAATACTACCCAAGTGGGCTGCTGGCAACTTGCGGCAAATGTCCAAATAAATCCATCGGTGAGCCCTCAGCACCTTTCCACAATCAGCCACTCGCCTGTTCAATCCGCTCTGCCATCCAACGAACAGCAGCGGAACCGCTCTCATAAGCGGCGGTGCGCCTCACGGCCGGGCCGGCCGTTAATATTAAGGTTCACAGTTTGCCCCCAAGGCAAGGCGCACTCCCAGTCGGCGTATGTAGGGTCAGGAGAGGTGTCAGGCAAACCGGCGTCTGCAGCGACCTGACGCGTTTCGGGCCAACGCCCTTCATCTGAGGTTGTGCTGCTGCCCAAAGAAAAACCACCATGCTAGGCTTCCAGTGTTCACCCTTTATTTATTAATTGCTGGCAATGCAACTCAGGTGAGTAACAACGCAGTGCATTCTGGGACTGGGAGTCTATAATGTCAATACTACCCAAGTGGGCTGCTGGCAACTTGCGGCAAATGTCCAAATAAATCCATCGGTGAGCCCTCAGCACCTTTCCACAATCAGCCACTCGCCTGTTCAATCCGCTCTGCCATCCAACGAACAGCAGCGGAACCGCTCTCATAAGCGGCGGTGCGCCTCACGGCCGGGCCGGCCGTTAATATTAAGGTTCACAGTTTGCCCCCAAGGCAAGGCGCACTCCCAGTCGGCGTATGTAGGGTCAGGAGAGGTGTCAGGCAAACCGGCGTCTGCAGCGACCTGACGCGTTTCGGGCCAACGCCCTTCATCTGAGGTTGTGCTGCTGCCCAAAGAAAAACCACCATGCTAGGCTTCCAGTGTTCACCCTTTATTTATTAACTGCTGGCAATGCAACTCAGGTGAGTAACAACGCAGTGCATTCTGGGACTGGGAGTCTATAATGTCAATACTACCCAAGTGGGCTGCTGGCAACTTGCGGCAAATGTCCAAATAAATCCATCGGTGAGCCCTCAGCACCTTTCCACAATCAGCCACTCGCCTGTTCAATCCGCTCTGCCATCCAACGAACAGCAGCGGAACCGCTCTCATAAGCGGCGGTGCGCCTCACGGCCGGGCCGGCCGTTAATATTAAGGTTCACAGTTTGCCCCCAAGGCAAGGCGCACTCCCAGTCGGCGTATGTAGGGTCAGGAGAGGTGTCAGGCGGATTGAACAGGCGAGTGGCTGATTGTGGAAAGGTGCTGGGGGGCTCACCGATGGATTTATTTGGACATTTGCCGCAAGTTGCCAGCAGCCCACTTGGGTAGTATTGACATTATAGACTCCCAGTCCCAGAATGCACTGCGTTGTTACTCACCTGAGTTGCATTGCCAGCAGTTAATAAATAAAGGGTGAACACTGGAAGCCTAGCATGGTGGTTTTTCTTTGGGCAGCAGCACAACCTCAGATGAAGGGCGTTGGCCCGAAACGCGTCAGGTCGCTGCAGACGCCGGTTTGCCTGACACCTCTCCTGACCCTACATACGCCGACTGGGAGTGCGCCTTGCCTTGGGGGCAAACTGTGAACCTTAATATATATATATATATATATATATATATATATATATATATATACTATATATATATATATATATATGCGTTTGCGAAGAGGCTCCTTACCGGTGATCCCTCGCTATCAAGGGGTGGCTGGTGTCCGGCGGAGCAAGCCGGAAATAATATCACTCCAAAGAACGACGTTCCGAACCAGCACTTGGGAACAAGAATCACAAGTCACAGGATTAGTCCGTAAATAGTGTAAGGTTTATTAACACCATAAACCCAACGTGACGCGTTTCACGCTCCACAGAGTGTTGTTGTTGTTGTTTCTGTACAGCCTTAGACATAAGAATTGAGAAAAATATATTTCAATGTACCAAAAATGTGAATAATATGCGGCAGCCCTGAAAAACACATTGTTCTGAGGTATGGATATCTCCCACACATCAAGGCGATCGCTGGAGTTCTCTCACACTTCAATATGCATGATTTGAATGCAGTATGGTGTCTAAAATATATTTTGCACTTGGTGGTGCTTGTATGTACTGTTACATCTGGAGTTTAATTGTTTGGCTCACTGTTTTCCCTTTTTCATGCCTGGCAATGGCATACACAATTGTGTGATCCATTTGGTAAATGATAATTGGAGTTCACTTAAGATATTTAATGACAATGTATAGAACTCAGTAGATTGTGCGTACCTACTCTATTATTGGGTAAGTGTGATGGGATATTACAGGTGTTTAGTAGACTGACTGGTGACAGGCTTGATGGTGTTAGATGAATAATGTTGGAGTTTCTAGAACTTCTTTTTATTTCCCTTTTTCTTTTTCCTCACTCACTTTCTCCCACCTTTTTCGGGATAGGCATCATCATTTTATTGGCCTGCCGCTCTTATACCATATCGCTTCGCTTATCTTAAGAGATAGGATGATGGGCAAATTTGGTGTTATTTTGCTTCAGTTGAAGAGAAGTATCTAATTGACACAAACCCTATTGTTGAAGACACTTAGAAAACATCAAAGCTCTTAGTTGCATGGATATGAATGTATTGAGTACAAAAATGAGTAGTATGTTGTGATCCTTTCTCTGAGCTTCAGATATAAGAAAATATGTAACGCTTTCTGAGATACGGATCTACATCGTACCCAACGATATCACATGTCCAATAGGAAAATAATTGTCTGTCTCCCTTATTAGATTGTACTGCTGAAGTGATCTCAATTTTTAAAGAAAAGCGGTCCTGCCACAATTGGTGTATCTTAAATTTAAGTGTTGTATTGTTTTTTTTGTATGTAGTGATTGAATGTAATTTACAGTTTTGTATCTGAAAATAATGTTAGTTATGTTTGCATATGTTTGCAGCCCTGAAGAAGCCTATTGTTGGGTGAAACACGTTGGCTGTGTGGAATTGCTCTGTTTCGGTCAAGAAAACCTTGAATAAAAGAGCCATAACAATCAAGAAACATTCCTCTTGCTTCATCTTTTTCTGTCATTAATGTATCAAATTGTTTTTATATATGCCTTTTCTTAACTTGCCTCTCAACTATTGTTTGAACAAATTAAATTATGAACAGCTTAAGTTGGTGGCTAGCCATTTGAGGTGGGCAAGTTTCAATAGTGTTTATATAAAATTGACAACACACGTGGTGGTGTGGTAAACGGGTCCCCTTGCTGCCTATACTTGTTTAGTCTTACGCCAATATTATTCTACAGTTCTTTGCTTCCACACAGCTAAATATCAATTCCATATGCTATATACTTGTACTTCTTCCTATTACCATTCAACATTCATTTAAAGTCAGACCTATTGGCATTGCCCATGCTTGTTTATCCATTTTTTCCAACACCTTTGATCAAAGTGCTTCTCATTCATTCATTATTGTTTTTTTCGGATATATACTCCATAAAACACATCAACACATTACATACAATTAAAAGATATAGATACATAATGTATGTACCTATATATACAGATACCAAATAAAAAAGCCATAATATAGAAAGCAAATATTTGTGCCGGCAATTCATAATAAAAGTCTCTGCTGCTTTATTCAAACCCAAACAGCATATAGTAATTTAATCAAGCCAAAATCCAGGAAACTGCTAGTATCTAACGGGAATACTCTTGGTGCAGATTAATAATATCTAATACCATACTTAAAACAAAGCAGTCTTATCCACTTCCTTCTTGCAGTTTTATACACTGGATAAAAGAATAAAACATGGTCTATACTCTCAACTGCATCATTACATATTTTACAAATTCCATTTTCACCTAGATTAGACTTTCATTTACATTTGAACCTTTTACAAACATTTTTCCAAATCTAAATCTAATATACAGAGATCTAGCCTGATATGGAAAATTCGAATCCATGTAGGATTAAAAAGAGAATAGATTTATAGACCAGAAATGTATCTGTGAGAATGATGCTTTTCATGGTCCTGTGCCACTTTTCTAAGGCATGATCGCAATAGGCAACTTTAGCAAAATGCCTTGTTGCCTTATTTATAGATAAGGGATCATGCCACATATTTTCCAACCCCAAGGTCTTAAGCCAAGATTGTACATGGCATAGCCATAGTATGGTATGGACCTTGTCAGTATTCATAATTCTAGACCATTTCTCTATGTGACCAGTTTGGGGGTTGATCTAAATCTCAACCAAAAAAGAAGATATGAAAAACACCTATATACACTATCCTCTTCAGGACAGCATCAAGAAAAAGTGGTAGACAAGAAGTACTTTTTAACAAATTGGGTAATGTCCTCAAAACATTGGTTCCGTCCAATACAGTCTCTGTCATTACCCGTTACTTATAGTTATATCCCATATAGAAGTGCAGTTTGTGGTTTAGCCTGATAGACCTCGACAGATCTTTCCCTTTTCTTTTAATCTATTTCTCTATAGGAAGAAAACCTGATGTTGAGTGCTATATAAATGCATTTTCAGTTCAATTCAGTTCAATTCAATTAATTTCAATCCAATTTAATATGTAAACACAGGCCATTACTAATGCTTCCTACATGTAGAAATGCTGTTTATCACATCAAAGTCTGCTGTATTGGATTTGCTATTCTGTGATAAGGTAGTGAAAAAAATGACAAGCAGCAAGATTATTGAGTGTACATTTCAGATGCAAAATGCTCCCTCATATATCCTAATGGGAGCTGTCACTGGAAGATGGAATGATACATCAAATAGTTAATTACATGAGGTGAGAGTCTACTATTACTGTGGATGAGCAAAGCCTACTCCATGTATATTCAAAGAATTAGTAATACTGCGTCTTGCAAATAGATGCACTCTCAACCAGACCTAATAATAAGCCCTTTGGAGCATTAACCAGAGAAATGCAATTTTAGACTAGCAAAGAACCTGTCAGCTTTGCTCGCTGCCACCTTTTATTTTCTGTTCCCTGCTCAGAAATGTCATTTGTATTAGATGCAGGTAGCAAGTTTAATTTAATTGTCCTTCTTTTACAGCTGGATTCATTTGATTCCAGTTTCAAACAACAATTTACAGCAAATGGAATTTAAAGTTTCTCAATATCCGAGCAAGCAGTTAGAGTAAAGAAAAACTCAGGTGTGATAGAAGTCCAGAGAAGCATTACTATTTTCAGTTTTGAAAGAGCCTTGTCCCTTACACCTTTAATATTCTTCCAAGTCAAAGTAAATCCCTGTGCTTGTCTTCACAAGAGATAAGAAAATGCTTTGAACTCAAATGTTAGCCAAATGTTAGCCAGATCCTGGTGTGGAGTATATTTGAAAATGAGCACCAAGGTACCTCCAAAAATTTCCTAAGAACGTACGAATTTACCCTAAATTTGAGGAAAGTGTGGAAAAGTAAATTTTGCCATGTTCTGTGTCCCTACGCCTCATCCATCATATGTTATGTGTGCATGACCAATATGCATATGTTATTCCCCATGTCCGATTAATGACGCAATTACAGTTGTGTCCACCTCTAGTATGTTAGTTTCCAGTCCTCGTGAATACTACGAATATCAGGCCTATGTAAAGTAATGTTGCCACGTTTCTCAGTGTGCACGTTATTCCATTATAAAATCCCCGTTTCCAGGCCTCAAAAGGGCCCGGACATCAGATTCAGCTCCTGTCTCCTGAAAGCCTCGCTGAGGAGCGATACAGCCCCCACCTGTATCCTCGACCCTTCACTTACTTCCTGCCTCGCAGTGCCCGGTGTAGCTTGGCTCTGCCTCTGAGTCTGCCAAAAGTATGTTATAGTTCCAGTTATCAGTTCAGTCCTCCTTCTCTGCATTCCTGAGCTACTGAACTGCATCAATAGTTTCCGTCATTGTCTAGCCTTCTCGTCTCCATGTTAGAGAAATACTGTATTAATGGTCATTTAATATTCTTCATCACGCACTACATGTAGAATAATGCATGGTCCAGTCTTAGAGTCAAGTTAGCTTTTCCCCTCATGACTTCTAGTTTATATCAACATGTTCCCTAAACATCAGATACCAGATAGGGTTTAGGTACATGTCGCTCCGACCCTCCAGACTCTAGTCTCTGCTCCTAGCACAGAGTTCGTAGCCCCCAGCTTCTCCTAGTAACACGTCATTGCCAGTTTTCGCGCACCATTAGGTTAGAGGTCCCGGCTCCTTAGGTAGCCCCCTCCTATGTTTCCGCCCATTCATGACATATTCTGTTACGTTTGCATCACATGTCTATGTATACTCCCAGTTACACCTCTTTTCACTGTTATCTTTCGCGACTGCTACACGTCACGCCTTCTGCTCCACCCACTGCTACGCCTACTGCAATGTAATGCTATGTGTTCGCGCTATGTATATATGCCTGTGTTTTGTTATTGAATGTTAGCGCGCTCATCCCAGACCTAGCCCCAGCAGCTGCTGGGCCTCTTTTCCCCTGCTGGGCCCCAGTTGTCCTGCTGGGCCCTGTCACCTCTGTTCCTATGCAGGTTGTCCTGATCCTGTCCTTATGCTGTAATAAACCTGCACAAACTCCTACTACCTCGAATCTTGACTCTTATTTATTGAGCTATCTGTTATGCTATAAGTCTAGTCAAAAATAGGGTATTATTTATTTATTTACCACATAATGGCGCCCGAACAGGGACTTGCCCTTTCCCCACGCGTCGGTGAAGCCACGCCGACCCCCTGACCCTCTGCAGTCGTGACGGAACTCTTCTGCGCAGTGGCAGATATTTCTGCTCAAGTATCCCTCAGGCCCACGGAGGAGACGGAGGAGGCGGTCCAGCATCCGAACGAGACGGTGGAGGAACGCGGCGAGTCCCGACCAGAGCCCAAGCCGAGAGTCCAAGGTCCGAGGTATCCGGAGGCCCACCCGTAACTGAAGTCCGAAGTCCGAAGTTCGTCGTCCGTCGTCCAGTCCAGTCCCGAGGCCTTCCGTTCCGTGCTGCCCGGTGAGTACCATTGCTGGGGTAGTATCTAGACAGGACCAATTTAAATTGACTCCTGGTCCGTGGGTTGGTGGTGCCCAGACTCACAAACGAAGTGTTCACCTAGGTGGATACGGGTCCTGATGCGTCCCTTTATGGGACCGGTATGTTCTGTACTGTTACAGCAGTGCATCCAGTAACTCTAGTCTGTTCCGTTCTCAAGAAAATCTGTTCTATTTCTGTTCTCAGTATTCCAGGTAATATTCTGTTCGAACTGTTATTTATAATGTTCTTCATGTAATTTACTGTTGTGGTATGAGTGCGATGTGATTTCGTGTTTTTATTGTGTATTGTATTGTGTCCAGATTACAGTTCAGTCATGCCGCTCTTTTCCAAGTTACGTCAGATAAAAACTAGAAAGGGTCTGTTAGAGGAAGCAGTTCCTGTTCCGCCTAGGGACAGTCCAGGTCACTTTATGTATCGGAAACATGGCATAAGCGCCATAATGTATCTAGATTTATGGGTAGAGTATACCAAACAGTTAGAAGAAAAGTATAGATGGCCCGTATCGGGTACATGGGATGCCGAATGTATCATGCGAGTAGAAGAAGCATTATGGAAAAAGAAAGCCAGACAGTCACAGAAAGATGCCATCGAGTTATGGCGTAAGGAAGCGCATAGAAGAACGGAAAAGGAAGTCAGAAAGTCAGAGTTGAGTAGAGAATCCCAAGAACGAGCCCAAGAAAGAGAATTAATCGAGATAGGTGAACAAGTCAAAGCCGAACAGTCAGACAGACAGAGGCATGCCCTTATTAAGGGTATGTATCCTCTCCTTGCCGAAGGTTTGCCAAAAGCGACCCCAGAGGCATCCAGTAATTTCCCGCCACCATTAGTTCCGACCAAGCTACGTCACAAACCGACCGCAGCTGATATTTTTATTTCGTCCTATCTGGACGACACAGTCCCGGAATATGCAAATCCTGTCCGCGCTCCGCCAGTCCCTGTAAACCAGGTAATTCCTGCTCCTCCAGACACCGGGGTGCCCTTAACAGCTCCCCCGGTCCAGTCCGCCATACAAGTCCAGCCCACGTTACAATTACCGACCCTGCCAGGACGAAGAATGTCAGTCGACGATTCTAGTCTAAGGGCCGCAGGAGGAGGTCTTCCTCAAACCCCGCCGCCACACAAGCGTTTATCAGCACTCGAATTACATGCTCAAGCATCACAGCGTACTCCTAAAAGTAATAAGTCTGTTACAGAAATCAGGCAAGCCCTTAACGAATGTGTCTATGATCCAGTCCCAGGGGAATATACTATGGTTTTATATTCCTTACGTGTAAGGAGAGTGACCGAGTATCTAGTCACCTTGCCGAATATGAAAGAAGATCTAGACAGAATATATCGTTTCATCCGTACAGGGGATGATCCAGAAAGTATTGGCGAGATTATGTCTCAAAGGAAAGCCGAGATCCAGCTCATGATATTAAAGTTCCTGATCAATTGTCTAATAAGAGAACAAGATTACCCGTCTAAAGATCCCGCCGAAATGAGAATCCTGACAAGGTGGAGTGATAATATAGCCGAGGGTAAGCACAAGACCGTCAGTGCCATGGAGAGTATGTACAAGAAAATTCGTAAAGAAATAATAAGGTTACACGACCAGCGTAAAGCAGCACAAGTAAGTGAGAAAGAAAGTATCTCTGATCCTGAAGAGGAAGACGAGAATTCCGCCAGAATAGCGTATGTAGGAAAATCTAGATTTCCAGATCGCCATTTACGCCTAGAACACAAGTCTATTTTTCAACATCCAGCACCAGAACAAGGTTCTCTAGAACAAGTATTTCAAGCTACCGACCACATTCTGAAATCACGAGTCGGTTACAGTGAATTAAGTACCATGCATGAACAAGAACTAGCCCGATCAGCAGTCCGATGGATTACTGATTCTACCACTTTTCCAGACGAAATAGTGGCACAAATGTTTCTGAAACTGCCCCCAGCCGAGCAACGACTGGTGGGTATGTATATGATCCAGCACCTCATTACTCTGTATGAGGGTCAACATTCCGATCCAGGCCCGTTACACGATGTCCTGAACGAGTTACTCCAGTATAGATGGAGAGGTCTAGGTACCGATTTAATTAGTGTCATTCTAGAACAGCGCCACAAATATAGAACGTTCCTGAACCCGCATTTTGTTCATGTCTCACCCCCAGAAAGTAAGCCATTCTACATAGACAGACAGAATCCGTTACGAGAAGTCCACCCAGTCCAAGGGGCGGGTGGCGTAATGCAACGAGTGTTTGTATACACTCCGATTTCAAAGATGGAACTTCTTGAAATGAAGAAATTAATTCCCTGTCATGACAAAGATCCAGCAGGGTTCCATAGAGAATTAAAAGACATGCTCCGTATGGGAGAATACACTTACCCAGATATCATTAAAATGTTAAAGGTCCTGTTACCCGCAGGGGTGTATGAAAAGTTAAAGGAAAAAGAATGGGAGGTGGGAGAGAAAAAGATCGATTGGGCAGCTCTAGAAGCTGAAGACAAGGCACGAGTACCAGGTACCGGTCTTGGAGATAAATGTAAAGAATTACCAGAATTATTGATTCAAGTTTTACCCAGATTATTGACAACTAGGAAAGAAGACTGGGATGCAATCTCAGCCTGTAAACAGAAACAAGATGAAGATATTAGCGATTTTTATTCTAGATTCGAAAAATGTTTCAGTATTAACAGTGGTCTCAAGACAAGTAGTGAGTCATACCCTCATCTTTTTGTTACCAAATTAGTCGAGAATTCAAGTCCACAAATTAAAAATCGAGTTTTGAAAGTCGAAAGCACCTGGCAAGCAAATACTCCGTCCCAGATGCTCCAGATGCTCCAGTATCACCAGAATAGAATCAGAGAAGAGCAAGAACACGAGAGAAAACGTATGAAAGACACGAAAATGAAAGTGCTAGTTGCACAATCTGTTCCTCAAGACAGTCAGAAGAGGGGTCCGAATCAAGCCAGTCATCCTGCAGCTCCCGTTAAAGGGAACTGCAACTATTGTAAACAGCCAGGTCATTTTATAAACGAGTGTGCAGTTCTGAAACATAATATAGCTACTGGTAAGACTAAAGAAAGACCACGTCCGCCTAGACAAGAACAGGTTTCACAGATTCCTCAGTCACAGAATGCACAACAGACAGTTTCCGCACCGCAGCCTATAGCTGCAACACAGCACGTTACATCGCAGATGTATCAGTATGCACAGTCCGAGTATCCAGAGTACCAGTCATATTCATGAAACAGCCTAGAGAGGGAGGTAGGCTTGCCTCTCATCGAGATACCTGTAGATCAAGAAGGTCCCTATGTTCACAGTCAAGTATTAGGGAAAGACAGAAAGTTTTTGATCGATACAGGGGCAAGTAGGACCACAATTAGTCATGCCGAAGTTCCAGGGGCTCCGCTCTCAGGCTCAAGAAATGTTTCCCTTGGATTTTCAGGAAAACCAATAGTTAACGAGATATCAAAGCCAGTCACTCTAGAAGTAGGTCCATTGTCCCGTACTACTGATCTGTTACTTACTAAGTCATGTCCAGAAAATCTGTTAGGCATTAAGACACTGAAAGAGTTAGGTGCAGTTATTTGCTGTTCCCCAGAGGGAATACGTCTGTTCCTACGTGACTTTAAGGGTCACTATGTATTACGAGATTTTGATTCAAGATTGTCTAATGTTCCGCAGCATTTATGGGCGCAAGGTCCAACTGATGTAGGTTATATGCAAATCACACCCTATCGTGTGACTCTCAAGCCAGGTGTAGTGTTACCCCGAATCAGACAGTACAGATTGCCACCTGAGGCTGTAGCAGCCTTATCCAAAATTATTGACGAGCTCATGGCTCAAGGAGTAGTTGTAGAAACTGACTCCAATGTATGCAATTCTCCGATCATTCCAGTCATGAAACGTACTGATCCGAATGCACCCCCAGTATATCGATTAGTGATCGATTTACGAGAGCTTAATAAATGTATTATTCCTCAGTACCCAGTTGTCCCAGATATTTCTTCCCTGTTAACAGCCATTGATTCCGAAGCCATGTTTTTCACTGTCATTGACCTCAAGAATGCATTTTTTAGTGTTCCAATTCATCCAGATAGCCAGTTTCTTTTCGGATTCTGTTTAAATGGAAGGAGCTATATGTTTACACGCGCTCCTCAAGGTTTCACAGAAAGTCCTAGTATTTACAGTCAAGCACTCAAGAGACAACTAGACAATATTCACATGCCAACTGACACTGCCCTGCTCCAGTATGTCGATGATCTACTGATCACTGCCCGTTCTGAACGTGCTTGCGAGCGAGCATCCCTTACAGTTCTGTATTTTCTAGCCGAGATGGGGCACAAAGTGTCACCTTCGAAGCTTCAATTCTGTGTCCAGCAAGTGGTATACTTAGGACACTTGCTGTCCAAGAGGGGTAGGCAGTTGACACCCGACCGTATCCAGTTAATAGCGAGTCTTCCCCAGCCCAGAACCCAGAAGGAGGTACGTGCCTTTATCGGCCTTACTTCTTATTGTAGACAATGGATTCCCCAGTATGCATTTCTAGCCAAGCCACTGATACAGTTAACGACACAGGAGGCAGCCGTATCGACTGTCCTCCCTTGGACATCTGAACATACACTTAGTTTCAACGAGTTAAAGAAAGCCCTATGTCAAGCTCCAGTTCTAGCTACACCGAACTACAGTAAGCCTTTTACACTTTTTGTTACTGAACGCGAAGGTACAGCATTGTCTGTTCTCACACAAGATCAAGCAGGACAATACAAGCCCTGTGCTTATTTTTCGAGCACATTAGATCCAGTCGCCCAGGCGTTGCCTGCGTGCCTCAAGTCAGTTGCAGCCACAGCACTAGCTATCAGACAAAGTGATTCCATAGTTTTAGGACATTCCCTGACAGTACAAGTTCCACATTCCGTAGAAGTTCTTTTAAACCGAACACAAACTCAGCACTTGACAATTGCACGTTTAACGGGTTATGAATTAACACTGTTCCAGCCACACATAGAAATCAGACGCTGCAACGTTCTGAATCCTGCTACACTGTTACCATCAGTTAATTCAAATCCAGACCCACATGATTGTGTGGAAGTAGTTAACATTACGACTAAGCCAAGACAAGACCTGACAGATATTCCGTTATCAGATCCTGACCTGACACTTTATGTGGATGGTTCATGTATGAGAACTAGTACAGGAGAACTAGTCGCCGCGTATGCAGTGACTACTGACACTGAAGTTATTGAAACACACCGTATTGACACCCTGTCCGCTCAAGCAGCAGAGCTAGTCGCTCTGACACAAGCCTGTATACACGCCAAGAACCTGAAAGTTAATGTTTACACAGATTCACGTTACGCATTCGGAGTTGTACACGACTTCGGAGTACTCTGGCAGGAGAGAGGTTTCATGACTTCTCATGGAACCAAGATTCAGCATGGTCTCCTTATTCAAGCCCTGTTAGATGCCATACATTTACCGACATCTATTGCTATCATGAAATGCAAAGCACATACGAAAGTCACCGACATTATTTCCCAAGGTAATGATCTAGCAGACCGTACAGCCAAGCTTACCGCACAGACTCCAGACATTCCAGTTAATCAGACACATACTCCAGATCCGACTACATGCATGACAGTCAAGGACCCTACACAAGATGTCATAGATATACAGTTACATGCTACTCCCGATGAAATCAAGAAATGGTCTGAACAAGGAGGGGTCCAGACAGATCAAGGATGGTTAACGAAGGGTAGAGCCACATGGTTTCTCCCCGATTCTATGGTTCAAGTCATTATCAATACCGCACATAGTCCAGCACATTTAGGAGAAAAAGCTATGTTAGACAGTATCCAGAACATTTGGTTCAACAAGCATTTACGAGCTGCAGCCAAGCAGAAAGTCCGTACCTGTATGATATGTTGTCAGTTTAATCCAGGTAAAAGTGTCCCGGTGGAACAAGGTGGTTTCCAGCCCCCTGACCACTCTTTTGAGGTCCTCCAGATGGATTATATTCAAATGGAGCGATGTCGAGGTTTCAAGTATGCCCTTGTAGTTGTATGCGCTTTGTCCAGGTGGACAGAAGCATATCCAGTCCCAGATTACACAGCCGCGACCACTGCCAAGCAGTTGGTTCGTGAATTTTTCCCTAGATATGGACTCCCTAGAGTCGTATATTCTGATAACGGCCAGCCATTCTCCTCAGAGTTAATGAAGCACGTTTCCCTGTTGTTAGGGTACCAGTGGAAGTTCCATTGTGTACGCCATCCTGAAGCAGCCGGTCTGGTCGAGAGACATAATCAGACTCTGAAAATCCGCATTGCAAAAGTCTGTAAGGACAAAGGTGTGGACTGGTTAATAGCTCTGCCAGTCGCTTTGTTTTATATGCGCATGGTCGCACATTCCAGATCAGGTCTGTCCCCGTATGAGGTCGTATTCGGCCGCCCCCCTAACATGTGGGGTACTCCTAGACCCCGAAGTATTACCGATGTTTCATGTAATATGCTGACAGATTACCTAGCTTCCTTGATGTCTGCCCTCAACTCATGTCGTTCACAGGTTGCTGCCGCTTTTCCAGACAATACTGAGGTGGCACCGCACGAGATCGTTCCAGGCTCCCTTGTGATGGTCCGGAATTTCGACAGATCAAGTCCGCTGGAACCACGTTGGAAGGAGCCACGTCAGGTCCTCTTGACCACCCGAACTGCCGTCAAGTTGGAAGGCAGGAAGGGGTGGGTCCACCTTTCTCATGTAAAACTTTTCAATCCATTGAAATCAGTCTCCAAGAACATTTCCAAGGATTTCCAGGATTCGAAGGACTGCCAAAACATTGTCTTAAAGGACTGTCCCGCACAAGACATTATTACAACCCCTCCCTTGTTAGAGAAAACTCCGCAACAGGAGTATAAGCTCAAATTAAGGTCTAGTAAAATAAGTCAGTCAGTTTGATTGTATAAGTCCTCCCCTAGGTGAAACGGTTAGATTGTTTCTGACATGTATAAAATAGACCCCCATAGTGAGAGAGTCAGTCGAAGTTCACTTCAATGTATCGTTTTTCTGAGTTTCATATTATTTCTCAGCATTTTGACTTCCTGCACCAGCTATGCGTTCTATCTGTATTTACTAGTTCCTCATGTAAATATGTCTGCTAATGCTACAGTAGAGCACACGTTTAGTGATCTGCCTCCTCACGAATATTCATACCGCCTCGCTATGCGCAACAACACATTTATCCGTATGTTACATTATTCACACCAGACCAGCAATGCCACTAATTGTTGGGTGTGTGGTCGACTCCCCCCTTTCCAGACACCGAAGGGAGTTCTGCCACTGTTTCCTTATCCATTCTCACACAATGGTTCGTGTGGAGCATGGTCCACGTTAACGTCATCCTCAACAGATATGTCTTTTCTTAACGGTACATGTTTTCCAGACAAGCAAGGTCTCCCCCACAGAACAGGTTTAGATCTAGAAAACGAAGTATATAATTTAGGTAATTATTCGTCGAATTTCATGGTCCTGAATGTTCAGTCTGATACTACTCCAGACTTACCTGCTATTTCAGTACTACCAGTCAAAGGCGAATTATGTGTCCGTAGTTATGGTTCTGTACACATAGGTCATAGTGAATGTACTACTGTTATCAAGTATAGTGACAGTGGGAAATCTGTTTTCAAAGCTTCACGTCATTCTTATTTTATTTGTGGTCAAACTGCATATGTCCGTCTGCCCCTCGATTGGGAGGGAACCTGTTACATTGCTTTCCTACTGCCACCTGTTTTTCTAGCCCCATCTGATTATCACAGAAACACACATCTAGTACACATTAGACATAGAAGGGAGTCCCCAATTGTCGATTATACTGAAACTACTCTAGAACAGTATACAGATTTCAATAAAGGTTTCTTCTTCTTTGTAGGACCTGTCCAGAATAGTAAACTGATCCGTAGGTTAACCAGAACCCTTGAAGCTGTAGTAAATGAGACTGCCTCTGCTCTAGGTAACTTAACCGAAGAACAATCTGCTATGAGATTTGTCGTTTTGCAAAATCGTCTCGTCCTTGACGTCATACTGGCCGATAGGGGCGGGGCCTGTAGAGTCATCGGATCTAGTTGCTGCATTTTCATTCCAAATAACGCGCCGTCTGTTTATTCAGCTATAACCAGACTCCATAAAATTGCCCATCTGTTACATCAAGATCCAGGCACCTGGACATGGTCCGGTTGGTTCTGGAATATAATTTCCGCCTGGGGATGGAAAGTCCTGTCCTTTCTAGGTATAGCAGTAGCGATCATATTTAGCTGCTGCCTCTGTATACAATGTGGCCCTGCGATTTGCAGCATGTGTGCTACCTCTTGTATTCCTAGTCCCAAGCCCCGTTCTAAATCCCGTTCCAGGATAATTCGAGACGAGCAAATGGTACTGTATGAAATGATAGATGGTATCATGAAAATTGATGTTTCCTGATGGAAACGTAGTGACAAGGAGGGAATGTGGAAAAGTAAATTTTGCCATGTTCTGTGTCCCTACGCCTCATCCATCATATGTTATGTGTGCATGACCAATATGCATATGTTATTCCCCATGTCCGATTAATGACGCAATTACAGTTGTGTCCACCTCTAGTATGTTAGTTTCCAGTCCTCGTGAATACTACGAATATCAGGCCTATGTAAAGTAATGTTGCCACGTTTCTCAGTGTGCACGTTATTCCATTATAAAATCCCCGTTTCCAGGCCTCAAAAGGGCCCGGACATCAGATTCAGCTCCTGTCTCCTGAAAGCCTCGCTGAGGAGCGATACAGCCCCCACCTGTATCCTCGACCCTTCACTTACTTCCTGCCTCGCAGTGCCCGGTGTAGCTTGGCTCTGCCTCTGAGTCTGCCAAAAGTATGTTATAGTTCCAGTTATCAGTTCAGTCCTCCTTCTCTGCATTCCTGAGCTACTGAACTGCATCAATAGTTTCCGTCATTGTCTAGCCTTCTCGTCTCCATGTTAGAGAAATACTGTATTAATGGTCATTTAATATTCTTCATCACGCACTACATGTAGAATAATGCATGGTCCAGTCTTAGAGTCAAGTTAGCTTTTCCCCTCATGACTTCTAGTTTATATCAACATGTTCCCTAAACATCAGATACCAGATAGGGTTTAGGTACATGTCGCTCCGACCCTCCAGACTCTAGTCTCTGCTCCTAGCACAGAGTTCGTAGCCCCCAGCTTCTCCTAGTAACACGTCATTGCCAGTTTTCGCGCACCATTAGGTTAGAGGTCCCGGCTCCTTAGGTAGCCCCCTCCTATGTTTCCGCCCATTCATGACATATTCTGTTACGTTTGCATCACATGTCTATGTATACTCCCAGTTACACCTCTTTTCACTGTTATCTTTCGCGACTGCTACACGTCACGCCTTCTGCTCCACCCACTGCTACGCCTACTGCAATGTAATGCTATGTGTTCGCGCTATGTATATATGCCTGTGTTTTGTTATTGAATGTTAGCGCGCTCATCCCAGACCTAGCCCCAGCAGCTGCTGGGCCTCTTTTCCCCTGCTGGGCCCCAGTTGTCCTGCTGGGCCCTGTCACCTCTGTTCCTATGCAGGTTGTCCTGATCCTGTCCTTATGCTGTAATAAACCTGCACAAACTCCTACTACCTCGAATCTTGACTCTTATTTATTGAGCTATCTGTTATGCTATAAGTCTAGTCAAAAATAGGGTATTATTTATTTATTTACCACAAAAGCACACACATTCACAATTTCTTCGACATCAATTTGCACTTAAAAGTGAGAATAACCATCGTCCCATCTCTTTGTACTAATGACCAAATCAATTCCCAACTCTTTTGAGCAAAGTTTATGTTTCCATGGTAAATTACAGTGCTGCTTCGAGTCAGGCTTGTATACTTTATGTATTGCAACACTGCCATGTATCTTTTGTATTTATTCATGCACACTCTAAGATAAAGAACTTTATGGCCCCATCCTTTTTCTGAGATTTTGTTGCCAGCATGCCTTTGAATTGCAAATGGATGTTTGGAATGTTTCAAAGAGTTTCTGTTGTGGAAGTGCCTGGATAGCACCCATTTTCAGCATAGAAATATCTAGGATGGATTTGAAAATGTGGTTTTACCTATAAGTTGATACATAAAGTTTCAGATGTACCGACATATTGCTCTGTGTTTGCATCACTTTTGTGGCACAAACCAGGTGCAGAGTGCTAGGATAGGGTTTACTATCCAACGCAAAAATAGGATTTGCATTGGGAAGTATCTTGAAATTGCACTATGCTCTACTTTGTGATATTTGTATCCAGGTGGCGTTCCATGGGTGGTACATTGGCATTGCCATACAACCACACATTTGGTTTGAAGCTAATCCCTATCTACTAACATTCAAAGGATTTGTCCCAAAACCCTATGCCTCCTCGGGCAGGCATAACAAGATATTTTTTCATTTCTCCTTATTTTTCCATCTTTGCATATGTAATGCGTTGTACAGCATGCATAAAAAGTGGGAAAACTATTAAATGATAGAAAGGTACCATGAAATTTGAGATGTCATCAGCGATGTCACTGAACATGTCATGAGTGATGTAATATGTGAGGTCTTAAGCAGTGCATTGCAGGGGTGTAAGCTATACTTAGTTCAGAGTTTCACTGTTTTTTTTAACAAGTGAAATCTGAGCTTAACTATATATAATCTTGGGTTTTTCAGTGGATTCCTAAGGTTTTTCACATTCAATTTCCTCACTTAATGCGTGGCAGTGGTTGCATTAATCTACAGTAAATATATATTTCTTTACGTTAAAAAAACATAGAAATTCACAGAAAAAACAAACGTTACAGGAACATTTGTTAGGTTCACGTTTCATAGTTATACGGGGAGAAGGGCACTGTGCCTCTTCTGCCCCTAAAAATATTGCAGGACCTAGGAATGGGGTTCTTGGGGCCAAAATCAGCCCGGGGAGTGGCACATGTGCCTCCTTCCACTAAAAATAAACACCAGGCCCCAGCAAATGAGTGGCCCCGGGGAAGGGGGTCCCCAGGGCCTACCAAGGCTTGGGGAGGGGGGCTGTGTGGCCGCTCACTCCTTTATTTTGAAAACATCCCTGGGGGATGAAATCCCCAGGTTGACAAAATGCTCAGAGAGGGGGCCATGTGCCCCCCTCCCCTTTAATTTTAACAGTGTCCCTTAGGAATGAGATTCCCATGGACTTATAATGCATTGGGAGGATGACCATGTAGCCATCAATGCTGATTAATTGAAAAGAAATGACATGGGGGATGGGGCATGGAGATTCGGCCCTCTCCCCCGCCATAAAAAAGGCCCTGGGTAATAGGGTCTCCAAGGTCTTAGGAGGATCAGGGAGGGGGGCCACGCACCTCCCCTCCCTTTTAAAATATATATTGGGATGGGGTACCCAGGGCCCAAATAGGTTTGGGTAGGGGGCCATACAGTCCCCTCCCCTTTACAAATAAAGGCCCTCTGGATGAGGTCCCTAGGGAAAGGCCCTGTGGCCAATCCCTGCAGTGAACAACCGAACGCCTTGTGCAGTATGGGCTTGCCCGCCTTTATGGGGGTTGGCACAGGGCATGGCCGTGCGCAGCAGGGTGTTGGATTTATGTCTAGTAATTAAATATTACTTTACATTTACAAAAACCCTTGAAATTCACTGGGAAAAAACAAAGGTTAAAGTAAATGTTCAGTAAGGCTGTAACTTTTTAAACTCTAAAAAATGCTGAAATTCACTAGTTATAGTTACCTTAAGAAACTATAACTCGTGCCCTAAGATAACTATAATTTGCGCCCTCATCATGCACTACTAATAATTACCCCACATATTATATCACTCATGACATCAATGATAAATATTACTGCGCTTGGTGGGGTCATGAGTTATGGGAAGCTCAGGGCACGAGTTTTAGTTACTTAAGATAGCTATAACTATAACTGGTGACTTTCAGTGTTTTTTAGGGTTTAAACCATTACATCGTTACTCAACATTTCACCTAATTATAATGTTACTGTATCCTTTGTTTTTTTCAGTGAAACTGTTAAATATATATATTTATATTTAGAGTTATATATATATTTTTTTTCACTTAAAAATACAAAAGTTACAGAATTGCAGATTTCACTGTACAAAACCAGTGAAATTCAGCAGTTATAGTTGCCTGAGTTAACTATAACTTATGCACCCCACTTCTTATGACATCACATATTACATCACTTATGACAGGGTTAGGGTCATCACTGATGACATCTCAAATGACATCACTAATTATATCATCAAGTGAGTGTAAGTGATTTTAAGAGTTTGTGGGTGTTAAACATATATCCAAACCTACTACTTCTAACATATACTAAGTGAGTGGCTGTGTGACTGTATGCAGCCTTGTGTGTATGGCTGTATATGTGGCTATATGGGTGTGCATGTTGGTGTGTGAGTAGCTGCCTGGGGGAGTGGGTGCTGTGTGAGTGGCGGTATTGGTGAGTGAGCGGGTGTGTTAGTGGTTGTATCGATGAGTGAGTGGCGGTGTGAGTGGCTCAATGGGTGGGAAAGTGGGTGTGTAGTGACTGTATAGGTAAGTGAGTGGGTATCTGAAGAGCTGTATGAGTGAGTGACTCTGTGTGTGTGGTTGTATGGGTGAGTGAGTGGCTGTTTGAGTGGGTGATTAGTTGAGTGAGTTAGTGTGTGAGTTGGTGTATTGGAGAGTAAGTGTATGTGTGAATGGCTATATGGGTTAGTGAGCGGATGTGTGAGTACTTGTATGGATGTGTAAATGGGTGTGTAAGTGGATATGTGGGTGTGTGAGTGAGAGTGTGAGTTCTTGTATGGGTTAGTGAGTGGCTGTGTTGAGAGGCTGTATGGGTGAGCATGTGGCTATGTGAGTGGCTGTACGGGTGAGTGACTGGTTGTATGAGTGGTTGTATGGGTGAATGAATGGTTGTGTGAGTGACTGTACGAGTGAGTGAGTGTGTGAGTGCCGCTTTGGAGGAGGGAGTGGCTTTGTGGGTACTGGTAGGGGTCTGTAAATGGATATGTGAGTGGTTGTGTAGGAGTGGGAATGGGTGTGCAAGATGCATATGAACTCAGTTTCCGTCTTTTTGCAAACACTTCCATTCACCTCCAAAAACAATAGACAGCACCAATCTGGTGTGTTCCACTATATCATTTTTTTTTCCGTTTTCACAAAAAAGTGCTCCGTGCTGATAATATCAGGCCGAAGCATTATTGCAAAAAGCCTTCTACTTGGCCATCAAATTTTCATTGTCTAGAGTATCTACTTGAAGGGATACTTCCCTCGTGTTTTTCCCATCACCCAATCAAAATCCACCTAAAACCCATCCACAATTTTAACATTCTGGTACAGTACCATTTGTCAGAAACCCGCTTTTCAAACCATTATGGGATAAGAAATATATATATATATATATACATATTACATTTATCAATATTGACCCACATTATTTCTTTGTTTTTACTCTTTGTTTTGTTTTATTTCTTTGAGGTAAAGTACCTTTTATCTTTTTCCTATTATCCCCCAGCTTTTCTATGAACAATACATTTTATTTCAGATTTTTACACAAGATGCAAATACTTTTCCAATTTATTTGCAGAAGAAAACCACAAAGGAGAGGAAAGAGAAGAGTCATCATCGAAGAAGTCCCTGATAAAGAATCCTTTACATTTTCCAAAATAGACCATCTAGATACTCTTTTTCTCCTTCCTTTCTTCCAATAATCCTGCTGCATAGCTTTCCAACAATAATCTCATTCAAATAATTAATCTCTTTATATTCAATCAGGAGCCATTAATATTCATTGATCTAATTCCCAAAATAGGTTTCTTCCAACTCATGTCATATTTGATGATCTCAAATATAGTTATGTCTAAAAAGAATTGCAAAAGAGCTCAAAGAAAGTGCAACAGACTCTTGTAAGTAATGTAATAAGATAAAGTGCCAACGAATTTTTAAAGAAAAAGCAAACAAGTCAAAACATTCAAAGAATTCATACATCTAATGCAGCAGGAAAAGTGCAAAAAGTGCATACCAGTGCAATTCCAGACCCTTTTCTTTTATTCTTCTTTAAATCATGTGTCTTGCAGTATACAAAATACTAGAATATTTCAAAGTGGGTTCTTGTAGCAGCATACTGCAATTTAAGGAAAGTGCAAAAGATTCATGCATCTAATGCAGCATGAAAAGTGCATAAAAGTGCAAATCCAAACCCTTTCCTCTTATTCTCGATCCTTAAGTTATGTAACTTACAATATACAAAATACAAAAATGTTTTTTTTGTTTTTTTTTTATTGAAAATTAACAACAACAATAACATGTTACACAAGGCAAAAATGGATCGGAAATACAGTCATGGGTCCTTGTACTTGGCGCTTTAGCAATGTAGCATACATAACATAGCATAGTGTTTCGTGGGGAGGGGCAGCGAGGAAACCAGCAGCAATAGAACGTAATTAATATTTGGAATGTCAATCAGGGGGACAAGGTGGCATCAAGAAACAAATCTTGGGGAGGGGTGCATATATTGCCACGGTATGCGTTCCATTGCGACCAGATTCTGCCCCACTTCTTGGGCCGTCCACATGACAAATAAACAGTCTTCTCACGAAACATGCACCAGTCCATATTCTCTGCCCACAGCGCTACAGTCGGAGACCTATGGGAACCCCAGAGCTGTGCAATATATCTTTTGGCGATCATATTACCAAGGGTCACCCAGGTAATCTGTGTTGCAGTGTAGTCATTGGGCTCCCAGACATTCAGGAGGCAGCACCTGGCCTCTGGCAGCAGTTCCACCCCAGTGACCCTCTCCATCACGACATGCACATGGGACCAAAACTCGACCATCGCCGGGCATTCCCACAGAATATGGAGAAATGTACCAGTCATACCGCAACTACGCTTACATAAGTCATCAGAGGAGTATCCCATGCGTACCAGACTCGGGCCAGTGACATACACACGGTGGAGGATCTTAAGTTGAACAAATCTGAGGCGTGCGGGTATGGCGACGTCTTTTGGCGAGGACAGAGCGGACTGCCAGTCCTCATCATCTAATTCTAGACCGTCGGCAATCCACGAGGCCCTCAGGCGCACAAGCAGGTCAGCCCTGTTATAGATAAGCTTCTTGTAGATTAATGAAATAGTGCTGTCGGGCACATGTCCATCAAGAATACGATCCTCAAGAGGCGAGGATTCAGGGATAGCTGTACCCGCAGCAAAGATCGACAGTAGAGCATGCCGGACCTGAGCGTACCTGAAGAATTCCCTGTCCCCGAGCTCATACTCCGCCTTAAGCACCTCAAAGGTCTTAACATCACCTTTGGACCAAAGATCCCCCACCTTAATGATTCCGATCATGTCCCATTTATCAAATCCTTTCGTCCGCCATAAATTACCCAGACATTCAGAGTCATACAAGGGGGTCGCGCAAGTGAGTCTATCCTTCCATCCCAAGGCCGCATTCGCATCATGCCACACACGTACTGCGACTTTAGTTGGGCCAGTCAGCGATGTACAGAGCCTCCTGGAATACAGCGCCCTATTGAAGTTCCCCCCTGGCAGAAGGTGTTTGTCCATTGCAAAGGCAGGGGCAGGACCGAAGGAGGTAAGAACATCGAAGAGCACGTTTAAGGATTTCTGAGGGGAAGTTAGATATAGGAGAATGTCATCTGCGTATAGCGAGACACGATCCTCGAAATCGGGAGACCAACGAATGCCTTTTATGGAAGGCTCCCAACGGAGCCACTCCGCCAACGGTTCCAATGTTTAGGGCGAAGAGCAGAGGAGACAGCGGGCAGCCCTGCCGAGTGCCACGTCCGAGTGTGAAAACACCGGACGCCTTCCCGTTAACCACCACCTGGGCAAGGGGCATCTCATAAAGAAGTTTCACCCAAGCGATGAACACGGGGCCGAATCCAAATTTTGAGAGGGCCGCCCAAAGATAAGGCCATTCGATAGTGTCGAAAGCCATGGTAGCATCAAGGGAAGCTAAAATGGCCGACTCAGGGAGAGTCTCAGCTCTCGCGAGGACGCCATGGAATCTCCGAAGATTAAGGGCGGTGTTCCGATGAGGAATGAAACCGAACTGATCCGGATGGATCAGGTCCCCGATCACCTTAATCAAACGATTAGCCAACAGCTTAGCCAAAATTTTGGGTTCGGCATTAAGCAAAGATATATTCCTATACGAGGCACAACGATCCCGTGGCTTTCCCTCCTTGTGAATGACCACAATTGTGGCAAGTCGCTGATCAGCGGGAAGGGAGCCCGAGTCCAGAGCCTCAAGGAACATATCTTTCAAGTGGGGCGCCATTTTATCGGGTCGCAGTTTGTAAAGTTCAATGGGTAGTCCATTGGGGCCCATTGCTTTGCCTGAGCGGAGGGAACGTATAGCCTCCGCTACTTCATCCACCGTGAGGGGCGCATCCATGAGGTCTCTGTCATCGTCGCAAAGGCAGGGCAACGCAATGTCACGAAGCAACAACCGGGAGTCCTCCTCGTCCCTGTCGCAGACAGAGGCATACACCGTTTGAAAGTGGTCAACAAAACACTCAACAATCCCAGCAGGGTCAGTGACACACTCACCATCCAGCCTCTCAATCACGGGGACAACACGATTCGCTCTTTCCTTTTTGTCAAGCCAAGCAATCAATTTACCGGCCTTGTCACCCACATCATACATCCTGCCCTGTTGCTCCCTGTATATCACCCTAGCCGCGTCAGTAACGACGGACCTGTAATCGGCCTGCTTCAGACTGAGGGAATGCATTTTTAAACGTGTTACTCCTGTATCAAGGTCACTCTCTAGTGCAGTTATCTCAGTTTCCAGGCGCACAAGCTCCTCATTTTTAGCCTTTTTAGCAGCGGCAATCAGTGAAAGAGAATGCCCACGAAAGCTTCCCACAAAATTACAGAAGAAGAAACAGACCCCACATTGTCATTAAAGTAGTGATCCATGGCTTTAACAAGTTCAGAACGGGTTTTTGGGTCACGAAAGTACCAGGGGTTAATAGGAGCCACTCTGCCCGCATTGCCCGCACCCATCGCAAGCCGAAGCCACAAGGGGGAATGATCAGAAATACCCCTGGGAAAATGACGAACCTCATTGATGGAGGAGGATTGAGCCGATGGCATTAGAAAATAGTCTAACCTAGAAAGACTACCATGTGCCCCAGAGTGGAAGGTGTACTGAAGCTGTGTAGGATGCAACAACTGCCAGCTATCAACGAGCCCAAAGGTATCAAGGAAGTCACTCAACCACATATGGGATCTAGCCAAGTCCCTGGGGGGAAAACGATCAGATGTACCAGAGAAAACAGAGTTAAAATCCCCTCCAAGGATGAGAAGGCCCTCAGGCAACCCCAGTAGGACCCTACCCAAGTCGGCATACGTGGAGGCCTGAAGGCCAGGGGATATATATACCGAAAGTATGGACAGTGTCTTCCCTTCCCATCTACCCGTGAGTGCAGCATAGCGCCCTCTATCATCAAGGATAACTTCATCAATTTCGAGGGGGAGAGAAGACCGAGTAAGAATGCCAACCCCCCTGGAACCAGAGGTGAAACCGGAGTGAGCAATTAGGCGGTATCCACGTCTGTTCATGGCTCGACACGTATTCCCTATAAGATGCGTCTCCTGTAGAAGAACTACATCGGGTGAATGGCGCCTAAGGAACTGCAACACTACCCCTCGCTTTATCCTGTCGCCCAACCCATTAACATTCCATGATAGTAGTCTCAACTCACCACCCCCCATCCCCGAGAAGAAGCAGAGCGCCCCAGACACAGAACCCAAAGACAGAGACAGTTAAAGAAAACAATTGAATGCCTTGTGAACTAAAACAAACACACACACACACCCCCACCCCCTCCCACTGAAACCCGTTACAACACCCCCCACCCTGCACCCCTGCGTTAGACTAAAAATCCACCCCAACTTGCAGTGTGCCTGTCGCCCCATCAAGAAACTAATCTACACGAAGAACCCCAGGGGAGGAAGAGACCCCTTCACCCCCGCCACCCTCAGGCCAATATGAAGGAAGAACTAAAGAATCATTGTCCAAACTCAGCTGGAGAAGTTGAAAAGTTCAGACGTCGGGATCCATCAGTCACTCCTGCTCCGGCAAGCCACCTTCGGCTCCGCCGGGGTGCTCAGTACGATCATCCTTTTTTGGCAAAGAATCAAGCCAGTCACTGACAGTGTCCGGGCGATCGAAGAAAAACGTTTGTTCCCCATACTCAATACGGAGTCTGGTCGGGAACAGCATGGCGTACTTAAGGCCCAAGTCCCGTAGCCGTCTCTTGACTCCCTGGAATCCCATTCTCTGCCTCGGAACGAACGGGGTAAAATCCGGGTAAAAGTTCATGGTGGCATTCTCGAACTTCAGAGGGCCCTTGTCCCGAGAGGCTTGCAGGATGGCGTCTCTATCTCTGAAGTGGAATAGTTTAGCAACGATAGGTCTCGGGGGGGCACCCGGCTGGAACTTTCCGCCAGGGATTCGATGTGCGCGCTCGACAGCAAAGAACTTAGTGAGTCCGGCGGGAGCAAGATAATTGGTGATCAGATCTTCCACCAGGAGGTCGGTTGCAGAAGCCTCGGGATTTTCAGGGACCCCAATAATGCGCACGTTGTTGCGACGGGCCCTATTTTCATAGTCCTCCAGACAACGGGCCAGCACATCCCGGGAAGAACGCAGATTCCCGATCTTGGCCTGAATGTCCGTTACATCAGTGGTCAGGCTGGAGGTCTTCAGATCTAACGCTTTGACCCTCTCATTAGTCTTTGCCAGGTCCGCTCTAATCAGCGTAACATCCACGGCCACAGTGTTGATCTTGGAGGCAAGAGCCTCATAATGTTGCCCCATAGAGGCGTCCATATTGGTGATAGCACTCATCACATCTTGCAGCGACACTCCTGGCGTCGTACCGGAGGCAGCCTTAGGGTCATCAGGCGTACGGCCAACACTACTGGGGGAACCCTTCAATTGGGAGTAGTGATCCATGATGTTTGTCTGGGTCTGACCCCCTCGGTGAGGCGTCTTGATCTTGCGTCTCTCCGTCTCGGGTCTGGTGGCCATATTGGAGAAAGGACCCCGTAGGGGCCCGCGCGACCTGGTGAAAATGGCCGGCCTGGATGTGGTCAAAAACAGTGAAATCGGCCAAAATCGAAGTATGGCAAGTGTTATGTTATGTTATGTCACAGTCATTTATTGTGCGCACAGCTGCTCCAGCGAAGGAGCATCCTGGCGCAAAACAAGGTGAAACACAACACTGCTAACGCAAAAACAGAAAAAGGAACGACAGTGGGACAGGATTAAAACAGGAAAGTTTTAATAGCCTTACGAAACTGCAAAAGATCCTCCAACAGACGGATCTCAACCGGGAGAGAATTCCAGATAGCCGCAGCTCTCACTCAAAAAGATCGGCCCCCGGCCCGGCAAAGCTTAAACCGGGGAACCACGGCGAGAGCCTGGCCCAAAGATCGGAGAGAGCGTGTCGGGACATACAGAGATAAGAGATTAGTCAGGATCTGGGGGGCAGTGCCTTTCAGGATTTTGAAGGCCAAACATAAGACCTTGAAGTGGATTCTCATCCTCACCGGCAACCAGTGCAGGGAGCGGAGAGTGTTAGAAACGGGGCAGAATCTGGGCAAGCCAACTATCGCTCTGGCCGCAGCATTTTGGACGCGCTGCAGGTGAGTGATTTCTGCCTGGTTAGCCCCCACCAGGAGAGAGCTGGCATAATCAAGCCGGGAGATTACCGTCGCCTGAATCACCAGCTGCCTGGTCGGGGCATCGAAGAATTTAAGGACAGGTCTTAAGCCCCGAAGGACACCAAAGCAGCAAGCCGCGGTTTTCTTAGTATGGCCAACAAAATTAAGGCTAGAGTCCAGCCAGACTCCCAGGTTTCTTAATTCCGAAACCGGAGATGGAGATGGTCCCAATTCCGAAGGCCACTAACTGTCCCCCCAGAGTTCCGCTCTCTTAGTGTGCCGAGTAGATGGCAAAACGCCAGGAAGACACACCACGGTGTGAAAGCATCTGGCCGGGCCTAGGGTAGATCCAAGCAGCGGTTCAGCCGATCATTGCCGGGAGTAGGAAAACGAAACTGAAAGTCAGGCAGGAGACCGCTGGAGGGGAGACCCCTCCGGCCGATGTTATTCAACTACTCCCCGGCTGGCAAAGTGGCCGAGCCCCCGGTCTGGCCTCGGGGCGGGCCGCAAAGTTTAAGATGGCATAAAAGTGGATCCCAACGTCCGATTTCAATTCGTCAAAGAGCGTCGGGATCAGCAAGAGTTCGTCTTCAAAAGCCCATCTTCAAAATCAGGATGTAGTAAGGATATGTACGAAGGGCGGCGCGGGTCTCGGGAGCCCTCTGCTCACACGACCATCTTAGATGCCCGCGAAGCTCCTCCTCTACAAAAATGTTTTAAACTGCATTCTTATAGCAGCATAATACAATTTGAAGGAAGTGTAAAAGGTTCATGCAGCGAATGTGACAGGAAAAGTGCAAAAAGTGCATAACAGTGCAAATCCAAACGCTTTTCTCCCTTATTCTCCCTCCTTAAATCATGTATCTTGCAGTACACAAAATCATAAAATGTTTTAAAGTGTGCTCTTATAGCAACACAATAAAAATACTAATGTCAATAATATTCAAAATGCACACATTTAGCTACATTTAGCAACATCATTCAATATTAACATTTTATGTTAACATTTCATATATAACTGCATAAGATGCATTTTCATATTTAAATTTATCCTCACTATAAAATAAATGTATACCTTCACATTATACTCCTAACTCATGAAAGAATAATCCATTTGTTCTAAAATCATCTTTCCCATATGTATATATATCTTAAATAGTTAGGATCAATTGGAGATCAGAGAAGTGTTGGAATTGATCCGTCTTTCCCAATATGACTAAACATAACTGAATCTTGTTGTTAAAAAAACTGAAGACCTGATTCAAGATAACAAGGATTACATCCAGATTTCACCACAAAAGGAAATCCACAGTAATGAACTTACAAACGTAAAGATGTACATAAAGTTCAGCAACTGTGCTCAAACCCCAGGGGATCTCAGTTCCTATTGTCAGTATCTATTGGGATTCACACCTCATCAATGCTAATTCTCAATCTCCTCCCCTGGGTTTGGTTCTTATATATTGTATCCCATAGTAGCAAAGTGTGACTTTGTCTCCTCTATGTTCTTCCCAGCTATGTTTCACACCTACATTACGGTAGTCGCGATTAGCAATTGCTCTCAGATGCTGAAGTATACAAAGCTTACATTTATTTACAGTGCTTCCAATATAATTCTTGACACAGCCACATTCCAAAATATAGACCACATGTGTGGTTTCACAATGAATCCGTTTTAAGCTGCCATCTGATGTTTTAAAAGTTGTCACATTCTGACCAATATGGCACGCCTTCCATTTCTGGCATTTATTAGGTCATGATTTTTTCAGCCAGTTCCTTGATTCTTTCCTTTGATTTATAAAGTGGCTCTGTATTATCATTTCCCCTAAAGAGTCCATCTTTTTATATGTAATATTAGGAAAGTTGGAAATCTGTTTTTTTTATTTCCACCTCTGCCTGGTTAAAATCTGTTATATCTCTTGTGACTTTTTCTTCCTCTGTCTTTCTGGAGTTTTTTGGAATCAACAATCCATCTCTATCCCTAGACCTGGCTCTGAATTAAGCATCTTCAAGCACACTAATTTGGTATCCTCGCCGTCTGAATCTCTGGAACATTTATTTTCCTTCTAATTCAAATTCTTCTGTTTTGGAGCAATTCCTCCTTGCTCTTAAGAACTGTCCATAAGGAACACTCCATTTTAATGCTTTGGGGTGGGTACTCTTTGCAAATGAAATACTGTTGCAATTAGTTGCCTTCCGATGTAAATTAGTGCACATTTTTCCTTTTTCATTGTAAACTTTGGTACCTAAGAAGTTGATCTAGGCATTACTTATCTCATAAGTGAACTGCAATCTCTGAGGATAGTCATTTAGTGGTTTCAAAAAATTTATTAAATCCTCCTCCCCTCCCTCCCATATTAAAAACAAGTAATCAATGAGGCGGACCCATAAAATCACTTTTTCAAGAACCCCATTATTGTTCTCAGTCCACACGGTCTCCACTTCCCAATGCACCATCATTAGATTGGCATATGTTGGAGCTAATTATGTGCCCATTGACGTTCCTTGTGTCTGGATGTAAAACCTTTCATCAAAGAGAAAAAATTATCTGTTAAACAAAATACCATGATCTCAATTAACATTTCCGTGTGTTCCAGGAGATTTAATGATCTTGAGCGCAAGAAATATCTACAAGCATCTAGGCCATCTTTATGTATGATCGATGTATAAAGAGAAATCACATCAACTGTAGCCATTATGTAAATATTTTTCCAAGGTATTCTGTTGATGCAATTTAGAAAATCCATGGAATCCCTGATGTACGAGGGAAAATTTGCCATGTAAGCAAATAGAAAAATGTCCCAAATCTTGAAGCATTCTTCAGAAGCAATTCACACGAACTCCTGATGGGATGTCCAGGAGAATTTTCCAATTGTTTATGGATGTTTGTTAATAGGTACAATGTTAGAGTAGTTAGAAATTCCTTTTTTTAAATATGAGAGCTCCTCATTCTCCAAGAGCCAACGTTCATGCCAGTGATTTAATTTCACATGAAACCTCATTTTGATCTTTTGAATAGGATTACTTGGTAATCTTTCGTAATGTCTTACGTTGTTTAGTTGTCTTTTAACTTCATTCAGATAGTTTTTTCTTGTCCATAATCACAATATTACATCCTTTATCTTTTTTTTTATAATAATCGAGGTATCGTTTTATAAATCTTTCAACACCAACCAATCATTTTGTGTCATGTTGCATCTACGATTTAACTCACTTTTTTCTTTTCTAGCAATTGTGACTCAATTCCTCCAAAACAATAACCTGGAATACATCTATTTTGTTGCCAGGCAGTAACTGTGGACAAAACTTATATTTATCTTTACATCCATGTTTTTGGATCTATTTATTTAAATTCCCATCGTGGCATAGAATCTCAAATTAGATATTTCTTCTTGCTCCCTGATTTTGACTTATCCACTTGATTCTCTTTCCAACAAGGATTGTGTTCTTATTGAGTCCACATACATTTTTTTAATATAGACAAGGATTGGGATGGAATAGATCTTCTTCTGACATTGTTTTTAATAGCAAAAGATTTTTTTTAATTTAAGTTTTCTACAAAATGTATATAAATCAATTCTTGCTGTTGCTAGGTTCATGGTTGCGCTTGGACAAAACGTTAAGCCTTTATTTAATAGGTCTAAATATTTATTTTACAATTTTTTTAATAACAAGTTGATGACCCATTCATGCTTTTCTGTTACCTTCACTGTGTTACATTATTCCTTTGCCTCCTCTTCCTTTTCCAGCTTCTTCTTGTTCTTTTTGGTTTTCTGTGTAAATGATTGTCTTGCCCCACAATCTGGTCATCATTTGAAAGAGACACATATCCCCTGAGAAATCTAGCTTCTTACATGTATATATATTACGTACTGGTAGTCACTTGTAGATAGTTAGAGTTATAACCAAGTTTCCATAAAAAAAGCGGTTTATGACTTACCTATATCTTTGACGCAATTTGATGAATCGTCTTGAAATTGTCCAAAAGAAAGTACCCAGGTGAATTCTGGTGTGCATGGAAAGTTTTGTCCGGGTTTCTTGGCAGTTTCTTTGGGAAATATTAGCCATCAACAACATCGGCCCGGAACGGCACACTACCTAGCTTAAATCCTGTCTCTTCCTCTACCCTTCTCAGTACCCTGGTTATTATGTCATGAGGTAAAAGCGCCCTGAGACCTGCAGGTGATTTGGCGCGATATAAACCCGCAATAACAAATAACAAATAACAAATTCATAAAATCAATGAAAGCCCTTTATGTTGATCCAAAAGCAAGAATTCTGACTGGTGGTTGCGAATCCGAAAATATAAATATTCATAGAGGCACGCGACAGGGGTGCCCGTGCTCTCTATTGTTATTCGCACTCTATATCAATCCCTTAATTATTAAACTATTAACATCGCCATCGATCGTACCAATTAAAATCGGCATCTATAACACTAAAGTCCTCGCTTATGCCGATGACGTTGCGGTTGTAACAACTAACCCTACAGAGGCCTTAATCGAAATAGAAGAAATCACCAAATCCTTTGGGCACTATTCTGGATACTCTTTAAACCAAGATAAAACTATGGTTATATGCACCGAGAATACACCATTTATAAGTCAATACAGAGTAAAAAATGCAAAATATTTAGGAGTGAATATCTCGGCAAATACCAATGATATTAATACATTAAATTACGATCCTTTAATTAAAAAAATAAAAGCAGATCTACTCAGAGTAAACAACCTTCATCTGTCCATAATTGGTAGAAGTAACTATGTCAAAATGACAATATTCCCAAAGATTCTATATTTGTTTCGAGCAATTCCCCTCTTAATCAATAATGCCTCTATGAAAACGTTGAACCAAGCAATATACTCGTTTATTTGGAATTACGGGAAGATAAGAAGAGCCCTACCTAAGTTAGTATTACCAGTTTCCAGAGGTGGCCTAGCGGTTCCAAATTTAACATACTATTTATGGGCAACCATCTTACAGCAGATGACATTCCTGCTCACATCCAGTCGTAATGACCATAATGAATCATCACAATACATACCATCCATTTATGAATTAATACTGGGAAGCACAGCTAGAGGTCTACTATTAAGACAAATTGAACCTTCCTATTTTAAAAAAATCAAATTCAAAATTGTTACAGATGCTTTTAAAATTTGGACTAGAACTACCAAAACACTGATAATTCCTAAATACACCAAAATACACCTCTTTGGCATAGCTCAGTAATACCCCAATACCTTAACGATAATATAACTAAACGTTGGGAGAATCTAGGCCTAATCGTTATCGGCGACTTCTTAAATCAAGATGGTAGAACAACATTTGACGATCTATATGCCAAATATCATATCTACTCTGCAGACTATCTAAAGTTTATTCAAATCTACACATCACTGAGACAAAATATTTCAAATATAGACTTAAAATCCATACCACTCATAGATCTCATACAAAAACAAACAACCAGAATAAGTGATATATATGACATTTTCTTGAGTAACCACCCCAATGACCTAGAAACTATAGAAGCTAGCTGGGCCAATAAATTAAATAATCCTAATGTCGACATAGATATGTCTCTACAACTGTCTTCTAAAGTTATATTAGCGAGTAATCTAAAAGCCCAAATTTACAAAACTATATGCAACTTATATTATACACCCTCCAAACTGTTTACATGGGGTAAGATCGCTCAGGATAAATGTCCCAGATGTACACTTGGACCTGCAAATTTGATACATATGTTCTATGACTGCCCCAAATTAGATCAAATTAAGAAAAGCATTATAAAATACTGGGCCGAGATTTTCGGCCATGAAATTAGAACCTCAACAACTTTGTTCCTGCTAGGTTATGATAGCTCTCTAGACCTTAGCAACCCAGAAATCTATACTACTTACATAGGTACTGCTATCTATAGAATTATCCTAGCAGCCGGATGGAAGGACTCTGAGGTTCCAGTATTTCAGGGATGGCTCAATAGACTTTTAGCAATATATAAACAAGAAGTCGCCATCTATAGAACCAGAGGGAAAAAATCTCGATCATATGGGGAACTAATTTGGTCACCAGTATCCAATTGGTATGAACAACAGAGGGATTAAAACTAAAAAATTTAGTTTTTGTTAGGATAATACATGTAAATAGAAGACCTCTAGTTTAAGGCTAAGCTTTATTTTCATAATATGTTATCATTTTAAAGACTTGAAAAATGAATGTATTCTTTGCTGATTTTCATACATCTGCCATTATGAATTTTTGCAAACTTCTTGCCTTCTGCCATGTATAAATACTCTATTTTTGCTATGTATTTAAATATGTATTTCTCGAACTTGCTCAATAAAAAATAAAAATAATAAATAAATAAAAAAATAAAAAAAGGAACGTTTTGTGGTGATCTGTCAAGTGGGGGCTGAGAAAAAGCGGGATCAACAAAATTGCATTTTCCCATAGGACCTTTAGTCGAGCCTGCAACCCGAACCACTGGACGGAGTTACACCAAATTTGTCAGAAAGGTAGATTTGGTTATGGAGATCATGCTTTCAGGTATTTGGTGTAATTCCATTCAGTAGTTGTGGCGAAATTTAAAGGAATTAAGATAGAGATATCTAGTGCAGCGGGTCATTCACAAAAAATGATGAGCTCGTGCAAGGAAATGCAGAGTTCTGATTGGCTGTCAACACTTCAACCAGAAAGTGTTGGCAGCCATCTTCGGACTCAGCTCAGGAAAGGGGACGGGTAGGAATACCCTGACCCCTGTGCCTTGGCTCTGGGATTCCTCTGACATCCTGTCATGGCATAAAAGCATTTTTTAAAATGAAGAGTAAATTGCTGCTAATTTGTGAAATACATGAATTTATAGCAGCATTTAAAAAAAAAAACAAGCATGGGCTCTTGTGCTTGCTGTCAAAAAGGCACCCGAGTGGGCCATGTACCAGGGGCATCTTTTTCAAAATGGAGGGGGCACACAGGGCCCTCCACCTAATGCTCATTGAGCCCCAGGTGCCACCACCTTCTGACAGCTTAATATTAAAAAAGGGGGGTGCATCGGGCCCCACCACCATGGGCTTCGTAAGCCCTGGGGACCACTACCCCCCAAAGAAATCACACATTATTGGGAGGCCACGTTGACCCCCCGAGCCCCAGGGACCACCACCTCCCTCCAGGGCCATTTTCAGCCCAGCAGACCACCTCCTCCCTGGGGCGGCCCATGTACAAGAAAGTTGGGGGAGCATGCCCCTGCCTTCTGAAACCATATACACCCTTCGGTACCACAACCCCCCAGGCCTGACTCCTGCTATGTTCCGTGGTGCCCACACTTGGGACATAACTGTTTGCTTTGACAACTTCTGTCAAGCATAAGCAAACACTCCGGTTCCAGTGAGGTTTCATCATTTTTTCTGCCCAACAGACATGCGGGCAGGGAAAGAGATTAAACAGATTGGGGTATATTACCAAGGGCAAGTATCGCCGCTTTTTCGGCGAATTGTGCCGAGAAAGCGGCGATACTGCTAGAGCCCTCTTAACAAGGGCATTTTAAAGCCTGGCGCAAGCCCACTTTGCATGTCGGCGATTAACATCGCTAATGACATGCAAAGTGGGCGTTCCCACGTCCAACCACATGTAAAATGTGGTTGGAGGTGGGAACACCCTATTACCTAGGCAGGCGTTGGGAGAGGGAGACCTGCGATAAACTCGTTTATCGCAGGTCTCCCAACGCCTGCTCTGACCAGGTGTTAGGGCATTGATAACATGGGGAAGTGGATTATAAAGCTGAATCCACCCCCCCATATTATCAAGGAACACATTAGCACGTGAAAACAACGTTTGTTTTCATGGGCTAATACCATATCGCCGACTATCGCCAGATTTCAATTTGCCTACGTGATGCGCATTGATAATTGCGCGCTAAAAAGGCGATGAAATCCGGCGACAGCCGGCGATATGGGGATGTGCGTTGTGCGTTTACTAACGCACTTTTTGGTAATATGCCCCATTGTTCCTGAACGGAGGGAGCTGCCTTTCCAGCAGCTCACTCCGGGCAGCAGTGATGAAAGCTCCCACAGGAGGCGGGGAGCCGGCTGGGACCACCGGGGCATTTAGGCTCCCCCCATTGTCCCATTAAAGAGCAGCAGAAATAGGCAGAATTAAGGTCAGAAAGAGGAAAGATAAAGGTGAGAGATGAGCAGAAATAGGCAGAATAAAGGTCAGAGATTAGCAGCAAGAGGCAGAATAAAGGTGAAAATTAGCAGGAAGAGGCAGAATAGCGGTCTGAAATGAGCAGAAAGAGGCAAAATAGAGATGAGAAACGAGCAGAAAGAGGGAAAGAGGTTAAATAAAGGTGAGAAATGAGCAGCAAAAGGCAGAATAGAGGTCAGAAATTCAGAAATTAAAAGAAAAAGGCAGAATACAGGTGTGAAACAAGCAGAAAGAAGCCGAATAAAGGTCAGAAGGGAGCAGAAAAAAGTAGAATAAAGGTGAGAAACAAGCAGAAAGAGGCTAAATAGAGATCAGAAACCAGAAGCAGAGTCAAATAAAGGTGAGAAACAAGCAGAAAGAGGCACAATAAAGGTCAGCAGAGAGCAGAAAGAGGCAGAATAGAGATCAGAAACAAGCAGAAAGAGGCAGAATAGCATGGTCAGAAATGAGCAGCAAGAGGCAAAATAGAGGTCAGAAACAAGCAACAAGAGTCAGAATAAAGGTTAGAAATGAGCAGAAAGGGGCAAAATAGAGGTAATAAACAAGCAGCAAAAGGTAGAATAAAGGTCAGAAACAAGCAAAAGAGCCAGCATGAAGGTCAGCAATGAGCAGAAAGAGGCAAGATAAAGGTGAGAAACAAGCAGAAAGAGGCAGAATAAAGGTCAGAAACAAGCAAAATAAAGGTCAGCAACAAGCAGAAAGGGGCAAGATAAAAGTGAGAAACAAGCAGAAAGAGGCAGTATAGAGGTCCGAAAAAGCAGAAAGAGGGATGATAAAAGTGAGAAATGAAAATAAAGAGACAAAATGAAGTTGAGAAACGAGCATAAAGAGGCAAAATAATGGTCAGAAAGTAAAAGAAGACCTTGTTGGAGGCCCACTCCCTTTCTCAACCACTCTGCAAAGGGGCCTTCTGGCACACTACTGGTTGGGGAATAAAGTCTCCCCATGGCTTCTGAGAAAAGTTCAGGTCCAAGAATCCCTACTGTTGCTACAAGTAATTCCCCCACAGTGGGGTTTCTAAGACCTCATCAAATGGTCGACCCCCTTTCTCATCCACTCTGCAAAGGGGCCTCCTGGTGCACTACTGATTGGGGTATAAAGTCTCCCCTTGTCTGCTGTGAGTGGTTCAGGTCCAAGAATCCCTAGTGTTACCAGAAGTAAGTCCTCCACAGTGGGATTGCTGAGACCGCGTCGGAGGCCCCACCCTCTTTTTCAACCACTCTGCAAATGGGCCTCCTGGCACACTACTGGCAGGGGGATGAAGTCCCCTTGGATGTTGAGGATTGTTGGGGGCCAAGAGCCCCTGTTGGTGCCACAAGTAAGTCCCCAAGAGCGGGGTTGCTGAGACCTCTTCAGCGGCCTGCCCCCTTTCTCAACCACTCTACAAAGGAGGCCTTATGGCACACTACTGGTTGGGGAATGAAGTCCCCTTGGCTACTGAGGGTCATTGGAGGCCAATAACCCCTATTGTTGCCACAAGTAAGTCCCCACAGAGTGATTGCTGAGACCTCATTGGAGGCCTGTCCCCTTTCTCAATCACGCCGCAAACGGTTAACCCGGCACACGACTGGTTGGGGGATGAAGTCCCCTTGTTTGTTGTGATTAGTTGGGGGCCAAGTACTCCTATTGTTTGCCACAAGTCCCCTACAGCAGGATTGGTGAGACAAGGGGTGAGCTTGCCAGTAAACTCTGCTCTGTAGGAGGGTTGGCAGAGTTTTTGCTGAATTCCGCTTTCCAAGCGGATCGGGGATTGGCAAAACTCCACAAGCTCTGCTGGCGGAGCAGAGTTTACCTCCCACCCCTAGTTACTATTCACAGATCCACTCAAAGACTCACGCACCCACTCCTAGACCTACTCACACACTTATGGACCCACTATGAGACTCACACAACCACTCACAGACCCACTCAGACATTCGCACACCCACTCACTTACCCACTCAGAGACTCACACACCAACAAGCCTACCTATGCTGCCACTCACAAACCCACTCTCAACGGTTACAGATTACAATTAGGGAATACACATTTTAAAAAAGTAGACATTCACTGGAAAAAAACAAAGGTTACAGGGACATTATAGCTAGAAAATAGAATTTAAAAAACTATAGTTACAGGGATGTTATAGTTAGGAAATAGAATGTATAAAACCTTAGAAATTTTACTGAAAAAAACAAAGGTTACAGGGACATCATAGCTAGGCTCACATTTCACTCGTACTACACCAAAGAAATTGAGCAGTTATAATTACCTGAGCTAACTATAACTCATGGTGCGCAATGCACTGCTTATGACTTCACATATTATATCACTTGTGACATGGTAAGTGACATCACTGGTGTCATCACTGATGACATCTCAAATGATATCACTGATGACATCATCCAGTGATTGTAAGTGTTTTGCAAATGTTTTTCACTGTGACAATTCATGCTACGGTACTACAAAAGTTACATTAGTTTACTTTGTTTACTACTAATGAGTGATACTATTTCAAACATTTATTATGTGAGTGGCTGTGTGAGTGTATGTATTTGTGAGTGAGTTGGTGTGGGTACCTGTATAGGGGTGTGAGTGGCTGTATGGATGAATAAGTAGGTGTGTAATTTGCTGTATGGGTGAGGGAGACCTGTGTGAGTAGCTGTATTGGTGAATGAGTACGTGTGTAAGTTGCTGTATGTGTGTGGGAGTGGCTGTGTGAGTGGCTGTATAGGTGAAAAAGTAGGTATGTTGATAGGTGTATGTGTGAATAAGTGGGTAAGTGAGTAGCTGTATGGCTGAGTAAGTGGCTGAGTGGCTGTATTGGTGAGTGAGTGGGTATGTGAGTGGCTGTATGGGTGTGTGAGTGGCTGTATTAGTGGGTTAGTGGGTATGTGAGTGGCTGTGTGAGTGACTGAGTGGTTACGTGAGTGGGTGTTTGATTAGCTGAGTAGCTGTGGGAGGGGCTGTGTTTGAGAGTGACTGTTGAGTGGCTATATGGATGAGTAGACATATGGGTGCTTCTATGGATATGTGAATGGTTATGTAGGGTCTTGTGTGGGTTTGTGGGTAGCTCTTTTGAGAGGCTGTATGGGTGAGTGTCCGGGTGTGTGAGTGGCTCTAGGGGTGATTGAGTGGCTGTGTGAGTCACTGTATAGGTGAGTGAGTGGCTGTGTGAGGATGTGAGTTGCTATGTGAATGGCTGTCTGTGTGAATGAGTAGCTGCATGGGTAGTGGGTGTATGAGAGGTTATGTGGGTGTGTGAGGCTGTATTTGAGCTGTTCCGTGGATGATGTAATCAGTGATATCATCAGTGATGTCATTTTAGATGTTAGAATGTAATTAGTAATATCACTGACCATGTTAATAGTGATGTAATTTGTGAGGTCATAAGCAGTGCATTGCAGGGGTGTAACGTATAGTTAGCTCAGGTCATTTCAATGGTTTTGGATGGGTGAAATTTGAGCCTAACTATAACATCCCTGTTACTTTTTGTTATTTTAGTGAATTTCTAAGGATTTTTTAAAATGCAATATTATATATCTATGTATATATATTCACTGAAAAAACCATTGGTTTCAGGAACGTTATAGTTAGTTGGACATTTCTCTTGTACAAAACCATAGAAATTCCCCTGTTATAGTGAGTTCAGCTAACTATAACTCGCACCCACACAATGCACTGCTGATGACGTCACATATTACATCATTCTTGGCGTGGTCAGTGACATCACTGATGACATCACTGATGACATCATCCAGTGGCTGTGTTTTTCTTTAAGGTTTAAATATGTATTATAAATATGCCAATGTGTATTAAAGAATGAGTGGGTGTATAAGTGTCTGAATGGAGGATTTTGAAGGTGTGTGACTGACTGTTTAAGTGAATGAATACATGTATCTTTCTGAATGCATGGGTTACTGACTAAACTGTGTTAATGTCTGTATTAGTCTGTCTGTTGTTGTATAAGCTGCTGCATGGGTTGGTCAGTAGCTACATAAGTGTCTACATGGGTTATCGATTGGTTACCTGAGTATTTGTATGGGTGCCTGAATGTGTGTGTGGGTGGGTGGGAGGTATGTGACTCTGTGCATAGATGTTTGAGTGGTTGATTCACTGTGTGAATGGGTTCAAGAGTGCATATGGAAACAGCTGTATGGGTGGGTGAGTGTGTGTTTGGGTGTGTTGTGTGTTTGGGTGTGTTGGTGAGTGAATGGATGTCTCAATGTTACATGCCCAAGTAACTACATATGTAAAAGGCAGTGTATGTGAAAGTTGAAGTATATAAATGACTATACATGAGAGTCAGTGATTGTGAGAGTGGCTGTATGGATGAGTGTGTACTTGTATCAGTGATTGTTAAAGAGAGTAAGTATGCTTTTGTTTCTGTTTCAATAAGTGATGTGGTGTGTGTATAACTATGTAGGTCAGTAAATGGAAGTGTGATTGATTCTTTGCATGGCTGACTAGGTGTGTGAGTAACTCTGGATGAGTGGTAGTGTGTGAATGTCTGTATAGGTGAATGAGTGCTTATGATATTGTTGTATTGATGAGTGACAGCATGTATGAGTGATTGTATGGGTGAATGAGTGGATGTGTGTGTAGAACTAGGAATCAATGAGAGCGTATGTAGTAACTGGTATTGGTGTGTCGATGGATTAGAATATGGTAGTCTGTATTTTACAGTGGGTGTATCAAAGGTTATATTAGAGTGTGAGGAGATGGATCAAATTTTCACGTGGATTATGTCAGCAGTGATGTCATTAGTGATGTAATTTGAGATATCATCAGTGATGTCATCGGTGATGTCACTGACTATGACATGAATGATGTAATATGTGACATCATCGGTAGTGCATTGCGGGTCCGCGAGTTATAGTTAGCCGAACTAACTATAACGGGGGAATTCCTATGGTTTTGTGCGCGAGAAATGTCCAACTAACTATAACATGCCTGAAACCTATGTTTTTTCAGTGAATTTCAAAGGTTTTTTAAATGCTAATTCCGAATTATAATGTTCATTAAACATATGTTTTTTTAGTCATTTTGAAATTTTTATAGTGATATTTTGTAACTTTAATATCCTAAAAATTGTTTTTGTAATTTTTTTTGTTTTTTATTAAAATAATATCATGTCTTCTTAAATGTTAATATATATATATATATATATATTTTGTTGAGAAAAAAGAGTTAGTGCCACCAGAGCTGAGCGGGTGTGCAGACTGCGATGATGCGTAGGCCTCGATACACCATCCTGACAATCAAAACCCGATTTGAATTGTGAGCTCGGCTGGACCGCGTGTACGCCAAAGGCAGCTGGCTGTACAGACAAGACTCAGTGCGGTGCAGCAGGATGCGCTGGGGGCCTGTGCTGCTGAATCCAGTGACGGCTGAGGAGGTTGCTCCAGAACGTGGTGGGCCATCTTGGAAACACGCCAGTGGCGGTAGGTGAGCATTGAGGTCTGGGTGCAGGGTCGGGCAGTCATCGTTGGGCGGCGGAATAAGCTTGGGGACCAGGGCTGGGATGCTTGTGAAAGATGTAGGAATCATGCACACTGCCTGAGAAGTTTATGACGACATTAGTGTACAGGCCCCGGTGGTCCAGTTTTGCCTGCACATTGTTGGAATGCGTGTGGTTTCTGTTGCGGTGATTGAGTGCAGTGTCGACAGGAGACACAAGTAGTACATGTGTGCAGTTAATTGCCCCAAACACGTTCAGGTAGCCTGCTATGGTGTGGTTCCCTTGCTTGGTCTCCAGCTGTTCCTGCACAGTGAAGTGAACATGCAGGTGTATCAAGCTAAAACGAACAGTGATGCCTACAGGTATGATAAATCCTGCATAATGAGACCGTAACAGAAGTTTGTGTGGTTGTAACGTTCCTTTTCTTTCCTGCGAAGGTTATGACCATATAAACGTCTGTTATGGTAATTTTGTGCAGGATTTGTGCAGAATTAATTAGGCAAAAGACATTGCTCCCAGCGCTGCCTGCCCGACCACGTATCATTGCTGGCTTTGCACACACTGAGCGCCACTGTTGTCACTAACTCAGTGCACCACAAGTCAACACCACGTGGTTGTGGGCCCTTGCCGACTGCTGACTCTGGCCTACACTGCAGTCAGCAGGTCTCACACATATCCAATCCAATCCTGTCCTGCAAGGACACACCATCATCACTGGCTGCGCACATGCTGAGCTCTTCAGGTGCCACTAACTCTGTTCATCACAACTCGGGGACCCTTTATGATTGACTTTCGTGTTGTAGACACTGGATGCAACAATGTCACCTCAGGCAGCAGGAATATCCCGAAGGGACGTTAACAATTTCTTCACCATGAGCACGCTCATCTCTGGTGCCCCTAACTCAGTGTACCACAAGTCATGGACCCTTTAATATACAATCTTTTGTGTGTGATTTAAGATCTAGTGCCCCTACCTTAGTGCACCACAAGTCATGGACCCTTTATGATTGAATCTATGTGTGTGATCCGATGATCACTGTTGTAGTTGCTGCCAGCACCAACCATTCCCTGAGGGCTGGTTTACACTCACCTCACACACATCCAGCACAGACGTCACTGGACATGTGACCCTGGTAATAAAAAGGGGCTGAGCGCATGTGCCCATAGCCAGTTCCACTATCTATCTAACTGTGTCTGTGTGTTCATTATGTATGCATGATGGCCCTACCACATTACATTGTGCTGTTGACTGCGCACACAACCATGTTCCCTCTGGCAGTGGGGAAGACCTCGAATATGTAACTTTGTCTGGGTCATTCTATGAGTACATGGGTAGAGACTGGATGATTAGAGTACTACAAGGAGAGTGTATGGTGAATTAATAAGTGCTTGGGGATTGGCGGAGTGATTGGATGAGTATATATGTTGGTGGAGCCTAACCCTGGAGCACAAGCTTGGCTCTAATTGGCTGCCAAGCAGTGGCAACCTCGCCGGAGCATCAGGATTGCAAACCAAGACTCGGGGGAGCCGACACTATGCACCGAGCGTGAGTAGACAACGCGCTGGTTCATGAGGCACCCGTCTTCTTTGCTACGGGATCCCACCAGCATTTGCTCTAGTACCCTGGGTTCCTGCCCACTAAAATCTGGGCCACTGGCTAGCGGGAATACCGCACGGATACCTGGAAAACTGAGTCTAGGAGCTTGGAATTCTCATTGTGGTATACAGAATTCTCATTCAGTGGATATTCTTCAAGGTTGTTAATCTCTGGATCAAGGAATTCTGACTGTTCGATCCCCGGAGTCTCTTCCACTGGATCCCCTAAAGTGAGCTGCTGGGTCCGTGGAGCAGTGGTAATAAAAGGCCCAAAATCCTGTTTGCAAGATATTCCCAGCCCCACAGCTGGATCATTGACATACAGCTGATAGAATCTACGTAATTCTGTAAGCATAAGTGGAGTGGGCAGAGCCGGCGCAACTAGAGCCACATTTAGGGCGAGGCTGATAAACATTTCGGGGTGGCAAATTCTTCCAGTCATAGGCAGAGTGGAGATGCAGGGGCTCTAAGAAGGGGTGAAAACACAACAAAGCCTAATTTACAGGTAAATTGTCTTTTAAAGACCTGTGAAGTACTCGGGTGCCGTGCTGAGAGCCGCACACCCAGAGCGTTCACACTAGGAGGCCGTGTAGAGCACCACGTTAGGATCGCCTCTCCAAACTACAAACTACGTCCACACTACAAAAAGAGGCCTTCCGGTGGTGTCACGTGTCTCCTTTGGCTGGTCATCAGGGTATCAAGAAATCACAAGAGTTGCTGCAGAGACACTTCTGGTGGCCAGAGCTCAATAAAGATGTGGCACGGTGGGTGTCTGAATGTGAAGAATGTGCAAGGGCAAAAGGGGAGACGAGGGGCCAGAAAGGGAAATTGATGCCCATGCCCACGCCTATGAGTCCTTGGTCACACATAAGTTTGGACTTCATCACTGGTCAACCCCTAGAAAAGGGGTTCTCGGCGGTCTTGGTGGTGATAGACAGCCTTACTAAACTTGGTCACTTTATCCCTTGCACCAATCTTCCTACTGCCAGCCAAACTGCTCAAATTCTCATGTCTAATGTGATTAAACTGCATGGAGTACCTGAGACTATCGTGTCAGACAGGGGACCTCAATTTATAGCCAGGTTCTGGAAGATGTGGTGTAAGGCTTTGCACATAGATTCCTCCCTTTCAACCTCCTTCCATCCTCAAACGGACGGACAGACGGAGAGGTTGAACCAGACACTGAAGAAATATTTGAGATGTTATGCCAAGGATGCTCAGGAATCATGGGTAGACATGTTGTGGATGGCAGAACTGGCATATAACAATTCATGGCACAGTTCTATTGGTTTATCTCCCTTCCATGCCACCTATGGTTTTGATGCTAAGGTACTGCCTATTACCATCCCTGTAGAGGTGCACAATCAGCCGAGGGTACTGTCGGAAGTCAGGAGACTGCAAAACTTACAGAAAAAGGTGAGATTGCACTTGATTCATGCTAAGGAGGTGTATAAAAGATGGGAGGATAGACACAGGCGTGACGGACCTCAATACCAGGTGGGAGATAAAGTGTGGTTGTCAACTAAGAACATCAAGTTCAGGCTGCGCAGAATTTTCCATCCCAGGTTCATAGGCCCATATACAGTGGTGTAGTGTATCAATCCTGTGGCCTACAAGTTGCGTTTGCCGGGGTCATTGAGAATACACCCCGTCTTCCATTGTAGTTTATTGAAGCCAGCTGTGAGAGCCAGACGTCGAGCTCCGCCTCCGGTGGTGTGCGATGGGGGTCTGGAATACGAGGTCAAGAGCATCAAGGACTCCAAGATGCGCCGGGGGGTGTTGTGGTACTTGGTGTCCTGGAAGGGGTATACGGCGGAGGACGATTCCTGGGAAACATTTAGGGATGTGCACGCCCCCGCGGCTGATCGTTCCTTCCATTGCCGGTTCCCTGCCAAACCGGGGCCAGGGAGGCGTTAGGGAGAGGGATGTACTGTCAGAATTCAGCCCCTGGTTCAGCGTGTGACGGCACGGAACTACAACTCCCATGATGCCGATGTGCTGACAGGAAGACATAAAATTTGTCAGGGCGCGCGCGAGGTTGTGCGTAATTCTTCCTGTTGTTATCCTCGTCGGGTTGGCGAGGTTCGTCCTGGTGACTGGGGAGAGAGATTTCGGAGCTGACGAGGTGGAGTCCAGAGCGTCGTTGGAGTACCGTGAGTAACGGTGTGGTGCTCGTTGGAGGGCTCCGCCTCGCCCCTGATTTCATTAATACTGTTGGTGTGCCCATGCCGCTAGCGGTCCCGTTCTTTGTGGACACAGCGGGTTACCGCGAGCATTCCGCCGCGTAACGCCGTCTTTTGTGAGAATCGATACTGGTTCTGGATTTGACATTACAGCGGGTTACAGCGTGCGGCTGCAGCGTAACACCGGTTGTATTTTGGGACCTTGTTCTGCTTGAAAGTTGAGGCGGATCCGGGCGGTGGTCGCAACTGCTGGTTACCGTCACTAAAGGAATTTCCTTTTGGATTTGAACTTCTTTAGTTTAGCTGTGAGAGTAACAGCGCCTTTTTGTTTCTTTTTGATTTTGAACGATTTACCATCATCATAGGTAGGGGGGAAATCTACTGTTGGGAAGCATTCAGTCAGGGTGTCTTCCAACCTTGTCTTGCTGCCTTCCTATTCAACTGTTCCTGTTGATTCATATGTCCTGCAAGGCTCAGAGGATATACAAGCAGGGTAGGGGTTTTGATATAAGCATTGGTATTTGAGAGCAGGCGAATGTTTGACATTGTATTTATACTGTACTCTGCTTTCCTCATCAGATGGTGTTACAGGGGGTCTATAATGTTTTATTAGAGACTTATGCAGAGGATGCTCAGGTATTATTGACATATGTGTTCTAGCGAGAATTGATGAGAGTAGTTGGTATACAAGTATCTCATGGTTGTGTTTATGTCTTTTCAGAGCCTTTGTCCCTGCTGACCCCTCCCCTACCTGGTGTCCCTCGCTTGATAACTCGAAGACCCTGGGGGGGAACCCCATGTCAGGGTACTTGGTGATGTCAGGAGATGGTCCTTTATTCTACTGCAGCTGAATCCTGCGAAGCCAAACCTGACACAATCAGGCGCTAGACAAAATCTATGAAGCGTTAGTATCCCATGAATAAAAGCATCTATCAATACATGTTTTGTTTTAGTGAAATAGACGGCTACCTGATGAAGGCATGTATGTCAAAACGCACGTAGTTGACACCTGCCGCACTGCCTCCATCATCTCTACGTCTATCGTATTTTATGGATATATAATTATGTTTTGCTTTCTTCTTTTGAATGAAATGGATAAATCACAAAGTTGAATATAGATAAGATATATACAAAAAAGAATAAAAGATATATGTTTTGATATCTAGATTTGTTTACAGCTAATTTACTCAAATAGGGTGGTTCTTCTATATCGTTGGTTTCTCTTTCAAAGTATTTTGGTGTAATACAAAGTAGATCCTACCTTTTTAAATCAGTCCCTAGCTAAACTTTTTCCCTATTTGTTCCTGAGAAATTAACAGTTAAAATCATTTATATATCTATGGCTGCGTTGGATCCGTGCACCTTGAGCGCACCATAAGTGCACCCTGCCGATCATGCGCTGAATGCTAATTGTCTGTCAAGTGAATGTCAACATTCGAAACCAGGAACTTTTGGCAGCCATTTTGTGCCGCGGTAGAAGCGAGGCTGAAGAAGTCAGTCGAAAAAGTGTGCAAAACATATAAAGGGGGCGGGGTAGAAATATCCTGATCCTCTAGACCTGTTTAGGGGACCCCAAGGACTCAAAGTTCTAATTATTTTTTTAACCGGGCTGGTGCGCGCAGGGTGCGCGGATTCTACAGTAAAAAAATATATATATATAAAACAGGGCTTCTTTTATAATTAGCCCCCGGAGGGCCAAATCCTGGGAGCAAATTAAAAAAAAATTATGGAGGGCCCAGAGGGGCCGCCTAGCCCCGGGGACTGCCATCCCCTGGGGCTATAAGACTCCCGCCCTCTCATAGCAAACAGCAGTGTCCTGGGGGTCGGCACCGCAGGACACTACAGGAGCTGGCACTGGGGGATGGCCGTCCCAAGGGCCCTCGAGGGCTCCAGGAGGGGGGCCACACATCCCCCCTCCCGCAATACAGAAAGCCCCAGGGGGTGGTGGTCCCCGGGGCTTGGGTGGGTCGTTGAGGCCCCCCACCTCTAATTTTACATGGGGGGGCCTTGGAGCCCCCAACTATTAATTTTTTTAGGCCCCGGGGGTGGCTCTCATTCTTGCATAGCAAACAGCAATGTTGAAAAAATCTTCCGGTAAGATAACAAAGGATTTTGAAGTCCATTTTCACTGTTTTTGTTGTTTTAACGCCGTCATTGTAAATATGCCCCTAAGTTTTATAATGTCGACAATCCCGTCTCCCATTTAAATAGGTACAAAGTATTTAATGAAGTGTATTGTGAATCGTGAAGCAACACTGTTTAATTGTGATCGATAAAGAATTGAAAGAGTTGTGTACTTCTTTTGCTCATAATGTGGATAGGGGGAGATTTACAAGTTCATTGCGTTACTATTGCATCACTTTTAAGATGGGAAAAGTGATGTGAAAGTGGCGCAAGGGGCTTGTAAATCTGCTACACAGTGTTCTGTCTTACTTTGCTTTCCTTTCTGTCATGTAGAAGATCCTGGGTAAATATAACGGTTTCTGTACAGTCAGTACCTTTCAACCCTACCCCCAAACTGCTTACTGCCTGTTACCATAGTAACAGTTCATTGAACACTTAAGTGAGCACAGAGGTTAGAAGTTCACCACACAGTGTTGCTAATCAAAGCAGTTACTGTGATGGAGTTTTAAAAGTTTTCCATAGGAACCATTAGTCGTAGCTATAGACTCTAGTAAAGAGCTGGTAAAGAGTTAGCCTCAGTATTATACTTCTAGTTATAAATATCATTTCTATTTTTAAATGTTTTCTAACTATATGATTATCACACTAAATATTAGTGAAATGTTGGCAGAAAAAGAAGACAAATATACTTTTTTAATTAACTTTTATTAAAACAACAATAAATAACTAGAAACGTAACTTTAAGATAACAATATAATAAATAACTAGAAACATAACTTTAGCAAAACAATATAATAAACAAAATGTGATATGGACTCCATGAAAATAAGTGTTTAAAAATTAGATTGATGTGACTGAAGGAGGTCAAAGATTACAAGTTAAGGTTATCCTTGGCAATATGTGTTAATCTACACGTCTGCAGTGTGCCTTATACATTCCACATCTCTTATAGGTCCGCATTCAAGAGGTGTCTGTCCTGGAGTGCCTACTGCGTTAGATTTACAGTATGGACAAACAGGTCTTTAAAATGATTCAGAGATGAGATAGAATTAGGTAAGAGATCAAGTCATTATGCAGGACAATATTCTTTAGGGCTTAGTTACAAGCCCTTTGCGCCACTTTTGCATTACTTTTCCCATGTTAAAAGTGACGCAAAAGTGGGGCAAGGGGCGCCCCTTTATTTCTAGCACATTTAATCGGAGGTATTGTGTATCTAGGCCGCTCTGCTTACCTTCTGTAAACACTGTGGCGAACAGAGTTCACAACTTTAACTCAGCTTTGGTGGTACACTGCAGACTGTATTACATTCAGCCTTGATTTGGCAGAGTGGACAGCAGCGTCCATAACTTCAGAAGAGAAAGAGAAACGATGTGAGAGAGAGTGAGAGAAAGAAAGCGAGAAAAAACAACATTAAAACTGTGAGAGAGAGAAAGTTATAAATGGAGCAGTTAATACTGGAGAAAATCTTCGTAGCTCACCTTTTTGCCTCCGTTGTGTGTCCAAGCATTTGCCGGTTCATAGTGCACCCTCTAGTTTAGTGATCTGAAAGATAGTATAGAGTTAGTAATAGCAGAGTATAAACAATTGCACAAGTATATTTTTACTTTATGTCTGTTTAAAGACAGGATACTGTATTTCATCAACTTCCACTGTAAGGAGGTGTCTGTGCGTTGTTTTTCTTCCAAAGTACTATATCCCATGCACTCCCACTGCATAGCGGTGAGTTCTCAATAATGCGTACCCCGACTGTTGCACCCCATTGACTCCCAGAGTCCGGAGGTGAGTGCTTTTTCTTGCGCACTCAGGGAAAGATTTACTAGCTCCTTGCGCCACTTTTCCCTTGTTAAAAGTGACACAAAAGTGGTGCAAGGGGCTTGTAAATCTGCCCCTCCGACTGTTGTAACCCATCTATTCTCACTGCTCGAAGGTAATTGTACATTACTATGCAGTGAAGCTGCTACACACTACCCACTCTCTCTGTCCACAGAAACAAGCTTCTTTGCTCACCTTGTGTCATTGGCGTGATTCAAAGAGGGTGCACCACGTGTCGAAGCAGCCTTCTCAGACGTTGTTACGATGGCCACACATCATCGCAGAATGCACAAACGGTGAGCTTTGGAGGTGTTGGGGGGGACGCCAATTTGTGAAACACAACCTGTAAGATAAAAAGGAAGTCAACATTGTGTGTCATTTCTTTATCAAAGGAGAGAGGAAGTGAGAGAGTGACTGAAAAGAATATTCGCAGCTCACCTTTCTGTCACTGGTATGTTTTTCACCATGTGCCGGGACATAATGCACCCTGAGGCTCTACATCTAAAAGATAGTAAAAGAAAGATGTTATGATTGGTAATTGTTACTATCTTAATGTGGAGTAGAATTACATCGCCTTTTCACACACCTTCCCTCCTGCATGTAAAAACAACTATTTGTACAGTTCCAACTTGTTTAATAGGCTTCGATTTTTGAAAAATGACTGTACTAGTAATGTTTTTATCCGGTTGTGAAAGCAAGAGGTGCGAAGTGATACACGTGGTTTCGATCATCACGAGCGTCGTACATTTGACCGATTAGAAAAACGTTCTTGCTATTGGAAAGAAATATATGAATGTCATAAGATAAGGTATGTAGGACTGCGTACGCCTAAATCGCTGCGTCGCCTTTTTGTATCCAGTCTGCTGCACCCCATCGACTCCCTCTGATGCGCACCCAGGCATCATTGCTCACCTTTTCATGGACAGGACACCTTCTACATCATGCAGTCCCACTCTGCCACCAAGAAGTCTGACATATGGTGCAGAGTATTGATATCGTTATGGGAAAGGACATACTCCTGCAACTATCTTCATCGCAGGTTCCTCACCCGCTCAGTCCTTGCGGTACCACTAACTCAGTGACCAAAGAGGCCATGCGTGTAATGATGGGCCCTTCTACTCGGTGGTTGGGCCTACATGAGGTGCCGAACCACTAGGACGGGCCATCGCAGCGCTTACGATGGGAGCAACTCTAAAATGGCCTAGAGCACTTGCACCCCGCCTTTTTTATTGGTAGGGTGACGTGTGTAGTGACGCATTTGCTGGAAGGGTGTGGTGTGGGTGTATACCAGGCATGAGGGAATGTGTGTGTGCCATTCTGACAACTAGACTAGAACTAAGAAATCAGTACAAGGGAAATCTGGGCAATGTTGCATTTTTGTTTTTTCCTGGAAGCGTAAGCAGAGTGGGCTGGCCTGACGTATGCCAGTGCTGCGCGAGGCTCTTAACCATGATTCCGGAGCTATGTGCGTGGTTACGTCATGAGCTATACGAGAAATCAAGTGATTCGGGTGTCCGTCTTGTAGTGCTGACGTCACCCGGGTCTTAAACGCAAATGTGTCATTATATCTATAAAGTTCCACAACATGGTCAATAAATGAAGGTACGGGGTATCACTGACTCTCTATTCATTCATAGTTGCAGACATAAAAGATGGTGGACATGACGCATTTCTGTGATTATGAATGTTTGTTGTACATTCAGTGGAGTGTTGTAGCTGTAGTAATACAGGGCTGTGAAAGGTTTAAGTTGCAGTTTTTGGCACATGAAAGGCAGATAATTTATATACGTATCTGGTCATTCAGATAGACTGTTGAACTTGGTGCTGGAAATCAGTGTTCGAGGCTCGGAGTTGCGTCCATATCCTGTTATTGTAGAGTAATGACGTAATCAACTCGTGCCTGAAAATGTACTGTAAATACGGTGCTCATGTAAATTGCTGATATAGTTTTGGGTTGATATTGCGCGATATAAATATGCTAAAAGAAAAAAGAAAAAAAAGGAGGAATAGCCCACACTTACTGTCAGAGGTAAGATGGTTGTACACGCTATTTATATCACAATATAATGTGGTAGGGCGTAGGAGCAGCATTTTACAAACATAACAAATACAAAGACACAAATAGATAGTTGAAGTGTGTACGAGCACGTGTGCTCGACTCCATTTTATTACGTTGCTATTGGTAACAAGTAGAATAGTAATCATGATATCATATATAGATATTCAATCGTAAATGGTTTATGACTTCTGCTGTACAAAGGTAGGAGCATTACATGTGAAATAAAACACAGAAGATTCTATCGTAAAGGGTTGATGAGTTGTGGTGCACTAAGGTAGGGTCGGTTTGTGTGGAACCTGCGATGATGTGTGGTTCAGGCAGACCGCACTGCTAAGAATGAGGTTTGGCTACTGAATTTTGCCTTAATAAGGCCACGTGGAGATTATTTATGGCGCACTGACTTAGTGGTACGTCTGGTAGTCAGCGTGTTGGTTACTGGACTGCATAATCTGTAATCACGATTGAAATAAAAGATGAAATATGTATGGAATATATTGTCGAAATGCGTATGCTTCAGGGACATTATAGTTCAAGTTGTGACCTGTGCTGTCCGCAGTGTAGACTGCCATTGAGTGTGCCTTTGCACTTGCAGCGTGAATTTTGTTTTTCAACTAAACCTAGAACTGATATAAAAGAAGTTTTTGAAGGAAGGCTACTAAAGCCATATTGTATAGGGTTGATAGACGTTTTATTTAGTTTGGTACTGCACTCTGCAAATAATGAATGAAGAGTCAGTTGAATTCTTCCTAATACGGCCACGTGGCGATGAATTATGGTGCACTGAGTTAGTAGTACCTTTGGGTCTGAGCGTGTACGTAACCAGCGATGATGCGTGGTCCGGACAGGCCGCACTGGGGGTAATGTTTTTGACTACTGAATTTTCCCTTAATAAATCCTCGGGTGTTTATTTATGGTGTACTGAGTTCGTGGTACGTCTGGTGTTTAGCATGTGCTCACCCTACGATGATGCGTAGTCTGAACAGGTTGCACTCAAAGCATTGAATGTTGCATACTGGATTGCATGTACCTTGAGGAAAAGAAAACTACCATCGATGGTTATCAATTGTTCGGCAAGCTAGGGGGTCCATTAGGATGGCGGACGGACAAAGTCCGTTTGCCATCCTGTCGAGGGCAGGTACCGTCCGCCACAAGGGTGGAGGAACCGTGCCCCCAATTAGGATGCACCCGCCACAGTGGCGGGTGCATCCCGTATTTTTAACATTGCGGCGGACGGTGCTTAAAGCACCGGCCGCCGCAATGTGAAAAATGCTTGTTGTGCGTTTCACAGCACAACATGACAGGCACCGCGCAGTGCCTGCCATGTTGTGCTGTGAAACGCAGGGGCATTCCTCCCAGGCCATCCTAATATGGCTGGCGGTGTCTGATAGACACCGCCACCATATCAGGCCTTTTCTGCCGCGGTCGCAAAGTGACCGCTGTGGAAAATCGGCGGGCGGTCTTCCCCTCCGCCAAGGTCCCCCCGCCATTGTAATATGGCGGGGGGAAGAAAGGTGGTGGACGGGCAAGGATGGCGTACGGATCGCCACCGCCTACATGGCGGTGGCGATCCGTCCACCATCCTAATGGACCCCTAGGTCTACTGATTGTTCCCCATAATAAATTAAACAATTGCACTTCACGCAGTGCATTTTAAATTTCTCAAAATGCGGACATATGTCTGGTGGCGATGTTGCAGATTGGGAGCATTTGGTTTCCTTAACCAATTATAGTCTCTTATACAATTTGCATTGGTACTAATCTTAAATTGTGAGCCCTACTGTTTGCAGTATGGACCGGAGGCAGTCGTCAGGAAGGGCCCACAGCCATGTGGCATTGACTTGAGCTGCATAGATTTAGTAGTAGGTGTTGCTCTCAGCGTCTACGCAGCCAGCGATGATGCGTGGTGTGGGCCAGCCGAACTGGGAGCAATGTTTTTTGCCTAGTGAATTCTGTCTTAATAAGGCCATCAGGAGATGACTTGTGATGCAGTGAGTTAGTGTTACCTGAAGAACTCAGAGTGTGCGCACCCTGCGATAATTCGTGGTTCAGGCGGAATGCACTGGTACAATGTCTCTTGCCTACTGGAATGCATCACGTGCAATCACCATTCCACCTGAATCGTAAGCCCTCACAATGTAGATCAAAAGCAGTAGTCATCACAAACATCTAGAAATTCTTTTTGTCATATCCTTTAACAAAATCTGAGGACATAAAGTACAATTATCTCTACGTTAAATAAATCAAGGCTAAATTGTATGCTGTCCATAGTATAGATTCAAAGCTGAATTGAAGTTGTGAACCCTGCTGTCCGCACTGTAAATCGAAGGCAGTACTGAGCACAGATATGGATGAATGATTTTTGTCTCTTATTTTAACAAAAGCTGAACACATACAGTATAATTGTCTCTGCATTAAATAAATCAAGGGTGAATTCCCTACTGTCCGTAGTGTAGATGCAAAGTTGAATTCAAGTTGTGAACCCTGCTGTCCACAGTGTAGATCGAAGGCAGTACTCGACACAAACATCGATGAATGCTTTTTTGTCACAGTTAACAAAATCTGACAACACAGTGACTTTAATGTTGTATGTAGTGTTGATGCGCCACAGGTATCAAGTGGTAAACTCTGTTGATCGCAGTGTACATTTGAAGGCAGTAGTTAGTATAGCTAGTGACCAATGTTTTTTGGGGAATCCTTTAACAAAATTGTCTCTGCCTTACATAAAACAAGGATAACTTCAATGCTGTCCATAATGTAGATGGAAAGCTGAATTGAAATTGTGAACCCTGCTGTGTAGATCTTAGGCTGCACTGTATTATCTGTAAGGTACTCCATATATTGACGCTACTGGTATCAAGTTATGAACTCTACTGACTGCACTGTAGAGCAACGGCAAGAGTCACCACAGATACCGATGAAGAAGTTTTTATCACTTATTTTAACAAAGTCTGAGGACATAGAGAAGAATTGTCTCTGCCTTACATAAATGAAGGATAACTTCAATGCTGTGCGTAGTGCAGATCCAAAATTGAATTCAAGTTGTGAACCCTGCTGTCCGCAGTGTAGATCGAAGGCAGTAGTCGATACAGACATAAGTCTGCGGTGCTGGTGCGCTGAGTTCGCAATCGGCCTGTATCGAGGAGGCACGTGGTCATGGCGGCAGCCACGTGGCAGGGTGAGGACCTTCGCTGTGGCAGAGTCTTTTCTCTTTGCAGAAGTAAACCACGCCCAAGGTGTAGGTTAATTATTTATACTCTTACACTGGAGTTGCGTACGTTGGATCAGCCCACTCCACTTCTGCTTCAAGGGGGGAGACAACACAGCAACATGACCGAGATATTCCCCAGAGTCTGAGATAATATGGTTGCGTCCACTATGCAGTACACACGTATCAATGGTATACCTACACATGGAAAAGTTTTTAGTTTCTATAGTGAGTTGTGTAAAGCATTTCACATGTAGTCTTGGCATTGTGTAAATATTGTTGATGTGTGAGTTCCTTCCCTTATACATAGTTGGTTACCACATCTCAGAACATTGAGCTAATGTGCTGTTGAGGGGATATATTTTCTTGGGAAGGTCTGTTGTCCTGTTTTGCGCTACCTCTGAGGTAGTAGTGGGAGAGGGGTGAGGAGGGGCGGTTGTAGTGGTGGTGATGCTGGGTATTGTGATTTTGTTGGGTGTCGGAAGTTTATAATTAGTACCTCTAACACTTATTGCTCTTTAAATATGGGTATGAGTTTGATGTAATTCACGCAGTACATAGTTGACGTCCTTACACTAGTTAAATGTTGATGTTAATTTGTTAATGGCAAGTGAAACTATTGCTTGTTTTTTTAGGTAGCATTGCAGATTTGGTTTCTTGTTGACAATATGGGGAAGTGGTCAACATTATAATTAGGAATTGTCATTTAAAAAACCTTTGAAATTCACTGAAAGAACCATAGGTTTCAAGCAGGTTATAGTTAGAAATTATCATTTAAAAAACCTTAGAAATTCCCTGAAAAAAACAGAAGTTTCAGGGGTGTTATAGTTAGCTGGACATTTCATTCGTACAAAACCATTGAAATTCATCTGTTACAGTTAGTTGTACTAACTTTAACTCGCGCGCCCGCAATCCACTGCTGATGATGTCACATATTACATCATTCATGACATGGTCAGTGACATCACTGATGACATCACTGATGACATCTCAAATAACATCACTGATGATATCACTTATGATATCATCCACTTGACAATCATATACATCTCATCATACACTTGTATAACCTTTCATTACTCAGTGTAAAATACAGACTACCATATTTGAATTGATTGACACAGCAGTACAAGTATCTAAAAACCCACTCAGTGATTCTTAGATCTACACACACATCTAATCAATTACCTATAGATTCACTCATACATGCTGTCAGTGATCAATAGAACACTATCAAATACACTTATACATCTATATTGACATTACATACCAGCACACATCCAATTCACTTATGCAGTCATCCTACTCACTTATGCAAACAATGGATCATACTTACATTTACTCAGCTACACACTTATACAAACTCCACTTCATTTATTTATATAGATAGTAACCCATACTTAGTGTGTTATAAAATCACTATTACAAGTATACAGTTATCCATACAGTCACTCATGCAATCACTGAGTCTTATGAATACTTATTTATATACAACAAATGTCACATACACTGCCTTTTATTTTTCTAGTTTGTTGGACATGGACCATTGAGAGATACATTTGCTCATCACCACACCCCTAAAGATATTCACTCACCCATTCAACTATTATAACATGTAGTCTTAACCTCATATACCTACTGAATCAACTATTCACAGATCTTTGGGCAGTCACACATCCCTTACCAAACCACATACCCTTCACGCTCTCATACAAATACTAAGTTAACTAATCAATAACTAATATAGACTTTCACGTAGCTAGTAACCAACTAGTGCAGCAGTTTACAGAACAACTGACAAAGTAATACAGATATTCACACAGTTTAGTCACAACAATCCAATATATTTAGTGAGATACTATAAATTAGTCAAGTAAACAGTCAATCACACTGCTACTAAATCCTCCATCCAGATATTTATATAACCACTCATTCTTCAATGCAGAATGATATATATATACTTCATATTTAAACAACGAACCAAACCACATTCACTGGATGATGTCATCAGTGATGTCATTTGAGATGTCATCAGTGTTCTCACTGACCATGTCATGAAGGATGTAATATGTGACATCATCAGCAATGGATTGCGGGCGCGCGAGTTACAGTTAGTACAACTAACTATAACGGCGAATCTTCGTGAAATTTTCAAAACTACTTATGTACCGCTTTGGTCCGCTCCTATCTTGAAAGTTTCGGGGTGATTCGGCAAGTGGGGGCCGAGAAAAAAGGGGGGTCCCAAAACGTGTTTTCTCTATGCAATTTTCTATAGGAAACTTTAGACACGGCTACAGCCCAAACTGCTGGACGGAATTACACCAAATTTGGCAAAAAGGTAGCCCTTGGTTCAGAAAGAGTACTTTTTGTTAAATGGTGTAAATCCGTTCATTAGTTCATAAGAAATTAGAAAAAGAAAAAGTTTCAATATCTGGGCGGAGCCTAACCACACATCTCATCGTGAGATCTGATTGGCTGTCAGTACTTCATCCAAGAAGTGTTGGCAGCCATCTTGGGACCAATATACATGATAGCACCTCATTAAAAAGTGTTGCAGTTAATAGAAGGTTTTAAGACTTTAGTTACATTATAAATCATGTGTTGATGTGTACCATACTCATTTTAGGAATTGTGGTGAGTTCTAAGGTGATTTTACCATGTGAAAAAGCCTTCTGCTGGGATATCATGTTTGAGAGAAAACTAATTTCTCATGCTTTTCCCACAGAGGTTTGGAAGGTGATCTATAAGCTAAACTGAGAGCATATTTTCTGTAAATTCACATTATCTTTCTCAGTCATATGAGAATGAAGTCTGACATTCTCAGTAAAATATGTACATCCAACAAGGGCAGAGACTGCCAGTTGATTCCATTGTGTTCTACTGCAGCTTCCCAGAGTGTTCTAAAGGACAACTAGAGCACTAACAGTCTAACTTATGACAAGCTCTGATCCCACCACTGAACACCAATATTTTGGACCTACGGTTACCAGTCCACATCGGGTAGCCTGGCACAGAGTAGGTATGACTATTCTCAGTGGAAATTTGTGTAATGCTTGCGTCACACTCCGGACAGTAACCCAGCGCCCATCCACTAAAAATGACACTACACCAGTTTAGAAAAATACAAATTGTTTTATAAAAATCTTTAGATTCTCTTTGTCTTTCAGCAGTGTAGAACCTTATCACAGGAAATATTTCTACATTTGATTTTTGGCCTTCATAAAGCTTTACATTACTTCAATTGATATCCCGAATAGCACAACGTCAGTTCACCAGGAACATTATCAGCAAAGGGGGTTTATGGAGCGAATGGTAATACCACCCTGGCAGGGTTTGGTCAACAGAAGGGGGGTCACATCATAACAGTAGAGCAGCCGGCCCATGAGACGATCTAGCTCCTCACAGTGCACCTTCCTCCCCTCAATGTCGCCTTGCTACTCACCAGGTCCAACCCAAGCTCTCTGGTCACCCCCAAGATGGCCACCAGAGACAAAAGAGCCAGAATGTAGCACAAATATCATCCAGATGTAGCCCACGTACAGCTCAATGACAGAATGTCCCAGAGTGTTCTTAAGAACAACTTGAGCGCTTACTGTCTTACTTATGACAAAAGTATGGCACACCTGAAGCCATCTTGATTGGAATAAACTGGTAACACTTAAAACATTTAATTTAAAATATGTACATCCAACAAGGGCAGAGACTGCCAGTTGATTCCATTGTGTTCTACTGCAGCTTCCCAGAGTGTTCTAAAGGACAACTAGAGCACTAACAGTCTAACTTATGACAAGCTCTGATCCCACCACTGAACACCAATATTTTGGACCTAGGGTTACCAGTCCACATCGGGTAGCCTGGCACAGAGTAGGTATGACTATTCTCAGAGGCAATTTGTGTAATGCTTGCGTCACACTCCGGACAGTAACCCAGCGCCCATCCACTAAAAATGACACTATACCAGTTTAGAAAAATACAAATTGTTTTATAAAAATCTTTAGATTCTCTTTGTCTTTCAGCAGTGTAGAACCTTATCACATGAAATATTTCTACATTTGATTTTTGGCCTTCATAAAGCTTTACATTACTTCAATTGATATCCCGAATAGCACAACGTCAGTTCACCAGGAACATTATGAGCAAAGGGGGTTTATGGAGCGAATGGTAATACCACCCTGGCAGGGTTTGGTCAACAGAAGGGGGGTCACGTCAAAACAGTAGAGCAGCCGGCCCATGAGACGATCTAGCTCCTCACAGTGCGCCTTCCTCCCCTCAATGTCGCCTTGCTCCTCACCAGGTCCAACCCAAGCTCTCTGGTCACCCCCAAGATGGCCACCAGAGACAAAAGAGCCAGAATGTAGCACAAATATCATCCAGATGTAGCCCACGTACAGCTCAATGACAGAATGTCCCAGAGTGTTCTTAAGAACAACTTGAGCGCTTACTGTCTTACTTATGACAAAAGTATGGCACACCTGAAGCCATCTTGATTGGAATAAACTGGTAACACTTAAAACATTTAATTTAAAAAGGAACACAATTAGGGGGTTCATTTTGCCATAGAAATTATGATTAGTGCTGAAGAAAGAAAAATGAGGGCACATTTTAAGTGACTTCTCAAATCCTCTTCTATTTCACTGAAAATTCTGACATGCAGACTGAAACATGCACTTTTAATACCAGCAGCAGACTTCCATGGTGAGCAGTAGCTTTACTACAGTGATATAATGAGCAACTAGAGTGCTAACATTCATAATTATGGCAAATGTGTGACATATCTGAATACCTTCTTGATGGAATCAAAGTAAAAAACTGAAAAGATTTCCTACTGAGGAGACTGCAGTAAATGAGGAAATTAGGAAACTGCATAACAAATAAATCTCCCAAGATGGCCACCAGAGACATTAGAGCCCAAATGTAACACAAATATCACCCAGCTGTAGCCCACATGTAGCCCAATGACAGAAGTGTGCAAAACACTTTTTATTTGTTGTGTTTTTGCAGTTTTATATAGTGCAGACTTGTCAGGTATTGGAGTGCTTTACATGAGCATTGGTTACATCACACAAGAACAATTTCATGTTGGTTTTACCATAATCACAGAATGTCGAGCTGAAGCAGAAACTCTAACCTGGTTCCCCAGTTGCAAAGTCTGCACCTCTGGAAGTAACACCATATCCTCTCCCCTAAGTGCAACATTTAATTAAGTGTTCAACTGGATAAAAAGCATAAAGATAACAAATAATTTAAAAGTGCTTTGTCGCTATTTGAAAACTCAGAAAATATGTCCTCATTTTAGTTTTTTAGAGCACTAACCATAATTTTGATGCAAATAAGACCCTCTCATGTATGTAATTTCTAAAGAAACTGCTCTAGGTATTACAGTTTTGATTACATCAAAATGAATAAATATAGAATGTTAGCAATATAGTTGTTCATTAGGATACTGCTGAGAGGCAGAGGCCAGGGGCACGGACTCTGAAAATTGAAAGGCAGGTAGGAGGGTGCAGAGGCAACAATTTGACCACACTGGGCAGGCAGGAAGGGCAGTGGCAGCACAACAAACTATGGAGGGCAGTGGAGAGGGGGGCAGGGGCAACAAACCAACAATACAGGACTGGTAAGAGAGGCTGTGGCAATATAACAGACCATTGTGGGCAGAAGGAAGAGGCAGTGGTAATACAACCTTACATGCCAACATCCCCGAATCAGCTAGGAAACATCCAATGTTTTTAAGCCCAAATGCGCTTTATTTGATCTGTCTCCTGTCTACAATCTCCTCTTTTGCAATGTAAGTCAAAGGGGAAAATCAATACCCTACTTTTTTTTCAAAAGAATGGGTAGTTGTGTGTGTAGACTTAGGAATCAGTGAGTGGGTATGTAGTAACTGGTATTGGTGTGTCAATGGTTTCAAATATGGTACTCTATATTTTACAGTAAGTGATGAAAGGTTATACTAGTGTATGATGAGGTGCATCAGATTGTCACGTGGATGATGTAATCAGTGATGTCATCAGTGATGTCATTTGAGATGTCATCAGTGACGTCATCAATGATGTCACTGACCATGTCATGAATGATGTAATATGTGACATCATCAGCAGTGCATTGCGGGTGCGCGAATTTAAGTTAGCAGAACTAACTATAACCGAGGAATTTCTATGGTTTTGTACGAGTGAAATGTCCAGCTAACTATAACACCCCTGAAACCTATGTTTTTTTCAGTGAATTTCTAAGGTTTTTTAAATGTTCATTTTCTACTATAACGTCTCCGAAACCTATGGTTCTTTCAGTGAATTTCAAAGCTTTTTTTAATGCTAATTTCTAACTATAACATCTCTGAAACCTATGTTTTTTTCAGTGAATATATATATATATATATATATATATATATATATATATATATATATATATATATATATATATATATATATATATTCACTGAAAAAAACATAGGTTATAAACCATATATAGTTAGGAATTAGCATTTACAAAACCTTGAAAATTCACTGAAAAAACCATAGGTTATAGACCATATATAGTTAGGAATTAGCATTTAAAAAACCTTATTTTACTCACACAAAACCAATGAAATTCCATATATAGTTAGTTGTACTAACTATATATCACGCACCCGCAATCCACTGCTGATGATGTCACATATTACATCATTCATGACATGGTCAGTGACATCACTGATGACATCACTGATGACATCTCAAATGACATCACTGATGACATCACTGATGACATCTCAAATGACATCACTGATGACATCATTGATGACATCATACAGTGACTGTATTTTTCTGTAAAGTTAAAATATGTCTTACATATTTAAGAATGAGTGGATGTATAAGTGTCTGGATGAAGGATTTAGTAGGTGCATGACTGACTGTATGAGTGAGTGGTTAAATGTGTCTCACTGAGTGCATGGGTTAGTGACTAAACTGTCTTAATTTGTGCATCATTATGTCTGTTGTTCTGTAAACTGCTGCATGTGTTGATCAGTAGCTATATGAGTAACTATATGGGTTATTGATTGGTTGCCCAAGCATTTGTATGGGAGACTGAGTGTGTGTGTGGGTGGCTGGGAGGTGTATGACTCTGTGCATAGATGTATGGGTTCAAAAGTGCATGTGGAAACAGCTGTATGGGCGGTTGACTGTGTGCATGACTGTATTGGTGAGTGAATGGATATCTCAGTGCTACATGTCAAAGTAAGTACATATGTAAAATACAGTACATGTGAGAGTTGACATATATAAATAACTGTGCATAAGAGCCAGTGAATGTGTGAGTGGCTGTATGGATCATTGTGCTCTTGTATCCAGGATTGTATAAGTGAGTAAATATGTTTTAGTATATGTTTGAATAAGTAAGATGTGTATAACTGTATAGTTGTGAAAATGGAGGTGTGATTGATTCTTTGCATGACTGACTAGGTGTGTAAGTAACTCCATGGATGAGTGACAGTCTGTGAGTGTCTGTTTACACTGAGTGTATCTAAGGTTATATTAGAGTCTGAAGAGGTTCATCGTATTATCACATGAATGATGTATTCAGTGATGTGATCAGTAATGTCAAATGAGATGTCATCAGTGATGTCATCAGTGATGTCATTTGAGATGTCATCAGTGATGTCATCAGTGATGTCATTTGAGATGTCATCAGTGATGTCATCAGTGATGTCATTTGAGATGTCATCAGTGATGTCATCAGTGATGTCATTTGAGATGTCATCAGTGATGTCATCAGTGATGTCACTGACCATGTCATGAATGATGTAATATGTGACATCATCAGCAGTGGATTGCGGGTGCGTGATATATAGTTAGTACAACTAACTATATATGGAATTTCATTGGTTTTGTGTGAGTAAAATAAGGTTTTTTAAATGCTAATTCCTAACTATATATGGTCTATAACCTATGGTTTTTTCAGTGAATTTTCAAGGTTTTGTAAATGCTAATTCCTAACTATATATGGTTTATAACCTATGGTTTTTTCAGTGAATTTCAATGGTTTTTTAATAGCAAATATCTATAGCTATAAAATGTATTCTTATTTAAATCCAAAAATATATTTTATATGTTTATTAATAAATTTTTTTAAATATTTTTTTTGTTTCGCTCCCGGTCCGCGAACCGGGAAGCTTCCCGTTAGCTCAATTTGATGCCGCGACCCGGTCCGCGAACCGGTAAAAAATCAACTTAGTGACGGTATCGCGTTGCCGCGTAATGCGTCTTATGACGTACTGCGTTAGCGCACCCGGAAGTGCCCCGGGGCGCGGACCGAGGCGCGAAGCTCAGCGACCCGGAAGCTAACCGGGGCGCGTCGCGAAAGCGCGACGTATCGCGTTGCCGCGTAATGCGTCTTGTGACGTACTGCGTTAGCGCACCCGGAAGTGTCCCGGGGTGCGGACCGAGGCGCGAAGCTCAGCGACCCGGAAGCTAACCGGGGCGCGTTCCGCAGCGCGTAACATGAGCGTGAGAGGTCATGTGACTTGTTAATAAAACTTTTCATTGGTTCATTTCACTTTTGGTTTCATAATGATGTAAGGCTAGGTCAGGTGACCTAAAAATAACACTTTTCATTGGTTGAGAAGTATTGTTTTTCCCAAATGATGAAAACCCCTCCTTCTTTCCTCACTCTGACTTTCATCATTGTGAGAGGAAGACCTATTTTGCTTGTTGGAAAATGGCTTCATTGGTTGCTTCAGCTGGTGCACCCCCACCACCACCTCCACCTCCTCATGGGAAGAGAGGACCACCTCCCCAGGTCATTACCAACACTGAGGAGGAAGATGAAGAAATGGATGAGGAGGGAGAAGAACCACAGTTCTTAGAAGAGTTGCCCCGGGTTTCCAGAAAGAAAGCCAGTTTCATCTGGCAGTTTTATTCGATCCCTCCTGGCCAAAAAAAAGTCAATGCGAGGTATGTCACCTGCCGCATATGCAAAGAACAATTGTCCAGAGGGACGGACAAAAAATACAGCTATGGAAATCACACAATGCACAGGCATATGACAAGGAAGCATCCACTAAATTACAGCCGGGCGGAAATAAGGGATATGCAGGACAATCCAAGACCAACTCCTGTGGCCAGACCAACAATACCGATTTCTCTAACACCAGAAGAGGCACGGGAAACTGTGCCAAATATTCAAGAAAATTTTGGGCACATGATTCACTTATGTATGCACTGTCGTGCATTATTAGCTTGTGGCAACATGAGCATCAATGCTATAAACCTGGCGTATGAACACCATGATTGCCCTAACCGCCCCCAGTAATTTTTTTTTGCTCCTGTTGAGCCCTTTTCAACGCCTGTTTTTTGTTGTTTCCCCCCCCCAAAAAAAACCAAAAAAAATATAAAATCGTTCAAAAAATACAAAAAAAACAAAAAATGTTCAAAAAAAATATATATATAAAACAACAAAAATATTAAAAAAAAGTTATTTTCAGAACTACCTTCCCTTTCAAAAAAAATTGCTAGAATGTTTAGCACTCTGGCAAGCTCTATTTCTTTTGGTTCGCTCCCGGGTTAGCTTCCCGGTACGCGGACCGGGAGCTAACCAAAAAAATTAAAAAAAAAAAAAGTGTAAGTATAAGGAAAGTAAACAGAGAGTGATGTTAAAAGAAAGACAGCTATAGGGAGTAAAGAAGAGATACTGTTTAATAGATCTATTTACCGAAGAAAAGACAGAAGAGGGTATAATTGTGAAAAACAAAATAGATAACGAAGTGAAAGAAAAAAAAAGAGAGTATAACATTAACAAAGAAGAGTTTCTTGGAGAATGTGAGTGAATGTTCAAAATAAGATTAAAACATGAGGAATAACAGAGAGAAAAAATAGAAAACAGAAAACAAAAAATAACAGAAAAAGATTAATTGAAACAGCAAAGAAATGTAAGTAACATAGAGCCATATCATCAACATAGGCAATAAAAGTTTTGCAGCTTTTATTGGCAGAAATGTGTCGCTAAAGCTGCTTTTGTGGCAGAAAACTGCCGCTAAAACCACTTTTGCACCAGTTTTCTACCAATAAAAAGAGCAATAATTTTATTGGCTGTGTTCATAATATTCCCCTTAGTGTGCTTCAACTACACAGAGAAAGCATTATGAACAAGTAGTGATAGAGTGATCAGTCAAAGACACTAAGAGTAATAGAGACGGAGTGAGTGAACAAGAGTGAGGAACTATGAGAAGAGAGGGACTGAGAAAAAGAGTGGAAGGAGTTGAGTAAGTAGGTAATAGAGAAAGGAATGAGGGAAGTAGCAAAGGCAGGAAACTGAGGGTTAAAGAAATGAAGCAGTGGAACTAATAGTAGTTAAATGTGATAGAAATGTAACGAAAAGAGTACAAAATATTTACCTTATAATTGTCGTTAAATTACTCACTTTTTGTTTTTATACTTTCAATCTGTGAAAGAGAGAACAAACATTTGAAAAATATTAAAACATGTATTTAAAAATTAGAAAAGACAAGGGAAAAGATTGAAGGACAAACAGTTTTTCAACAACTTTGACACTTACAGAAGCTTCTGCTTCTCCAGGCCCCCTACACAGTCCTAAAGATATACATTTTAAACTAACAGTATCTTGATGCAGATGAAGTGAGGCCTATCTTAAAACATGGTGCATCTTTTGCATTGCTGTTGTTTCAGAAAAGTGTCGCAAGACACTAAAATTTTAAATAATTGCTTCAGGATGCCAATAAGATGTCTACTATCCAGAGGTTTGTTTGAGGTGAGGCCTACTCAGGGTTGCAGATGAGATTTACACTTGTTGAAGAGTACAGAGGAGATAATACATGTGAAGGTCTACCAATGAAGTGAGTCATGTCCACTGCACTCTTCAACAAAGTCCAAACCTCCTATGTTTCCCTGGACAGACCTAAACTTGATCTGCACAATGTGATTCGTAATGATAGGAAACACAGGTGATGTAATTGAAATACGTGCAATTTATTTTGCTCATTTCACAATCACATCACTTGTGTTTCCTTTGCTTAGGTATCTCATTGTGCAGATGTAGTCTAGCATATGAAAGAATACGCAGAAGTGCAGCACTGCATGCAACAACTTTGACACTTACAGAAGCCTCACCTTCTCCATGCCTCCTACACAGTTCTACATATACATCATAAATGCAAACAGAACAGAATTAATTATACATGTTAAATGGTTTATTTTTGCTGTTCTCAGAATGTATCAAAATTCACTAAAAACAGTGACTTGAAGGTATTCATCATATAACAGCGGGGAAAAAAAAACACAATCAAAATGATTGTGTTTAAAAAACCCATACAACATAAGAAATCAAAATTCAGAACTCCTTAAAGTTAACTTACTTTCCATGACGTCCAAGGATGTCCTATGAACAGCTTACACTCTTTTGTGCTGTTATTACTTTCAGCCCGCCACTTTCTGAAAGAAAATCTCCATCGTTTTTAAAAACACATTACATGCAATAAATGACTTCTTGCTCTCTACCACAAGTTTCCACAAGGCCAAATCTGGTCAGAGCCATTTATAACTCTTGGATTTCTTGTAAGCCAATCCCGTCATTTGGCATTTCCGCAACTTTCAGAATTAAAATGTTGAAGATCATTTTCACAATCCTGGAATAGTAATATCTTCCCCTTCTTGCTCAGTCATGTTCTACATTTCCTATGACACTGATACTGCTTACTATGAAGCAGACTTACACTACCTCTATGACTACTACAATTATTTAATTCTCTACATCACTTTTAATCACAAAGCAATGTAAAACAGTAGACAGCATTGCAGACTTACATTCCCTCTACTCCATGTTTTGATTGGCTGCTTCAATTAGCTTATAAAAAGAAACAGTTTTTCTGAACTCATTCAAAGTGCACGTATTTCTCCATGACGTCCAGTCCTATGGTTAGAAGTTATGTCTCTGAACTACACTTATCCTCAAGGCCAAATTGTGTAGGAGCCATTAGAACTTCTTGAAATTCCACAGAGCACATCCCGAGATTATTTCCCTAAAATTTTGGTTTTAAAAACACCAGGTAAGAGTTTTTAAGGTCATACGGCAATTTTTTTTTGAAAATTAAAACAGAATCATTGCAGAATGACCAGCCATTTCTAGACTTTAAATAAGCTGTGTAATGTCCTGATGTTATTGAAGGGCCGTCATGATATATAATTGCTGCAGTTACAAAAGTCCTTCCTGATATTGACAACTGCGAAGCTACAAAATTTTTAATTAAAGTTGTCAATTTTGTTCCATCAGGCCTACATCGTTGGAACATTAAAATGACATACTGGCCATATGTTCGTATAAATAATGTGGACATCATTTCAGATTTACATTGGCTACACTCCATGTTGTGATCAGCTGCTTTTACTAGCTTATTAAAAGAGACTGATTTACTGTCTGGCAAAGTTAAATATATAAATCTTTCTGAGTCTACACTAGTAGTACTTGATACCATACAGTTCTCGCAGTCATGCTGCCATTGATAAGAAAGCCCAAACAGCTGATCTACATCTACACCTTCAGCATGTAATACATCAAGCATATACATTAAAAACTCCTGACAATCTTGCTGAATATTTTGAGAGAATTGTGTTTGGCCTGAACATCTGTCTAACAGATTTCGAATTTCAGACACACTTTCTATGTTTCTTCTATCAGTGCTACATTTCTCTAACACAGAATTTAACAAACTGCAAAATCTTTGATCAGAATTGACCACAATCTCTTCTTTTACATTTTCTAGAGAAAACAAAACATTAACCACTACATTAGCATAGCAGTTGACACCAGAACTGTTTTCAAACTGAAAACCAACAACATCTTCAACAGAATCCTTTTTGTTTCTGCTTGTAATTTTAGGTTCATCGACTTTTCGTCTTTTTGCTACAACCTCCCCAGTATTGGTCACATTTCTTCGTTTCCGGCCTACCACACGTTTCTCAAACAAAGGATACTGAGGCAAATGTGGCGCATACTCTCTTCTTAACCTATTGTATTCCTTAACACGATCTAGATCAGCACAAATGTTTGTGACATCACACTCAATCAAGTACAATCCCGATAAAGTTCTAACTCGTGACAATGCCACATATGCCATACCCTCCTTGAACACAGAACTGCCAATATTCACCAATGCACTGTCTACACTTAAACCTTGCGATTTATGGATTGTCACCGCATATGCCAAGCAAACAGGAAACTGCTTACGGCGAACATATAAGTCTTTTACAAGCAAAAATCTAGCAGAACAACGACCAATTAGCTGTACTTCCTCAATGCCATCAAATTTAATTTTTAAAAATTCAATTCCATCTCTATTTCTGTATTTTACAAAATCAACAACATTACCCATTGATCCATTTACCAGACCTCTTTCAACATGTAAATTCCTTCTTAAAATTATACGGCAGTTCAAGCACACATTCAGAGTCTTTTCAAAACCTGCAGTTTTAGATATACTCTTCTCTAATGAATCCAATTTTGTTTTCAGATTCTCAGACAAAATAATTGTTGATCCCATATGCTCTACTCTGTCAATAGCTTCCAGTTTCACAATCTCTTGCTTTTCTAAATGCAACATTTTGTTGTTGAATTTGGCACATTCTGCAAGAGTTGGCATCAAACATATTCCAAATTTCTTCTCAGTAATTTTCTGAAAAATATTCTCAGGCACAACATCTTGTTCTGGATATAAATTTGACAGTAATCGTGCATGTAAAGCTTCTTTCCCATGCTCGGTCACTTTTCCAATTCTAACATCTTGTAGAATAGTCTTGTAAACTTCATCCTTCGCCTGACGCATATTTTCATGCAGTTCAGCATAATTGAAGTTTAACCATATATTGACGTTGCCAATGCTGCCTAGGCACTTCCTGGTATCTTCATGCGTGAGCATTTTGAACACAGGTTGCCCTTTCACTGGTGTCAGCTGCAGAAGATCTCCGAAAACAATGATGTGTTTGCCACCAAATAACACATCATACTCTGTTTTGAGAACTTCTTGCATCCTCAAATGCACAAAGGCAAGCATGACATTGGAAACCATGCTTACTTCGTCAATGATAAGAAGTTTCATTTTCCTCAAGATTCTTGAAACTTCAAAACAAGCATCTCCAGATAGCTTGTGATATTGTAATTTGTTGTCATGCTCCACTGGCAGCATCAGTAAACGATGTAAAGTAATCCCTTTAATATTATGTGCTGCTAGTCCAGTTGGAGCGGTGACAACACAAGACAGCGATGACTCTGTCCTTTCCTGCAAATAGCATGAAATTGCTTTAATGAGGAAACTTTTTCCAGTTCCCGCTTCTCCACTCACGTACAGTCGGACAGGCTTCAACGACGTACATGAGCACTCTTTCTTATCATGACTTAATCCATGATCAATTTGCATGGTAACTTCGTCATATATTTTCCTCTGCTCAACGTTGAGTTGTCTTTCCAACTCTTCTAAGTTAACCGCATCCTCTTGAGCATGTGCCATGGCTCTTTCCACTTCATTCATAGCAGTGGCAGCTTCATTTTCAATAACAGGTCCTCCTAGTGGATCCTGACTCAATGAAGCAGAACTCTGACTGTCCTGAGAACTGTCTCTGGCAATCTCGGCTGCAATCGTTGCTTCCTGCTCAATTTCCGCATTTAACATTTCTACATATTTGGGAAAAGCAGGACATTCTATGGTCTCCTTGGCGGCATTGAAAGAGTCTTCGTAACAGAGGAAATCTCCAAGCAGTTCCTCTTCTGCACGCCAAGGCTTGAAAAGTTGCAAAAGTGCTAAATAGAAAAACTCCTTTTTTTCAGGAGATTCGCCACTCAATTTTCGATGGTTTACCAAGTGGCATTTTCTTTGCTTGACCAGACATCCCTCACTTCCTATTACAGCATACACTCCTTTCTCAGTATCTTCTTTGATGTTCCTCTTGAATATGTAATTTTGAAGAACCTCATCCAGACAAACATTCTCGAGGTGAATGCTTCGATTTGGATAATATGTATCCAACATGTTGGTCTTCAAAATGTCGGTACTGTTTGGCTCCTTTTCCGCCAAATACTCAATTTCCCGCACAGGTTTGAGAACTCGATTACGCGTTGCAGCAAGACCAAGACTCGCCCAAACGATACTCCTGGACTTGGCATAGAGACTTGCTGAAGACAACCGGTCAGAACATTCGTACGCTCCGATTTCTCGATGCGACAACATCTTCAGACTGAAACTGTACAACTTCTTGCTGAGGCTCTTTTCATGGGAAATGTCCTCCCACATATCCTTCAATTCTGTCTTCTCTTTTTTGGTGATGTAAGACGTCACATACCGAGCCACAGCCATACAGTTATCAGCCACAAACTGTATATCCATGTTAGCATTCCACATGGACAAAATCACCGGGTTGTAGTCGTTGATGTACTTGGACTCTTCGTTCCTCTTCAAATTGTAAGTGTTTTTAGGTGATTTCTTCATGACATTGTGTCGCAGCGAAGACATCAAACTGTTTACTCTTCCTTTAGAAATCACCGGTCGTGGAAAGCCGAAACGACATTTAGTGTAGAACTTGTCCTTGTTTCGGAATTTACGACGGCAGTACTTTCCACATCGATGGCTTTGGAAACGCAGAACTTTTTCTCTTAGGCTTTTCTTCTCCTTTGCGTTTGGAACAGCACACGTAGAATACTGTTGGATGAAACTCATCACTGAGTCTTCTGGATCCGTTCCAAATTTAGGTGCATCCTTGATCCACAGCAACATATGTATATGAGGAGCACCTCTTGCTTGGTACTCCTTTCTCCAGAAGAAATCCAACACCTCTCCAAGAGGTGGATTCTTCTTATTCATGATGAAAGACATCATAGCTTCAAATCTATGATTGAAGTACCTACATACATTGACTGGATCCAAAGAGCACAGTTCTCCGGGTGTCTTGAATTTGATGTTTTCTACGTTAGCATTTGCCTCTCGTAGAAATTCAAGTAAGTCTTCCCAGCCATACTCGGCACAGCTCAGAGTGAGGAACCATGTGGGAGTACCTAAGTTCCTCAGCATACATTTTAAATCACCATGACGACGGTACCAGTACTCATTAGTACCACGCTGACACGCCATGAGATTAATCAGGTGAGAATCCAAAATACTGTCTTGGACATTGACTTTATCCATAAAGTCACTTGCCGAGATGTTTTGCATGTGTATACCACTTTTCAAGATGTGGTTCACTGCATATGACAGTCCAGACAGATCGCTTTCAAACAGGAGATGAAACAAATAAGGAATGCATTGTCGAAACCTAGCATCTCCTGCATACAATCGCAAAGTCCGGTATTCAGAAGCAGGAATTTGATGAGGTCGCTCATCATATCTTCCTCCCTGACCTGTTGGAAAAAGCTGTGGGAAACACCGAGCTTCCAAACTTTCCTCCCAAACACTAATGGGACTCCCTTTGGCTTGTTTCATTTGAAACAACTCAATAGCATTCCCCATGACTTCCTTGGAATGCAAAGGATGAACACTATAATGTTCATATATTTCTTCACTAGTAGAGGGTTCTACTTTCTCAATTTGACCAGCACACAAATCGCTATCCTCTTCCTCACTTACTTCCTCTTCTGCAACATATACATTCTTATAGTATTTATTATTTTTTTTCAAATACAATGTTGCCTTTTTAACTTTCCTAACATCTACTAAATCTTGCCATATTTTCTTATTCTTTGTCGGAACCCCATTAACTAAGATAACCAGAGGTTCCTCTTCCACTTTTTCTACTCCAATTGTGTTAATGTTTTTCTTCAAATCTAGAGGCAAATAAACAACTCTTCCCTTTAATCCTCTCTGTAAATCTGATGGAGGCAATTTCCCTTTCTTTGGCTCCATTCTTACAATAGCCTGAAAGGGATGGATACTTTGAATCAAAATAGATTCATAAGTATTTAAATCCTTCAATTCAGAAGGAATCTCAACCAATTCCAGATTATTATGAACTGCTCTAGCAGGCATCTGGTTTTGATTTAATTTGCAACAACAATAACTACACACACGTTGATCCAATCCCAAATCAAAACAATTTTCTACCATCAAGTATGTTGCGAAATCCTTCCATTCACTATTATTTTCCCTTTCACTTTTTGCATATAAATCCACTAACTTAGTCTGATTCTTATAATAAGTGCGTCGACAACACACACAAGTGAAATTAGGCCTCTCACTTGATTTCACCTCAAACGTCGCAATTTCCCTCTGGAAATTATCTGTACTGAAACCTGTACACTATCTTCCACATGACCCTCTTCTTCTTGCTCAATTTCAACATTCTCCTCTTTACTTCCAAAGTAACAAAACTCAATTTCTTCACATATATTCTTCACATCTATTTCAGAACCATGCAAAAGAGCAGCGCATAATTGTTTAAGCATAATTGCTGGACTCTTAGCATAATACAACATTCTAACTAATTTCCTCACTTTATTATGATGCACTGCTAGCATCCTGAAATGATGAAAAACACTCTGGCATACTCTCCTGGAAAGACAAGCCAGTGAATGACCATGCAAACCTGTCACTTCTCTTACTCTGCAAGGATCTAATTCTTGCAACAACCTTATTTTCTGCTTCAAACTTTTCTTATTAAATGACCGTACAAAATCACAAAGCAAATTGATGGAATCCTGTCGCACACTGCAAATACTACTACACTTCCAGGTGTACACAGGACCCTTAGCACGTCTTCCTAAAACCTCATTACCTAACACCTCTTCTGCCTCTGTTGTCACAAGTTTTTCTTTTTCAACTGGACAACCATCTTTCACTTCATAAGCACGACCACTGGTGTCAACTGCATGCACCAAATCATTATCCTGGAAATAACTCTCCTCATTAAAAAATGCCTCACAGCTTGAACTATGCATCCATTCTCCAGAAAAAACTTCACAAAAATTACTACGATTAACTATTCTCTTCCATCTACTATTTCTTTTGAAATCATAAATTGCCTTGTTTAGCTTCCTAATTCTATTGATTATCAAAATAAATAACTTACGTTTAATTTCAAATGCCTGATCAATAACTTTCTCAACTTTTTTTTTTCTCTTATAAAAAACCAGTTTCTGTTGACCTTTCTTAATATTTTTTAACAAATTGCCAATTATCCTGTTGCGGAACATTCGTTTACGAATCTCCCTAAACTGTTGTTTCCTTCTACTATCATGCACAGAGTTATCTCTTGCTCTAGCAGTAACATTTTTGATTGGCCTTTCCTTTCCATTTGAATTCCTTCTCGTTTTATGGACTGAAACATTTTCTGTAGTAATATTTTTTTTACTACACATATTTCTTATGAAATATTTTGTGCTCTTACCCGGTGCTTTCTTCGTGACTTGACAAATCTTTTTGTTAGAGGACTGCTGCTTATTTTCTTTCACCTGCTGTCTTTGACGTTTTGCAGCCTTTCTCTGTCTTTCTATTGTTGGCATGGTGAAATCTTGAAATGATCTGCAGTTGAATCTGTGGTAAAATATAATAAAAAATGTTATTAACCATTATTACCAAACAGTAAAACAATAACAGTGATCAAAAACTTAACACACTACTTGACATTTTAAATAGAAGATTTTTTAGTCCTTGCAAATTTACAATACAGAAATAGCAGAAAAGAAATGACATTTATATTTATGTTACCTGTGCTATTTTATATGTGAATCTGATCTAATTTTATGAGCATATTTTAATATTTTATTGAAGACACTACACATAACCTGCTTTTGAAGGTGTCTTTATTTTTAAATTAAACGGTTTACCTTTTTACTTTTTATTAATTATAAATTTTAAAAATAAATGTTTATATTTCCATAGGCTCAAGCAGGTCAGCTTCCCATCCTATGTCATATAATTCGGACAAATCTGCATCCTCATCACGCTCTTCTTCCTCCTCAGGATTTAAATCATCCAAGGGATCAACATCCACTGATGTTTCAATTACAAGTTCAATGATGAGGTCAAAATCAACTGATTGCAGATTGTCGCTCATGTTGAGGTTGTCTTTATCTTTAAAGAAAGATAACAACAATGAGATGTTGCAGAGTAAGAGACAAATCTCAGAGATTATAATAGTAAAATTGTTTAACAAGAGTAATATTTTGCAGCTATTATTTAGCCATGTCCAGCAATGCTGAGCAGGTGAAGACTATGTCTAAATTTTCAGTGAACAGGACTCATCTCTTCTTAACCTTGGATAAGCCTCACCGACTCTGTGTGTCCTGCACATACTTAAATGTAAAGGGGCAGATTTATGTTAAATGGCACATCCCCAGGCATGCACCAGTTAACGTGCACCACTACTCTGCCACCCATGGTGTGCCGTATTTACAATCAGATAGGAGAAAGCTTCGTCAAAACCCTGCGCCTGCTTTAAGCAGGCATAGGTCTTGACGCAACATTGTGGAGATGGGGCACCCCTGAGCCTTGCTTGAGCTGCATCGCACTTGCGATACAACTCCAGCAATCACTACCTTTACAGCACAGATACGTCACGCATCTGTGCCATTTTTGCCCCATGATGCTCCGCATTCTAAATGCAGCACACCATGGGTGGCGGAACAGCGGCGCAGGATGACTGACACATCCCTGGTGATGCACCAGTCATCATAAATCTATCCCTAAGCTTCTTATCTTGTTACAGATGAACCGCCATATGTAGCATGAAACTATTTTGCATTTCCTAAATAGCGAATTTTAAGGAATAAATAGCAATTCTTTACCATTCCTAATTTGCAATGAGCAAATTGCTAATTGCAAGTTACCCATTCATTTCCATGGGCTAGGAGGCTCATAGGAATGAAGGTTTAATTTGCGATTAGCAATTTGCTCATCACAAATTAGGAATTTTTCCAAGGGTGCAGGGGTGTCTCAAGAACACCCTGCTGCACCCCTGAAAAAGAAATTTGGGGGCATATGGCACACATACATGCCCTAAGGGCATGTGTTGGCGTCATATGGGACCTTTTGTTTTTTTGAAAAAAAGCTTTTTGAAAAGAATTCACAAATTACCACCAATTTACCACAATAGTTTCCAAATCCTTAATGTCATTTTTTACATATTTTTTGTTTGATACATTGCATTTAAGTAGTCACAAAATTTGCAAATCCTTCAGTGCAATTGCAAAATAAGTAATAGCAAATTTTGCTACTCCTTATTTTGCATCAAACTTGTTTGATACATACCATTTGTCTAATTAACATTCGCAAAGGCCGAAATTCGTAGAATTTTGATCTTTGCGAATGCTAATTAGCTTGATACATATGGCCCCAAGTGAGGCCTGTCTTGCGACATGGTGCATCTTTTGCATCACTGCTGCATCGGTTTCATGTGGTACGTTTTTTTTACACCATGACATATCTGCCTAAATGCATCAATTTGTAATGTTGTCGCCTCATAGCAAATCTTTTGCACCGCCGCTGCATCATAAAAGTGACGCACAGTGGCACAAAAGAGGCATACACCTATCATAAATCTGTCCCTAGCATTTTAAATGATTAATCCAGGATGACAATAAGGTGTGGCCTATCCAAAGGTTTGTTTAAGGTGAGGCCTACTCAGGATTGCAGATTAAAGTTACGCTTGATGAAGAATACAGAGGAGATAATACATGTAAAGGCCTACCAATGAAGTAAGTAATGTCCACTTTATTGCGCCAGTCATCATAAATGTATCCCTAAGCTTCTTATCTTGTTACAGATGAACCACCATATGTACCATCAAACTATTTTGCATTTCCTAAATAGCAAATTTTAAGGAATAAATAGCAATTCTTTACCATTCCTAATTTGCAATGAGCAAATTGCTAATTGCAAATTAGCACCGCCGCTGCATCATAAAAGTGACGCACAGTGGCACAAAAGAGGCATACACCTATCATAAATCTGTCCCTAGCATTTTAAATGATTAATCCAGGATGACGATAAGGTGTGGCCTATCCAGAGGTTTGTTTAAGGTGAGGCCTACTCAGGATTGCAGATTAAAGTTACGCTTGATGAAGAATACAGAGGAGATAATACATGTAAAGGCCTACCAATGAAGTAAGTAATGTGCACTTTATTGCGCCAGTCATCATAAATGTATCCCTAAGCTTCTTATCTTGTTACAGATGAACCACCATATGTACCATCAAACTATTTTGCATTTCCTAAATAGCAAATTTTAAGGAATAAATAGCAATTCTTTACCATTCCTAATTTGCAATGAGCAAATTGCTAATTGCAAATTAGCACCGCCGCTGCATCATAAAAGTGACGCACAGTGGCACAAAAGAGGCATACACCTATCATAAATCTGTCCCTAGCATTTTAAATGATTAATCCAGGATGACAATAAGGTGTGGCCTATCCAGAGGTTTGTTTAAGGTGAGGCCTACTCAGGATTGCAGATTAAAGTTACGCTTGATGAAGAATACAGAGGACATAATACATGTAAAGCTCTACCAATGAAGTAAGTGATGTCCACTTCATTGCGCCAGTCATCATAAATGTATCCCTAAGCTTCTTATCTTGTTAGACATCAACCGCCATATGTATCATATAACTATTTTGCATTTCCAAAATAGCGAATTTTAAGGAATAAATAGCGATTCTTTACCATTCCTAATTTGCGATGAGCAAATTGCTAATTGCAAATTACCCATTCATTTCCATGGAGCAGGAGGCCCATAGGAATGAAGGTGCAATTTGCGATTAGCAATTAGCTCATCGCAAATTAGGAGTTTTTCCAAAGGTGCAGGGGTGTCTCAAGAACACCCTGCTGCACCCCTGAAAACGAAATTTGTGGGCATATGGCGCACATAAATTTTAACAACATTCCTTTACCTCAAAAACGATTTTCAATTCATAATTTGAAAACACTGCCCACAGGGAAATTACTTAAAATGTCCTTAAGACAAATGAAAGTGTTTTTTTATTGCCTTTCCAGCATGGTTGGGTCACTTTTAACATGGCTATGTAACACAAACATTTAAAATCTAAATTTCCCATGCACAGGTCGGAGCATATTTACAAGCAACTTGCGCTACAGAGAAAGGTCTTACATTAAAATGGGAAAAATAACATCAGGGACAGTCAATTGCCGTATAAAGAAGCATACACCATTATGTCCTTGTCATAAATTTAAAAACAATTCCTTTTCCCCAAAAACGATTTTCAAATCATAATTTCAAAACACTGCACATGGGAAAATTACTTAAAATGTCCTTAAGACACATAAAAGCGTTTTTTGATTGCCTTTGCAGCATGTTTGTATCACTTTTAACATGGCTATGTAACACAAACATTCAAAATCTAAATTTTCCATGCACATGTGGGAGCATATTTACAAGCAATTTGCGCCACATAATTCATAATTTTCTCCTTAAAGCACACTATTCTCTATCTAAATTAAAGAAATATTTTCTCACCTTAGCAAATACTTTGAGTTTGAAAACAGTCTCAGAAACACACCAATTTGTCTTCAGCAGAGCAAAAGGTATGCACTCCAGAGTCTGCAGCTATCAAAAGCACAGAAATGCTGTAATTCTTCACACATATCTCTCATGTCACCCAATCAAAACTCTTCCCTCACTTTTTTTCAAATGAAAACCCTTCCCCCCTCTGCCCTTTCTGCCTTTTCTGCATGGCAACCACCTCTTGGAAGACTTCTGGTGTTTGCAAGTTCACACAACTTTGTTGCAATTGAACTCTGAACTCTCAGTGCACCTGCATATCCAGTGCATTCTTTCATTTAATGATTTTTTATTGACCATTCAAAATACATCTTTCAAAGAACACATCCGTGCACCCTAACTTTCTGTTTTCAGCAATCAAAATCCACCAATCACTGTTACTGCTTCATGAACACAGAAACTCCACATTTTTTTTCATTTTAAACTCTCATTTTTTCAACTGCCATTTCATTGCCACACTTCATCTGACTGCAGGAGAACCTTCTCTCACCATGTTTTCTGTCTGGATTGTTGGACATAGTTATATTCACTGGGCTCAAAGGTACGTTGAAAACAGGAAATTACCTAACCTCAATTTACAAGATGTGGAAATTAAGTGGTTTGGCCACAGAGGATTAAAATGTCACCAATTGATACCATTGGTGAAAACCTTTATGCATTTGCCCAAACCTGACCTGTTAATTGTGCACTGTGGAGGTAATGACTTGGGCACTTTGACTGGTGTAGGTCTGGAAATGCTTTTAAAGGACACCTTTGAGCAATTAATGGCACTTTTTCCTCAGACTGCCTTGGTATATTCAAATATATGCCAAAGACAGAAATGGAGGTGGTCAAACCAATTTTGTCCACAAATTGAGATGTCGAGGAAGCATGTAAACAAATCTGTTTCAGCTTACATGAGAGACCATGGAATGGGCTCTCTGTACAACAATAACTTGCGTTACTACATGCAAGATATCTACAGAGGAGATGGAGTTCACTTCTCAGATGAGGGCAACAGAATTTTCACTCTGAATTTAAGAATGTGCATTGGTACCTACTTATAAGTACCTAAATGTACCATAAACCCAAAAGCTCTTCTCAGAGCTACCCTACATCTAATCACTCACAATTATTATTTTACTCTAACATTTTTCACTAATTTTCAACAAAGTACGCTCCCTGGGGCGCTACCCGGTACGCGAACCGGGAGCTAACCTCGCGAAATTTTTTTTTTAAAATGTTTTTTTTTCACACATATAAGCCTCCTCAGCCACCCTCAGAAAACCTAGGGGGTCAAGATAACTCTACCGTGCCCCCTTCTACCCATTCTGAACATTATTTGCCCTCCATCTTGTATCTTAATTCGACCGAAACACAAAATGGTGGACTCCCGGAACGCTTAAGGTTCGCGTACCGGGGCGCTCACCGGTTCGCGTACCGGGTCGCTCCCTGGGAAGCGCACCATCAAAAAAGGTGGGAAAGTAGTTCACAGAAAAGCCACTGGAGACAATTTCACCAAATATAGATTAGCTCATACTACATACCAAACAAAATGGTGGACTCCCGGGAAAGCTTAAGGTTCGCGTACCGGGGCGCTCACCGGTTCGCGTACCGGGTCGCTCCCTGGGAAGCGCACCATCAAAAAAGGTGGGAAAGTAGTTCACAGAAAAGCCACTGGAGACAATTTCACCAAATATAGATTAGCTCATACTACATACCAATCCCTACCATTTTCACAAATTTGATTGGAATTCCATTTAGTCATTTAGCCTGTAGACCTCTCTAAATACCCTGAGGTAAATTACTTCACAAAACACATCTGAAGTGTTGGAATTGACAACCAATGAAAATGTTACTTTCATTTTCTACTTTTTTTACCTGACATTTCATTGGTTATATACCTGAATATATATAAAGGAAGAGAAGAAAACACAGCCATTTTGACTACTACTTCTTGCTGTACATTTCAATAGTATTTTCACTAATTCCTTCAACTTCTTTCTAAAGGTAAGTTTTTATTTTTAAAACTGAAGTATATTGTGCACTATAAGTTAATATGGTAAACTTTTTCTGATAGATATATACTATCCCTCTGTAGTAGTTATAGATTTAGAGAGACTTCTCTCTTATAGTTATGGATGGAATTAGGCTTCTCTTGTATAATTATGAATTTACTTACGTTAAATCACATACACTTTTTTATATTCCTACTTCCACTCTGATACTATACACTGCCCAAAGATAAATTCACTGATAAAAAATGCCTATCTAAAATTATTCCCAACATTGCCCTATCTCTACTAATATATATTTTTTTAATCCAAATTTCAGGCAAAATGGAAGGCGAAAACCAAGTTTCTTTTGAAATGGACCTGCAAGAGAGCAGCCAAGAATTGATTGATACAATTGATCAAATTGACATTGAATTTTTCGATGAAACTTGGGACAATGAACTACTGCAATGTGTACAAGCAGTAGATAACCTCCTTGCAAATGAGGACATTTTACACCCTCAGAGACTACAATGTATATTCCATGATAATTATGAAATTTCTGACAATGAAATGTTAGAAAGTTTAATAAATTATGAAACACAATCACAATAAAAAAAAAATGCTTAAAAAATAAAGAAAATAAAAAATAATCAACAAAACCAACAATCAATTAACATACAGTATTTGAAAAGTCTATCATTCATTTTTCATTGCAGTACGCTGCCCAGAACGCTTCCCGGTTCGCGGACCGGGCGCTCCCCACGCAAAAAAAACAAAAAAAATGTTTTGTTTTTTTTGCCCCGCGGGGCCCTTTTAAAACCTCCACATTAAACCTAGGGGGTCAGGGAGGATCTACTAGGCCCCCTTATGGTTATTTCCACCTTTGTTTTGGCCTCCTCTTGTCTCTCAATCCTACCGAGAGACAAGATGGCGGCCGCTCCGGACTGTTTAGAATGTTGACAGACACCGGAGAGCCAATCAGCTTCGCTACGCGAAGTTCCGGTACGCGCCCCGGTCCGCGAACCGGGGCGCTGCCCGGAGCGCGCTTACAGATATATATCTTTTTTTAAACGTTAATTTCTCAAAATCCACTGGAGCACATATATTGAGACCTACAAAAGGCACATCGGGCTACCAGTCCCTACAATTTTGCCAAGTTTCGTGCAAATCCATTCAGCCGTTCGGCCTAAAAGTGAGGCCAACCGCCCTATGGAAAACTGAATGTTAAAAACACGTTTTGGGACCCCCCTTTTTTCTCGGCCCCCCCTTGACGAACCCCCCCCAAATTTCCAGGGGCTGCTCAGAAACAAAATGTTCCATTTTCCAGAATATTTCAGCCAATTCCGTCCACAAACGCCAAAGTTATTAGACATAGAATTTTCAAAAATCCCATAGGGAAAAAATCCTAACTATACATTTCAATAGTATTTTCACTAATTCCTTCAACTTCTTTCTAAAGGTAAGTTTTTATTTTTAAAACTGAAGTATATTGTGCACTATAAGTTAATATGGTAAACTTTTTCTGATAGATATATACTATCCCTCTGTAGTAGTTATAGATTTAGAGAGACTTCTCTCTTATAGTTATGGATGGAGTTAGGCTTCTCTTGTATAATTATGAATTTACTTACGTTAAATCACATACACTTTTTTATATTCCTACTTCCACTCTGATACTATACACTGCCCAAAGATAAATTCACTGATAAAAAATGCCTATCTAAAATTATTCCCAACATTGCCCTATCTCTACTAATATATATTTTTTTAATCCAAATTTCAGGCAAAATGGAAGGCGAAAACCAAGTTTCTTTTGAAATGGACCTGCAAGAGAGCAGCCAAGAATTGATTGATACAATTGATCAAATTGACATTGAATTTTTCGATGAAACTTGGGACAATGAACTACTGCAATGTGTACAAGCAGTAGATAACTTCCTTGCAAATGAGGACATTTTACACCCTCAGAGACTACAATGTATATTCCATGATAATTATGAAATTTCTGACAATGAAATGTTAGAAAGTTTAATAAATTATGAAACACAATCACAATAAAAAAAAATGCTTAAAAAATAAAGAAAATAAGAAATAATCAACAAAACCAACAATCAATTAACATACAGTATTTGAAAAGTCTATCATTCATTTTTCATTGCAGTACGCTGCCCAGAACGCTTCCCGGTTCGCGGACCGGGCGCTCCCCACGCAAAAAAAACAAAAAAAATGTTTTGTTTTTTTTGCCCCGCGGGGCCCTTTTAAAACCTCCACATTAAACCTAGGGGGTCAGGGAGGATCTACTAGGCCCCCTTATGGTTATTTCCACCTTTGTTTTGGCCTCCTCTTGTCTCTCAATCCTACCGAGAGACAAGATGGCGGCCGCTCCGGACTGTTTAGAATGTTGACAGACACCGGAGAGCCAATCAGCTTCGCTACGCGAAGTTCCGGTACGCGCCCCGGTCCGCGAACCGGGGCGCTGCCCGGAGCGCGCTTACAGATATATATCTTTTTTTAAACGTTAATTTCTCAAAATCCACTGGAGCACATATATTGAGACCTACAAAAGGCACATCGGGCTACCAGTCCCTACAATTTTGCCAAGTTTCGTGCAAATCCATTCAGCCGTTCGGCCTAAAAGTGAGGCCAACCGCCCTATGGAAAACTCAATGTTAAAAACATGTTTTGGGACCCCCCTTTTTTCTCGGCCCCCCCTTAACGAACCCCCCCCAAATTTCCAGGGGCTGCTCAGAAACAAAATGTTCCATTTTCCAGAAAATTTCAGCCAATTCCGTCCACAAACGCCAAAGTTATTAGACATAGAATTTTCAAAAATCCCATAGGGAAAAAATCCTAACTATATATACCTACTGGCGACCGCCAGTAGGTAATATATATACACACACAACACACATATATATGCCACTTATAGACAAAGTGAGACACTGATACAGATATTTACATATTTAAACATTACTCGCTAATACATGTATTCACTAAGATACACTTAATAAGTCAGTTATGCAATCATTTTTACAAAAGAACATCCATTCAGACACTTATTTACCCATTTATTCTTCAATCGACGTTTAGATATAGATATATAAAACATATTTATTTTTCAGAAAGGCACACATTCCCTGGATGATGTATTCAGTGATGTCATGAGTGATGTCACTGACCATGTCATGAGTGATGTAATATGTGATGTCATCAGCAGTGTATTGCGGGTGTGCGAGTTATAGTTAGCTGAACTAACTATAACGGGGGAATTTCAATGGTTTTGTATGAGAGAAATGTCCAGCTAACTATAACATGGGTGAAACCTATGGTTTTTTCAGTGAATTTCTAAGGTTTTTTAAATGCTAATTCCTAACTATAACGTTTGTGAAACCTATGGTTTTTTCAGTGAATTTCTAAGGTTTTTTAAATGCTAATTCCTAACTATAACGTAGCTGAAACCTATGGTTTTTTTCAGTGAATTTCTAAAGTTTTTTAAATGCTAATTCCTGACTATAACGTGCCCGAAACCTATGTTTTTTTCAGTGAATATATATATGCATTAGAAAACTAAACACCCACTTCCTTTACAAAGAAATGGAAAGTTTGCATCTCTACAACCTCTCTAATTTTTCAAGTTTTTCATCTTCCACTCAATGTACACATCATCCACACATAGACACATCTAATTGCTACATTCCTTAACTGTGATTATCAACTATTCTTCTATTTTATATTCATATTCAAAGTGCAAGCCCTTTATCGAGCCTTTTTGTTGTAACTACTGTTCCAGGAATTCTGCTCATACACAGAACTGTGCATAAAGACTTGGGACCTCAGTGTATTACGGTGTTCCAAAGCCCACCTTACTACACAAACAACCTACCAGACTAGCAATCAGTGACTCATTGGTTCTTCGCTTTAAAGCAGTGTTTCCCAAACTGTGGTCCACGGACCCCATAAGTCCCTCACACATTCCCAGAGGGTCCGCATGCAGCAGTTTTAAAAGCACTGCAAACTATCTTGTTTAATTGCCAGTTTTCAAAGAACAATAAAAATGTCAAGATAACAACAGTTGGAGAGACATGAGAGTTTTGCCCAGTGACAGCTGTGACTGAACTAATGTAACACAGAGGGTTAATATGCCTACTGCAAAGAAGTGTTCCATACATTTTAAAAAACAGTATTTGATATGCATCGGTCAGTGGATAACTGCTTTTGTCACACAGATTCTTTTGTTACACTGCAGTTCATAAGTGACAATCGTAATCTAGGACAGTGACCAAAAAACTGTCATCAAACAACTGCTTGCACACTGCAAGGTACAAGTTAGTGATATGCTTTTTTTCAGTCTTTCAGGATCCTGATGCTACTAAAAAGGTTTCTTTGGGTGGAAATACATTTTTATTGTTAAAGTCAATGCTAACCACTGTGTTATGTTCTGAATCCTGAGTTTGTGCTTCTCCAGACCAGCACTCTTTACGTGTATGGAAAGGCGGGATTTTTTCTTCTAGAGTCTTCTTACCATTCTCCAAAAATACCGTCACAGGTCGACTGGACCTTTTTACCTGTCATAAAGTGAATTAGGCAACCTATTTACCAGCCATAAATACTTGCATCAATTCCCATTTACTTTCCCCAAAGGACCACCGACTAAGAACCAAGTTTGAAGATTTATTACAGAAATGGAAACAGCTGAAGATACAAACACCTCAACACGAGGTTCAAAAGATAGACAGGCACTAATACAAACATAATCCTACGGAAAAATCTTAGGCCGGTTATGAATAATACGAGAATCAGTTCCAGAACCATCAGGCTAATACAAATAGCTGTAACTTGAGTTCTAGAATGCATTGGAAAGAAAAGCCAAGTTAATCTATCCCTACTCTATCCTAAGTGACATCCCTACTCAACAATAGCCCATTCCTAGCCAAAGGTGTCAGCCGTGGTGACTTCCGAAGAAGCTCACTCACTGTCTCCCAAGACTGATGTAATTCTCAAACCTAGCTAAGCTCTTTGTCCATCCAACCGCTCTCTCTAGCTCCTCAGCCCATCTGCTCTGCCTCCACCCTCGGGGTGCTGTCCCTAATACAAAACCCCACAATACTGGTGACACGCCTACAGGTACGCCCCTCTCGAAGGTGTTGGTTTCCAAAATTTTTCTTCATGGCACTCTTCCATCCTTTTCGGTTAAAACGTCCTTGGGTCCCAGACTCTCCGTCGCTTCAAGTTGTATCTTTACATTCCTCAGCTACTCCTCCATGTCTGAGTCTAGCATCCTAACGCTCATACACAATGGGCCCTTCTACTCTACTGTCTACATGGTGCTGCACCTGCAAGGAAATACATGAGAATCGGCTCACACATTCTTTAGCGTTGGTTAAATTTAGCCAAAGGCCGCTTTTACAATATAATTCTAACATTTAATGCGAAAAACATTTCCAGTCAGGCCTACTCGATTTCCATGGAGTGGACCGTTACACGTTTCATAGGCCCCACATTCTACATGAATAATCTCTTCGTTCTTTAGGCCTCCAACTTTAAAGCAAATACATTTTCTACTTCGAGCAGCTAATCACTTATAAAAGAATGCAAATGTAAATTTTAATGAAGCAGACCTAAACATACAATGGTGTTCTAATTAAACAGCATCACTAATAATTCAAACCCTTAACATTTGTTCTGCAAGTAGTTCTAACGTCAAATACTTCAGCTCTCAACCCTACATTGCATTTGAACATGATTAGTAAACCCTTTACATATGCGGGTGCTGACTACTTGTACATATGATGCACCCCTACAATTTTTTTCATTTCTGTCTAGCGCTCTCTCAGTTCCCCCCTTTGATGACCTGTGTCATCACCACCACACCATCCCTCAGGGTAAGAACCGGACTAAACAGAACTTGTGGCCACTTGCCCTCGCTTGAGCATTTCCAACGCTCTCAAGCTACGATATTGACTATCTTGCAGCCTTTCCATCCGCTGCTCTTGCACTCTCATTGATCTCGACAACCTAGTGGCCTTATACCACTTGCACACTCGTATTAAACCCCACAATCCAATCACACATGCCACTACTATGATGAGGGGTTTCAGTACAAACCCAAGAAAACTTCGTCCTAGATTTGCAAACCAATTTCCAACCTTGCCAAATCCCTTGCCAACCGTTTCCCATGCATTCTCTTGGGTCAAATCTTCAATTTCGTAATGGATCGCAGTAATGTTGCTAATATATTTCTCCAGATCTTTAGAGTTATCTGGAATATAAGTACAACATTCTTGGACCTTCAAACGTTTACAGACTCCTCCCTCTTTTGCTAGAATGACGTCTAGGGCAAGACGGTTCTGTAAAACCATTGTCCTTATCGACAACATCTCACCCTCGACCAACACTAATGATTTTGCTGTATTCATTGACAGTTCATCCACTACGGTGGCCAACCTCCGTATTTTGATGTCATTCAAAATGACTCCCAACATGGGTATCACTGCTCCAAACACATCTCCAACAATTGCTCCAGCACTTTCCCCTCGCTTTACCCTCTTCTGCTGCCTTCCCTCTAAGAGAGCAAAGTCCTCCGTATGATAAATCTTGGGAAAAATAATCGCTAGGTAGCATGTCCCATACCATTTTTCTGGCAGTCTCACATACGCATTCCTTCCACAGACAAAATATACAGTAGAGATCACCTGCACCATGCTCTTCAAGAAATCTTTCGTGTAATACTCCAATGTAAAAGTGTGTTTACATGTAGTTTGACCCACATACACATTTTCATAATACGTCTGTGGTCTGTGAAGGCACAACTTCCCTTTTTGTACCGCGTCTAACGCTATTGGACCATAGCTTCCTCTTGACCTGTGCTGCTTCCCTTCTTCGGTCCAATCTACTTTGCCTTGTCCTGAATCTCGCAACTGTTTTTGCTTCGGGTACCTATCTTCCACTTGCTCAATGAACTTCTTCTCTGTCTCAGATAATAAGCATGTCAAATTGTGTCGGTGTGCGTACGGGGTGTCTAATTCTTGTGTGGGGATGAAGAAATATCCAAGTCTGTCCTCTGACTTCAAATAATCCCACTTGTTCAAGTGTTTATAAGCAGGGACTTCTGGTAACACAGCATCATAATTCGAAAAGAAATATTCAAAATGGTTTCGCCCATAAAATATGCTAAGCAGCAGAGTACATGAGATTCCATATGTCAATGGAAGGTGATGGTATCTAATGCCCTTATCTACTGAAGCTGGCAGTTGCATGCACACATAACAGTCTTTCGCATCCATTGCATCAATGTACTCATATAACAACTTTGCATACGCATTCTGTCCAAATTTTCCTTTAGACAGATCTGCATGTAACCTACGACTTTCTGCAGCCAGCAAAGCCTTTTCCGCTCTTGCTCTGTCTTCCTCCTTGCTAGGGGTGGTAGGTGTCGGTGTCCCCTGAACCTTCGCTACCTGCTCGTGTGGTGCAAAGTAGGAAACTAGAACTACTACAAATATAAGGAGTATCACTCCTCCTATGCACTTAGCTCTACGATTCGGGTCTCCAGCCGCCATGGTTTCAGCACAGAGTAGTTCGTTCTCGGGAAACCCCCAAAGTCTCTTTCTTGGTTACTTGAGTCCCGAACCACTTGGAAGCAGAAATCCCATTCAGTTCTTCAATTGTATCAGCCTCAGACAGCCCTAACCCTTCTCCGTCCTCTGTGGAAATTCCCTAAATTTATTCTTCTTCCACTCGGCTCTAGGTTAGTTTCAACCGCTATTTACAAAAGTCTTTTCAAAGTCTTTACAAGTCTTTAATAATCTATGGTCACATTTTCTCCGATTGCCTGTAACACATAGTCCAAAAGTTCCATGCGGAGCACGACTGAGTCATAAGATGGTATATCCGGACCAAATGTGGGAAAAATCAGTCTATCCAGGAGTAAATCACGTATCTTGCTTAGGTAAGGGGGATTAGGAATGGTAAGTGTCAGTACGCCTTCGATCTCTAGTCCAGGTACCAACAATATCACTTCCAACTTAACATTTGGGATTGTACTGGTCACCGCCACTGACCTCACCCTCCCTGATCTCAGTACACCGGGCATTTGTCAGAGGGTAGGTCCACTCGGGAGTGGCGTATCTTCGACAAGGTATTCTCACCCTCCTTGCCCTCCTTGGACCCCCTTGCTCTTGTTCTTCTTCTTCCAGGTCTGATTCTTCGAACACAGGGACAAGATCTCTTTCGGAAGCTAATCTCACATTCATTCGCCGCCGTCTCTCGGGCCAATGAGCTTCTGCACTTCTTGCCCTTCTGCTTCTCGTTCGTGCACCCTGTTCTTCCTCACTGTCAGCCTCTTCCACGCTCCGATCACCTTCGTCGCCACTTTCCCTTTCTGAAGCAGACTCAGTGTCACTGTTGTCGTGGTCACCTTCTGCTCGATCAGGAGAATCCCCAACTTCCACCAGCACCCCCACAGCTTGACTCGCCTCCTCTTGTGGATCTTCTTCCTCGTCAGGATTTCTCTCTTCTAGAGGAGCTGTCCCTTCCAGTGGTGCTGGGACTCGTCGGGTATGAGAAGCATGGATCCAGTTTGGCAATCCTCCACACTTCACAGCAGTGTTGGTTACCAAAATAACTTGGAAAGGTCCTCTCCAACGCACATCCAGGCAGCTTTTCCAGACGTGCTTCCGCACCAGGACCCAGTCACCCGGGCACAAATCGTGACAAAGGTCGCTAGAAGCCGGAATTTCAGCAGCCTGCACCTGAAGAGACACAGAACGGATGACATCAGAAAGTCCCCTGCAGTAATCAAGAATCAGATCATCTGTGATATTCAGCAAGGCAGTTGTAGGAATAGAGGGCAGTCTCATAGCCCTCCCCATCAATACTTCGTATGGTGAGAGCCCTGTCCTCCGGTCTGGTGTACTACGCATGCTCATCAGTACCAACGGCAATGCATCGGGCCACTTCAAGGATGTGGATGTGCATACTTTTGCCATTCGGGCCTTAAGAGTTCCATTTATTTGCTCCACTATGCCAGAAGCCTCTGGTCAATGTTCAGTGCAGAGCAGAGCATTTTCACAACTTCGCTGTTGAAATGCTTCCCTCTGTCCGATTCCAAAGAGGTCGGAACCCGAATCGTGGCACCAATTCCCTCAACAACAGTTTGGCTACTGTGAGTGTATCGCACCTACGAGTTGGGTATGCCTCAACCAATCTAGAAAACACACACACAATCACCAAGACATACCTAAGGCGATTACACCTCGGCATCTCGATGAAATCCAATTGCATCCTATAGAAAGGTCCACCGGACCTTCCAATGTGACTCAATGTAACTGGTGTTCTTTTCCCAACATTCATCTGTTGACATGTTACACACCTCTGACATACCGCTTCAGCAGCCTGTCTAAATTTCGGATTGTACCACGTTTGCCTGAACACGCGCATCATCGCATCTCTTCCCAAATGCACGGGACCATGTATTTGTCGTGCCATCGAACTCACCAGCTCATTCGGCAACACAGCTCTTCCATCAGCCGAAACCCACATATCCAAGTCTCCCTTGACACAGCCTGCCGATTCCCACACCCTTTTCTCATAGTCTGACGCCTGGTCCTGCATGCTCTTCAACTCTTCCCAGGTATCCGCCACCTCAAGCATCATGCTTAACTCGGTTCTTTCCCTGGGCCCTTCGATTGTTTGTTCGGTAAATGAATATCCCTGCTCAGCACAGTAGCGTGCAACTTCATCAGCATAACGATTTCCCATTGTCACGAAATCAGTACCTTTGGTATGGGCTGTGCATTTTACCACGGCTATCTCTGCTGGACCTTGCAAAGCCTCCAGCAAAAGCCTGATAAATTCTCCATTCCTGATTGGGGAGCCCGATGATGTCATATAACCCCTTTGAGACCACAATTGACCGAAATCATGGACCACCCCAAACCCATATTGACTGTCAGTGAATATGGTGATCCGAATCCCGTTGGCTGCCAAACAGGCACGCGTCAACGCAATTATCTCAGCGCGGAGTGTACTCCTTCCAAACAGGCCGCTTCAATTATTCCAGAAATGGTACAGACAGCAAATGCTGCTCTCAACTGACCAGTATTGTCTCTTACACATGAGCCATCCACAAAGTAAATTTCATCAGGGTCCACCAATGGCTCATCAACAATATCCGGTCTAGGTTTGGTGCATAGTTCAGTCACATCAAGGCAATCATGGTCTTCCCAATCATCTTCTACATCATTTGGTAATGGCAACAAGGTAGCAGGATTCAAGACAGAGCACCTCCTGAGAGTCACATTCTCCGCAGCAAGTATAACCTGCTCGTAGCGTGTGAGCCTGTTATTAGTCAAGTGCTGAGTCTTGGTCCTGGTCATCAACAATTCCACAGAGTGTGGTACGTGCACGGTCAGTGGGTATCCCATTACAATGCTTTCACATCTTTCAATGCTGACACCTGTTGCAGCAACGGATTTGAGACATCCGGGCAACGCTGCGGCTACTGGATCTAAAGTAGCCGAGAAGTAGGCAACTGGTCTACGGACTCCTCCATGGTCCTGCACTAAGACTGCCAAAGCACACCCCTCTCTCTCACAGCAGAACAGTGCAAATGATTTGGTGTAGTCGGGCATTCCCAGAGCCAGAGCGCGACACAAATCCTCTCGCAGCTCGAGAAAAGCCATCATACAATCTGCGTCCCATGGTACCGGATCACTTACGTCCTTGTGCGTCAGTTTCTGCGATGGTTTCGCCTTCAGGGAGAAGTTAGCAATCCACTGTCGGCAATAGCCAACCATGCCTAGGAACATCCTAACCTCTCTTTGGGTCGAAGGCACCGTCATTCTCATGATCGTCTCAATCCTGTCAGGCGATACTTTTCTCTTTCCCTTCTCTATTCTGTGACCCAGATACTGCACTTCAGGCAGGCAGTACTGTAACTTGTTGGGGGATACCTTGTGTCCATTTTCTGCCAAATGGTTCAGCAAGGCAATGTTGTCAATCCTACAAGCATCTTCGGTGTCTGACGCAATAAGGAGGTCGTCAATGTACTGCACAAGAACGGAGTTCTGCGGCAGTACCAGACTCTCAAGATACCTTTTCAACAACTGATTAAAAATCGATGGACTCTCTGTATACCCTTGAGGGATACGACACCATGTTAGGACGCGGCCCTCTATTTTGAACGCGAAAAGAAATTGGCTCTCCTCGTGCTGTGGAAAAGTAAATTTTGCCATGTTGTATGTGCCTACGTGTTCCCCATGTTATGATATATGTGCATGATCGATATGCATGTATTCCCCTCTGATCAATTAAAGACGCAATTACAGTTGTGTCCATCTCTAGTATGCCAGTTTCCAGTCCTCGTGAATACAACGAATATCAGGCCTATGTAATCCGACGTTGCCACGTTTCACAGTGTGCACGTTAATTCATTGAATTATCCCCGTTTCTAGGCCTCAAAAGGGCCCGGACTCAGATTCAGCTCATGTTTCCTGAACCCTCTCCGAGGAGCGGTACAGCCCCCACCTGTATTCCTGACCCTTCACTTACTTTCATGCCTCACAGTGCCCGGCTCGGCCTGGCCCTGCCTCTATTACACAGCAGCGACCACTGCCAAGCAGTTGGTTCGTGAATTCTTCCCCCGTTATGGACTCCCTAGGGTCGTGTATTCAGACAACGGCCAGCCATTCTCATCTGAGTTGATGAAACATGTTTCCCTTTTGTTAGGGTACCAGTGGAAGTTCCATTGTGTGCGCCATCCTGAAGCAGCAGGTCTCGTAGAGAGACATAACCAGACATTAAAAATCCGCATCGCCAAAGTCTGTAAAGAGAAAGGTGTAGACTGGCTAGTAGCTCTGCCAGTCGCCCTATTTTATATGCGCATGGTCGCACATTCCAGATCAGGTCTGTCCCCTTATGAGGTCGTATTCGGCCGCCCCCCGAACATGTGGGGTACACCTAGACCCCGAAGTATTACAGATGTTTCCAGTAATATGCTGACAGATTACCTAGCTTCCTTGATGTCTGCCCTCCACTCTTGTCGTTCACAGGTTGCCGCTGCATTTCCAGACAATACCGAGGTGAAACCGCATGAAATCGTTCCAGGATGTCTTGTACTTGTGAGGAACTTTGATCGTTCAAGTCCGCTGGAGCCCCGCTGGAAACAACCTCAACTTGTCCTTCTGACCACCCGCACGGCCGTGAAGCTGGAAGGCCGCAAGGGCTGGGTGCACCTGTCACACGTCAAGAAATTTCATGGATGTCGTATAAAAACATTGGACTGTTCCATTTTTAAGGACTGCCAGAATTCTAAAGACTGCCCTATTCTCAAGGACTGTCCCGCTACAAACTTTGATTCCAAGCCTCCCCTGTTAGAGGAAACTCCGCAGCAGGAGTATAAAAGTAAACTCCGGTCTAGTAAAATAAGTCAGCCAGTTTAATTGTCTAAGTCCCCCTCGGGTGAAACGGTTAGACAGGTTTCTGACATGTATGAGATAGACCCCCATAGTGAGAGAGTTAGTCAAAACTCTATCAGATGTATCGTTATTCTATGTTTTCTTCTATTTTTGAGTTTGATGGTTACCTGCACAAGTTATGCATTGCATTTATGTTTTCCAATTTCTCATGTAAATATGTTTGCTAATGCTACAGTAGAGCACACATTTAGTGATCTGCCTCCTCACGAGCTATCCTATCGTCTTGCTATGCGCAACAATACATTTATCAGAATGTTACACTATTCACACCAGACCAGCAATGCCACTAATTGTTGGATGTGTGGTCGACTCCCCCCTTTCCAGACACCGAAGGGAGTTCTGCCACTCTTTCCTTATCCGTTTTCACATAATGGTTCATGTGGAGCATGGTCCACGTTAACGTCATCCTCAAATGATATGTCCCTTCTGAATAGAACATGTTTTCCAGACAAGCAAGGTCTCCCCCATAGAACAGGGTTAGATCTAGAAAATGAAGTTTATAATTTAGGTAATTATTCTTCGAATTTTATGGTCCTGAATGTTCAGTCTGATACTACTCCAGACTTACCTGCTATTTCAGTACTACCAGTCAAAGGCGAATTATGTGTCAGAAAGAATGGTTCCGCACATGTAGGACATAGTGATTGTACTACTACTGTCGAGTATAGTGCCAGTGGGAAACCTATTTTCAAAGCCTCACGTCATTCTTATTTTGTTTGTGGTCAGACCGCATATGTTCGTCTGCCCCTCGATTGGGATGGAACATGTTACATTGCCTTCCTACTGCCACCAGTTTTCCTAACCCCATCTGATTATCATAGAAACACACATCTAGTACACGTCAGACATAGAAGGGAGATCGAGTCCCCAATTGTCGATCAAACTGAAACTACTCTAGAACAATATCAAGATTTCAATAAAGGTTTCTTCTTCTTTATAGGACCAATCCAGAATAGTAAGTTAATACGTAGACTAACCAGAACCCTTGAAGCAGTAGTGAATGAGACTACTTCTGCTCTAGGTAACTTAACCGAAGAGCAATCTGCTATGAGATTTGTCGTGCTCCAAAATCGTCTCGTTCTTGACGTCATACTGGCCGATAGAGGAGGAGCATGTAGAGTCATCGGATCTAGTTGCTGCATTTTCATTCCTAATAACGCGCCGTCTGTTTATTCAGCTATAACCAGACTTCATAAAATTGCCCATCAGTTACACCAGAATCCAGGCACCTGGACATGGTCCGGTTGGCTCTGGAGTATCATATCCGCTTGGGGATGGAAAGTATTGTCATTCCTAGGTATTGCAGTAACGATCATATTCAGTTGCTGCCTCTGTATACAATGTGGCCCTGCGATTTGCGGCATTTGTGCTACCTCTTGTATTCCTAGTCCTAAGTCCCGTTCCAAGACAATTCGAGACGAGCAAATGATGCTATATGAAATAATAGATGGTATCATGAATATAGATGTTTCCTGATGGAAACGTAGGGCACAAGGAGGGAATGTGGAAAAGTAAATTTTGCCATGTTGTATGTGCCTACGTGTTCCCCATGTTATGATATATGTGCATGATCGATATGCATGTATTCCCCTCTGATCAATTAAAGACGCAATTACAGTTGTGTCCATCTCTAGTATGCCAGTTTCCAGTCCTCGTGAATACAACGAATATCAGGCCTATGTAATCCGACGTTGCCACGTTTCACAGTGTGCACGTTAATTCATTGAATTATCCCCGTTTCTAGGCCTCAAAAGGGCCCGGACTCAGATTCAGCTCATGTTTCCTGAACCCTCTCCGAGGAGCGGTACAGCCCCCACCTGTATTCCTGACCCTTCACTTACTTTCATGCCTCACAGTGCCCGGCTCGGCCTGGCCCTGCCTCTTAGTCTGCCAAGAGTATGTTATGTTTCCAGTTATCAGTCCAGCCCTCCTTCTCTGCATTCCTAAGCTACTGCATCGCATCAATAGTTTCCGTCATAGTCTAGCCTTTACGTCTCCATGTAAGAGAAATACTGTATTAATGGTCATTTAATATTCCTCAGCACGCACTACATGTAGAATAATGCATGCCCCAGTCTTAGAGTCTGTTAGCCTTTACCCTGATAACATTTGGATTCTATCAACATGTTCTCTAAACATCAGATACTAGATAGTGTTTAGGTACATGTCGCTCTGACTCTCCAGACTTTAGTCTCTTCTTCTAGCGCAGAAGTCATAGCCCCCCAGTTCTTCCTAGTAACACGTCATTGCCAGCTTGCGCGCACCACTAGGTCAGAGGTCCCGGCTCCTTAGGTAGCCCCCTCCATGTTTCCGCCCCATTTATGACATATTCTGTTACGTTTGCATCACATGTCTATGTATACGCCCTGTACACACCTCTTGTTACACCCACTTTATGCCTTATCTTTCGCGACTGCTACAAACTCCGCCTACTGCTACGCCTACTGTACTGAATACAATGTATTTGTTTAACTATAAATATTGTGTACTGTTATTAAAGTTTGCTAGCCATTCCCAGATCCTGCCCCGGCAGCTGCCGGGCCCTGCCATCCTATTCCCGTGCAGGTTGTCCTGTTGCTGTCCTTTATGCTGTATTAAAACCTGCAAACTCAAGATACCTCGAATCTTGACTCTTATTTATTGAGCTATCTGTTATTGTATATCTAATCAAAAATAGAACAGGTATTTAATTATTTATTTACCACAGTGCAATGGGATTGAGAAGAAAGCCTGACACAAATCAATCACAGAAAACCATTCAGCTTGGAACGGTATCTGGAACAGTATCACTGATGGATTCGGTACCACTGGACAGCATGGGACGACTATGTTGTTCACCTTTCGCAAATCCTGCACTATCCTGAACTTCCCACTTGGCTTCTGCAAACCCATGATCGGAGAGTTACAGGGACTGCCCATAACCTCCTTCGGAATTCCCTGTCTAATAATGGACTCAATCACGGGTTTTATACCTGCAAGGGTCTCCGGAGCCAACTTGTACTGGGGTGTTCTCGGGAATTCAGCATTCGGTCTTACTTGGATTCTAACGGGCTCTACTCCTTTGATCAGTCCGATCTCTTCCCCTGTAAAGTCCCACACCTGCGGTGAGACAGAGTCCCTCAAATCCCAGGGGAGTTCCTCCACAGTTAAAGCAGGGTATAATTCAATGCACACATGCGTATTTGCAAACTTAAAGTCAGCATCGTCATCGTTTGTCTGTAATTCTACTCCCTTGGGGGTATAATAGATGGTGCAATTGAGTTTACACAAAAGATCTCTTCCTAACAGGCACACAGGACCGGCTCAGTCAGGGGGTTTGTCATTCTTCTGTTTGCGACTCCTACAACTTGTATGGTCTGTCTTGAAAGGGGCAAGTTGGGGACTACCGCAGACCGCACAGTAGAGCGAGAAGCACCAGTATCGACCAAAAAGGTGGTGGCATGTCCATCCACATCTGCCTCGACAAATGGTCCTCTCTGATCTACCTCCAGTACTGCTCCAAGAGTACAACCCTTCTCCCCATCCATGTATCGCCCTGTCACTGGGTCAAAGTAGTAGCACTCGTCCCCTTTGACTATGAAAGGCATCTGCTTGTAAACCTTGTTCCCTGCTGAAATCTTCGGCGGCTGGGGAACCGGAGCCCTAGGGGCTGACATCCCCCCTTTTGTCGTCTGGAATTTTGCTACTGTTACCTTCCGTACCGGAGGGGCTTGTACTTCCTTCCTCCTCCTCTTCCTCCTGTACCTGATTGTCAGGGTTATGGGGACACTCGCGTCTCCAATGCCCGACCTCATGACATTGATGGCACTTGGTCGTCTTTTTCAGGGTCGCTATATCTATCCTTGGTCTCGGACCTTCCTCGTTGTCCCTTTTCTGTCCCCCTGATTTCCTCCCCAGTGTGTCACTTCCTGACTGACACTGTCCTCCCGCTTGCATCTGTACTAACATCAGTTTATCCTTAAGCTTCCTTGTCTTCGAGTCTATCTCATCACTGCAATACCTCGCGTACCTCAAGATCTCATCCAGCGGCTTGTTCTGCCAACAAATTAAATGCTGCTGTATCATGAGACAGATATCAGGCCTCAGTCCCAGGACAAACTTGGATACAAACTGTCCCATGTCTTTTGGATCCATCACATCTAATCCACTATACTGTTTGAAAATCTGCAATAGCCTCTCATAATATTCATGTACTGTCTCCTTTGGTTCTTGCCTAGTCCGATCTATTTTTACCCAGTAAATGTCCTGTGGTGGTACCTTAGTCTTTAGCCACGTGATCGCCTGCTCATACTTTGCCATCACCCTGGGCGACGGTCCATTTGTGGCAGCATCTCGCTCTGGCTCTGCCGTGGGCCATTAAACGCTGACCTTACATGCTATCCACAAATCACCTGGAACCACAATGTCAAACAGCGTGTTCAAATCAATCCACAACACCTTTGAGATTTTAACGAACCTCTCTACCTGTTTGTACCATTCCACTAGACTCTCACGCAACTTTGGAAATGTGTTCGTAAAGGCAGCCAGATCTCCCCTACTCCAGGGTACATGTACATAGCCCCCATGAGCCACCTCCCGCAGGGGGTACGCCTCTGTGTGCATCAACCCTCCTCCCGGGGATGTCTCAATAACACTCCGTCTAACACTCTTTTTCTTTGACCACCTTTCCTCCCATTTCTCCAACTGGGACCATGTTTGGATTCCCAGAATCAGTTCCCTGATGTGGGTTTTTAATCCGATCACCCTCTTTTCTTCTAGATCTTGGTCCGAGTACTGCAACCTATGGCCACCCTGTAGTGCTTTTGTCTTTGTCAAATCCACGGTATACTTATTCGCTAATTCAGAGAGCTTCTCATGAGCTGTCCTAGCTCTCCGTGTAACATCCTTCGCCACAAACAACAGCTCATCTGGTTCGTAGAGTTCGATCCTTTCTAGTGGCAATGTACCTTCCACTATTTCCTCCACTTCTGATTTCAGTCTCAGCACATCTACCCTTCTTGCCTTTATTGTAGCCTTCAACGTACCTCGACTAGAAGTTCCGTTAGAGTCCCTCCCGCCACCATCCTGACTCTCTCGTCTGTTTTCTTCAGGTGTGTTAGGGGGAACCCTTCCGTTTTCCCAACCTCCTCGGTCCCACTCCTGTCTACTGTCCCTAGAGGTGTGGTGGGGCGCCCCCCTATTCCCCACCCCTCTGTGTTCCCATTCCTGCCTGCTTTCGCTAGGCACGCAGTGAGACATCATCCTACTCTCCTGATTTCCAGACCCAGAATCGTTCATCGATCTGTTGCTCTGAGTTTTCTCAATTGTGTCCCATTCCCTCAAATCTGGCCTTAATTCTGTCATCGACTTCGGCCGTGGTCCCCTCAAGTCCATTGGTCCCCTCCAACCCCCCTGCTCTTCAGAGGAGTCTGCCGATGCTGCCAAAGGAGTGCTTCTTTCTACAGGCCTTGGCAACTGCCTCCACCCTTCCACTGCATTACTCCTTTCTTCGCTGGTACATCCCTCACTTCCCATTCGTGGCGGACTCTCGCCTTGTTTCTGTTCTGGATTGTACACTGATACTATGGGACCTATGGTAACGTAAGAGCATCTGGCAGTTTCTGAGAGTTAACACCCTCTTCTACCCGAACTTTTTGCACTGTAAATCTTACCACTACTCTCGCCACTGGGGAAGGTGGAGGTGCCTTTTCTCCCTCCGCTGGGCCAAACTTGTCCCCTGAGGTGCTCAGACCACTCACCATTTGGACCCCACCATCCCCGACAGAGTCTTCCCGGTTCTTTGCTGATGTTGGCATTCCCCCAACTCAGGATTGTATGGAGGGGGTCTCTCTGACAACAGTCTCTTTATCAGGCTGTCATCTGTCTCACTGTCTTCATTCTCTGCTCTGTACTTTTCCTCTGCGCATCGCCTGTATTTACCAGCAACGGGTACAACCTGTCCCCTTCGATGGTCTGCACTCTCCACCTCTTGGCCAGTGCATTTCATCTCGCATCCTGAACCGCCCTAACTGATCGTTTCACCCTTTCTTGTCTCCTATCCCTGTTCTTTTCATGGGCTGCCCTGATCCACGCATTCAGTGCTTCAAACTGTATTGGTCTAGGCAAAGGTCGCAACGCAGCCATAATCGCTTTCAGCTGATACAACACTTCTAGTCTAAACGTTCCATATTTAGGAAATGTCAATTCTTCCTTTCCGTCTGTCATCTTACACCAATTATCAAGCCACAATATGGTATGTAACCCAACATTCGTTGCCATATAATAAGCTGGAGTATCCTCGGGTGGAGCCTCCTCCCCACCCCGCGGTTCTATCATCTTTTCACCCTTGAAACAATTTTGCAACACTTTAAAACATTTCATGATGAAAACCACAACGTTTCCTTGTTCTACGGCGCTTGTTTACTTCCTGACGACAATCCGCCAATCTCAGCGCGGCTTCTCACTAACCACCCTATCCCAGCGCGGCTCCTTCTGACGTCACTCGCCTCCGTTTCGCAGCAGTTCCCCTCCTCTCTCCGCTCGTCTCCCGGTCACGCATGCGTCTCATTCATACACTAGAAATGATCACTTCCAATCAAGCAACCACTTCCTTGACTGTACGTCCACAGTCTGACTGTAATTGTCACCTAAACTGGCAACTGCCTGTCCGCTAACGGCTAGACAAATCGCCTCAACTGATAGGTTACAAACTCGCGGCAACTTCCGACCAGCGTCCGTTACCCACGCACTCACACACACATTCCCCCTATCTCGGTCTTGTGGGCGGTCAATGGTACCTCATGACCCCCTTAACAATGGTCGACAATTACTATGGGCGTTCGATACACCCAAACCACTTAAACTCTCCTCTGAGCTTAAGATTTTCTCCGGTTGCGCGTGCTCACAACCTGACTTCCTTTCACACTACAGGCATTCAACTCCGCAAGACAAAACAACACGACGACATGACATAACCGCAAGCTAACAACGCATGACCCTTTTCATACTCACTCTCTTCCGACCTGCTGCTTTCGGCCGCACCGTCACTCTCCGTCAGTTTCCGTGGATCGCCATCCCCCGTCCTCGATTCTCTGGACACTCTTCATTTGTTCTCTATGGGCCTCGGGGAAATCTCACCTATTTCTAGATTACCCTCACTCCAGAAGATAAACCATCCTACTCTGCTACCAACTGGAAAGGCGGGATTTTTTCTTCTAGAGTCTTCTTACCATTCTCCAAAAATCCCGTCACAGGTCGACTGGACCTTTTTACCTGTCATAGAGTGAATTAGGCAACCTATTTACCAGCCATAAATACTTGCATCAATTCCCATTTACTTTCCCCAAAGGACCACCGACTAAGAACCAATTCTGAAGATTTATTACAGAAATGGAAACAGCTGAAGATACAAACATCTCAACATGAGGTTCAAAAGATAGACAGGCCCTAATACAAACATAATCCTACGGAAAAATCTTAGGCGGCTTATGAATAATACGAGAATCATTTCCAGAACCATCAGGCTAATAAAAATAGCTGTAACTTGAGTTCTAGAATGCATTGGAAAGAAAAGCCAAGTTAATCTATCCCTACTCTATCCTAAGTGTCATCCCTACTCAACAATAGCCCATTCCTAGCCAAAGGTGTCAGCCGTGGTGACTTCCGAAGAAGCTCACTCACTGTCTCCCAAGACTGATGTAATTCTCAAACCTAGCTAAGCTCTTTGTCCATCCAACCGCTCTCTCTAGCTCCTCAGCCCATCTGCTCTGCCTCCACCCTCGGGATGCTGTCCCTAATACAAAACCCCACAATACTGGTGACACGCCTACAGGTACGCCCCTCTCGAAGGTGTTGGTTTCCAAAATTTTCCATCACGGCACTCTTCCATCCTTTTCGGTTAAAACGTCCTTGGGTCCCAGACTCTCCATCGCTTTAAGTTGAATCTTTACATTCCTCAGCTACTCCTCCATGTCTGAGTCTAGCATCCTAACGCTCATACACAACGGGCCCTTTTACTCTTCTGTCTACATGGTGCTGCACCTGCAAGGAAATACATGAGAATCGGCTCACACATTCTTTAGCGTTGGTTAAATTTAGCCAAAGGCCGCTTTTACAATATAATTCTAACATTTAATGCGAAAAACATTTCCAGTCAGGCCTACTCGATTTCCATGGAGTGGACCTTTACACGTTTCATAGGCCCCACATTCTACATGAATAATCTCTTCGTTCTTTAGGCCTCCAACTTTAAAGCAAATACATTTTCTACTTCGAGCAGCTAATCACTTATAAAAGAATGCAAATGTAAATTTTAATGAAGCAGACCTAAACATACAATGGTGTTCTAATTAAACAGCATCATTAATAATTCAAACCCTTAACATTTGTTCTGCAAGTAGTTCTAACGTCAAATACTTCAGCTCTCAACCCTACATTGCATTTGAACATGATTAGTAAACCCTTTACATATGCGGGTGCTGACTACTTGTACATATGATGCACCCCTACAATTTTTTTCATTTCTGTCTAGCGCTCCTCATGTATGCTTCTCCAGACCAGCCTCCTTGGCTTCACAACACACTCTACTATTTCAGAAACGCAAGGCTGCACCATATTTACAAGAATATGGTTCAGCCCTGCGTTTCCCCTGCACTGGCGCTACATTTAATAGAGGAAGATTGTTTATGTGCAGGAAGGTCCCCCTTCCTGCACATAAACAATATTGAAATGTTATTTTGTCACTTCTATATGTACTGCTTAATGCATGATACATGGAAGTTAAAAAATTTCTTTTTTTTAAAAATATTGTTCATGTGCAGGAAGGGTCGCCTTCCTGAACATAAACAATCCAAGGCGTTTTACAAAAACGAGGATAAATGAAACATTTCTCATTGTTTCGCCAAGTTAAGACCAGGTTTTCCCAGGCCTTCATTTTGGCGCTGCTTCCCATTTACGCTGCTCTTGTAAATAAGCGGCAGCGTCAAAATCAATGTGTGGCGCAGAGGAAACGCCCACCACAACACGCACTGCCCACCGCTTTCACGCTAAGCATTGTGTCAAAGGGAGTCTTATTTACAAGGGACCGTGAAGCCACTTAACGTGGCGGTGTAAATAAGGCAAAGCCCCTTTCGCCACAGAAAACTCTCAGAAAGTGATGCTCCCATGGTGATAGGGGCTTGTAAATATGCCACTAAAATCATTAGTAATTTGAGTATTTGTTTTGTGTGCACATATGTGTTAATTTTTTCCGAATTACGGTTTTAATGTTTGAAATTTAAATCCTACAAATTGCTTGGGGGTCCCCAGCTTCCAGTGGTGACTCTATGGGGGGTCCTCAGGAGTGAAAAGTTTGGGAACCACTGCCCTACAACAAAAACACCAACGACTAGTCATCCCAGAACATGCCACTTAGATTACATGAAGTAACGTGGATAACAATAGCACTCTTTCATTATGCTCTTACACCAGTCCAATACAAGATGTAAATAAAGAAACGTGCAACTTTGAAATGTTTATTTCTAACACCAAAATCTCATGCAGAGTACCTTAGATAATACAACCAAACATATTATCACAAACAAGGTTGTCAGCATTGTTACTATTCTATAAGATACAAATGGAAAAAGCATCCTATAATACTAAAGGTAAACAAATTTGAAATATACCTACTTTTGACCCTGTCTACCTAGCAGATTAGTTTATAACTACAGAAAGTCTCATAGGATTACATGGTCAGATCCATACCTCTGGTACTCAGCAGTAATAGATAACATTCAGTGTTCCACAAACTATCAAGTTATGAATATTCTCCAACTGTGTGTAACTTTGCCTCCACAATGCATTATGAAAAGCGCAAGTATCAAAGGTGGACACAACTGCATATGTATTTTGACTCAAAGTTCCGAGGATCATTCTGAACAGACACAGTATTCAAGATAACTTTGATGTTCCATGCTCTCACTATACATACAAAACTAGCGAGGCACTTTACAAATCTAGCATACCAAATTATTCTCATATAAAACAAAATACTCAACCTTCTCTAAACAATATCACAAGTATGTGTCACGTGCAAAGCAGAGCAGGAAAGCAAAAATAGTGTGTAAGCTTCTAATAAACCCATGCTAACTTAACAGGGTGTGAGTGAAAGCCTCAGCCCCACAGCACCCTTTCTTCATCAAAGCACGTGATATAAACGTGTGCCACTTAGAAACGCACACTCCAAGACTAAAAACCAGAGTCAAGTTCACATTTCCCAAAAAAAGTTATTCGCTCTTTGATAGAAAGCAGTAGCTAAAAACTAAAGAATACGCAAAAAAAACCAAAGAGTCTTAATCCACCAGCGTGTAAGCACAGTAAGTAGCAACAGCCTCCAACAGGAAGTCATTGTTCTCATCTGAAAACATTTCAGCCATCCAATTCAATAGTGGGAATGAACATACCAGTTCCTCAATGACTAGAGCCTCTATCACCATCGGAGGAAAACTCGGGTCATCTTCAATGTAACTGCGTGCCAAGAACTCAAGCGCCGCTGCAAAAACATTCCATCGTCCCATTATTACATGTGTCGCTGCTAAGGCCATAATCCCGCCGCCAGAACAGAGCACGTCATGAACCACTATAGGACTCATCAACTGGTCATAATCCCTGTTGGGAGGCACCGTACTGCAGAGACACAAATCCAGGGCCAAGTCGAAATCACAGCTCAGGCAATGGAAGACAGGCTGAACGCATGTGAAAAAAGAGAATCGAAACGATAATCCATAAGCTGCACTCAACGTTGCAAGAGGCAGCGCGCCATAGTAACTAAGCATTCGGTTGCGGACCAGCAACAACCGAGAAATATTGTCGTCTGCTGCAAGATGTGCATCCATTTTTAAGTAAACAAATTAATACAAGCACACTGGCAACTAATGTGACCATTAAGCACAATTCACCAAAAATGCTGCAAAAAATGCAATGAAAAAACACCGACAAGACACCAAATATACTTTCTACAAAAGTCACAAGACCAATTCTTATAATTTTAAAAAAGTAAGCTAACCCCCTACTCGAGGACGCATTAAAGATAGTCTCAATTAACTCCCTAAAATTCCACGTCACGTCTGTATTTAACAAAGCATACACTTCTGTGCGGGTGTTTGCTACATGAAGGACAAATGTTTCTCTAGCAGATGTAAGAGCGACCTCTTTTTGAGACTATAGCGCTCTTATACGACTCATTTGGTTGACTCTGCTTTCAAGGTCGAAATCGACAGCCAGATGGAAACATCCAGCTTCTTATGCAGAGGAGTTAACACAACTTTTTTTTAATCAAACCACACGCTCAGTTACCGTAATCATATAAGCATTGCCTAACATCGCACAATAAGACACAGAGCTGAATCGGATCTCCAATGAGTGACCACTTCTAACTATTCTCATAGCGTGCCCTGTGCGCTCATTTGATAGTGAGAGAGTTATCGCACCATAGTTTCTACTGCTAATCATTCTCAGCATACGCTACGAATACGATAAAACGTCGATAATTTTAAAACCGGTCCTTGATAATATGCCCCGAATTTCGTAACGCGCCCTGCATCGCAAAATGCCATGCAGGGCACGGAACGAAGAGGCATATTATGAACAACATAAGGCGATACATTATCGCCGCTTTTATTGACAGAAAACTGCTGATAAAGCGGTAATAATGGGCTTGATAATAGTCCCTTGTAAATTCCCATAGCATCCCAGGTTCTGGTGTTAACTTGGACTGCTATGGAAATTCACAGGGGCATATTATCAAGACTATTATCGCCGCTTTATCTGCAGTTTCCTGCCGATAAAACCGGCGATAATTTATCGCCTTATGTTGTTGATAATGTGGCCCGAAATTCGTTTTATTAATTTAATTGTTTACTTACCTACAATCATCCAGATTCCGTTGTTTATCACCCCCCACCCTGCCCCTCCCCCGCTCCGCCTGTCTCACTGCAACTCCCTCCAGGGGCCGCGTCTGGGCTTGATAATACACCGTTGTTAATTCCCATAGAAGCCCATGTTAACACCAGAACATGGGCTTCTATAGGAATTAACAAGGACGTATTATCAAGCCCACCCTCCCTTCATTAATAAAAAACTCCAGACAATGCAGGTACCCGGAGCTGGAAGGTCATTTGACATATTACTGCCCCAGAAAGGTGGTGTTCCCCGATACGTGTACGGTGAGAGAGGGAGGGAGAGCTCAAAACATATATTTTTTTTAAAAAGACGCTAGGGGTGCCGCTCCCCGAGACTTCGGGGAGTAGGACCGTAACCCCCACGCATACTTGAAAATAGAACCAGAGAAGTGCCGTTCCCCAGTGCTCGGAGCACCTTACAAGCCCCCATTATGCAGAAAAATTACCCCCGTAATTTGCCCCCCGGGACCTAATGAATAAAATGGACTTCTACTTTTTTTTCACCTTTTCCCCCGCGTACAAGTACTTCACGAGTACCCCGCCATATTTTATTTAAAAAAAAAATAAATTGAGCCTAAAGATCCATGTACCACCCCCTGACCAAGGCTATAGGCTCAGAATGTTTCTACCCTGCCCCCTTTCCTTATTTCTCAACTTTGTTATACTGTTTTCTTGTGACTCTGCTCGCCCGACAAACAACATGGCTGCCAACACTTCCTGGTTTGGAGTATTGACAGCCAATCAGCATGCAGCTCCTGCTCGTAATTGTAGGTATTTATATGCGCCTACGCCACGATTTTTCTTTAAAAAAAGAAAATAAAAAATAGATCCTAAACATCCATTTACGAGCCCCTGAGCAAGCCTAGAGGGTCAGAATGTCTCTACCCTACCCCCTTCCCTTATTTCTCAACTTTGTTTTACTGTTTTCTTGTGACTCGGTTTTAGCAAGGCACAAGATGGCTGCCAACACTTCCTGGTTTCGAGTGTTGACAGACAATTCACAACCAATCAGCATGCAGCTCGCGCTCGTAATTGAACAGATTTCAGTATGCGTACTGAACTCCGACTCTAGATATCGCTATGATTTTACGTGCAATTTTCTCAGAAACTACTAAACGGATTAACACCATTTAACAAAAAGCACAATCTGCGAACCGATCTCTACCTCTCTGCCAAATTTGGTGTAATTCCGTTCAGCCGTTCGGGCTGTAGCCCTGGCTAAAGGTCCCTATGGAAAATTGCATGGGGAAAACACGTTTTGGGTCCCCCTTTTTTCTCGGTCCCCACTTGACGAATCACCCACAAACTTTCAGGGAAGGAGCGGAACCGAGCAGGCCATTTTCTTGGAGAAATTCACAAAGATTTGTCCACCGGCGCCAAAGTTATTCCAAATAGAATGTTGTGGATTTCCTATGGAAACTAGGTCCTAACTATAACCACCTACTGGCGACCGCCAGTAGGTAATATATATATATACTTTCACTGAAAAAACCATAGGTTTTAGGGGTGTTATAGTTAGCTGGACATTTCACTCATACAGAACTATTGAAATTCCTCCTTTATAGTAAGTTGCACCAACTGTAACTCTCGCGCCCGCAACCACTGGTGATGATGTCACATATTACATCATTTATGACATGGTCAGTGACATCACTCATGACATCTCAAATGACTACACTGATAAAATATGTCATGCCCACCATCTTTCATGTATGCAACTATGAACGAATATAGAGTCAGTAATACCCCGTACCTTCCATGTTGGCCAAGTTGTGGAACTTTACAGATATAATCACACATTTGCTTATAAGACCCGGGTGACGTCAATACCACAAAACGGACACCAGAATTACTTGATTTCTCATATAAATCACGACGGGACCATGCCCATAGCTCCGTAATCATGGTTGAGAGCCTCGCGCAGCACTGCCATACGTCAGGCCAGCCCACTCCACTAATGCTTCAAGGAAAACACAACAACAAAACATTGCCCAGATTTCCATTGTAGTGATTTCTTAGTTCCTGGTCTTGTTGTCAGAACGGCACACACACACTCCCTCAAGGCTGGTATACACCCACCCAACACATCCGTCACTACACATGTGACCGTACCTATGAAAAAGATGGGGCGCGTGTGCTGCACGCCATTTTAGAGTTGCTCCCATCGCAAGCACTGTGATGGCCCGTCCTGGTGGTTCGGACGCCTCATGTAGGCCCGAACCACCGAACAGGGGGCCCACCACCACGTGCGTGGCCTCTTTGGTTACTGAGTTAGTGGTACCGGAAGAACTCAGCGGGTGAAGAACCTGTGATGATGATGATGGGAGCACAAGTATGTCGTTAGCCATAGCGATATCAAGACTCAGCACCATATGTGAGACTTCTTAGTGGCAGAGCGGGACTGCATGATGCAGAAGGTATCCTGTCCACAAAAAGGTGAGCCATGAGGCCTAGGTGCGCATCGGAGGGAGTCGATGGGGTGCAGCAGACTGGATACAAAAAAGTGACGCAGGGATTTCGGCGTACGCAGTCCTATATAGCGTATCTTATTGCATGTATATATTTTTTTACAATACTAGGAACGTTTTTATAATGGGTCAAACATCCGGAATATAAACTATACAAATAGTTGTTTTTAAATGCGAGAGGGAAGGTGTGTGAAAGGGCGATGTTATTGAACTCCACATTAAGATAGTAACAAATACCAATCATAACATCTTTCTTTTACTATCTTTTATATGTAGAGATTCAGGGCGTATTATGTCCCGGCAAGTGGTGAAAAACCCACCGGTAACAGAAAGGTGAGCTGCGAATATTCTTTGCAGTCACTCTCTCACTTCCTCTCTCCTTTGATAAAAAAATGACACACAATGTTAACTTCCTTTATATCTTACAGATTGTGTTTCACAAATTGGCGTCCCCCAACACCTCTAAAGCTCAACGTTCAAGGATTCTGCGATGATGCGTGGCCATCGTAACAAATTCTGAGAAGGCTGCTTCGACACATAGTACACCCTCTTTGAATCAGGCTAATGGCACAAAGTGAGCAAAGAAGCTTGTTTCCGAAACAACGACAAGTCATCTGTTTAAAAGAGAGAGTGGGGAGTGTGCAGCAGCTTCACTGCATAGGAATGTACAATTACCTCCGGGCAGTGGCAATAGATAGGTCACAACAGTTTGAGGGGCAGATGTACGAGCTCCTTGCGGCACTTTTGTGTCACTTTTAACATGGGAGAAGTGGCGCAAGGAGCTTCTATATCTGCCTCTGACTTCCCAAGAAAAACACTCACCTCCGGACTCTGTGAGTCAATGGGGTGCTACAGTCTAGATACCCAATATTGGGAACTCACCGCTATGCAGTGGGAATGCATGGGATATACTACTTTGGAGAAAAAAACAGCGCACAGACACCTCCTTACAGTGGAACTCGTTGTCATATAGTATCCTAAGTGTACAAATATATAAACCAAAAATATACGTGTGCAGTTGTATGTACTATGCTATCACTAACTCTATATACTGTCTTTCAGATCACTAAACTGGAGGGTGCACTATGAACCAGCAGGTGCTTGGACACACAACGGAGGCAAAAGGTGAGCTACACGTATTTTCTCCAGTATTAACTGCTCCATCTATAACTTTCTCCTTCTCACACTTTTAAAGTCATTTTTTCTCTCTTTCTCTCTCTCACTCTCTCCCCCTCGTTTCTCTTTCTCTTTTAAAGTTATGGATGCTGCTGTCCACTCTGACGTGTAGAACCAAAGCTGAGTTCAAGTTATGAACTCTGTTGGTCACAGTGTTTACACAAGGTAAGCAGAGCGGCCTAGATATACAATCCTTCTGATTAAATGCATCAGAAGTAAAAGAGCTTATTTACAAGCCCCTTGCGCCACTTTTACGTAACTTTCAACATGGGAAAAGTAACACAAAAGTGACCAACAGTCTTGTAAATAAGCCCTAAAGAATATTGTCCTGCATAATGACTTGATCTCTCACCTAATTCTGTCTCATCTCTGAATCTTTTTTTTTTTTAAAGAACTTTATTCGAATTGAAATAACAATTCATAAAAGTATACAGATAAAAAATCACAATTTAAAATATCATATTTTTCATTCTGATTTAAACATTGCTAAGGTTTGACTTCTTAGAGTAAAATGGTTAAAAGGAATAAAACAGTAAAAACAGTTAAAATAGGTAATAATTAAAAACATTTGACTAACTCTTATTAACCCATGACGATAGACTTTCTCAATCTTAGGATTGCATTCAGAAAAAGGCTCACTGTACTAATAGTGAGGCAATCATCTAAGGACCTAAGTTTATTGTAAGCGGCTCTTGAATTCCTTAGGCCCCAAGTTAACAGAAGAGGCTTTAAAATTTGTCGTCGCGAATGGCTATAAAAAGTGCAGAACAGAGTGCAGTGTATGTTTGATTGAAATGATTTTTCATCACAAGGACACAGCCTTTTTCCCCTCACCCAGTCATTGCAGGTCGGGAATGATATGAGTCTATAGAAGGTTTCAAGACGAAAGTAAGTCAGGAGCCTACGGTGATGTAGGGGGTGTTCTAATGCAAGATACAACTGAAGACCCCTCTGAGATGTCACTTCATCGTGGCTCATGACCGATTTTTTAGACCTTTCGCCCTTCCACCTTTGTAATTCCAAATGTTCCAGCAACATCTTTTTCAGCATAGATCGCGAGAGAGATTCCAATGAGGCTGGGTCCGTAAAATATTCAGGATGACCAATCTCACCGACAAAGTTCTTAATGTAAATAAGCCATTTGATGTTTTTCAGCCCGTCACAGTTCAAGCAGTACTCTATAATGGATCTATTCAATTCTGTGGCAGGGTTGGTCCAAACATTGTGCCAAAGTAAAACTGGGGCGAGTTTTATGATATCCGTAATAAAAATGAGAGCAACTTCAGCATGTAATACATATATAGGGGTGCTCCTTGGTGTAGCAGTTATAAATCGGAGGAACCTGTTCTCAATTTGCTGGATCTCCTCCACTTGCTGCCAGCCCCAGATACCAGCCCCATAGGTCCCAATAGCCACACATTTCGACTTGAATATTCGGAGGAGCTCTATTGCTGGCCTGTTTCCTATTTTTTTCGCGAAATTCATGAGAGCCCCAACTGCTCTGTTGAATGCAGCAGCCCGTGCTTTCACGGCCGGCTTCCAGGTGCCTTGTCTATCAAAGTGGACCCCCAGATTGCAAAAGATATCGGCTAGCTCTACCTTCCTATTATTTAAAACAATTGGGCATGGTAGTCTGTGTTTATTTGGACTGCACGACATAGTAAACGTCTTCGAGACGTTTACACATAACCCTCTAGTGTTCATAAAATTAGTGAAGGTGTGTACGGCTTTCTGGAGGCCTACCTTGGTCTGTGAGAGAATGGCCGCATCGTCAGCGTAAAGTAAAATGGGGATGGGTTTGCCCTTGATTACGGGATAGTCATAGTACTGCTGTGTTAGGCAAGAACCCACTCCATTAATGTATAGATTAAACAGCAGGGGGGCCAAGATGCAGCCCTGCCTTACCCCTCTACTAATCTTAAAAAGGTCTGTACATTCCCCCCTCTGACCGTATCTAACTCGGGCACCTGCCTCCACATAGAGTTCTCTGATGTATATGATTATTTTATTGTCCAGCCCAATGTCCCTCAACGTCTGCCAGAGACTGTCGTGCAGAACGTAGTCAAAAGCAGAGCTGAGGTCCACATAGGTCATATACAGATTTGATTTCCTTGCGTGAATATATTTTGAGATGATTAGTGAAAGATTCAGCCCCTGCTCAATTGTCCCCCGCCCTCCCCTAAACCCATACTGAAAAGGAGACAACACTTCCTGTCCCTCCACCCAGTCCTGAATGCGAGCAAGAATGACCCTGCCCGCCATCTTCATGAAGCCATCTAACAGAGAGATGGGCCGATAGCAGGCAGGGTCATTCCTGTCCCCCTTCTTGTATATCGGGACTAAGATTGCCTCCTTCCAGGTTGGGATAAAACCTCTTTTCGTCATGCAATTCAAAACTCTAGTGAGTAGAGGAGCCCACAGGTCTGGGTACATTTTAAAAACATCAATAGGGACGGAGTCTGGGCCTGGTGCTTTCGAGGCTGAGCTCTCCCTTAAGGCCTTATATTCCTCCTCTAGTTTGAATTGAATGTCTAGAGGGAACGGGGAATCCTCCTCTTCTGAAGGTATTGTTGTTTCTGAAGCTAGTACAGGCAGAGCCTTATTGCTATACATGGCCTGGAAGTGGGACACCCACTCCTGGGCAGTGATAGCATTGTCTAGGCGAGGACCTTGGCTGTCTTGGTAGAAAGGAGCATTCACAGCCTTCCAAAAAGCAGCAGAGTCCTTTTGTATTGCTGCTGCATGGAGGGCTTCCCAGGCTTCAACTTTTAAATCTTTCTTCCTTCTAATCAAAGCCGCACGGTACTTACGCCTTGCCCTTTGAACCTGAACTCTATCTAATGGGGTAGCATGCAGTGCATTTTTAAGATCCCGCAATGCCCTGGAGCAATTTGGATCAAACTACCCTGGGGTTCTCTTAACTATATTACGTGGATCTCTAGTCAGAAGGTGTTTAATTAAACAACAAATTTTATTAAAAGAGACCAAGACTTGTTCTTCGTTCTCTTCTAACGTCAAACACTTAATAATTACTTTATGGGAGATATTCACTAGTTTTTTTTGGAAGCTCTCTGGTATTACCTTCTCCCATTTGATGCAAAATCCGTTACGCTGGCCAAGAATAGGGTTAAAATCATAATTACGTTGAGTATTAAGAGGCCGTGTGTCCAGATTTAGCTTGAAAGTAACTGAAATGGGGTAATGGTCACCAATGCCACTTGTGAGTGTCTCCCAGCTATTAACCAATGAGGCATAGCGTAGCGATAGTAAGGTAAAGTCAATAATTGACTTTGCCCCTCTTGCGTTAAATGTGGGTGCAAATGTTTTTGGCACGGAGCAGGCCTCATTAATAAATGCCATGGAGTGGTCCAACATTAAGTTGTTATGTAAGTCCCCTAATTTTGTGTGGGCAAAGTGGCTTGTTGGTCCTATAGATTCATCTTCCCATCCGCACACTCCCTGTAGACTCTTTGGGCACAATGGACAATTAAAGTCCTCTACCCACAGGAGGGCCATATCCCATGAACAGCTATCTGTAATCATCTTAAGGGTACTTGACAATTTCTTAATTGTGGTTTCCACTTGTACTATCGGGATGTTATTGTAGAGATTAATAATAGCTAGATTTTCCAGAGCTCCCCAGGATACCCTTAATATCTGAAAAAAAGGGGAATCCAGGAAGCTCCCTAGGACCGTGGGACCTGAGCAAATAGACAGATACATAGACAGACCTCCCTTATGTCTGCCCATTTTAGTGGGAACTGCCGGAGTAAAAAACGTTTTAAAACCCAGCAAGTGGGACTCCTCCCTAGCCCATGTTTCCTGGAGAGCTATAATTGAATGGGACATAGTTACTGACCGCCAGTCTGCATCGTTAATTTTTGGGGCCAGACCCGCACTGTTCCATGTTATTATACTGCCAGGAACTTCCGTGTTTATTGGTGATGTTACTTCCATAGCTATCACAGGGGCTGGCTCGATTATGTCACAGGGTGTAGACCCAAGTGTGGACATTACAACCATGGGTATCTCAGAGGCTGGTTCCATTGTGTCCATTGCTTCAGAGGATGTGGTCCCAGACAGGTTATCTAACTGGGGAATTAACATCGTTTTTACCCCAGAAGCTTGTGTTTTGGGATGAGAGACTATCACAGGGCAAGGGTCTGACACGGACGTGATATGTACAAGAGCAGGGGTATAACTTTGGGCAGTAACATTATATTTTTTGTCTTTTGTCCTGTAAGTTGGTGACATATTAGGAGGGGGCCCCAACCGTCATTCGCAGTCATCCAGGCCTGAGAGTGCTGCGAATCTATTGGTATTCTCAAAGGGAGTGAATGGCAGCAAATGGTCCATTCCCCTGGTTCCTTGTGAGTGGTCAGGTCCACTGTAGTTATTTCTATGTCCCCTATATGGGATGTTGTTCCACCCATAAGCATTTTTTGGGATCATAGGGTGGGGAGCCTGCCACACGTATTGATTATTAAATGTTGTGGGGAGGTTGTTCCAATAGCCAGGGGGGGGCCTAGAGACATTAAGGAAGTAACCTGAGCTCTTTGGTAGAAATAAGTTAGGTCATGGGGAGTAATGGTTGTACCATTGGTTCTTGAATTCCAGTTTAAGATGTGGTTGACCGCGATCGGATCTCTAAAATTTATAATTATGAGATCACCCTCAATATCTTTCTCTCTACTCCCTAGCCAGGAGAGTCGGCGTACATGGACAATCTCGCCATTGATGTTACTTGGGAGCGGTCTGTACTGGCTAAGCCAGTGCATGGCTTTATTTTTTAATTGACTGAAGCCTTACCTCCTGCCAGCTTGTAGTATGGGGACGCCTGTGAGTACAACCACGTAGGGAACCGCATCCGGTGGTAATTCCACTTGGCGGTCCCTAGTGATTCCTGATCTATCTTGGTATGCCCGCCCCCCATGCTCGTACCCATTTCCTCCATAAACTGTACTTGTCTTCTTTGGAAATTCCTTAGGGATATGTGGAGCGAGTTGATGGGCTGCTTTTTGTGAATTCGCCCCTTGGTAATTACCTGCCACAGTTTTACTAGATGAGTTTGCATCCCTTTGGGCTGCAGGGATAGGGGGTGGAACTACGGCTGCGGGGAGTAGGGCCTGGTTAGGTGCAACTTTAGAAAGACTTGCTTTGTTCATGATGGCATGTTCTAAATCCCCCAGCCGCTGCTCTAACCTCTTCAATCTCTCCAATATAGGAGAGGTAAATGACTTAAGTAGGTGTTCGATACTATCAAGGGAAACAAAAGATAGTTGTTCCTTGATCGTACAATCCCTGGTAGATGTTAAGCTGGTACTAGGTGCACTCAGTGTGGGGCTATGTGTGGGCGGTATTGTTTTATGTACGGCCTCCTGACCTGACTCGGGGGGTAGTCTAGCCTTTGTAGTGGGAGCAGATGTAACAGGTACCTTGTTGCCCTTCCCAAAGTCAGTGTGGCTGATCTTAGCTCTTTGTGGCGCACCTCCTCTCCTCCTTCTCTTATTTGGTGGTGGTCCAAAGACTTTAGCGGCTTCCCGTTTCCCTGCTTTCTTTTGTATATTCCCTACCACTACTCGGGGAGTATCAGGTATGATTTCTATGAGGACATTGGTATCGCTAATATTTAGAGTGCTATTTTGTTCCACGCTATTAAGGGCAGTCATTGAGGGAGGCGTATCTCGAAGGAGCATAGGGATGCCCTGCGTAGATAGCGCATCCTCAATACCTGATGTTGAGCCTGCGCCTGCTGGATTAATCTGTGTTAGTACGTCCACAGGAAGTCTGTTTTTGATAGCTTCAATCGAGCGGCGCCGCTCAGCCCTGCGTTCTGCCAAAGAACAATCCCTTTCTATATCAGGGGGAGGTTTCCTGAAGTAGTCATCTAGAGTACCCTTGCAATTTCCCGCTGCTTCGGCTTGTATGATTTTTTCGGCATTAGCAGCCATAATTGCAGATAATAATCTTTTGTTGAGAACAGACCCCAAATAGGTTCCCTTCCAGCGTTATTAGCCGCTGGTTAAGTATTGTTAGAGGTGTAACCACATCAAGGGCCCTATAGATGATTGCTGTCAAAGTGGAACTTGAGGATAAGTGGCAATAAGAAGAGCAGTTACTTTACATGAATGTGGTGAGGACACATAACAGGAGTGCTCAGTTTCAGAAAGGAGTCAGACTTACTACATAAATAGGTGGTAATCCTGCGAAATTTAGAGAATGGGCCCAGCCCAGCCTCCTTCAGCCACCGAACGGCCACAAAACGGCCCGCCCTTTGCCCGCGCAGCGTGTAGTGATCTCTTAAATAAGCCGCGTGGTGTCCGGTGGGCGAGGCCGAGCAGTAGGCGCAGACCAGGTGTGTTCGGTCTCGCAGGGACTCCTGGTTGATTGAGTCCCTGCGGCGTCTGGGCAGCCCACTCCTCCTCCACAACCGCAAGCAGTCACCAGCCAAAGCCCCACAAGATCCTAAAACGCGATGCGGCACCCGCGATGCGGCACCCTGCGATGCGGCACCCGCGATGCGGCACCCGCAAAGCGGGTGCGGCGAGATGCAGCGTCCGTCAGGAAAGCACGGGTGAGTTCAGAGGCGTTATCCACAGTTATCCACAGTTAGGCTCCCCTGGTGCTGGCATTAAGGAACAGTGTATCATTTTAAAGACCTGTTGATCCATAATGTAAATCTGACGCATTCTGCACTTCCATACAGACACCTCTTGAACACAGGCCTATAAGACAAGTGAAATGTATCAGGGACACTGCAGATGTAAAAATAAGTAAATATTGCCAAGTGTTACTTTGACTTGTAATGTTTGACCTAATTTAGTTATACGATCTCATTTTAAACATTAATTTTCATTTTTGTTTTGCAGATTATCTACCGTACTTCTATTGGAGTCCATATCACATTTTGTTTATTATATTGTTTTTTTAAGTTATGTTTCTAGTTATTTATTATATTGTTATCTTTAAGTTACATTTCCAGTTATTTATGGTTGTTTTAATAAAAGTTCATTTAAAAAAGTATATACGTCTTCTTTTTTTGGGGGGTGGCGGTCCCCAATAGAAGGAATATGCTATTTACCAGTATGCATCTGTTCTTGGCATGTAGAGCAGCAGAGTTGTACATTTAGCAATAGATCGCCACCTGGTGTTGGGCTTGGATGATTGCAGGTTGTTGTTGTCTTCTTGGAAGAAGTCTTTGTAGTCACGAGATAGGTGACTCCTCCCTTGGACAATACTGCGCATGGTCATCGACTCCATCCTCAGATTGTTTTTCGCCATGATGGGAAATGATGGAGTTAGTAGAAGTAAAGGGAAAGGATGTCCATGCGTGTGCATCTAAGTAAGATGAGTACTGGAACGGATACAAGTCCCGGGGAGGCGGGAGGGCATGTACAACTCTGCAGCTCTACATGCCAAGAACAGATGCATACTGGTAAGTAGCATATTCCGTTCGAGGCATATGAGCTGCAGATTGTACATTTAGCAACGATTGTGCAGCAGTGTCTCCCCTAGCGGTGGTCGCTTGTATCCGTTGCAGCATACTGAAATAGTGTTTTAAAGGACAGCTTGGCCTACTGCAGCTTGCTGCTTGGCTTGCACGTCAACACAATAGTGTTTAGTGAAGGTGTGTATGGTAGACCATGTTGCTGCCTTACATATGTCCTCTAGTGGTATGTTTCCTAAGAAAGCCATAGAGGCTCCTAGTTTGCGAGTGGAGTGCGCTCTAGGAGGAACTGTTAGTGTACATTTTGCTTTTTGATAGCATATTTGAATACACTTTACAATCCATCTGGCAATTCCTCCTTTAGATATGGGATTGCCTTTGTGTGGGGAACAGAAAGATACAAATAGTTGTTTTGTCTTTCTAAAGGATTTACGGCCACATGCATCAACCTATTTAGGAAGTGCAAACGGTGCGAATCGGTAAATTCGGCCGTTTGCGCTTCCTAAATACGTTTTTGGGATGCATGAAATAATTTTTGAAAATCCGCATTTTTTTGCAATTCCTAAAAATGCGAATGCATTTAAGGAATCGCATTTGTGCGATTCCTAAAATGCAATGCATGAATTTGTAAAAAATGCGATTTTTGAAATAGGAAGTGCAAATTAACACGAGGTTGACCCTCGTGGTAATTTGCGAAATTCTTTAAAAAAGCACAAAAATGCATTTTGGAAAGTGTCATGTTACACACACACATGTCCTTTGGACATGTGTGTGTGAAACTTGCACTGAAACAAACATTTCAAGGGTGCAGGGGGGGTCCTTTGGACCCCCCTCAGCACCCTTGCAATGCATCAACAAAATGTCATTGGAAAAAAAAATTCGCAAAAAGGCATTGATTCCTATGGGCCTCTAGGCCCATAGGAATCAATGTAATGCTATTCCTTAATTGCGATTCACAATTAAGGAATCGCAATTTCCGAAAATTAAGAAATCCTAAAAACTTTTAGGATTTCTTGATGCATAGGATTTTGCAATTCCTAAATTGCGATTCCTTAATTTTCGCAATTTAGGAATTGCAAAATCCTACAATGATGCATGTGGCCGTTAGTCCTGTCTGTGTAGTATAAAAGAGCTCTTCTAACATCTAGGGTGTGTAGAGCCCTTTCTGCAACAGAGTCTGGTTTTTGGAATTACACTGGTAAATCTACTGATTGGTTAAGGTGAAAAGGAGTAATCACTTTTGGCAGGAATTTAGGATTAGGTCTAAGAACCACTTTGTTAGGGTGTATCTGAAAAAATGGTTCTTCTATTGTGAATGCTTGTATTTCACTAACTCTTCTGAGAGAGGTGATGGCAACAAGGAAGGCAGTTTTCCATGTTAGGAATTGCAATTCACACTTGTGTAAAGGCTCAAATGGGGGTCCCATGAGTCTTGTAAGGACAATGTTCAGGTTCCATACTGGTGCAGGTGGTAACCTAGGTGGGATTATTCGTTTTAATCCTTCCTTAAATGCTTTTATCGCAGGTACTCTAAAGAGAGATAGTTGCTGTCTATTTTGTAAATAGGCGGCAATTGCTGCTAGATGCAGTCATATGGAAGAATAAGCCAAGTTGGACCTTTGTAGGTGTAGAAGGTAACAAATAATATTTTGGATGGAAACATCCAATGGATCAATATCATTGTTGTTACAGTATATTGCAAATCTTTTCCACTTAGCAGCATAACATGCTCTAGTGGTGGGTCTTCTAGCTTCTTTAATTATGTTCATACATTCTGGTGGTAAATTTAAGTAGCCAAACTCTAAGACCTCAGGAGCCAGATCGCCAAATTCAGCTGGCTTGGTTCTGGGTGCCTTATTTCTCCATGGTTCTGTGTTAACAGGGATGGCGTGAGCCGTAATTTCTGATGTGGAATCAGTGAGAGATCTAATAGTGTGGTGAACCACGGCTGGCGTGCCTATGTGGGGGCCACTAGTATTAGTTTGAGGGACTGTTGTCTGAGCTTGCGTACTACTAGTGGAATGAGTGGGAGAGGCGGAAAAGCATACGTAAATCTGTCTGACCAATTCATCCATATTGCATTCCCCTCCGACCGCGGATGTGGAAACATGGCGGCGAAGGTTGGGCATTTTGTGTTTTCGTGGGTGGCAAACAGATCTATGTGTGGGTGCCCCCACATTTGGAAGAATGGTTGTAGAACCTGTGGGTGCAACTCCCATTCGTGAATCTGTTGTGATTGACGACTCAACAGATCTGCTATCTGATTGTGAATTCCTGGAAGGTGTTCTACAGTCAGGTGTATGTTTTGAGGGATGGCCCATCTCCAAATGTTCTCTGCAAGCTGGGACAGTTGCAGAGAGTGTGTCCCCCCCCTGTTTTTGTATGTAATACATAGCTGTCATATTGTCCGTCCGGATTAGAACAGCTTTGTTTTGTACTTGTACTTGAAAAGTCTTGAGTGCTAGGTAAATCGCTAGCAGCTCTAAATGATTGATGTGGAGCAGTCTTTGTTGGCTGTTCCATTGGCCTTGAGTGGTATAGTGCGGGAGATGGGCTCCCCATCCTGTGAGGGATGCATCTGTTGTCAGCACTATTTGTGGAACAGGTTCTAGGAACAGCCGTCCCCTTTTCAAGTTTTTGGTGTTCCACCATTGCAGAGAGCGATATGTACGGCTGTCTACCAACACCAGGTCTGTGAGCTGACCTTGAGCCTGATTCCACTGTTGTGCTAGACATTCTTGTAGTGGGCGCATTTGCAGTCTTTCATGAGGAACTATGAAGATGCAAGATGCCATCATGCCTATTAGTTTCATGAACACTCTGGCTTGAAGAGAGTGTTGGCATTGAAAAAGGGAGACCAACCTCTGAATGCTTTGAATCCTGGCTTGACTGGGATAGGCTAGAGCTGATGATGTGTCTATGGTAGCTCCTAGATATTGGTGAATGTGCGAAGGCTCTAGGTGCGACTTGGTGTAGTTTATTGTAAACCCTAAGTCGTGTAATGTTTGAATCATTTGTTTTGTGTGTTGTACACACTGGTTGAACGATCTTGCTTTTATGAGCCAGTCGCCGAGGTAAGGGAAGACATGTATCTGTTGTCTTCTGAGATGTACTGCTACTACTGCTAAGCACTTTGTAAACACTTGTGGTGCTGTTGTGATTCCGAATGGAAGGACTTTGAATTGATAGTGTTGTCCTTGTATGACAAATCTTAGATACTTCCTGTGCGCAGGATGTATAGGAATATGAAAATAGGCGTCTTTTAGGTCTACTGTTGTAGTAATGGGAGTACTTGTTGTAGAGTGATCATGTGAAAATGATCTGATTGAATGTAGTGGTTTAGGGGCCTGAGGTCGAGGATCGGTCTTAATGTCCCGTCCTTTTTGGGGTATTAGGAAATACAGGGAGTAGACTCTTGTTCCTTGTTCCTGTAAGGGGACCTCTTGAATAGCATCTTTTTGTAGAAGTGCTAGAACTTCCTGTTGAAGCAGTGTTATGTGTTCTGTGGACATTGGACGCTGCCTGGGTGGTATGTTTGGGGGGGTTGCTGTGAATTCTAGGCAGTAGCCATGTTGGATAATTTGTCTTACCCACCTGTCTGTTGTGATGGAATCCCAGACAGGTAGGAACTGTGATACTCTGCCCCCTACTGGTGTGGAATGTTATAGAGGAGGCAGAGGGAAGTCACTGTTTGGGAGTGGAAGAGGAGCGGTTGTTGTTGTTACCTCTACCTCTTCCCTTATTGTTGTTGCCTCTGTACCCTCCTCTATAGTAACCCTTATTAGAGGGGGTTTGTGTATGTGTTTTAAAAGATGACGTGTTATCTGCGCCGGTCTGCTTAGAGCCTCCTCTATAAGAGGAGCGACGAAAAGAACCTCTAGTCTGGGTAGATTGTAATGCACCCATAGACTTAGCAGTGTCTGTGTCCTTTTTCATTTTCTCTAGTGTATTATCTACCTCTGTCCCGAACAACTGGTTCTGATTGAAGGGCTGGTTGAGGATGGTAGTTTGCACCTCTGGTTTGAAACAGGAAATGCGTAGCCATGCATGACGTCTGAGGATAACACTGGTGTTAACTGCTCTAGATGCTGTATCAGCTACATCTAGTGCGCATTTAATGGAGGCATTAGATATTAATTTGCCTTCCTGTAAGAGCTCTGCTGCGTGATCTTTGTATTGATCTGGCAGATGGTCCATTAACTTTTCTAGTTGGTCGTAGTGAGCCCTATTGTAGCGTGAGAGTAAGGCTTGTGTGTTTGCTATGCACCATATGTTTGTTGCTTGTGCAGCAATCCGTTTCCCTGACGCATCAATGATTTTTGATTCTTTGTCAGGGGGGGGGTGTCCCCAGAAGTTTAGGAATTGGCTCTTTTATGTGCATTTGACACTACTAAAGAGTATAAATGGTAGATGTCCCTTAATGTAGATAGGATCTGCTGGTGCTGGTCTATACTTTTTCTCTATTCTTGGATTTAGTACCCTACACCTTACTGGGTCTTTAAAAATCTCTGGGGCATGTTTAATGACCCCTTTGATCATAGGTAGTATTTGAGTAGACCTTTGTGACTGCTCAAAAGTGTCTAATAGGAAATCCTCCTCAATGGCATCAGAGTGCATAGGAACTCCGTGGTAAAGTGCAGCTCTGTTTAGTAGATGATTGAACCCAAAACTATCCTCTGGAGGGGAAGGTTTTGTTGGGTAGTACTGAGGATCAGGTATGTCTGGTGCATTATTTGGTTGGAAATTATATGCATCATCCTCCTTGGTATATTCTGGGTTGACATCTTCATCCTCATCTAAGGGATATGTATGTGTCTCTGGTACATCATCCCCCCCACCTAAATCATACTCTTCGTCAGTGTGGTGTGATGATGCAGGAGATTGAGCAGGAGAAGTTATAGGCTCAATATATGGAGTGATAGGAGAGGAAGAAGGTGAAGGAGAGGAAGGGTGCATTGGAGATGTTGCACAATCCTTTTTGGCAGGAACCACAGTTGGAAGTGGTGTGTCTGCTCGTCTCTTTTTGTGTGGAATTGCTTCCACATGTCCAGTTTTTGGATTGATATGGACCTTTTTCTGCTTTGGATCTGGTCTAAATAGTTCTTCCTCTTGTATAATCCTCTTCGGCGCCGATTTCTTCGGTGTCGATAGTTGTTCTTTAGTGTTTTTTGCCTTAGGAGGAGTTATTGAGTCCTGTGGCAATTTCTTCTGTGCCGAAGGTTGTTTAGGCTTGTGTGTATCAGGCCTTGTGGTCTTTGGTACCGTTATCGAAGATTTTGACGTGGAGACTGGTTTTGTCAGTCCTGTTGCGCCGGGGTCTATCTTCTCGTCTTTGTTTTTGGAGCCGGATGGTTTCGGAGTCGAAGCTTTCGGTTCGTTACTGTTTTTGGTTTCGGCACCGATGCCTGTTTAGGTTTGGGTGTCGAAGAGTCTTTGGGCGCCGAAGGGTGTGTTAGCTTCGGTGCCGAAGAGTCCTTCGGTGTCGAAGGATGTTTCGGTGGCAATGGAGGAGGTGGAATTCGCATATGTGGTTTTTTTCGGTGCCGAGGCACCGGAAGGCGTAGTCTTTTTCCTCGGAGCCGAGCCGGAAGGTGGGGCGTTAGAGGGTAAATTTCGGTCTCGACTGGGCCCCATAGGCGGAGTGCTGACCGTTGCCTTTGGTTTGGGCAGTGTCTGTTGTGCAGGGGCAGAGGTACTCACGGGTTGTCGAGATGGAATCGAATTGTCCGAGTCCTCTGCTCCCGATATGATCTGGAGATCAGGCGTGTCTTCCTCGGCGACGAGTGGAGCCTCGTCCGCGGAGATATCTTCAAGTGGGTTCTCGTCGTCGGAGATGTCCTCTTCGACGATCTCCTCCTCAAAGATGGCCTCCGGTGCTGGCGCTGATCTCCTCATCTCGTGTCGACGGGCCATCGATCCCGAATGGTCTTTTTCGATCGGAAGGAGGCACAGGCTGTGCAGGTCGACTCGTCGTGTTCTGGCGAGAGACAGAGGTTGCAAACCTCGTGATGGTCGCTATGAGGGAATTTTGCTCGACATACCAGGCATCTCTTGAATGGAGTTCTTTCCATGAGGCGTAGGCCGTACGGCGACGATGGGCCCAATGGCCCGCGTCGATGCACCGGGATGTAGCTGGTGATGTTGAAAAGTGTCTTCGATGTCGAAAGTTGTTTGTCTAAAGTTTCACGCTTCGAAAATGCCAAAAAAGTATTTTCTAGCCGGAGCGGAAAACTTTCATCCGAACCCAGTGGCGGAAAAAAACAATCTGAGGATGGAGACGATGACCATGCGCAGTATTGTCCAAGGGAGGAGTCACCTATCTCGTGACTACAAAGACTTCTTCCAAGAAGACAACAACAACCTGCAATCATCCGAGCCCAACACAAGGTGGCGATCTATTGCTAAATGTACAATCTGCAGCTCATATGCCTCGAACATAATATTTACAATTTGAAGTATAATTCTGAGGCTAACTCTTTACCAAATCTTTACTAGAGTCTATAGCTACAACTAGCGCTTCCTATGGAAAAGTTTTAAAACTCCAGCACAGTAACTTTTTCCATTAGCAACATAGTGTGGTGAACTTCTAACTTCTGTGCTCACGTAAGTGTTCCATGAACTGTTACTATGGTAACAGGCAGAAAGCCATTTGGCGGTAGGGTTGAAAGGTACAAGCTGTACAGAAACCGTTATATTTACCCTGTATCTTCTACACTACGGAAAGGAAAGGAAAGCAAAGTAAAACATAACACTATGTACCAGATTTACAACCCCCTTGTACCACTTTTGCGTCCAAGGCCCCCCCTGCAAAATAAGAAGTGTGGGGACCTCAATGACCTCCCTCAAGCCCCGGGAACCACCACCCCTGGGTATTTGTCTATTGTGGGAAGCAGACTGCGTGGCACTCCGCGTGGACCCCTCAAAAGCCCTGGAGACCCCCATGCCCCAGGGCTGACTCCTGCAGTGTCCTGGGGTGCTATGAGAGAGCGGGAGTCTCGCGGCTCCCGACCTACCATAGCAAACCTAGTTTTCATTTTGAAAGACACAGCAGTGAAATCTGTTCTCACTTTCAAAATCCAAACCAGATTGCTTTTCCACATGCAAGTTAGCATCTCCCCATGCGGAAAAGCAATGCCAGCCCCTGAAGAACGCGGGGAGCCGGCAGGACCGTGGGGGCATTGTGGCTCCCCCTACAGTCCCCAACATTTTTTATAAGGCCCAGGGGACAGGGTCCCCGGGATATTAGAAATTACTGATAGGGGCTATTTTTTTACGGCCCCCTGGTGTGCACGTGCTGGATGCGCGGCTCATAATCTGTAGGGTGCATGACTCCAGCGCCTTTGGTGCACAACTTCTATGCATTTGGCAGCCGGCAATGCTTTTCCACATGGGGACCTACTAACATGCAGCTCCCCATGTGCAACAGCAAACTGATTTAGATTTTGAAAGAGAGAACAGATTTCCTTGCTATGGGAGGGTGGGATGGACACCCCAGGACACTGCAGGAAACGGCGCTCCCACAATACATAAAGCCCCAGGGAGTGGTGGTCCCGGGGGCTTTGGGGACCTTGCAGCCCCCCAAATGATTTTTCTTTGTAGCCCCGGGGGTAACGCGGCCCTCTAGTGCTCCATGAGGGGAGCCACGCAGTCCCCCTTCCACAATACATAAAGCCCCGAGGGTGGTGGTCCCCATGGCTTAGGGGACCTTGGACTCCTCCCCCACCATTTTTTTCTTTTTAGCCCCGGGGGTGATGATCCCCGAGGTTGGGGACCCCTCTGGGCCCCACATAGGATTGAATAATTTTGCCCCAGGTATTTACCCCCGGGGACTAATTATAAAAAAACTCTGTTTTATTTTATTTATTTTACGGCACAGTCCGCACACCCTACACGCACCTGCTGGGTTTAAAATTTAAAAAATGTGGGCCCTGGGGTTCCTTCTGGGACCCCCTAAGCAGGTCTAGAGGGTAAAATTATTTCTACCCTGCCCCTTTTGTCTCGGTTTTCCATACATATTTCACTGACTTTGTCAGCCTCGCTTCTACTGAGGGACAAAATGGCTGCCAACAGTTCCTGGTTTCGAATGTTGACAACCACTTGACAGCCAATTAGCATTCAACGCATGATCGGAAGGGTGCACCTTATGGTGCGATGACAATCCTCGCACACTCCGCAGGTCCCCCTTGCCCATAGATATATGAATGACTTTAACTGTAATTTTCTCAGGCACTACTGCACAGATTGACACTAAGCAAAAGGCACAAGTCTGAACTGAGGACTACCTCTTGGCTAAATTTGGCGTAATTCCGTTCATCTGTTTGGGCTGCAGCTGTGGCTTAAGGTCCTATGGGAAATTGCATGGGGAAAAGAGGGGTCCCAAAATGTGTTTTCCCCATGCAATTTCCCATAGGACCTTTAGCCACGGCTACAGCCCGAACAGCTGAACGGAATTACACCAAATTTGGCAGAGAGGTAGTCCTCATTTCTGACTTGTGCCTTTCACATATCTGGTGGCAATGTGTTTAGTAGTTTCAGAGACAATTACGGTTAAAGTCATTTATATATCTTTGGGCGCGGTGGATCAGCGGATTGTGCGAGGATTGGCCTCGTAGCATAAGCGCACCGTGTCGATCACGCGCTCAATTCTAATTGGCTGTCAAGCAGTTGTAAACATTCGAAACCAGGGACTGTTGGCAGCCATTTTGTACCTCGGTAGAAGCGAGGCTGCGGAAGTCAGTGAAATATGTGTGCAAAACGTGAACAGGGTCAGGGTAGAAACACCCTGAACCCCTAGGCCTGCTCAGGGGATCTCATAAGGACCCGTAGGGTAAAAAAAGTAAGGACATTTTTTTTTTACAAAAAAAGTCACGGGATGCGCATACGATCCGCGAATTTCGCCGCTGAAAAAAACAAAGCATGTATTTTTGAGCTATATATCAAGCTTATGTGTATAGATGTTGGGTGGCTCTAAAAAGAGCCCTTGTGTTTATTGAGGTGAATTTAGTACTTAGAAGTGAGTACCATTGCAGAGTCTAAAGTTCTTGAGGAAGACTCTGTTCCCGTCATCTGTAAAATGTACAGCATCTCTCCTATAGATGCCATGCATATTGAAACGCAGATTGTTGTGTTATATGGACACCATTCTATAGTCTCGAAGAAAAGTAGAAACAGATTTATTCACATTTTTCCTAGCTTTCTCAATCTGTGGACAAAATAGACTAGAGTAGTTCCATGTCTGCCTTTGGCATATGTTAGAATAGACAAAGGGAGTTTGGGGGAAAAGTGAAATTAAAACAGAAAAGAAATGATTGGTTGTTTGACAATATTTTACACAGAAAACTAGGGTACATGTTTCTGTTTTTTAAAAGCATGATTCTTATTGGTTATCAGAAAGTGATTGAAAATAACATTACGTAGGATACGGTAGTATAGTGAGAAGTCAAGCACACTTGCTGTTTTTTTAGCAAAATTGTGTGATGAAGTTTTGCGTTCTTCGGGAGCCAGTATTGTTTTTTGCATGGGTAGATGCTAATTTGTATATGGAAATGCAATCTGCTTTGGATTTTGAAAGTGAGAACAGATTTCTCTGCTCTGTCTTTCAAAATGCAAACTATGTTTGCTATGGGAGGGCGGGAGTCATGAGAGTCCCGCTCTGTCAAAGCAAACAGCAGTATACCGGGGCTAGGCACCCCAGGACACTACAGGAGCCGGCCGTCGAGCGTGGCGGTACCCAGGGCCCTCGAGGGCACCAGGCGAAGGGCCACGCAGTCTGCCTCCCGTAATACACAAATTCCCGGGTGGTGATTCCCGGAGCATGAGGGGGGTCGTTGAGGCCCACATACTTGTAATTTTGTAGGGGCGGTTGGATGCGAAAGTGGTGCAAGGGGGTTGTAAATCTGGTACACAGTGTTTTGTTTTACTTTGCTTTCTTTTCTGTCATGTAGAGGATCCAGGGTAAATATAACAGTTTCTGTGCAGCCAGTAACTTTTAACCCTACCCCTAAACGGCTTTCTGCCTGTTACTATAGTAACAGTTCATGGAACACTTACTTGAGCACAGATGTTAGAAGTTCACTACACTATGTTGCTAATGGTGTTGTACTTTTAAAACTTTTGAATTGGAACCGTAAGTTGTAGCTATACACTCTGGTAAAGATCTGGTGAAGAGCTAGCCTCAGAATTATACTTCAAATTTTAAATATCATTTCTATTGTGGACTGCTACCCCCACAAAAAAAGGATGTATGTACTTTTTTTTATTAACTATTATTAAAACAATAAATAACTGGAAATATAACTAAATGATAACAATGCAATAAATATCCAGAGCCATAACTTTAACAAAACAATATAACAAACAACATATAATATAGACTCCAATAGAAGTACTGTAGTTAATCTGCAAAATAAAAAAGATAATTAGTGTTTAAAATTAGATCGATGTGACTATATGAGGTCACACATTACAAGTCAAAGTAACACTTGACGATATTTTCTATTTTTTTAATGTATGCAGTGTACCTGATAGATTTCACTTATCTTAAAGGCTTGCGTTCAAACGGTGTCTGTATAGAAGTGCCTCATGTGTCATATTTATATTATAGATGAGCAGGTCTTTAAAATGATTCAGAGATGAGACAGAATTAGGTGAGAGATGAAGTCATTATGCAGGACAATATTTTGTAGGGCTTACATACAAAACTCTTGTGCCACTTTTGTGTTACTTTTCTCATGTTGAAAGTGACGCAAAAGTGGCGCAAGTGGTTTGTAAATAAGCTCTTTTATCTCTAATGCATTTAATTGGAGGTATTGTATATCTTGAACTCCGCTTTGGTTGGTTACTTGCAGGATATGCAAGACTGCTTTCAAGAGGAGACCCCAATAACGAGTACTGGTGTGGAACTGCAAGTATGCGGAAGGACTTGCAGACTAAGAATCTGGTCAACTTTGGAAGGGAAGGGTTAAGGATATTGAGAGAGGCTCCTTCTGCTTCATGAGAAGGCCCAAGTACCAGTGGAGCAACACCGTCAACCTCTACTGCACAGCCTTATATTCGTCCCCAATTTGGAACCCTTTAAGAGAAAAAGTAAGAAGGCTGGGAGCTTTGTATGCCATCATTATACCTAATCATCCATTAGTTATTTAGAGATCCACCCAGTATCAGGCCCATCAGTACTAGTGTGAATAGGACATTATTTGCCACCGAAAACCCCTCAAGTACTTATATATGTTACTTTTTAACTTCGGAGACTACTCATATTGAGAGTATTTACCTTAACATTATCCGTAAAAAATTTGTGAATCTGTACGGCTTTAGACAACTAGTTCATGCCATATTTGAGACATCGGTGTAATCAGCTTGAACAGGAGGATATACTTTCTTTAACCTCGGCAATTTGCTGCTGACTTATGTAACATTCTGCAAACTGAAAAAAGAGTTAAAAATGTATATGGTGTACATATGTCCAAGATTAATTTTAATGTACATAAAAACATTTGTTCTCAATAGGATTGGGGTTGAAAAGCAATCATCAGAGGTTATATTTGGCAAGCAAAATAGGAAATAACATTGCATTATACTGTGATGTATTCCTATAGGTACTGTATCGATTCCCCTATTCCTGACCCTGGTTTGGTTAATAATTAACTAGCAGCCATCCAACGGTGCAAAAACCGTTATCTGATTAAGCCACACCACGGCACAGAGGCGCGTTATCTGATTAGGTCATAACGCATGCCATCTAATTAGACAAGCGATATTCCTCCAGCCCCTGATAAGGCATACGGAGTTCTCAAAACAAATCAAACCTACAGCGACCTGGGAAATTCCCATAGCCATTGTTATGATTTCACCGAGAACTTCAGCAAAAGAATGTGCGAACGAGCCCGTTCATATGACATCCTTATTGACGTATATATGTCCATCCTTACGTCAATCTCGGCACCTTTCAGGTATAAATATTACTGACATTGCCTTAAGCAAACACATGCGGTGGTGACGAGATTGGAGCAGCGAGACGTGTCGAGGAGCCCAGCAGAGAGCGAAGCCCACAGGCGCTGCCCCGCCTTCCTGACGCGCTGAGAACGAGATGCTGCCTTTCTCCTGCTGAGAAATCCAGCTCCGGCGCTTCCAAGCAGCCCTCGCAGGCAGCTGGAATATCAAGACCTGGGATAAGAGATACCAGCCCTCCACCATTCTAGATCTCAGGTACAGAACTGAATAACCCCTTGCAGAGAATTCTCGAGTCAGTCCCTTGGCAAAACAAACTAAACTTAAACTGCTACTTATCTACTCCCGCCCACGTATTAGGCTTAGGTCAGGTACACTGGGGTAGGCGTGGTTAGAAGCACCAGTTGAGTATGATTAGTCAAATGTATATATGTATGTAGCTGGCAAACACAAAACTATAAGTCTAATATCGTCGGTAGAAGACCTAGTTAACCTCTGCCCTAGGTCTATACTATTGAAGATATTATTCCAATGCGCAGAGCCTATTGGGATAATAGGAACTACACTACATGGCGCCCAACGTTTGGACAGGCGATAAAACTAACGCAAGACATTAGAGTAACTCAGTCGTGCTTTTTCACACAGAACCCCTTTTTTCCCATAATACTCCAAAGACGTCTGGAGTGGGTGAAAGGTCATATCCGCCAAACCTCGCAGGAGGAGACTCCTATGTATGGTTCTTGGTTTATTCAACGTTGAAGGATAAACTGTTCCAAAATATTGTGCATCTAATCTTTGTTTCCATAGAAACCTGATCTGCAAACAAACAGAATAACCTTCCTGTCAGTAAAATGACAGAAAGTGAAGAAGAAAGGGAGACAGTTAGAATAGCAGCTGAACTCCTAGTAGCAGACAATACTCTGCTGCAAAATGACCCGGATATAATACTGATCCCGGTCAACATAAGGAAATCTATAACCCTAAAACTTATAGAAAATGGACTGACACCAAGAGGTGGTACAGTCATATTCGTAATTGAGGCACACGAATGTTGGCAGACAGAGGTATTCTATTCATGGATAAACTTTCCAGCAGCAAACGCTGTAACAAAGGACTTCCACTATTACAAAATAGAGGAACCTCCTAATGAGTACACTCCTTTCGAGGAGGTGGAAATACCACTCAAATTCCAAGAGCACCTGCTCTTGTTTAATGGCGCCCTAAAACATAATAATCACATCACCAGGCTCGGTCCACTAGGTAGACCAGGAGCAACGTGGCCGGTCCTAGCTGGATACACACCACATCCAGACATTGAAGAAATGCCTGCACCAGAGCTTTTAGCACAGCTAAAACAATTAATAAAAATACATAGACAATTAGTCCAATATGTAATGCGGACTTCAACAATCCAACCAGCGATCAAAATTCCACAGCTGACCAGTCATCAGGGGAACACAAATAAAATTACACCTCAGAACATACAGTCCTGTCTAGGTAAAGTACCCGCAAAACGGGAACAAATTCCTTTCTGGCTTTTACAAAAAATCACTCAAATAGAGGCGGTGTTTCCAGATACCACCCCTGTTGAGAAACATAGGATTCTGACTATCTGTCTTCCAATGGGGATCGCACCACATGTGGAGGACTGTGACACTTGGGGAACAGTCTTTGCTTCCATTTACACAAAAACACATGGTGTACCATCCATGTCAGTAATACCAGATGTGCTAAAACAGATTCAAGATGAATACGGTCCAGAACCCGCTTTAACTCTCGGTATGAAATTACTGAAAGACTTCAAGCAGGTCTCTGCAATATTATTAGCCAACATAAAGGGAGAAGCAGCAAATGTGGCGATTCGCCAGAGGTTAAAAGAGACAAATATAGCAGACCAACCATCTGAAATTGCCAGAATCATAGAAAAATCCTATGAAGAACTAGGAAGAGATAGTTTGGGTGGAATACCAGTGAAACCCCAACTAGTTGAAAGTCCTGAAAAGGTATTTATTAAAAATAATTTAAACACTCAAAAAAAGCTGGGATGGAAATAAACAATCCAATCCTAAAGAAAAAAGATTCCAGTCCAGAGGAAGGTCTCCTCGGCGGAGAGAAAGATCTCCTGACCAACAACGCAAGTCTCCCCAAAGGGAGCCCTCTGTGAAAAAATACAACCTTAGAAATAGGGATAATATAAAAAAACCTTATAGCTAAAAAGATATTGATACACGTCCCTCTCAATCTTTTCAGACTTCCTCGCAGAAATCGGAAAGAAGAGGACGATCAGAACACAGGAAAGAGCACGTCAATTCCAAAGACAAAGAACCTGCTCATCTGAATAAAAAATTACAATTTCCAAAAAAGAAGGTAGCCAGTATTAAAGTAATTAACAATGCCGAGAATACTGAGGACACAGCTGAAAAACGGAGAATGGGCTCAGACAATGCTAGACAGCGCAGCAGAAGTGAGCATAGCTCGCAAAGTCCTTATGAATCATCTGGAGACAGTGGACACGAATGAATACATTCAGGTGGAAACTGCAGATACCAGAGTTAGCAAACCTCATAAAATATATGAAATAACATTGCGTATAGAGGGGGATAAGACTAGAAAAATAAGGGGTCTATCTTGGGATAATCTCTCCAAGGGCTATGACATCCTTCTAGCTGAATGAGAGTGGCCTCCAGAGTTTGTCAGGCAGTGCCCACATGGCGAAGAAATAATTATGCCTGCCTTCTCAAACCATATTCCAATTCATAAAAAATATACACTTGCAAGAAAGTGGGCAGTAGCTCAAGCCCCTGCCTTATATAAAAATCATGTGGGATGGGATGAGGACTCTCCTCCTCACAAAATCCAGCTAAAATCACAACCTACTGCACAGAGGCAGTACCCGGTTAAGCAAGAAGCTAAAAAACAGGTAAAAGAGATCCTAGATCAACTTGAATACCAGGGGGTGATTGAAACTTGCACCTCACAAATGAACAACCCTTTGTTTCCTGTCTCCAAGCCAGACAATTCATATCGTCTTGTTTTGGACTACAGACACCTTAACTCATGTTGCAAAACATTTGCAGTACAAAACTCGCATAGTGCTGCACTAATGAATAACATAGTGCGCAAAAAATACAAAACCACATTAGACATTTCTAATGGATTCTTTTGTCAAAATATAGCACCAGAGAGCAGATATTTGACGGCGTTCTCAATAAATGGCACGCAAAAAAATTTCTGTCGTTTGCCCCAGGGGTTCAAGAACAGCCCAGGATTATTCTCAGCGAGAGTAACAGAATTACTACAAACATATGATGACGAGGCATTATCTTATGTCGACGACATCTATCTAACAGATGATGACTTGGATACTCACTTGAAAAGAGTGAACACCATAATACTTGGGTTCGCAGCAGAGGGTTACAAATTCAACTTTAAAAAGTCAAGGATTGCCCATCTAACAGTCCTGTTTTTAGGATATGAACTATCAAGTGAAGGCAAAAGCCTGGCTGACAATTTCCTAGAGAAATGTGCTGTAATCCAAGCACCTAGAACACTGAAAAGCTTACAATCAATTCTAGGCTTCCTAAATTTCGGAAGAACTTACATTATAAATTATGCAGAGAGAATTAAACCTCTCTATGATCTTATAAAACCAGATTTTAAAAGAATCAATTGGACTCAAAAACACACAGAAATTTTGAGATCTTTACAAACAGATATGTTAGTTAAAACAAAATTACAAACACGTGACAATACACGCAACCTTGTGATTCGAGTCATCCCAGGAAGATGCGGATTCACATACCTGACCTCTAATGAGGGAGAGAAGGTACCGATAGCATACAAATCACACTTGTACACAAAAGCTGAAATGAAATTTAGCCCAACGGAAAAAATTCTGACCGCGGTACAGACTGCTGTAGCAAAGGAGCGGGCCCTAGCACAGGGTAAACGAATAATCATCGTGACACCTATACCAGCCCTAGAGGCGGTAACCAAGGCAAGCATTCCGAATGCTAAAGCACTCCATCCGAGGTGGATACAGTGGGCTAACTCTCTTGCTGCAACAGACGTGGTATACGAATTTGATCCCAATTTAAAAACACAAGAATTTCTCCAATATGAATTCGAATATCCTCCGCCGACCGAAATTCTGCCTCTAGAACATTACGGCTGTATAATATATACAGACGGATCAGCACAACCCGCAGTGGGGGGTAAGCAAGCCTACAGTGCTGCGTGCGCGATTGTTAAAGGTCGCTGGCACGAAGGAAAATTTAAACCTGTTGTCACTAAAACGCAATCTCTAGGAGACTGTACAGCTCAAAGAGCAGAACTACTAGCATTCAAGATGGCGCTTGAAAATACCGATCGAGAATTCCCCACACTTATTGTGTGCGATTCGTATTACTGCGTCCAATCTTACAATGAATACTTGCAGATCTGGGTTCAGAATGGTTTTAAAGATGCAAAAGGTGGCACAATCAAACATAAAATGCTTTGGGAACAAGTAGTTCTTTTGCAAAAGGAACTACAAAAGACTCACGTGATACATACACTGAGTCATCAACGTGATGGCGTTCACGTTGCAGGGAATTCATTGGCTGACGAAGCAGCGAAGGCAGCAGTGCAAACGGCTTCCGTAGCTGCTATCACCCGGTCAAAAACAAAAATAGACAGCGAAATATTACAGGCTGTCAGCGCTACAGTAAAAGATGCGATAGAAACACTCCCGAAAGGCTTTCCAGTAAAGTACTCATACATAACTGATGCAAATAATGTTCCGTTTGCTCGAATCCCTGGAGTGGGGGATAGGGCAATTCCAAACATGGAACATAGGTTAGGACTCATTATAGCGGCACACGAAGGACTCGCTTCTGTACATGCTGGCGTTTCAGCCACAGTGTCATTATTAAAACAGAGATACTGGTGGCCACAAATGAGAAGACAAACAAGGAACTATGTTCTAGAATGTGAAATATGTCAAAGAATGAAAGTATCAACAGTGAAACGACCAGCACAGACGCACCTTCTAATCTCAGATAAATCATTAGCCTGTGTTTACCTAGACCACTGTGGTCCCTTACAAAGGGATGGTAACTATAAATATATCTTGGTGGCAGTGGATTCATGCACAAGATTCATATGGCTGTGGCCCCAGCGATCGGCTGACGCCAGAACTGTTATAAAAGATTTGCGAGTCTTTATCGGCACATACGCAATTGGCATGCTATATTCTGATCAGGGTCCTGCATTTAGCTCTCGAGCTTATAAGGAGGCCGTGACCAGCATGGGCATTGCATTGCGGTATTCTTGTCCATTTCATCCTGAGGGAAACGGAATCGTAGAAAGAAAAAACCGTGACATAAAGCAATCTATAACAGCAAAGGTATTAGGTTCAGGAGCTGGGTGGGTCAAACATTTAATAAGTGTCCAACGTAGTCTAAATAACCTGCCAAGGAATTCTCTGAAAGGGTTCAGTCCGTACGAACTATTGTTCGGGACTAGAATGATGATCCAAGATCTTGATAGTCAGACTTCAGTGGTTAAAGACAAAAGCTTTGATATCAAAGATCGTTTGGCTATTTTGCAGGACTTAAATGAAACAAGAAAAGACCTGAGCAACATAAAGTTGAAACAACAGCCAACAACCACTGAAGAGAAACCACCTGTCCCAGCAAGGCCTGTCTGGATTCCAAAAGTCGGGGATCTAGTCAGAGAAAAGATCACGGTAAAGAAGGAATTTGGGCCTTCTTACAGAAAAGCAGTTCCTGTCTTGTCTATCAACGGGACAAGATCAGTAGTACTACCGCCCCTTGCTGGTAAAAAGGAGAACCGAGTCATATCCATCGACCTGGTTAAACCACAATCATGTGGCCGATAACAAATAGTAGGCCAAGTGGACTCCCAAGAAGTAGCAGAACACCAATGTTTGCTACGAATACAGAGGCTCAAACTGGAAGACTGATCACATTTGGAAAATCTACAGTGAATCAACAAGGACTATGCAACAAAGCAATGGAACTTGAACCTCTTAAAACCCAAATCAAAGCTTTTCATCAAGAAACAACAACCTATGATGATGTAACTGCAGACTTTGCTAATGAAACAAAGCAAAATCCAAAAGCAATTGGAACAATTGACAGAACAGCATCCGGCTACTTCATCAACTTCAATGATTCATCTGAAGACCTGAGTGAAGCAAAGAAACAGCCATCAACAAAAACTTTTAAAGATAAAGCTAAGGAACTTCTTCAACAGCTGAAAGAAACCTATCTGTTTTCTCCATGGATTGAATTATGGGTGGCCTTAGGTGCATTTATCCTCATTCTTTGGCTCATCATGGTACTATGCTTGGGACATTTCATTGAAGGAAAATATGCTAAAATGGACACAGCAAGCCAGAAAATCAACTTGGTCCTTAAACCACACACATCTTCACACATCGAGAAAAGAGAACTTTCTTCAGTGAACTTCACAGCCAATCCTGTACCAGGCGGTGTAGCATGGGACAAAACTGATTATGAAATCTATGGTCCAGTTGAAATCCTGAAGTATCCACACCAATTCAAGATCTCATTGAGTGACTTTGTAAAACCAAGCACATTTGCTGATGATTGGGACTTTGAAAGTATTAATGATATGATGTCTGATCTTGTGATGTCTGCTAAATTCACAGAACATGATTATTTGCAGGGTTCGTCTAATTATGATCAGATGTTCTGCTACAACCACTATGGTAACCATTATCTACATAAATCTGCACAACCTAGAAATGTTTTAAATTATAACCAATGGGAACATTGTGCTACTCCTCCAAAAGATAGCTCGAAAACATTTTATGATAAATATTCATACTTTTCAGGGTTTAACACAAGTAATGCAGAAACATTTTATTTCAAATTGTCAAATAAGACAGGTATGAAGACCATGCTTACAAACACAAAATTGATATATTCCGATTCATTCTTTGAACAAATGAATACATTTGGGTTTGATTTCTGGAACAATAATATTGAAGCAAAAACTGTTTGGGGTACAAGAGATTGGCAAGTACAAGGTATAGAATCATTGTTTAGAGCCTGCATGATCCCAGAACAAATTATATTCTTGAATGACACTATTCAACAAACTACCTGTCTTGGCTTAGCCAAAATCAAAGATTTGAACAAACCGTCTATTCCAAAGCCAACAGTGAACAGTAATATCTCTATAGATGATGAGATAGACGTAAACCATATATTAAACCAAAACAGAACACATCCTGAATGGAAAAAATGGTTGATCTGGCCCATAGATACGAATAACTGTCAAGACAGATTCCTGAACAAAATACAGGGGTTCACATTGACTAGGCCAGACCCTAGATATTCCCAAAGACAACATCCAGGGATAGTAACCACCTACAGCGTGGGCAAGCTCTGCCTTCAATGGCTACAAACGTCCACACTGGCTGAAATTAAGCAACACCTAACTTTACTTACAGAAGGTGCTGACTTGCGTGATTTCATATTGGGACCACGCAAACAGCGTCAAAAACGTTTCATAGCGGCCTCTATATATGCAGCTTATAACGAAGTTTGTAAAGTAACTCAAATTGAGACAGCAGAAAAAATATGGGAAATTGACCGCATTAATTTGGAAAAATCACTTTCTGTGGTGGACAATGGGTTAATGACTCTGTCCTCCAGAATATATTCTCTGGACAGCATTGTGTCTTCAGCAATCGATATAATATCGCAAGACTTACTGATGTTACAACACGGTCAGTCCCAATTGCGTTCTATTGTACAGCTTGGCTGGACGTTACAAAATCTGCGTTCTGGCTATGTGCCTTGGCGTTTAATCAACACAACGTCATTATTTAATATCTTTAACCTTACTGATAAACAAATCAGTTTGGCACAGAAGGGTGCTGACTATACAATTCTGAGCATTGAAAGACTTGAGAGATTACCATTGACAATGTCAGAACGACTGTCATTGAATGGATAATACATGGAATAATAAATATTCCGATAACTACTTTCCAGTTTCAATTCTGCCAAAAATATATACAGGCAGGCCAGTATGAAAGGTTGGGTAAAGGATACATTAAGTCAATATGGAACTTGCCCTATACACACGAATGTGTCAGTAATAAAGGCCAGAAAGTGTTTCTCAGTGGCAATAATTGTGCAAAATCACTAAGCGGTACACTTCTGTGTCAGGGTATTAGCTTGCATGGAGCCTGTGAAGGGACTTCGAATAACCTTTCATGTTACCAGCTAGGCACACCTGCAACACAAATAGAACCATTCTTTAGGAGACTCTCGAACGGGAGTTACATTCTAATAGTAGATCGCAGATGTTGTAGTTTGCTGCCCGGAAAACCTTATCTCATAACCGTGACTAGGAAGGTCATGCGCTGTGAACGAGTATTGTTCCCGAACGATTCTCCAGACAGGGAGGCAAGGTTATGGCCCGATTTGAAAATTGCTTCTATTCGAATAGATACTTTAAGCAGAATGAAGACTGTGCTCCTACAGACGCCGACCAGGCTCACGTCATCAAAAGAAACGTATGATCTCCAAGTTGCAAGGACAACAGAAGAGATTCATTCATTATTATCAACTAATTCCCCCATACATTTCGCAGAAATACTGAACGAAATCTTAAATATTTCTGATACCACTGGTGTCTCCAGTGTATTTAAAGCAGTGTTTTCGGGTGCTCTAACTCCATTCAAAGCCATCCTGGGTATTTTTCCAGACTTTGTCCATTCCATTTTTGGCGGACTTCCACTCCTTTTGGGACTAGTAGCGGGTATTCTATTTTTGATCCTGTTATTTCGCTATGGCAAACCATGTCACAGACAAAACACCTGCGACAAGGGAAGAAATGATCCTAGCCATTGGCTACCGGGACCGGGTAACTAAACTCCTTGGACTATCCCGGCTTAGAGACCTGAACATGACTTGGTCTCTTTCATTTAGACCAATGTGGCAAAGTTGTGTTATGCCTGTATTAAGGTGCTTGCTATGCGGCGAAGAATGCGTGTTGGACACCTGTCTGGCACTACAATCGGATGTGCCAATGGACGCAGATACCTTGTTGGGTCCGGTAACGGCTCATGCATTGTGCTGTCCCCAGCGGCTACCAATCCTGATGACGGCATTCGTGGAGACTTCACCACTACGATTGAGGGGTAGTGAAGTACAAGATGAAAGCAGCATCGATCAGGTACGACCTTCAGTCAGCTATGCTGATCAAAACATCAATGGAGGCAATCATGCTCAGGCTCATGAATGCATGGTAACGACTTTTTCCGAATTAGTGGAACTTACGCAAGAAGCTGTTGACAGTTTTTTCAACAGTCTAAATGATATGATGTTTTCACCAGAGCAGCAGGAATAACTTTGAGCAAACTAGCACTCGGAGTTCCCCACATGCTGAATTTGGCCTTCAACTTTTAAAAAGCGATATGAAAAAAAAAAATTCCTCATCATTTTTTCAGACTGCAAGAGCTTTTTCCCCAATTCAAAAATATTTACGATTTTTTGGGACACTTATCTTCTGCTTAAAGTAGACATTATTCTTAGAGAACTAAATTTCTATTTTAGGTAGTCACGAGACATTCGCTATCCTCTAGCACTCTCATACAGACCTTTATGATTGTGATGAAATGGTCTTGCACCTTTTTTCTGTATTAAGAGCCATTTCATGTGTATTTTTCGCATTTTTTCATGATAAATTTTAAATATGCGTTATATGTGTAGCATTATTAGACTGCTTGTACATATGGTACATGTGATAGTACATGTGATTGTGTTTCGTATATTTTGTAGTTCCAATTTTTCAGGATACATATGAATGTATTTTGGGGTGGTACGGTATACACAAACGCTACTGGTTTCACTATGCCTAGATTTGTAAATATGGACATAGTCTACGTGGAGTGGGTGTGATGTATTCCTATAGGTACTGTATCGATTCCCCTATTCCTGACCCTGGTTTGGTTAATAATTAACTAGCAGCCATCCAACGGTGCAAAAACCGTTATCTGATTAAGCCACACCACGGCACAGAAGCGCGTTATCTGATTAGGTCATAACGCATGCCATCTAATTAGACAAGCGATATTCCTCCAGCCCCTGATAAGGCATACGGAGTTCTCAAAACAAATCAAACCTACAGCGACCTGGGAAATTCCCATAGCCATTGTTTTGATTTCACCGAGAACTTCAGCAAAAGAATGTGCGAACGAGCCCGTTCATATGACTTTCTTATTGACGTATATATGTCCATCCTTACGTCAATCTCGGCACCTTTCAGGTATAAATATTACCGACATTTCCTTAAGCAAACACATGCGGTGGTGACGAGATTGGAGCAGCGAGACGTGCCGAGGAGCCCAGCAGAGAGCGAAGCCCACAGGCGCTGCCCCGCCTTCCTGACGCGCTGAGAACGAGACGCTGCCTTTCTCCTGCTGAGAAATCCAGCTCCGGCGCTTCCAAGCAGCCCTCGCAGGCAGCTGGAATATCAAGACCTGGGATAAGAGATACCAGCCCTCCACCATTCTAGATCTCAGGTACAGAACTGAATAACCCCTTGCAGAGAATTCTCGAGTCAGTCCCTTGGCAAAACAAACTTAACTTAAACTGCTACTTATCTACTCCCGCCCACGTATTAGGCTTAGGTCAGGTACACTGGGGTAGGCGTGGTTAGAAGCACCAGTTGAGTATGATTAGTCAAATGTATATATGTATGTATCTATTTTATCCATTTTAAAGTATCATATGGCTCAGAAACCATATCAATGCTTTTACAGTATTATTTTATAATTCTGTCTTTACTGTATGCACTTTACTTAACTATAAGTATTACAATAATAGCGATTCATTTCTCTTGTATGAGAAAGGAGACTGATCAATAAATAACATCTTTTATTGAACACGCCCGTCTCTTCCTTTTCTCTACAATCTGGTGAAACTAAGAATGCACTGAACTGACTGAGTAAAATAAGTTGTCTTTTGTTTTCACACGACTCTAGAGATACACTCTTGATTAGGGGAGAGCAAAGTTGTCATGTTCTATGGTTGTCAGAAACTAAATCCCTTCTTGTCTATCCAGGGAGGTTAAAATCCTCCTTGCCTATTCGAGAAAGTTTCTAGTGAACTCTGAGCTAGCTGGCAAACACAAAACTTTAAGTCTAATATCGTCGGTAGAAGACCTAGTTAACCTTTGCCCTAGGTCTATACTATTGAAGATATTATTCCAATGCGCAGAGCCTATTGGGATAATAGGAACTACACTACAATACAAATGTTAGGTCGAGATTGGTCACTCACTTCATTTACAAACACCAGACCTTGATCTGATAGAACCCTTTTTGGACTTCCATGATCTATAAATTGAGAAATAACCATCAAGAAAAATTGAAAGACACGTTTTCAAATAAAAAAATTCAAAACAACATTTTCACTTTGTATCTCAAGAGCAGGCTTAAAACTTGTAACAAGCATTTAAATTAGAAACATATTGGTTTCAGAAACAAACGTCTATAAGACTATCAAAATGGAGATTTACATTTTATAAAAAATATTTATAGAAGCGAGAAAACGTTATAAAACACATTGTTCAATTTCAAATGACATAGTTGGCCAATAAAATCGGGAGGGCATGTTTTGTTTAGTTTTCTTGATACCAGAATGCCCACTAATTCTACCAAAACATGAGAACAGCACAGTTATCTGTCTGAAAACACATGATATACACAAATGCTTATCTCAGAATGCTTTTCTATCATGAATTGTTAAAGTCAAACCTGATAACTCCATTAGTTCCATTGCAATTTTCGGCTGATAGCATATGGAGAGCAGTCAGTAGATCTGGTATGTCGAGTGGTTGACCACCATCTGGTATAGTGCATGGGCAGGAACAAACAGCTTGTGGTGACCAGTTCGTCCCATGGTTGAGATATTTGTATAATGAGATAGAGCAGGGGACAAATCAAGTTTAAGGTTATTAAAAAACTTGGAGAGTGTGCTAAAATACAACATTGGCCAATCGATTACATGTGTAGTGCTTTGGGAGGAAGTAGCACGTGGCGCACTACTTTAAAAAATGAAAGGCGGCAGGATTAAGTGATTTGTCCAGAAACATCACCTACCAAGGCAAGAAATTGGAGGTATAAGAGCAGGAAACCGTGCTAAAATACAGCATTGCCGAAAACACTACTTTTGCAATGCATGGGGCACGTGACGCACTACTTACATGAGAAAAACTACATTGCATTAAGTTGAACAGCACGTAGCACACTGCTGCGGGAACGGCCATGTGGCGCTTGGCAAATTATAGAAAAGTTGCAGGATTAAGTCATTTGCACAGAACAAAGGATAGCAAATCAAGTTTAATGTTAATAAAAAACATGGAGAGCATGCTAAAATACAATATTAACCAATCGATTACATGTGCAGTGCATGGGGAGGAAGTAGCATGTGGCGCAGTACTTAAAAAAATTAAAGACGGCAGGATTAAGTGATTTGCCCAGAAACATTGCCTACTAAGGCAAGATATTTGAAATATAAGAGCTGGAAACCGTGCTAAAATACACCATTGCCGAAAACATTACTTTTGCAATGCATGGGGCACGTGACGCACTACTTACACAAGAAAAACTACATCGCATTAAGTTGAACAGCACGTAGCACACTGCTGTGGGAACGGCCATGTGGCGCTTGCCAAATTAAAGAAACGCGGCAGGATTAAGTTAATTCCCTGAAACAAAAGTTACGAAGTCAATTTTAATGATATAAAAAGAAGGAAATCAAATAAAAATTTTCATTTACGCATTATTTAAAGGTCGTTCAGATGAATTAATTTAATTACTCATAAAAAAAATGCTCACCTACGAACACGTGGATACGAACACTATCAATGGCTGTGACTGCGGAATAGGAAAAGTTCAAGAAGGTTGGCAGGTTATAAATGCTTTGCAGAAGGATGATTGGTGGAGCATGATGTCTTTGGGTGTGAGAGCTGTGATTGGGCATGTTGTAATTGAGCATACGCAAATAAAATGAAATACGTTAGGGGTACATAGCCAGACGGTGGGACGTATTGTGCGCATGCATAACATTAACACTCATGTGCTACCACAAACATGCATGCGCAAAGTGAAGGCAACTCCTAGGGAGTACATACGCAGATGGAGTTCAGACAGGGTTGGATTGGGATTTAAAGTCGGCCCGGGCACGATAAAAAAAAGTGGCCCACATTTGCATATTGCCTTTGCAAAACACTGCTTTGGCAAAGTTTTATAAAAAAAGAAGGGGGTTTAAGAAAAATGCGCGGATTAGCTTGCACTGGTGAAACACACCTGTATAAAAGTGAGGCCGCTATTGGTCAGGCTCCCTGCCCCCGCTCAATAAGCATATGTTAATGGGCCGGCCCCAGCGAGAGAAAGGGAATGACACCTCTGCTCATTGATAAAAGAGAAGTAATTGAAGCTGATCTGCCTCCAGAAAGGCCACTGAGGCACCCACTGGGCCGCTGGCGGCATCCGAATAACGCAGAAACCGCTAAAATGTCCCAAGGCTGCTTAAAAAAGCAGCCCACAGCTGGAACTGGACATTGGCCCCTCGGTCATTGCCCGAGTGCCCGGGTTACCAATCCGACGCTGAGTTCGGATGTCGCTAGAACAACGGCTCCCACCGGAGGCGGGGAGCCGGTGGGACAGTGGGGGAATTGAAGACCCTCCTACGGTCCCCAACGGTGATGGCCAAAATAAATAAAAGAAAAAGGCTGTCCCCGGGGAATGGAGTCCTCGGGGCCTTGAAGTGGCTTCAGGAGGGGGGCTATGCAGCCCTCCTCCATAAAATAATAATATATAATTAGCCATGCCCCGGGGTGAAGAACTGGGCCTTCTGGGCCTGGCGGCGCAGGGTACGCCTTAATCTCCGAGTTCACCTGCCTTGTCGGACAGAGACACAAGACACTCTGTTAAGCATAGAAAACAGGGTTTATTAGCTGCAGCTAAGCACAGTTGTCCCAGAAGTACAGAGTAGGTTCTTAGGAGACTGCCACTTCAATTCCGTGGCGCACAATCTTTTATAACACACATATTTACGACATGCACTCCCAATACATACAAAGCTAACCAATAGGAGAAGTTGGAAAACAAGCTATCGAATGTCCAAAATACGCCCTTATTTCAGACCCTGTGTGTTACCCCGCCCCACAAGTTAATCAATGCTAGTGCCATATTCTAATTTGCAGGTGGCAGGACGCATTTGTGTGCCTCAAAGGATAGTTGTGTAGCGAGAGAATACAAGAAGAGAATAGTGAAGGCCAGTCGGATAAGATAAAGTGAGGAAAGAATAGGAGAGCCGAACAATCAGTCGAGACAGGGATCAATCAGCCCAGACATGGATTAGGAGACTCGGCCAGACCCTGACATCGGCTTTGTGAACAAGGGCAGGGATTTACTTTTTAACAGAAGGAGACACGTAGCAGCTGGAAACGACAAAAACACTCCGATCGCCGTGCTGCCTGAGTGAAGGCAATACAAAATGGCGACGGGACACAAAATGGCGGCCAAATGCGGAACAAAGTCGAAAACCAAAGAACCTCAGACCCTCCTTTTGCCATCACTCAGGCAAAACACAAAGAACTCAAGTTAATCTGAGTCGATGTCAATGGCCATGAGGTCGTCAAGCTGTTGCTGCAACATCATCTTAATATGCTCTGTTCTCTGTGACATAGGTCTTGGGACACACATGGTGGTACAAAGACCACAAATGACAGGTCCACATTGTACGCACAGACAACAAGAGAAAATGATGGCCAAAACCATTCCTAGGAAGGTTAATACCTTCCATCCACATGTGGACAATAGTCCCCAAAACCATCCCATCACCGACCAATGTCCTGCATCCTGATGAATTGACTCGGAGATTAAGTGCAATTTAGAGATGGCTTGGTATACTGTAGGGGCATTATCAGGAATATAAAGGCAGCAACTAGACCCGATCAATTTAAAGACTCATCCGCGATCTGCGAGAATAATGTCTAGAACCATCCGGTTCTGCAAAGTCATAAGACAGTCCGCCTGAAGTTCGGCTCTTAAATTACTCAAGGCTCCAGAAGTCACATTTATGGTATCCCCAACAACACAAACTAGTTGCCTAATATTCCTGCTATTGACCATTGGGCCCCAGAAGGGAAGGAGACCTTTGAAAACGTCCCCTCCCTCTTGTCCTGCGGTGTCTTTAGTATCAATAACTCCTCTGCCGTATCTATTTCTATGATGACCTGAAGGAGCAGTGTATGTCGGAGGGAGAAGAAAAGCCACATAACATGTTCCTGAAAAGTTAGTGGGGAGCCACCTGTAGGCTCTGTCATGGCAGACAAAATATGTGCCTTGAGATGGTACTAATGGTGAAGGGATCTGTGATGAATAGATGTATGTACGGGAACAAACACACTTTTCCTGTTGGTTTTTAATATTTTTACCGTTTATCTGTAGACACAAATTTCCTCGATGAGGTACGGTCCAAATTGGTGGTGACATTCCTTGTCTAACCTTATCTGTGAGGCTAGTAACATAGCGAGTCACATTCCAACCATCATACGCTCGTTTCTCATCGACGGGAATCTTACTACTTTCGGAGACTCTAGCCATAGCCACTATTCCCTTTATCACAGAGCTATGACTAAAATCTGCTCCACTACCATATGGACCAACAAGAGGATGTCGAAGTTCATTCTGGTATGCATTAGAAAACATAGTCAGATAGGCCCGAGCAGAACCCTCATAAGGGAACGGAAGGACTAAATATGGCATCCCTTTCTCTGTGTTATGGGGCATGAGTCCAGAAACCCAACAGTGAGTTGTATTGACTGCTAGTTGATGTTGATGCAACAGCTGGATAAATGAATTGTTAAAATATTCTGCTCTCCTAATTTGTTCGTGTTCTGGGAGTGTATGAAACTGATGCGGAAAGACAGTAGTGGGAGAAGGCAAAGAAACAGAAGTAGGAACAGGTGCTTGCTGCATAGTGTGAAAACCCAACCCACACAAGTCAATAAAATACATATATATATTAAAATGCACAAAGTTATGCCACATGGACTAAACAACAATTTTTTACATTTACTGTTCATGTTTTGCTTTTTATCATTCTTTCCAAATTCAATATCCATTCTCTAAAGCGTTGCTCACGGTAATCTTCCTAGATCACTTAGTTGTGGTTATTAGCCGTCCTATGACACTGCAAGTCCTGCAGACCTATGTCACTACTCAGGTCACAGCCTAAGACTCCTACCGTGACCCTGCAACTTGATGGATGGTAAAAAAAAGAATGACTCTTAAAAGTATAACCAAAAAGAGTTCAATTGTTTTTCTCCAGTCTCGGTCTCAGATTGTACCGAGCCTTGTCAGGTACCGTTTGTTCTTGAAACAAAGTCTCTGGATTTGTTGTGTTCAACTGCAGATGTGGTGGTACAGCTTCTGGCAAGACATCGTCATCATCTTTCTCAGATCTCATGCGATCCAGACGTGCACTACTGAAAGGTACCAACCGAGGGACCCTTTCGCCTTAACTATCACCTATACCCTTGCGAACACACTGATCAAAAGGCAAAGGGAAAGGTACCCTTTTGCAGTGCACGCCGTGGATCCAATTCTTCTTTCCGATGACTTTCACTGCTGTAGGTGTCACCAAAATGACCTGTCGAGGCGGCCCCCAGCGGGGTTCCAGATTCTTCTTCCGCTGAAAATTCTTCAGACAGACCCAGGTTCCGGGTTGGATGGAGTGCCCCGGGTCTGTGGAAGCCTCTGGCAAAGCATTTTGTACCTGCTGATGAAGAACACGCAATTTAGTGGTGAGGTCATGCAAGTAGTCAATCAACATAGGATACGGAATATCAGAGTACTTTTTAGGTCGTGGGACTCCCCAAACGTTAGCTGGGCGCCCAAAAACAACCTCGTATGGGCTGAGTCCCAAGCGAGAATGTACAGTTGTTCTCGTAGATAGGAGTGCCAAAGGTAAAACATCGGGCCAAGGAAGACCGGTGCTGGCCTGAATCTTTGCTAGTTTGAGCTTGAGAGTGCCATTATAGCATTCTACCAAACCCGCTGACAGAGGGTGGTTTGCCGCATGGAATTTTTGCCTAATACCAAGGCCTGCACACATCTTCTGCATAATTTGACCTACAAATTCACTCCCGTTGTCACTCCAGACAACTCGCGGCAAACCAAACCTCGGGAAGAATTCCTTCAAAAGGATTTTGGCAGTGGACAAAGCGATATTATCCTTTAGGGGGTAGGCCTCTATCCATCTGGAAAAGGCGCACACCACCACCAGAACATACTTTAAGTTATTGCAACGTTCCATATAAATGTAGTCGATTTGTAACACCTCAAAAGGATATGTAGGGGGAGCAAAATGACCTGCCGGAGTTGGGGTCCCCTTTCCTGGGTTATGCATCAAACAAACGATACAATGTTTCACCACATTCTCCGCACATGTAGGGATTCCTTCATTCTGCCATACTGGAGCTAGAAGTTTGCATATCCCTTTCGCACTGATGTGGGCTGGACCATGCGCCATAGTAACCACAGGCAATACATAGGTGTCTGGTAACAGCCAACGTTGGTGTTCTGACAATTCTGTCCAACATCCCGTCGCGTCCAACATTCCCGTACTTTCTCTCCACTTACTCAATTCCTTCTCCATAGCTTCTTCCTGAATCATTCTCACACTTTCTATTGTGTCCTCACACATTCCTGCTTCTCTGACCCATCTTGCAGGGCCTGCAACATACATGCGACTTGTAGCGTCTCTCGCTGTTTCTTTCGCTACCTCGTCTGCAAAAGCATTTCCGCGACCCACATCATCAGTGATCCTTTTATGTGCATTACACTTCACAATTGCTATCTGGGTAGGCAAAGCAAGTGATTCGAGAAGGTCAGTTACCAACTGACCATGCTGTATCTTAGTTAGTCCCATGGGAAGTAAAGAATCCTCTTTCTTTCCAGAGACGGCCAAAGCTGTGGGCCACCCCAAATGCATATTGGCTGTCGGTGAACACATTCACTCTCTTCCCTTCAGCCAACACACACGCTCTTGTCAGGGCAATCTACTCAGCTGCTTGGGCTGAATTCTCTCTAATGCGTGCTGTCTCCACTACTGTATACAAAGTAGTAACAGCATAGGCTGCAGTCGTTTTACCATTGGGGAGCTTAAAACAAGACCCATCCACCCATAGGATCCCATCCGGGTCCACGAGTGGTGTATCTTTTAAGTCTATTCTGCCTTTTGTTTCCTTCTCTGTACGGAGAAAACAATCATGCTGTTCTTGGGTATCTTTCTCTTCTGTAATGGGTAACAGTGTTGCTGGATTCAAAGTATTACATTGCTTAATGTGTATATGACTAGCCAAAAGCGTCAACTCATACCCAGACAAACGAGCACTCGTGAGATGTTATGTTTTTGTCCTGTTCAAAACAGTATCTGCTGCATGTGGTACCATAACCACAAGGGTGTTATCCAGTACTAATCCAGCAGATTGCCGAATGGAGATCACTGCTGCTGCTGTAGCTTTAAGACAACTAGGTAGTGCCTTGGCTACTGGATCCAATGTAGCCGAAAAATAGGCACAAGGCCGCTGTTTGTCTCTAAATTGTTGTGTTAAAACTGACAACGCACAACCTTCTCTTTCATGAACATAGAGTGTGAAAGGCTTACTGTAATCCGGAGTACCTAATACAGGGGCAGAACACAAAGCAGTACGTAAGTCAGAAAAACTCTTCTGGCATTCATCAGAGGTTGGGGCGTGTCTTTCAAAGTAAGTGCCAGCAGAGGTTTGGCCAACAAAGAAACATTTGGAATCCACTGCCTACAATAGGAGGTAATGCCCAAAAAAGGCACGCACCTCCCTTTGTGTGGATGGTACAGACATTTGTGCAATTGCTTTAATACGTTCTGGGGTCAATCGCCTTCCTTCCTTCGACAAGAGATGACCTAAGTAGGTAACCTCTTGGCCACAATATTGTAGTTTAGAGGGTGACACTTTGTGATGCATGTCAGACAAATAACGCAACAACGCAACAGTTGCATCATTACAAACATCCTCCGAATCAGCAGCAATCAACATATCATCCACATACTGAATAAGAGTGGCACCTGGGGGCAAAGTGAAAGCATCAAGCTGAGATTTCAAAGCCTGACTATAAATGGAAGGACTCTCACAATAGCCTTGGGGTGCACGTTTAAATCGGAAACTTCGGCCTCCGAGAGAGAAGCCAAAAATATCTCTACTCTCCTCAGCAATAGGGATGCTGAAGAAAGCCTTCTTGAGATCGATAACTGAAAACCAGGCAGCCGATGCAGGTATCATTCTAAGCAAGGCAGTGATATCTGGGCCAACAGGAAACTGAGGTATAACAATCTTGTTAACCTCCTGAAGATCGATCACAAATCGATACACAGAAGGCTGAGAAGAGTCAGTACGTTTAAGAACAGGTAGAACAGGACTATTGCAAACATTTCCTCTTGTTTCTTCCACCACACCCTTCTGAACCAAATCATAAATAATAGCCAACAAAGCTCTTTCACCATCGCTGGAAATTTTATACTGAGGAATGCGTGGTAATTTAACATTAGGCTTGACAGTAACCACATAAGGTGGAATTTGAAGCAAACCAGCATCATTCGGACCTGTAGCCCAAAGCGTAGCAGGAAGGGAATGCAATTCGTGTGGAACATTTTCTTTAGACAAATACATAGAAGAGACCAAGTTCTTACCTAAAGTAAGATGTACACCAGAGGGTGAACAGTACAATGTTGCATGAAGACGTTTCAATAAGTCCAAACACAGCAAATTCTCACCGCAACCAGTCGTTAAAATAAGCAGGGCTTCCAAGTCATAAGGGCCAATTAAAAGAAGCAAAGGGTAAGAAACCGGATTATAAACTGGGGCGCCAGAGAAACCTACAGAAACATTTGTTAAGCCAGACAAAGGTGCCCCAGTGAGTTTAGAGTGAATGATAGAACTTCTCATTGCACCAGTATCCCGAAGAAATGGCTCCGAAACACCCAATGCAACAACTTCAACATAAGGCCCATTCTGATCCACTAGAACTGATACGACTCCCTTACTTGGCTGTCCTAACTAGTATGAAAATCCTCATTCCCACCCTCAACACAATAGACATCATAGTAATATTGTGCAGACTGAGTATTCTGTTGGTCAAAATAATTCAAAGAATGTTGAGGGGGAAAGGAACGCTGTGTTTGTGTCAACGCACCTCGCCCTCTACCCCTGGGTGCTGACTGAAAACTACCACGGCCTCGTGGCCCTGGCAATCCACCATTACGCTGCAATAAAACCGGACAGCTATTCTTAAAATGACCTTCCTCTTTACAATAGGCATATTGATTAGGACCGAGCAAAGGTCGCGGAACAAAAAGTTCAGGTTTCTGTAATAACCTCTGAAACTGAGGAGGCTGTTGAAATTGGCGCTGAGCAGAATGAGGGGGATAGGCCTGTTGCAAAAGAACCTTCATTTTCAATTCTTTAGTCTTTTTCTCAAGTTTATCCTTTTCCTCCTTATCCCTATTCTCATAATACTGAGCAGTGGCTAATATCTGGGCAGATGAAGAAACAGCCCACGAACTCTCGGAGTCTTTCAATTTATGCGACAATTCTGGAAGCAAATTGAATATGAATGTGTCCACAAATAATCGCTGTCCACCCTCAGTACTCATATCTTGACCACTGTGATCGATAAACGTCTCCTCGAAACGGGTAAAGAAATCGGAGACACTCTCATCGATCTTCTGTTTACACGCCGCTAACTTATCCCAATTAACACGTAGTGGAGAAGTGTGGCTCACTGGTTAGAGGCGGCAGATCCGTAAGCAGAGAACGGCCCGGGACCAGGGTTCGATTCCCGACGCGGCAGGGTCGTGGACCAGGGTCAGCGGACTCGATAATTCTCGCCTCGGTGCCTACTCTAGTCAGAAACCACACTCGGCAACTCTGGGCATCAGCTTGCCTCATCTTCACAACGGCCCCCCCAGACTGCCGGGGATGCTTGGTCGCACCTTAGAGATACCCATCAGGGACCATCTCTCAGGGTGAGCCAGGACGGGTTCCCCAGCGGTCGAAGCGTGGAGATACTCCTCCGGGAGTCGATTCCTAGCGCTATATAAACCCACAATTAAATTAAATTAAATTAAACACGTAAGGCAGGCATCATCGTTTTCATTAAAGTAATGATCCTACTGGGCAATTCTGTAATCAAAGCATCGGGTTTAGCACCACCTACTTGTGCAGCATCCGTGGCAAGTATAACAACCCAAGTACCACCTAAAGCTTGATCATGGTCCTCCCTACGAATCCGAGCCCATAAGGCTTGTGGGACTAAATTTCCCATCAACATATCAATATCGGTCAAATTCATAACGCACGCATCAACAGTCTGGGACAGCTCTTTATAATACCCAGCAGGATTTTTACGAGGGTCCCGTAAAGACTGTTTAAGCGCCAAAACTTCCGATCTTTTCCAGGGGACATGTACCCATATACGCTGAAAATGAGCAGGGACAGCTGGAACAGCGCCTGCCTGTGGAACCGCCTCTCTCCATATTGGAGGAACTTCTCTCATAGGATAATGTTTCACTTTTTGACTAACTGCAGGATCATGTTCAAGACAAGCCTGAGAAGAAAAATAAAGACCTAAAGGTGACAAGTGTCCTTACGGCATTCTCAACCTCAGAACCCACGATAAGTCCCTTATCAAATGTAGCCTGTACATCTAACAGACCCTGGGGAGCTAAACCCAATTCCATATCCTCCCAACCTTTAACAAGAGTGTCACACATAACATTAAAAGCATATCTCTGTCTGGGCGCATCCCACTGGTGAAAGGTGCTCATAATATCCTGCACACCATTCTGTGTACCACTCATAATCCATTTGCGGGCAAGATTATCCAACACAATTCGCTCATCGGGTCCTGGAAATTGACTACGAGATTGCCTTCGAGACATAGCAGGAGTTAAGTTAAAAGATCCAAAGAGGGGGGAGAAAAGGCCAGAAACAGTATCGACCAATCGTCTAAGAGCTGTAGGGGAATCTGACAGTAGAATGGGAGACAAGGCATTAGGCAGAGCAGAAGGGGGACTGACAGTTATAAGAGGAACCGAGGATAAAGGAGAGTGAGGTATAGGAGTCCCAGGAACGGGAGTCGGTGGCAAAGGAGGCGGGGGTGGCAATACTGGAAGAGGTAATTGTGGAAGAGCCGGGCCGGTGGCGGACCGACAAGCGGCTGAACAAGTGGCAACAATGGGGGTGCATTGGCACCTTCTACATAGGACGGAGGCAGTCTCAACAAATGGGACATTAAGGGATCTTCGTCAAGATCCTTGCTCTGTGGGGAAGTAGGCAACACAGGGTAACTTTTATCAATTGCCATACAATGCTGTCTATCAGAGACTTCAATAGCCTGATCAATCTCATTATTTTTAAACTGCTGGGCAGCTTGTATAATCGTCATATTTTTCTCTTTCTTATCTCTTTTTGCCTGTTTAATTTCTCTCTGTTTGGCTTCCTTACGCCAGAGGCGGAAAGAGTCAAACATTGCCGGCCGGGCTTTTCTTTTGAACAGAATTGCTTCTAGATTATCTAATATATCAGACTCGAAGCTACCATTTCGTGGCCACTGTAAAACACCATCTTTCTTCGTGTATCGGATCCATGCTTCGTTAAAGACAATGGGGCCAACACCATGTTTTGAATAGAGATCATAAGTGGGAGTTCCGACCGGAGGAATTGGACAAGACTCCTCCAACCGGGAATCCTGATTACAGTTAAAACAACAAAACGTCCTACATTTACTAAAACCAGGCATGTTGAAGTCACTGGTCTATTTACGAACGTCAAGGGGGTTCAAAGCAAATAACACAGCACAAACGTACTTACCCCTTGGCTTCAGCTATTGCAAAAGTTGAATAACAAAATCAGAGAAAAAACAAAGAAGTGGGCGCTACCCACAAATACTTAACTAAATGTTTTCTCACGCCAACAGAGGTCCGTCTAATGTCTGGCAATACCAATTATCACCAAAGGGCCATTGCAGGTCGTCAGCAGCCGTCGAGAAGAAGTAGCCGCGCTGCAAATGACCTTCGGTCCACTTCAACATGCAGGGGTCGCTTGACGTGGTTCGCGTATCCTCCAGAATTTTCCTGCGGGGCTCCTCACAACCCTCGGGCTGCACTGCTACCACTGATCCCGCCCCACGTTGGGAGCCAGTTGAAGAACCGGGCCTTATGGGCCTGGCGGCGCAGGGTACGCCTTAATCTCCGAGTTCACCTGCCTTGTCGGACAGAGACACGAGACACTCTGTTAAGCGTAGAAAACAGGGTTTATTAGCTGCAGATAAGCACAGTTGTCCCAGAGTACAGAGTAGGTTCTTAGGAGACTGCCACTTCAATTCTGTGGCGCACAATCTTTTATAACACACATATTTACGACATGTACTCCCAATACATACAAAGCTAACCAATAGGAGAAGTTGGAAAACAAGCTATCGAATGTCCAAAATACGCCCTTCTTTCAGACCCTGTGTGTTACCCCTCCCCACAAGTTAATCAATGCTAGTGCCATAATCTAATTTGCCTCAAAGGATAGTTGTGTAACGAGAGAATACAAGAAGAGAAAAGTGAAGGCCAGTCGGATAAGATAAAGTGAGGAAAGAATAGGAGAGCCGAACAATCAGTCGAGACAGGGATCAATCAGCCCAGACATGGATTAGGAGACTCAGCCAGACCCTGACATCGGCTTCGTGAACAAGGGCAGGGAGTTACTTTTTAACAGAAGGAGACACGTAGCAGCTGGAAACGACAAAAACACTCCGATCACCGTGCTGCCTGAGTGAAGGCAATACAAAATGGGTACGGACACAAAATGGCGGGCAAATGCGGAACAAAGTCGAAAACCAAAGAACCTCAGGGGGCTAGGGATCCCGGTGCCCAGATTTGGCCACAGGAGCGGGGCCACGCAGCCCCCTTCCCATAAAAAAATTGAATACGGATACTCTGCTTATTGTCATCGTACCATAAGCGCACCCTTCCGATCACGCGCTGAAGGCTAATTGGCTTGCAAGTGGTTGTCAACATTCGAAACTAGAACTGTTGGCAGCCATTTTATGCCTCGGTACAAGGGAGGAGGAAGAATTGTGTGAAATGTGCATTTCAAACGTGAAATGGGGAGGGTAGACAAAGCCTGATCCTCTAGGTCTGCTCAGGGGTTCCCACAAGGGCCCCCAGGGCCCCTACTTGTTTTTTTGGGGGGTAAAATCGCGTGGTGCGCGTATGATCCGCGCATTCTAGCAATATTAAAAAAAAGGAGAGATCTGGTCTTCCGCGCGTCTTTGGTAATTTGCATTCTTTCAACTGTTTAGAGGAGATGCAGCAGCGCTGGATGCAGGATGCACCATTGAGTAAGAAAAGGTAACGATAACACTATTTACCTGATATGTGAATTTCCTTTCATAGGCTAACATTGACCGGTTTCACTTGCAAATTCTTCTAAGTGTGGAGTTTTGTAACTTTCAAATATTCACCTAAAATCATCCGAACAACAAATTCCCATTACTCACCTGTTATCAGGAGAGAAACCAGTGCTGCATCTTTTAGCCCAGCACTGACCCTGAAAAGTAGTTCTAAGTATACTTACAAGTAACTTGTATTTTCTTCCATAGGAATCCCCTTCCTATAAAAAAAATCAATATATTTAGATTTGCGGATCAGGCTTTAGGGGATGGTGTCCAGGGCCCAAAAAAGTAAAAGGAAGGGGGGCCACACAATGTAATGTAATTTAAAAAATAAAATATCTGAAAATAAATAATTTAAAAAAATTAGTAAATCAGTATAAAAATAAATAAATATGAGAATAAATATATTTAAAAATTGTCCTTTACAAAACCTTTGAAATTCACTGAAAAAAACATAGGTTTCAGACATGTTATAGTTAGGAATTATCATTTAAAAAACCTTTGAAATTCACTGAAAAAACATAGGTTTCAGACATGTTATAGTTAGGAATTAGCATTTAAAAAACCTCAGAAATTCACTGAAAAAAACACAGGTTTAAGGGGTCTTATAGTTAGTTGGACATTTCACTCATACAAAACCATTGAAATTCCCCCATTATAGTTAGTTGTACTAACTATAACTCACACGCCTGCAATCCACTGCTGATGATGTCACATATTACATCATTCATGACATGGTCAGTGACATCACTGATGACATCACTGATGACATCTCAAATGACATCACTGATGACATCACTGATAAGATCATCCATGTGACAATCTGATACATTTTATTATTCACTAGTATAACTTTTTAACACTCATTATAAAATATGAAGTACCATACTTTAAAGCATTGACACACTAATACAAGTTTCTAAAAAGCTACTTAGTGATTGCTAGATCAACATATACATCTAATCACTTACCTATATATTCACTCATACATGGTAACAAAGATCAATACAACACTGTTAAATATACTTATATACCTACATCAACATTACACACCAGCTTACATCATATCCAGTTTTTCAGTTATGCTACTCACTTATGCAAACAATTCATTATACTCATATTTACTAAGGTACACACTTACACAAAGACCACTTTATTTATTCATGTAGATAGTAACTCATACGTAGTGTGTTATAAAATCACTATTACAGTTATGCATGTGACACTCATACAATCACTGAGTCTTATGTATACTTATTTATATACAACAACTGTCACATACACTGCCTTTTCTATTTCTAGTTTGTTGGACATGTATCATTGAGAAATATATTTACTCATTATCACACCCATAAACAGATACACTCACCCTAACAACTGTTTCAACATACAGTCTTAACCTCATATACCCACTAAATCAATTATTTACACAACTTTGGACAGTCACACACCTCCCACCCAACCACACACACATTCATTCACTATTACATACAAATAATCACTTAACTAATTAATAACTAATATACACTTTCACATAGCTAGTAACCAACGTATGTAGTACTTTACACATCAAGAAATAGAGTGATACAGTTATTCACAAATTTTAATCAGTATCTCATATATTTAGTGAGAAACTTTCAATTAATTACTTAGATAGTCATTCACTCTGCTACTAAATTCTCCATTCAGACATTTATACATCAATTCAGACTTCAAGGCAGATTGCTATATATATATAATACATATTTAAATATCGACCCAAACCACATTCACTGGATGATGTCATCAGTGATGTCATCAGTGATATCATTTGAGATGCCATCAGTGATGTCATCAGTGATGTCACTGACCATGTCATGAATTATGTAATCTGTGACATCATCACCAGTAGTTGCGGGAGAGAGAGTTACAGTTGGTACAACTTACTATAAAGCAGGAATTTCAATGGTTTTGTATGAGTGAAATGTCCAGCTAACTATAACACCCATAAAACTTATGGTTTTTTCAGTGAATATATATATATATATATATATATATATATATATATATATATATATATATATATATATATATATATATATGAGAGAAATGAGTCCCTCAGAGATATGTCAGTACAAAGCCACTACCAGAACAAGAAAACTAACTGGCTACAACAGACAAAGGCATTTCGCAGATGCGGGAATTGTAAAGCTTGCAAGCATAGCTCCAATGTTACCGAGGGTACCCTAGAAAGAACGAAAACCAAATGGAGAATACCGCTCCACATTAATTGCAACACAGAATTTGTTGTATATGCGATTGTTTGTCCCTGCGGCCTGTGGTATATCGGCTCCACCACCTTCGCCGTAAAAAAGCGTATACTGGAACACTGGCGAGCCATCACGAATAATGACAACAGCTACAGCACAGCAAGACACTTTGGCAAGGAACATGAGTCCGAATGGACCAAGGCAAGTTTCTTTGCCCTAGACAGTGTCAGTGCCAATCCAAGAGGAGGGAATCGCGTTGCCGCACTTCGGAAACACAAATCAAGGCTCATATTACAAGCAGGCACCATGTTCCCCAATGGAATGAACCAGGATGAGGAAATGTACAGTCATTTATAGTATCCCTCTATGCCCACTGCAACCAAATGAATTTACATCGCTACAACATATCTTTCCTCCCTTTCTCCTTTTTAACTCACTCACCCCACACCTCGCCCCCACTGAACGAATCCAATTTTAACCTAGGACACGTTCTATCTACAATTCACATGGAGCTAGAATTGCAGGCAAGCGTATTATTGATAATTTGTGTTCGGAGCACTAATGGTCTACTAGGAGAGCACCGCACAACTGGCTGCGCTATGTCACTGACACGACAATTGATAAGAGCACGAGAGTCTGGGACACCAGTCCAGACTCCAAATCACATAAAAGAACTAAGCGCACCCGGGTACTATACCGGCACTAGGAGGATTAACCTCATTGATGTGATGGCACTCATCCTACAAACGGATACACTGGGATCCACCTTGACCGACAGCCAAGCAGTCTTTACACGTGTACTTTTACATGCAACCAACCCAAACCTTACGTGCAAAATGTACAGCTGCCTAATATACCTGTATTTCACATCTTACAACCATGTTAATTTATGTAAATATCATGAACGGTGTCCGACATTCTTTTAATCACACATTGTTTTTCATGTGATTTTGTAAAATATGTGATGTAACATATTTTTCCTAAACATGTCCAAAATGTTTGTTAACAAATGTACTATTCAATTAATAATAACCTTTCACAATTAATTTCATTTTGGTGACCAACAGAGAAAAGACATCGAAATGTGAATGTTTTCTATGTCCATGACTATGATTTTGTGTTATTTCACCTATATATACTTGCACTTTGGAGACGTGGGTCATGTGACCAAGACCACGGACCTGGTCGAAACGCATCGTTCTTTCGGCACCGAATAAACCTTTTTGCTGCAACTGCTGTTGGCTTGCTTGAATTCCTTGTTCATGGAATCATTAGATCGCAATATAAATATATATATATATATATATATATATATATATGTGTTCCACCAATGACCCCTCCGGTCTAAGAAGGCACACAGCACTCTCCCCACCTCCGGTATGCATGCCTTTCTGTCACACGCGATTACATCCTTCTTCATATTATTTCCATGTCGACGCGTTTCAAGGCGGGAACACCTCTTCATCAGGACTCTGCATAGGAAAAGCAAGGAGAAGATCTCACCACTCCATTCATTGCACGTTGTTATTCAATGAACAACGCCCTAAGTGGGTGTGGCAACATCATAACTACCAGCGGCATGCTGGTCTTTGAAGTCCAATGAGTGGTGAGTACTATTTTATCCATTAAGTAGATGTTATAGTTAGAAATTAGTATTTAAAAAAGCTTTGAAATTTACTGAAAGAACCATAGGTTTCGGAGACGTTATAGTAGGAAATGAGCATTTAAAAAACCTTAGAAATTCACACATAGGTTTCAGGGGTGTTATAGTTAGCTGGACAGTTCAGTAGAGATTTATGGACTTTTGGGAGAAAGTAGATTGTGGACATAACCAGGTGATCTGTTTTCAGATATAAAAATTATTCTAGATCAATTAGATTTCTTTCTTTCCATATGTGTAGCATCTTATGGTACTCTTCCATCCAAGTTTCTATTGGATTTGATGTGAGTTTCTCGTAATGATCTTGGTTGCCGTGTTGTCTTACAGCTTCAGCGATATAATCCTTTAGATTTTTGGATTACAATGCTTCTGCCCTTATTAGAGGCTTTTATGATTATTGAGGTGTCTTCCCGTAAGTCTTTAAGGGCTTGATATTCACCAGGTGACAAGTTCCAGGATTTCTTCTTCCCTCTGTTCTTTTTTTCATAATTCTTATTTGAGATACCCATGTTTTTCCAAAGGAGTTATATGCCATTTTGTTAATTTCTTCCACCATGATTTCATGGAATAGGTCGACCTTGTTCCCTGCTGGTAATTGCGGACAGAAAGTAGATTTTTTTTTTTAGTCCACTATTGCCCCCTTTGTTTGTTTCAATTCCTGTCCTTCGACACAATTCTCAATCAGATTCTAGTGAGGATTTTTGTTATTCTGCTGCATACTCTTCTTCTTCTTGTAAGATGATTAATGCTCGTAATGCGGGTATATCCCTTTGCATTAGAGTTGAGATTTCCTGATTTTCGGTTGACGGCTGTGGGCGTACCGATATTTTTTCCTCAAATTATTTTTTCAATTCATTTTCCTGCAAAACTTGTAAAGGTCAATACACAAATTTGGAAAATTCAAATCTTTGTTGGGGCAGAATGAGTCCCTTATTTAGTAATGATGTTTGTGCTACAGAAAGAATCTTGTTGGAGATATTGATCACCAAGTTATCTTTGATAATATTTCTCTTTAATTTCGCTTTGTCCTTCCTCTTCACCCTTTGCCTTTTGCCCCCTCTTCTTTTTCTTCTGGTTGTGGCTTTGATTGACCTCTCCCCCATGTTGTACCTCTTACTCTCCCCCGCTGTCGCGTTATCATCTGCATGAGTCTCATTTAACCAGAAAAATCCAGGTTAGAGGTGGTTGCTTCCTCATCAGCAGAGCTTAGGTCAGAGCTGTCAATCATTTCAGGGGTTTCATGTCCCGCACATTTATCCATAACTATCTGATTTCTGAACATGTCATACTTTCGTGCGAAAGTGTATATGAGTCCGTGGGCATAATCTAGTCTGTCTCTATTGAACTTGTTTGCTTTATGTTTTTCAACATCTGCTTCATGTTCGTTAATTTTCTTTTCCAATGTTTCAGTTAGTGCTATGTTCTCTTCCCTTCCTGAATATTGCTGTAATTCTTCTTCCAGTTCCTGAATTAGAGCAACCAATTTTTCCAGCTTTCTCTCTGCAAGCAGAATAAAGGTTTTTATCAATTTAAAAGAGCATTCATTAGTGTTTATCTCCCATTGTTTGATTAGATCTGCATCCAAATCATTTAAGGTTGGCATAATGAGAATGCGCAACCCCCGTGGGATTCGGTTAAATTCAATATATTTTTCTAGGGTTTCTTTCTCCCACCATTTGTTCACTTCCAAAATGCGGTACTGTTGTAATTCTTTAAGTACACAGGTGATTGTTTTTTTTCCTTTTTTTCTTTCCAGAGATTCTCCCAGAGTGTTACTGGCCGATGGTGCTGCATCATCATTGAGCAGTTCACTTGCACGTTGTTTTCTATTTTTGCTCTTTTCAGCCATAATGGAATATTCAATTTCAGGATTAGTAATAATTCTTTATCCGTTTTCGTTCATGCATATGGTTTACTTAATTATTTGTAATGACTCCTCTGGTGCACTGACTAATATCTCATTTTAGCCAGATTCCGGGGAAATGCCTGTATCAGGGATTGCTACGTTATCTTCCCATGTGGTGGATAAGAATGGAATAACAGTGAATCGGCGCGTGTTATTTTCAAAATGCAGCATTCAAGACAGCTGCTCCTTTGTTTCCCACGTTACCCGCAATCACAGTCCCAGCGTGGCTATACATGCAAAAGTTCTCGGGTGCCGGCTTTGGCGGTGGTCTGTGCCTCTGACACTGCCTCTGCAGTGCCCGGGTCACAAACTCATACATTTCACCTAGCCCCTTACTCACCTCTGATGTTTTCACTGGCCCCCACGTTCGTTAACTCGTGTCTCCAGATGCGGCTCCACGTTACCACAGGCAGTGGCGTCGGCGGGTTTCCAAGGCTGCTTTCGCTTCCGATGACTGCCGCTGACCTCATGCCACGCAGGGGCACATCAGCGAGGCAGCCCCTTAGTGGCCACTCGTTGTAGCTCCCGCCAGTACCGGGGGGGTGGGGAGGGGAGGCACCCAGCACTCCTGGCCCCTCCCCTCGACCACCAGTCACACGGCCTGGGCTGGGCTTACCTGTCGGGGGGCGTTCCCCCATTACTTAAACCCCGCCCGCCCTCAGCCCGGCCTCTTTTACGGCTGTCCGCCCGCCAGAGCGCTGTTCGGTGTGTAGTCGTTGTCGTCGCCGGGTCGTGCCGCGCAGTCCTTCTGAGAACGAGGTATGTGCTGCTATCTTGCCTCCCCCCGGCCCTGTCCCTGGGCATGACCAGGTTGCACGGGGCATCAGTGGTGACCAACACGGGGGGAGGGAGAGATGGCCGAGTAGTTCGGGTGCGGGCGGACGTTCAAAGCAGAAGATTGCGTGAGCGGGACGGGGGTGGCACAACCGTCTCGGGCAAGTGTGTCGGGTAACGGGGCAACGAGTAGGAGGGGCGTTTAGGGAGCAGTTGGGGAGGGTGCGGCGCACAACTTTCACAGCCGCACGTGGTCGGGGCCTCGCAATTGTGAGGAGGCTCGGCCATTAAAGCTCCACGTCGAGCGTTTGAGGTAGGAAGTCGTGCTCGCTCATTTTCAATTAATGCATAAGCCTATAGGCTACGGGTACACCGGCGACCATGCGGTCGGGCAAGCTGCCTGGCCGGCGGGGTCAAGATGGTGACGGTTCGTCCCCTTGCGGTTACCCACGCTTGGGACGATCAGCGCTCAAGCTCATTTATAGGCATCAAAGAGAGTTAAGCCCCATTGTCCGCAGCTTGATCACGATCATGCACCCCCGGTTTACTAGTGGGGCTGTGCCTGCACTGTCTCGCCTGGCCGGTTAGTTCAGTGGGTTAGAGCGGGTTGCTAATAACGCCGATGTCGCGGGTTCAATCCTCATACGGGCAAGTACGGGCAAATCGTTCGACCGGGTCACGGTCGAGCCTTGGGTCCAGTCCTGACCACAGACTCAGCTCGTTTGATGGGAATGAGCCGGCAGGGCTTGCGGCTTCCAGGTGTGTGAACGAGCCGCGCAGGGCTTGAGGGCCTCGGGTCCCCATGAGAATTAGATACACAACTGGGTATGGCGCTCGCATATCAGTGTGGGAGCTTTTAGGTCTCCCGGCGATGATAACTTCCTTTGATCAAACCCCCCCTCCACGCACCCTCACGTCTGGGGGAATGAGCCGCGCAGGTCTTTCGGCTCCCGGGTATGTGAACGAGCCGCGCAGGACTCGCGGGCCTCGGGTCCACATTAAAATAATTGCTTACACGACTGGGTATGGTGCTCGAGAAGCGGCGCGCACAGAGGGAGGGGGAGGTGTGAGAGCAACAGTGACCCGGCGTTGGGTCTACGTTTGAGAAGGAGGCAGGCAGTACTTAGATGGCAGAGTTTGATCCCACCAGTGCCCCCGTAATCTGGATTGGGTAATGCGTTAGCTGCGCCCCGTCTATTATTCGAGCCGATGTCACATTGAGGTGTGTGGTTCCGAGCCGGGACGTGGTGCTTTGGAACTGGGCCCTTGGAGGCGACGACCTGGCATTGATATCTGCAGGCAGGTCTTTGATATAAGGGAGAGGAGATGGCTCAGCGGCAGAGCTACCGAGCCAGGAACTGGGGGCCGAGGTTTTGAGCCTCGGCACCGGCCCAACATCAAAGCACTTTTAGAAAATATGTATATATAAATAGAGTTCAGCGTTTAAATTCAGCATAGGCGTTGGAATCCAAATACAATCGGTCTCGGCAAATTGCCTCACCCGCGCTCGGCCCCGGTAAGTGATTTCCCCCGGAGCGCCTTTTTTTAGTGTAATGCCGCACTTGCACCCGAAGCTACACTAACGCGCATTGCACAACTAACGCGCATGCCACACGGTGCGTCCCAGTGAGGTAGGGTTTTAAGATCTTGCAAATATCCTCGCTTGCTCGCGCACTGCTAGTCCAAGGTCGAGGCTGTCTTACAGGTCTCGCGAGTTAAGAGGTAAACCCCCCCCCGCCTGCTCTGCACCGTAATGCATGTCGGGGCCCCTTGCGTGCGGGGTGTGAACGGGTAAACGCCGTGATACATAGCTAGGGCACATCTGAGGGTCGTGGTATTGCAGGCTTTGAGATGATGCTGTGACTTACATTAACAAAAGGCTGGCGGTTGCAAGCAACTTTTCAATAGTGCCAGCTGCCGAGTTTCAGAAACAAGGGGGTTCGCTGGCAAGCGGGTCAGGGGTTCAAAGCTAGGGCGAGGGCAGGGCCTGGGCTAAATAGAGCGATGGGTGGGGACACCAACGGGTTGATTACTCGCTCACCAACGCTTGTCCTGGGTCGGGTTGTGTGCATGATGAAGCCAATTGTCGTTAAGCACGCAACACCAATGAATGGCACCTGCTATTGGTGTTAGACGCCAGCATTAGTGAACGACACCATTGCCTACGTAACGCTGCCCCCCCTTTAATTCGGGTTGGGATGGTTAACTGTGTTATGAACCATGCCGTGCATGTTATGGCCGGGAGGCCGCGAAAGGGGGTTTGCTGTGCCTTTCTGGTTCACAGAGTGGGAGTGGTTTTTTCAATTCGGTATTGTCGTTTCAGGTCGCGCTCCGAGGTAGTCGCGCTCCGAAGTTGGAAGGACCACCAGACCCGGAATCAGACAGTGTTGCGAGTCTAAAGGTGTATGACAAGATGACACGGTCGGTTGCGGAGGCAACTAGGCGAAGGGCACCACTGGGGCCTGCCCGGCTCATGCTAAATTTCTTCCGCAGGAACCCGTATGGTAGAAGCCATCAGCTCATAAATTGTTTCGCCCCTAGGGACCCGCAAGGGTAGAAGCCGCCAGTATGGACACTCGCGGAGCCACACTACCGCAGGAGGGGCTGTGGGTGGAATTTTTGGCCCTGGCCCAGGCAAAAGGACCAGAGTGGGCCCAAGGTTTGATCGAGGCTCATAGGCAGGAGAACGCCGGAATCACAGTCGCCCCCACACCCGAGGACACAGCGGGATCCTCATCCGGAGCGACGCGGAAGTCCAATCGCAAACGGAAACATACGAGCAAAGACTTCCCGGGCGAGGCGCCGCGTGCCAAACCTAGACCACCACCACCACCACCATCACCGCCGCCACCCCCGGCGGCGCAGGCCCCGGGACCGACAAGGGCATCAGCCTCGGTGCAGGAACTGGCTGTGCCACCGGTCGAGGTGCACGAATCAGCTACTGGCCTAACCAACCTGGCCCAAATGGGTAAGGCAATGGACGAAATGCTGGGACTGATGGCAATATTTCAGAAACGTTTAGATGATGTGTCGGCGGTACAAGTATTGCCGTCCGTCCCCGCGACAGCAGCCCCAACATCGGTGCTGCAGGTGTGGGCCCAACAAGGGGCTCCTGCTGCACCGACCCAAGGGGCGGGAACTACAGCCGTTAGCGTGCCGGCGGCAGCCGCACCAGCATCCCCGACAGCGGGGCCACCGGCCCAGCCCACCAGCACAGCCCCAGCCAGCGCCTGTGTAGTAGGCCCTGCGGTGGCCTCGCCAGGGGCAATACCACCCTCCAGTGCCGGTGATGCGAGAAATAGTACGGTAGCTGAGGTGGTACTGCCTGGCCCGGCCGGGACCGTCCCGGCCCAGGCGGATGTAACAAAGACTGTCGTGGTAGGGTTACAAAGAACAGCAGTCACCCAGGCACCCCTAGCCTCAGGCCGCTGCTCACTCGCATGGCAGGTACCACAGGCAGCGAAGGAAGGAATATGGAGACGAGAGTATATCGATATTTTAACATTATTGATGCACGGCACTGCGGGGGCAGACACTAGAAAGATGGGGGGGGAAGGATGACGAGAAGAAGGCCAGGTATCAGCGCTGGCCTGAAAAAACAATTGAGAATTGGACAGAGGCCTTTAACATCTTAGCAGCAGTAATAGTGCAGAAAGACCCGGGCCAGAGCGAGGCCTTGATGGAATATGCTAGCACCATCCAGCAGGAAGCAAGGCAGTCAGGAAGGATGGGTTGGTTCCTATATGACCAGGATTTTAGGTAGACAATGGCCATATGCCCTGATTTAGGTTGGGACCAGAAAGAAATTCAGCTCTGGATCAAGCACATGTGCAGGACAGTCAGCGCTAAAAAAGACACATCATACAAAATGCAGGGCGAGTCAGACACCAGGAAATGGGAGCAATTTCCCAGGCGACCCTTCAAGCAGTCCTTTCGAGGGGGCAGGGGGAGGGGTCAAAAGGCTGGACTTAGGCGTTTCAATTCAGGGACATGTAGATTGTTCAATGGAGGAGTGTGCACATGGGGTAGGGCGTGCAAGTTCACCCACAGCTGCAGCAAATGCGGTGCACAACATGCAGCAATTGCCTGCACCACCAGCCAGCCCTCCGCTGCGCAGGCCCATAGAACAGATGCCCCATGCCAGTGAGGGTCAGACCGCAACGGCAACAGGCATTAGGGCACCATCAGGCATAGGTGGCAATGGTCCCTCCCCCATTATCATGCAGAATTTCCTACCACTAATAAGATTGTACCCACACCTGACAGAAAGGACACTATTATCTGAGGGATTCATTGATGGTTTTAGGATACCATACAGGGGACCACTGGATTGCAGGAATGTTTTAAACCTCAAATCAGCAAGAGAACTCCTGGGGGTAGTCAGTGAGAAGATCAAGATGGAGGTGGCCCTTGGGAGGGTGGCGGGCCCCTTTTCCTTCCCCCCACTCGAGCATTTCCTTGTTTCCCCACTGGGAGTGGTACCAAAAAAGCAGCCTGGGGCATACCGTTTGATACACCACCTATCCTACCCTGAGGGCAACTCTGTGAATCACTGGCTGGAGGAAGGGGCTTGCTCTGTGTCTTACTGCTCATTGGACATGGCCATAGACATGATAAGGAGGACTGGTAAGGGGGCGTGGTTGGCAAAGGCTGACATTGAATCTGCGTTCCGTCTCCTGCCTGTACATCCAGCTAGTCAACAGCATTGAGCTGGACACCGTCAAAGGTGAATCCAGGCTCCCTGCCGACAAGGTTGGCGACTTGAGGCTGGACATTAGGTCTCTGTTGGGCAGGGATAAGGCGACCTTGGGGGTTATGCAGAGTCTTTTGGGTAAGCTGAACTTTGCAGCATGGGTCATACCAGCCGGCAAGGTCTTTTCCCGTAGATTAGCGAAGGCGGAAGCCAACATAAGCAAACAACACCACCTGGTGCGCCTGGATCCGGGTTTGAAAGCAGATCTGAAAATGTGGGATGACTTTTTAGAAAATTGCAATCGTACGGTGATATGGAGAGCCCCCTGGGAAAGCAGTGAAGAACTTTGCCTTTTTTCAGATGCATCTGGTAGGGAAGGTTTTGGTGTAATCTTTGGAGAAGAGTGGTGTGCGATGCGCTGGCCCATTGCATGGCGGAAGAAAGGGATCACGGCAAAGATAACTGTCCTTGAGCTCTTTCCCATAGTGGCGGTGGTGCACTTGTGGCCGGTTGGGCTGGGCAACAGAAAGGTAGTGTTTTGGTCAGACAACATGGCCGTAGTTCAGGCCATCAACGGGTCATCAGCCTCTTGTCCTCTAGTCTTGAGTTTACTAAGGGAATTAGTTAAGGCAGGTCTGCAGAATAACACAGAGTTTAGGGCGCGGCATATTGAAGGTGTGAAGAAAGTGGCAGCTGACGCTGTCTCTCGCTTTCAGTGGCTCCATTTCCGAGAGGCCTGGCCGCGGGCGAGGGTGGTGATGACACCATTCCCAGCACCACTTTGGCAACTCCTTCGGTGGGCGAACGATTGAAGAAGATGGGCGAACGATCCCTGGCTCAGGCCACCCGAAAGAAATACGCCTCACAGCTGACCACTTTCAGAACAGTGATAGAGTCTCTAGAAGCGACGGCATTGGGACTCAACGACCAGGTTGAGAATTTTGTGGTTTGGGCTAAGGAGATGGGCAAGACCCATTCCTGGGTGTGTGGCCACCTGGCGGCCTTGAGACATGTCACCAAACTCAACGGGGGGGCGATCCCACTTGTTCTTTCAGGGTGAGGGCTGCATTGAAAGGTTGCGCCTGTGAGAAACAAAGTCCGCTGACAGACGAGCGCCAATCGAGTTCCCCACACTGCAGCGCATGATAGATACCCTACCACTAGTGACCAATTCACCTTTCGAGACTCAGCTTTTCACCACCGCATTCTGCTTGGCGTTCTTTGGCGCCTTTAGGGTTAGCGAGCTAGTAGCGAAGGCTAAGACAGACAGAACTGGGGCAGCATTGGATATGCTGGACGTTTGTGCAATAGACGCACTGGTACTCCGCATTCGCAGATCCAAAACAGACCAGGCCGGCAGGGGCACAACAGTAGTGCTTCAGGCCTTGGGTGATCCCAGATACTGCCCTGTTGCCACGGTTAGGGAATATTTGAAGAGCAGACCATTTTTAGCAGGGCCCTTCCTTTTACACGCAGACGGGACACCACTAACCAGGTTTCAGCTGGAACGCATCATGAGGGCGGTTTTGGACAAAGCTGGTATTTCAAGTGGTGGACAGACATTTTCCAGCCATTCCTTTAGGATAGGAGCGGCCACGGCGGCATTTAGGGCAGGGATGGGGGCCGAAGGGGTCAAGAAGGTAGGACGTTGGAATTATGCCTGTTTTCAGCGGTATATCCGCCCCTAAAAACTTAAATTATATGTGTGTCACCGAGGTCTCGTAGAGATCCAGCATAGTTTTGCAGTGAACTGTGTGCAGTGAAAACAATTAAACAAAGTGTGTAAACAACACAGCGTCCTCCACTTTTGTGATTCAAATTTGTCTTCTTTACAGCTGATTGCTGCATGTGGGTGATAGGACACTCTTATGTTGCCAGGTTGGAATAATGGGCGGCGCTCAAGAACTGGACCCGGGGTTTCCAACAGACGCAGATCGTATGGTTGGGCCACCCAGGAATGAAATGGGGCAGCCTAAGGGACAAGCTTGATCAGCACCTTGCTTCACGGGGGGCCCCGCCGAATGTCCTCATCATCCATCTGGGGGGTAACGACTTAGTAACCATGGGGAGGAGGGCCCTAATTCAGGTCATGCAGACAGACATGGCAGCAATGAGCAACAGATTGGGATCAGGTGAACTTTGGTGGTCTGAGATTGTCCTTCGCAGGGAATGGAGGGGGCTAGATCGCCTCTAGCAGTAGAGCATTCCCGCAGGAGGGTGAACAGGTCCATGCAGAAGTTCATGGAAAGGAGAGGTTTGGGTTTCATTGGGCACGCACTAATTCAGGAGAGGACTGAAGGGTACTACGATAAAGACGGGGTGCACTTGTCCAACTTGGGAATGGACATGTTCCTACTGGACGTACATGAGGCACTAACAGCTGCAGGATGTATGTAACTAGGTGGGTGAGGGGCTCTGTCATCGACGGTGGCCTCCTCCAGAGCTGTGGCGGAGTTACAGCGCGATCTGGAGGCAGACGGGTACAGTAAGGGTACCTCTGCGGCAGACTGGTACAGTAAGGGTGCCTCTGCCCGGCACAGTAAGGGTGCCCGAGCCAAGGACCAGGAGCCGCAGGAGGTTCCGGGAAACCGCGACGGCACCCCGTTAGTCCTTCGGACGGTTGGGGGGCCTGAACCGACCGGGGGTGTGTCACACCACTCCGCCCTGACAGGGGGGGGCGGGAGTATAACAGAAGATCGGCAATGTGCTGCACCATCCGAGCATCGACTCACCGTGCTGGCCGGCTCGTTAGGAAAGCGGGACAGCGAGAGGCTGCCTGCTTAGGATCGCCTGTAGGATGACCCACCGTAAATGTCATACGTTTGTTGTATGAAATAAACCTGCAGCAGTTCTTACCCATAAATACGTGTCCAGAGTGTCATTTGGTTGGAAATGTGTAAATGGGGCGGGAGCAATGACGGTGTGGGCACGATGCCGCTGACCGCGTGCCACGCAGGGGCACATCAGCGAGGCAGCCCCTTAGTGCCACTCGTTGTAGCTCCCGCCAGTACCGGGGGGGGGGTGGGGAGGAGAGGCACCCGCACTCCTGGCCCCTCCCCGCGACCACCAGTCACGCGGCCTGGGCTGGGCTTACCTGTCGGGGGGGGCGTTCCCCCTTACTTAAACCCCGGCTGCCTCCAGCCCGGCCTCTTTTCCGGCTGTCCGCCCGCCAGAGCACTGTTCCCACCCTAACCTCTGACCCAGCGGCTCGACAGGCGGTAATAATTGTTGGAATATTGTAACATTGTCTTTTGTGTTGCAGGCGGAGTTACAGGGCGATCTGGAGGCAGACGGGTACAGTAAGGGTACCTCTGCGGCAGACTGGTACAGTAAGGGTTTATTTTAAACCATGATGCATAACTAAAACAGTAGAGGACGGTCTACACGTTTCGGCTCCCAGCCTTCTACTGGACCAAAGAGTCTGTGTGCCTAGAATGTCTTTTTTAACGTGCTCGGTGATTTTAATTTCATTTCTTTCTATTAGAAGAAAGACTAGACATAAAAAAAAATCCTGACAAGCAGTGCATGTATTTACAATCAATTCCATTTACAGGCTGCGATAAAAATATGAAATTCACAGTCAATGTATTAATGTTCAAGTTACGCAGGAATTTAAAAAGAAAGCATGTTTGTGTAAAGTAATTCATGAAACATCATTAATGATTAATCATTGTTAAAAACACATATATCCGTGGATGTAAAGTATATATTTTTCATATATGTTTAAAACAAAGACAAGGAGATCCAAACAATAAGGTGGCTAGTGCATGTTTTGTGTTTTTACCTACAGTGACTTGTAAAGTACATTCTAGTCACTGACCCCACTTACTTTTGAAAATCATACATGTATCTTAGAATATAGAGTATATTATTTTTCACATATGTTTAAACAGAAACAAAGAGGTCTAAATAGTAAAAGTGGCAAGTGCATATTTTGTGTTTTTGCTCACAGTGAATTCTAAGGTACATTCCACTCACTGCCCCTGCTCACTTTAGAAGAATCATCCCTTGTTTCAGGAGATTTAAAGTGCAGAATTCCATTGCCTAATATTCAAGAGGGTATGGGGGAGAATATATAAAGAACCACAGAACCAAAGTGTCTGTGGACCATTTACTCTACCCTGAATGTCAGTTAAGCAGCAAGACAAGGGAAACAGGGAGATCACAGAAGGAGAGAAGAAACGTGTAATTTTCAATTCCCAATTTTAAAGTGACTAGTGCATATCCTAAAATGATAATAATTTTTAGAAAAAGATTTTTCTTTGTAAAGTACGTTCTGATTTCATGAACCTTGTGCTCTCTTGTTTCTTATATTCAATTCTTCCTAGACCTTTTCATGATTTGTGAGGCAATACAATTTCTGTACTCACATTTACGTTTATAGTAATCACATGATATTCCATGGGAGATGACAATGTTCCAATTATTCACTTTTTATCCTTTCTTCACTATGTTAATTTCTGTACTCAATTTTTACGATTATACTAATCACATGATGTTCCATGAGAGATGACAATGTCCCAATTATTCACTTCTTGTCCTTTCTTTACTGCGTTAATGATGTATGGCCATAGGTTTAAATTATTATCCTATTTCTATGGTGTTTTTTTTAGAATTTTAAAGAGATTTTTCTAATGAGACCCATAATCTATTTTTAAGTTTTCAATTGAGTTAAAAGCAATATATGGTCAGATTAGTCAGTTCCTCGCAGTTAGTGCTAATCACTAAAGTGCTTTTCAGTTGTTCTGGTTCTAGCGCATATATATATACATATATATATAAATAAATATATATATATATATATATTTATATATTCACTGAAAAAACCATAGGTTGTAGACCATATATAGTTAGGAATTAGCATTTAAAAAACCTTATTTTACTGACACAAAACCATTGAAATTCCATATATAGTTAGTTGTACTAACTATATATCGCGCACCCGCAATCCACTGCTGATCATGTTACATATTACATCATTCATGACATGGTCAGTGACATCACTGATGACATCACTGATGACATCTCAAATGACATCACTGATGACATCACTGATGACATCTCAAATGACGGTGGCGGTAACCCTGGAGAATTACAGGTTAGACCCTCTCTCTCCCAGTCTGGGCCAGCATCCATGGAGGGCCTGGGAGTGGAGAGGCCACTGCACGAAAGGCCCAGGAGAGGCACCACACGCCAAGGCCTGCCCCACCGGATGAGCCAAGGAACCCGTTCATGGGGCCAGAGCAAAGGGCGTCCGGCCGCCATCCACAGGAGGTCCGGTCCAAAGACAGACGGGACATTTCTTCTTTCTTTTATAATGGCTGCGACAACACTGGGGGGGGATGTCTTGCACATGCCTCCGACCCTCCCCCCTCGTCCTCATCGCCTGGTCCGGCCATAACAAATGTCAAGCGAGACGCCGTGGGGTGCACTGGGTGGGAGAGACGGTGCGAACAGGCCTCTCCCGCCTCCCCAGGTGGAGGCTTCCCAGCTGCACCCTCAGCGCTCCAGGCGCCCGGAAAAGGGTTCTTCCACTGTGGCGATGCTGCAACGTCTCGCCCGGCAGGGTGGAGCCCGTCCGCTCATTTGACCCCGCGATCGCCAGTAGCTACCGAACTCTCAAAATGGCGGTCGACCTGGCAAGAGCGGGCCCAGCATGAAGAAATGGCCCGGTCACTGGTTGACTCCACCACCGTAGTCCTCCACGACCTTGAAGATTCTAGAGGAGCCGCGGGAGTCCCCGATCCCCGCAGACACCCCCGATGGGGAATGACTGCCATGATCGCCGTGGAGTGACGAAACTGTAGCCGCGGGACGTCGGCGCTCCCATGCTGCCACCAGCCTCAGTTTGAATGACTAGAAACCTGCAGACCTCAGTTCCGGTGAAAGCACAGTGTGACCCGGTAGGAAAAATTGTTGCACCCCCTCCCCTTTTTGACTGATGGTTCAAACCACCGATCCTTTCCTTTGCCCTTTTAACTGAACTTTGGACTGCCTCCCCCACGCGTGTGGTTTGACGGATCTCATCGGGTGTGGGCCTTGATCTACTATAACTCCTTTGAAGAGGGGTGATTCTTTACAGCTGGGGCCATAAACTACATCTGCAGGGCTAGCTGATAGCCTGGACAATCGGACACAGAGGAAGAGGAGTGTCAGAGGGTGCGGTAGTGAATAGGGCGAAAGGGAGGTGTCGGGCGGGCACAGAGTGTGATTCTCAGGGAAGAGCAGCGCAGATGGGGGGAGGTTTATTGCCGATGCATAAGACAGAGAGCGGGGGTGACCAGTGCCTGGGGAAGATGCTTGCGAGGGTGGGGAGCCATGCTACGGATCAACAGCGTGCAGAGAGTGGGTCTGGTCAAGGCATCTAAAAAGGCTGCCGTGCACGACAAAAGTGTGGCATTTCAAAAAAGGCAAGATGGCGCAGACAATGTTTTTCAACACTTCCTCATTTCCTTCGAATCGAACGTTAACAGACGTTGGTGCATATTACCAAAGTTAAGCGATATTTATCGCTAACGATGCTTAGCAACGAATTTTTTACCGCTAAGCATCGTCAGAAATTATCGCAGATAAACCTTGCTATTATCAAGGTTTATCGCAAATGCGATAAAAAACGGCCGCAAAGCATGAATATCGCTAAAAAGTCAGCGATATTCATGCATTACCGAGCTAATGCTCTTAGCCATGTTATCCACCTCCCATTGGATAACATGGCTAAGAACTGCTCAGGGCAGGTGTTAGTTTTTGGAGATATTCGCGCTTAGCGCGAATATCTCCAAAACTTGGTAATAGGAGATAGATATCTTGCATGTTGTAATGCAAGTTATTGTGGTATATGGAACTCATACCATAATCTCTCAGGAAAACAGAAACTGATCCTTTTGGGACCGCCTGAGAAGGCCTAGGGGGTGAGGGGTACTCTACTTTGCCCCCTTTTCACGTTCCAAACTATTTTATTTTACTCTCTTCTGTAATTACACAAAATGGCAGCGATAAGATGCATCAGACACAGACAGTGAGAGAAAGGAGGCCGGAGATGAAGAAGAGATGTCAAATACACATTGGAGATAATATAGTGGGAGAAGGAAAGTAAATATGAGTAAACTTACCATGTAACATAAAAATGTTGCACTCTATACTATAAGTCTCATTTTATACTACAATCACTTCGCTACAACCTCATAAATTAAAAATAAAAATGAATAATGTCTCAAACAATTTTTGATTTCTAAATATAAATTTATTCTTCTGAATTTTCAAAATTTGAAAGAACTAGTAACATGTCCTCATCAGGAATTTCCTCTTCAATCATCGCATCAGGAATCTCCTCATGAAAAGTCTGCAATGATGATTCTTGTAACTCTACGGTCTCCAAACATTCGATAAATTCGCCATCAAGAGATTGATCAAAAAAATCAATCAAGTCATCTCCTCCTTGTGAGAATATTTCATTATTGGTGCTGTCAATTTCAATAAATGTAGTGGATAATTCAAAAGAAATTGCCACGGTCTCTTCATTGTGAGCCATTTTATTTTGAAATTGCTTGCTGTAAATTGCAGAAAAAAATAATCACTTTCATTTATCGTTTTTAGTAATACATAATATAAAACTAACTTTATCAAGTATTTAGTATAACAGAAGGACTGTAAATAAATAACAGAAAACATTTTTCAAATTATCTTAAAGTGTACAACATAGTTCCCCTTACAAATTAACAACTCACCTTTTTAAAAGTAGGAGAAGTGTTAGTACTGTGTAAATCAAACACCAGAAATTGAGCACCAAAAATTCCTCACAAATATACCTCAGACAGTAGTATCACAAAATGGCTGTGGTTTCCTCTCATTTTAGATATATACATAACCAATTAACTTTCATCACACACAAATACAAAACCAAAGTAACATTTTAATTGGTTCTAAATTTCAACACTTTCAAATGTGTTTTCCCCATGCAATTTTCCATAGGACATTTAGATACGTCTACAGCCTGAATGGCTGAACGGAATTACACCAAACTTGGCAAAATGGTACATCAAACCTAAGAGGTCAGGGAAGATCTACTATGCCCCCTTATGGTCATTTGCCCCTTCGCTTTGGCCTCCTCTTGTCTCTCGATCCTACCGAGAGACAAGATGGCGGCCGCTACGGACTGTTTGGAATGTTTACAGACGCCGGAGAACCAATCAGCTTCGCAAAGCTCCGTAACGCGAAAAGTACGCGAAGCGGAGCGCTGTTACAGATATATATCTTTTTTTGAACGTTAATTTCTCAAAATCCACTGGAGCACATATATTGAGACCTAGCAAAGGCACATCGGGCTACCAGTCCCTAATATTTTGCCAAGTTTCGTGCAAATCCATTCAGCCGTTCGATTATTATTATTTTATTTTTTTTTTGCCCCGCGGGGCCCTTTTAAAACCTCCACATCAAACCTAGGGGGTCAGGGAGGATCTACTATGCCCCCTTATGGTCATTTGCCCCTTTGCTTTGGCCTCCTCTTGTCTCTCGATCCTACCGAGAGACAAGATGGCGGCCGCTACGGACTGTTTGGAATGTTTACAGACGCCGGAGAACCAATCAGCTTTGCTTCACAAAGCTCCGTAACGCGAAAAGTACGCGAACTGGAGCGCTGCCCGGTCCGCTGTTACAGATATATATCTTTTTTTGAACGTTAATTTCTCAAAATCCACTGCAGCACATATATTGAGACCTAGCAAAGGCACATCGGGCTACCAGTCCCTACAATTTTGCCAAGTTTCGTGCAAATCCATTCAGCCGTTCGGGCTAAAAGTGAGGCCAACCGCCCTATGGAAAACTCAATGTTAAAAACACGTTTTGGGACCCCCCTTTTTTCTCCGCCCCCCCTTGACAAACCCCCCCCAAATTTTCAGTGGCTGCTCAGAAACAAAATGTTCCATTTTCCTGAAAATTTCAGCCAATTCCGTCCACAAACGCCAAAGTTATTAGACATAGAATTTTCAAAAATCCCATAGAGAAAAAATCCTAACTATATATACCTACTGGCGACCGCCAGTAGGTAATATATATATATATATATATATAAATATATATATATATATATATATTCAAAGTAAAAGGGCTCCATCTGGTAATCCCTCACCTATTAAGGGGTGGCTCGTGTCCGGTGGAGCAGCCGGTGTAAATATTCCTTCGAAAACGGCGTTCCAAACGAGCAGTCGGGCAAAAGAAACCACAAATCACGAAGTTAGTCCCAAAAAGTAAGGTTTATTCCACCATAAACCCGACGTGACGCGTTTCGCGCTCCAAAGAGCGCTTGATCACACAATATCATATATATTACCTACTGGCGGTCGCCAGTAGGTAGTTATAGTTAGGACCTAGTTACCGTAGGAAAATGGCAACAATCTATTCCCAATAACTTTGGTGCCTGTTGACGAATCTTCGCGAAATTTTCAAAACTATTTCTTTGTTGATATCAGCTCCTATGTCATTCGTCAAGGGAGGGGCGATAAAAAAGGGGGGTCCCAAAACATGTTTTCTCCGTGTTAATTTCCATAGGAAACTTTAGACAAGGCTAAAGGTCGAACGGGTGAATGGAATTACACCAAATTTGTCAGGGAGAACGGTTTTGGTCTAGAAAACACGCTTTTGTTTATTTGGTGTAAATCCATTCAGTAGTTTTGGAGAAATATCGAAATTTACAGATATCGATATTTGGGAATTCTGCAAAGTTTTTACCCCTACCAGTGTGAAAGTGTTGTTTTGCCCACTGTGAGATGGTGCAGAGGTGAGCGCTTTGTGAACTCGGCGATGAAAGCGTGTGCCTAAACTGTGAGCTGAGTGCTCTGTAGCATCCTGGCAGAAGCGAAGTATTTACCCTTACCGGAGTGAAAGTGCTGTTTTGTCTAGAGTAAAATGGTGTTGAGGTGAGGTATCGGTAAAGTTGGCAATGAAAGTGTGTGCTTAAACTGTGAGTTGAGTGCTGTAAACTGTTGTGCTGTGGGCGCTGTAGCATACAGGCCGAAGCGAAGTGTTTGATCCTACCGGTGTGAAAGTGCTGTTTTGTTAACTGTGAGATGGTGGTGAGGTGAGGTGGCGGTAGACCTGGGGATAAAAGCGTATGCCTAAACTGTGAGCTGAGTGGTCTGTAGCATACCAGCAGAACCAAAGTATTTACCCTTACCTGTGTGAAAGTGCTGTTTTGTCTAGAGTGAGATGGTGCAGAGGTGAGGTACTGCTAAACTCGGGGATGAAACTGTGTGCTTAAACTGTGAGCTGAGTGCTGTAAACTGATGTGCTCTGGGCGGAGTAGCATACTGGCTGTTGTAGCATATGTGTGCATGTGTTAGTATGCGTTTAGAGTATAGCGGGAGTGCGAAGCAAAGTACTCGCTGGTGATGGAGCGAGATTCAGAAATGTTTTCATTTTAGCTCGTGAAGTCACACTTCCATAATTTAATTAATTATGCTAACAATTTGTACTGCGTGAGTATTAATTCAACCTAGTTTTAGCATTCACAAAAGACACGAGGGTTATTAACATGTGTGCTCATAAACGTGCATTATGTTGCATTTTCATTTATGTGGAAAATAATAAATTAATTTTGACTATTATTATGTCATGACTAATAGCAGCTGTTTTAAATAATGGCATGTGCTTATTTTGCTTTCTTGTCTATGTGGTGTCACTTTATTCTTTACAGGTGCATAAAGAATCCTGTTGGATTAAATGAAGAATGGTAGATATAAATGCTGCTTTAATTGTGTGCTTCAGCTAGGTAACTTAGACTAATGGGTTAATCATTAGCTATGGTGGGTGGCAACAGAACAAACTGTATTTCTCGCATTAATTAATTTCTTGTGTTTGTTTATATAATAGTTTTTGGAAAACGGTTTTGGGCCTAGTGCATTCGTGTTTGCTAAATTCTGCTTGGAGCAAAAGAGAGTCCATGATGGAAAAATTCCTGCTGACTAAAACGATTTGTTGTGATGAGCTAACTGTTCCTCAGTCAAGCAAGGCCAAGGCCAGGAGCCGGCAGAGGAGTGTGCGACAATTTCATATCCGAGGAAGCAATGATTTTCTTTCGGTTAATGTTGCAAACTGGAGGAAGCCTTGTCGTTCGAAAACTAGAGACAATGGACTCTAAGAAAGTGACAGAACTGATGTTCTAAAAATTGGAATGACACGATGGTGTCACTTTGACAGCCAATGGGACTCCGAGTTCAGCAGAAAATTATACTTTTACTTAGATTAGTTTAGTGTAGAAAGGTATAAAAACTCTTCCCCGTGGAAGAGGAATCTGTCTTCTTGCTAACCTTTGGATGGGCATGTCGTGCTGACGATTCTCTTTTGGAGCACGTAAGAAACTGAAAAAGACTTTTTATTCTTTATTCTTTATTAGGGACCTAGGAATTTAATAATGCAAAAACTGTTATTTTCTAATTGATTTATGCTACTGAATTTTACTTAAATCATTCATTACTATTTACCAATACATTAATAAAAATGCTCTAATAAAGATTTCTAATGCATTCATTAAACAAATAGCTAATAAAATCTTACTTTGAAATTCAAGCTGGTCTTGTTATTTCATGAGTTTAGGTTACCATTAGCAAGATCTTATCGCCACAGTGGCTTAATTAAGTAGAGTTTTGTAAATTATGATAAATTTATTTACCGCGGTTGTATATAAATGTATATAAATTGTGAATAGGTTAATTAGGTCACATGATTCAGTTGGTCAATATATGTCATGTTAGATGATGGGCCTTATAATTGATTTATGATTAATGGTGAAAATTGTGAAGTCGGGTAGTGTAGTTTATGACATATTTCCTATAGGCCGCTGGATCACTGGTACCGGTCTGAAGACTCGGGATGTAAGTGTAAGTCGCAAGTTTATTGCTGTAAAGTGATGTGCTGTGGGTGCTGTAGGATACAGGCTACTGTAGCATACCTGTGTAAGTAGTGTTAGTGTGCGTTTATACTATACAGGGATTGGGAAGCGGACTACTCACCCCTACCGGTCTGCAGACTCGAATGAAGTGTTTTAGGAAGCAGGAATAAAGAAATAATTGTGAAGAATATAATGCAGAATGTAGCAATGCCACAGAAGAAAAATGGTGAAATGAGGTGTGTTTAAGAAAGTGGCTGTGTGTAATAAAGACATGGAGTTTGAAAATTATATAGAAAGTGTCTTTATTTAAGTGCCATAATTGGACCCACTGATGCAAGAGCTAGGGCATCTAGCTGATGCAAAGTTGAACCACTTCTGCTGTATTCAAACATAAGCTCCTGCATCAGTGAATTACATGTTACAGTTGCATGTGACATAAACAATAGCTAATACACTTGAATGATTCTAAATTCTATAAGGAAAATAAAGGTATGATACAATTACCCACATGTATCCTTTAAAAAAAAGAAAGAACAAAAAAATAAATTGCAAAATGTAATCATCAAACTTTTTAGGTGTCCTGGCAGTGCTTTTTTGTAAGAGAAAATTATCAACAGTGGAATAGTTAGCAATCTGTTGTACAGTAGATTCAATTTGGTGCGTGTCAGAATTGGTACTAGTTCTAATTACATTGGAACTTTGAGGATGAATACAAACATTGTGCTTCTGAGAAGCACATTTGGTACCTATGTAGTCAAAACATACATTATTGTCTTCAGCTGTTTCAAAAAAACATTTTTGTGTAGAGCGCTAAGGCATCGAGCTGAGACAAACTCCAACCGCTTCTGCCCTAGTCAAATCAAAGCTCCTGCATCAGTGAATTGCACATTATATGTTACAGTTCTAAGTGACCTACACAATAGATATTAGACATGAATGAATACATCGTATAATGAAAATAAAGGTAGTTTACGATTACCACACTGTGCCAACCAGTTACTAAACAAAGTCGTCTTTTTTCAATATTATTGTGAGGTTTTGAGTAGAGGTTGACTTTCAGTAAATTTGTGTGAAAGGGCTTTGTGAATAACAGGGAGGCAGAGAGGCATGTGCACATAGAATAGACGTGGTTTCTAAACGGGTGTCAGGTTTAGGCTAATTCCAGAAGTAAATAGCGTATTTGCATAGGTCATAAATCACCAATCCCTGGTTTAACTGGAGACGTAAGGGGCAATAATGAAGATAGAGTTCAAATGTCTGAGTATACTTAGAAAGTTGTAATATGAAAGTAGTAGGATTGTAGTGTATTATAAAAAATGTAAAGGAAAAAGTAAAAAAAATTGAAAAAAATCCATTCAAGAATAACGTGAGTTTCTTACAAGTCTTGGAGATCCCAGTCCAGAAGTTCTTCAGCGGCTTGAGTTGCGTAATGTTCCAAGAGGCTATTGTTGCCATCGCCTGAGAAAAGCGAAGCAATCCAGTTCATATCCTCGAAGGGACTGTAATGTTCTTTGAATGTTGGAGCGGCAATTTGAATTGGAAGGCAATCTGCGATGTTGTGAAAGGTCGCACGTTGCAGGAGATCTTTCGCGGCTGTGCAGAAATCCCATTCCGCTGCGATTCCTTTTTGCATTGAATTCGCCAATGCTCCACTGCCAGAACAATCACGTTCATGGTTTTCAAGATTAATGCATTACCTGCTGGATATAAGGAGCGATTGTTGGGATGTTGGCAAGGCATACATCCATTCGCCAGTCAAATGGGAAAGTTTTGCAATCAAACAATGGTTGTACGCATAATGCATAAGTGTAGATAAATGTTTTGTTGTAGCTAGCTCCGATAATAGATATAGGCAGGTCGCCAAAAAGTTTTTCTTTTTTTTTTACAGGAATTATGTAGCTTGGCGTAGAGGCATATTCTGTCGGACATAGTTGTTTCCACAGAGAGCTTAGTCATTTTTTTAAGTAGAATTAGTAGTAGGATGGCCGTAAAGAGAGTGAGAATTATGGGCACTGTTCCTGTTATTCCAGAGATGATCGAATGAATGTAGTCTGGTATTAAAAGTAGAACAGTTTGAAAGCATGTTAGAAGGCCGTAGGAGACTGTGTTAAAAAAGTGTGCCAGACCTTGAGTGTGACATGCGTTGAAAATTGTGTAACAATTCACAAAGTGTAATTGGCGATTCGTATTTAAAAGTGAGTATATTTTACTTGAAGTTCGTGGTATCTGCAGTTGATACATTTCTTTTGCAGAACCGAGGGAGAGTTCTGTTCTGAACAAAAGCGCTTTTAGTTTGGTTTGTTTCTTGAAATCTGTTTTCAAATGAAGAATTGAAGGCCAAGTTGAAGTTTGGGAGTTAAGAACAAATTTGAGGCTACCTAAAGCACAACTTATGAATTTCTCTTTTGAATTCTAGATAGGTGCTAGTTTGATCCAGGATCAATAAACCCTCTGTTGGACAATAGTACAAAGTGTAACAAACATAATCTTCAGATGAGAAGATCCAGACGATTCGAAAGTAAATTCACTGTCAATCTTCTTGTAATTTCATCAGTTCTTTATTGGTATTCAAAAAAAGGTTCGTATAAAATCTCCCAGCACGTAGTTTGCCAACACATGTTTCGTCTTGCACTAAGACTTTCTCAAGGCTGAAAATATCAAATAGTACTGGTGTAAAATTAACATACATTTATAAAAACACAGACTTAATTAACAACCACAAAGATTGACATTCTAAGAATTTCTAGTGTGGGTGCATATACAAATATGTCTTTGTATATATTTTATTAACAGTGTAGTAGAAGGCATAATGTTCCTGAAAAGTGATCTCGCCGAGGTAACCAAATTTAGAGCAAAAATGAAAAAAGCAAGAAGATATGAGGAAAAGACCATTATCAACCATCACCCAGTGACGTTATTATAGTATATGTAAGAGCAGAACTGCGAAGTGAACAGAGAAACTCTCTGAACAAAATTTAAATGTTAGATTTCTATAGATTGATAAAAACAAGAACAGATAGGAGAGAACGTAGAGATAGTGAAATAGGGATATATAGAATGAATAGTACAACCACCATAAGTACTGGTGGTAAAAGTCCCAATATCAACTTGAATGGAGAGCAGACGCCAATTGCTCAGATCATCCAGACCAGATTGTAAAATTCCTCACGGGGTCCCAACAAGGAATCTGAATAGTGGGTAAAGTAGCTAGATTAATTTTAATCTGTTGATCTAAAGTTGTTAGGTATAACAAGCCAGTCAAAGCGGGAAAGCTTAATTCAACGTCTTGAGTCAAAAATAATAGGAGCAGAAGCTGGAAAGGTTCAAACAATACCATCATCGTGGTTTGCCGGCCAAGAAACAGAAAGAAGAGTTGTCATTATAGATACAATCAAAGGATCAATCAATAAATTGTTAGGTGATCCAAATATAGTTACTCAATGTTGGCCAGCATAGAAAGTAAAAAACGAAAGAGTAACATAAAAACCCAGGCCCCATCCGAGCACTCAATAGAACAATATCCAATATGCAGATGTCCACGTTATTCTAGGGGTGGATCCCACCATACTATACTCACCTAATCTAAATGTAGGAAGTAAAGGGCACAAGTCTGGTCCCCACGAGAGCCTGCTGTAGGTCAAGCAGACCATCACATGTTTAAGAAAGATGAAACCAGTCCCAAAAGGTTGTATCAGCCGGCCTAAATAAAAGTATATAAAGCAAGATAAGCGCTAAATTATTGTGAATTGTTGGTCTAGTTACTAGCTAAGGTAAGGGCACCTTGTGTCAATTCATACGAGAAAAAGGGGGGGTGCGGTACACTCACCATGAGTTGAAAATAGTAACTTGCGATTGGAGGGAGATCGCAGCGTAATTTCTATAATAAGTGGGATGTGGGCTGGAAAACGAAGAGACAGAAACACTATTAACCCTGGCGCTGAGCCAGTTTCAACTTAGGATGTATATTCCGGGGGAAACAAAAAACAATAGAAGTTGGGAACGGGCAACCTAACCAGGCCTGTTCGGGAAAATCCTACAGGGACACTCACCAAATACGGTAGTAATAATGTCAACAGCTTAATGCATGCTGCAGAGTCTTGGTAACTATTATACTGCCACCATTGCTGCTCGCCTTTCCAGTACTAAGGATGAGTTTTTTGTTCATTAAGACTCAGATATATATATTATAGAGCGCTGAATTGAGGCTAAACAATAGACGCTATAACCATTCTTCCTAGCATATTCTACCAGCAACCAGTACAGGTTAAGATGGCCGCCACACAGCTTTGGCTTCACATTGTACTATGTTATGTTATGTTAAGGCCGTACTTTTAGAGCGCACGGCTGCCCCAAGGGGCGTCCCGGTGCTTTGGCAAAGAGGCCTGAGATCTACAAACACAAAGGGAAGCAGCACAGTTGGCACAAAATTACACAGAAAAGAGCAGAGTCTTCAGCTCTTTCCTGAAAGCCAGGAGGTTCGTAGCTTTGCGTAGAGGGAGAGGGAGCTCGTTCCAACATCGGGCTGCCGCAAATTGAAAGGATCGTTCTCCCATCCGAACACGCTTAGCCGGGGGCACCTCCAATTTAGCCAAATCGGCAGATCGTAACACCCTCCGCGGCACATAGAAAGCAATCCGCTTCCTAATATAGTTGGGACCGATAGAGTGAAGGGCTATGAAGGCCAGCGTAAGAATTTTAAATCTGATTCTCTTAGAAATAGGCAGCCAATGCAGCCTATTCAGAAGCAGTTGTGCGCTGGCTCTCCTTGGCAAGCCGAAGATAGCTCTGGCCGCCGAGTTTTGGACAATTTGCAGTCTGGCCAAAAGATACTTGGGCAGACCTGCAAAGAGCGCATTAGCGTAATCTAACCTAGAGCCCACTAACGCCTGGACTACTGTCTTCCGGTATTGTAGGGACAGCAGAGGAAGAAACTTCCTCAGCATCTTGAGGATGCCAAAACATTTCCCGGATATCCCCATAATATGGGGGCTAAAAGAGAGAGCATCATCAAACATCACTCCCAGATTTTTCACTTGGGAAGATGATTTCTCAGGGGGAAACATATCCTGGGGCCACCAGGACTTCCAGTCCGGATCAGGAGCACAGCCGAAGAAAAGCAACTCAGATTTATCCGAGTTGCACTTCAGGCTGTGTCTCAGAAACCACGCAAAAACTGCGCTCAAACAGCCCTTAATCCTGTCGCCATCAAAAGCCTCACCTTTGCTGCAGGTGAACAAAAGCTGGGTGTCATCAGCGTATGAGATGACCCGGGCCCCATAAGCCTCCGCTACAAGCGCCAGAGGGGCCATATAGATATTAAATATGGTGGGGCTCAGAATGGACCCTTGAGGAACCCCAACCTCTAGCGCTTGCATTTCGGCGGAGAACGGGGGAGCCCAGATCACCTGCCGGCGGTCCGATAGGAAAGAGTGGAACCAGTCCAACACCGTCCCCCGCAAGCCGATCTCCCTGAGTCTTAAAAGGAGACCAGCATGAAGGACGGTGTCAAAGGCCGCCGACAAGTCCAACAGGACTAACATAGCCTTACCCCCAAGATCGAGCGTCTCCCTGATGGCGTCGGTCACCTCCACGAGGGCCGTCTCCGTGCTGTAGTTCGCACGGAAACCAGATTGAGAATCATGCAGAATGTTATTCTTCTCAATAAAGGTGGTAAGTGTGAGTTGAACATGCTTCTCAACTACCTTCGCCAGAGCAGGGAGGAGGGAGATCGGTCTATAGTTAGCCAACTGCAGCGGGTCTAACTGAGGCTTTTTGATAAGCGGCAGAATGAGTGCATGTTTCCACTCCCGCGGCACCACTCCGGAACTCAAAGATAAATTGAGCAGGGGGTTCAGCAAGTTGTTAAGTGCCGGAGCCACCCTGCCCAAACATCTTGCTGGACATGCGTCCAGAGGCGAGCCAGATTGAAGCCGGGTCAGTAGCTCCAGGGAGGTTGCGCAAGTCATTTGCGGAAAGACCGATAGTATGGGTTCACTTTCGGCTTCTGAGGATGGTACCTGACCATTCTGGGCGAAAGCATCAGCTGCCCCAGATAAGTCCACAGGGGGAAAGGAGTCCTGAATGGTTTGGATCTTTGTGACAAAGAAGTCTGCAAGCTGTCTTATCCACCCTTCGGTGTGAGAGTGTGGGAGAGCTCCTACAGCAGGGTCTGCAAACTCCTTGACAATTCTAAAGAGTTCCCTACTCGTATTGTCCTCTCGATCAATCCTACGCTCAAGGTATTCCTTTTTGGCTTCAGCAATGTTTTTGTGGTAGCCTTTAATGGCCACACGATATTTGGATTTCTCCTACTAGTATAGTCCTTTTTCTGTATCAGGCTTGCTTCCCCGTGTCAGATGACCACTCCGAGATTGAGATTACGGGTGTATTTAATGGATCAGTTTTCAAACGCTGCGCCCTCGCAATTGGAGGAATCTAATGTCGAACCTCCATATATGGAATATGTTCTATTGTATTTCCTTTACTGACTGTACTGGTTTTAGTTTTGTGTCAGTCCAAGAGTTTAACAGGTGTCGGCTATAATACACTATGCAGACTTAATGCCATCATTATTTGAACTTGACCCTTACATACAAAACATGCTGATTTATTATTACCTTGCCAGTGTATCGGGATTTTGTTGATACATATGATACTTTCACCGCTTAGCTATACTTACCCTTAACGTTCTCTGTCTCTTTACTTCTTATTTTTGCACATGGCATTAAGAATATTTGTAATAACGACTCTTTCTACTAACATGCTCTTGGTAACTATTATACTGCCACCATTGCTGCTCGCCTTTCCAGTACTAAGAATGACTTTTTTGTTTGTTAAGACTCAGATTTATATATTATAGAGCGCTGAATTGAGTCTAAACAATAGACGCTATAACCATTCTTCCTAGTATATTTTACCAGCAACCAGTACAGGTTAAGATGGCCGCCACACAGCTTGGGCTTCACATTGTACTAGTATAGTTCTTTTTCTGTATCAGGCTTGCTCCCCCATGTCACATGACCACTCTGAGATTGAGATTACGGGTGTATTTGATGGATCAGTTTTCAAACGCTGTGCCCTCGCAATTGGAGGAATCGGAGCGGTCGGTGTACTTCACCGTTTTACTTCGGGTGAGTTGTTGGTGCCGTTCCTACGAGGAGGGAGGGGGAGGCAAAGATATTGTTACCACGCTCCTGGGTGATTTTATCTTGACCTCGCCGCCCCACACATAATTTGCCATTCAACCTAGGCTTCTTCGGGCTGCTTGTTTATTCTGCCCTCCCCATATATATTTTTCATTCAATTTTGGGTTTATTTCTTTTTGCTTTCCAGACCACAACGTATCATAGTTGTGTTTTCGGAAAGGCTTCCAGTCATAGCGGACACATAGCGACCGTGCAGCTTTTCTCCTGGGTAATTATATGGGGATTCTCTGACTCTGGTAAAAGGTGAGTCTCCAGGTTACGTGTCCAAGAATTTAATCACGCTACAGATGTTCGTGTTTATTTATTCCGGCATATCATGTGTGTACTTTAGTATCACCCTTGTTAATTTCTGGCCAGCAGACTTAGGGTACTAATACCACCCTTTGTTACTCTTTTCAGATATCCGTTTATCTGTTTTTTGTATAAAGACTCTGCAGCATGCATTGAGTTGTTGACATTTTTACTACTGTATTTGGTGAGTGTGCCTGTAGGATTTTCCTGAACAGGCCTGGTTAGTTTGCCTGTTCCCAACTTCTATTGTTGTTTTTTTCCCCCCGGAATATACATCCTAAGTTGACACTGGCTCAGCGCCAGGGTTAATAGTGTTTCTTTCTCTTCGTTTTTCAGCCCACATCCTACTTATTATAGAAATTACGCTGTGATCTCCCTGCAATCACAAGTTACTATTTTCAACTCATGGTGAGTGTACCACACCCCCCCTTTTTCTCGTATGAATTGACATAAGATGCCCTTATCATAGCCAGTAACTAGACCAACAATACACAATCTTTTGGCGCTTAACTTGCTTAATATACTTTTATTCAGGCCGGCTGACACAACCTTTTGGGACTGGTTTCATCTTTCGTAAACGTGTGACGGTCTGCTTGACCTACAGCAGGCTCTTGTGGGGACCAGACTTGTGCCCTTTACTTCCAACATTTAGATTAGGTGAGTATAGTATGGTGGGATCCACCCCTAGAAGCACGTTGACATTTGCATATTGGATATTGTTCTATTGAGTGCTCGGATGGGGCCTGGGTTTTTATGCTATTCTTTCATTTTTTACTTTGTATGCTGGCCAACATTGAGTAACTATATTTGGATCACCTAACAATTTATTGATTGATCCTTTGATTGTATCTATAATGACAACTCTTCTTTCTGTTTCTTGGCCAGCAAACCATGATGATGGTATTGTTTGAACCTTTCCAGCCTCTGCTCCTATTATTTTTGACTCAAGACGTTGAATTAAGCTTTCCCGCTTTGACTGGCTTGTTATACCTAACAACTTTAGATCAACAGATTAAAATTAATCTAGCTACTTTACCCACTATTCAGATTCCTTGTTGGGACCCCGTGAGGAATTTTACAATCTGGTCTGGATGATCTGCCCAATTGGCGTCTGCTCTCCATTCAAGTTGATATTGGGACTTTTACCACCAGTACTTATTGTGGGTGTACAATTCATTTTCTATACCCCTCTTTCACTATCTCTACTTTCTCTCCTATTTATTCTTGTTTTTATCAATCTATAGAAATCTAAAATTGAAATTTTGTTCAGAGAGTTTCTCTGTCCACTTCGCAGTTCTGCTCTTACATATACTATAATAACGTCTCTGGGTGATGGTTGATAATGGTCTTTTCCTCATATCTTCTTGTTTTTTTCGTTTTTCCTCTAAATTTGGTTACCTTGGCGAGATCAATTTTCAGGAACATTATGCCTTCTACTACACTGTTCATAAAATATATACAAAGACATATTTGTATATGCACCCACACTAGATATTCTTAGTAAATCAAATCTTTGTAGTTGTTAATTAAGTCTGTGTTTTTATAAATGTATGTTATTTTTACATGTTTTATTTATACCAGTACTATTTGATATTTCCAGCCTTGAGAAAGTCTTAGTACAAGACGAAACACGTTTTGGCAAACTACGTGTTGGGAGATTTTATACAATCTTTTTTTGAATACCAATACAGAACTGATGAAATTACAAGAAGATTGACAGTGAATTTACTTTTGAATCGTCTGTATTTTCGCATCTGAAGATTATGTTTGTTACACGTTGTCCTATTGTACAAGAGAATGTTTATTGATCCTGGATCAAACTAGCACCTAACTAGAATTCAAAAGAGAAATTCATAAGGTGTGCTTTGGGTAGCCTCAAATTTGTTCTTTGCGATTTGGTTTCCACTCCTGTGGGTACCGATAGCACCTTTGGGTAGTAGGTGCTTGGGGCAGATGTAGCACCCGATTTTTATATATATGTTGTGTCTTATACCAACTGTGTCACGCTTTACATGGTGTACCTAATACAATTCTAATTAGTGAATTGTGCAGACGTTTCCTTAGGGAACACTACTAACTAAATCTTGCAGAAGTTTGGGAGTTAGTGTGTGTGGGTGGGAATAGACATTGCCACAGGAATTTACTATGGGGCCGATTAGGATGGCGGACGTACTTTGCCCGTCCGCCATCACTGTGGAAAACAGGACCAACCGCCACATGGGCGGCGGTCCCGCCATGCCAATTATGATGCGCCCGCCGCACTGAGGGGTGCATCATGCCTTTTTAACATTACAGCAGACGGTGGTGAAAGCACCGCCCACCGCAATGTCAAAAATGCAGGCATGCATTTGCATACACAAAGCGGCAGGCACCGCGCGGTGCCTGCCTCTTTGTGTATGCAAATGCAGGGGCATGCCACAGGTACCCCCCATGTCCACCCCTCTCTCGCCTTCACCATGGAGGCCCGCAGTGGGCCCCCAAAGTAAAGACCGCATGCCTTTACATGGCGTCATTGCTGCCATGGAAAGGCATCTGCATGAGGCCATCCTAATATGGCTGGCGGTGTCTGGAAGACACCGCCAGTCATATGAACCCTTTTCCGCCCCGGCCGCAAGGCAATGTGACCGGGGCGGAAAAGCGGCGGACGGTGTTTCCGTCCGCCGCGGTCCGTCCGCCATTGTAATATGGAGGGGGGAAATAGGTGGCGGACGGGCACGGATGGCGGACGGATCGCCACTGCAATGCATGGCGGGGGAAATCCGTCCGCCATCCTAATTGGCCCCTAGGTTTGAAACAGTAAGCACATGCGGTGTACCAGCTCACATTCCATAGGAGTGCATGTTATTGAGAAGCAGAAAACTGCTGTTAGAAAGCTGTGTGAATGTTAGTCTGATTGTGGGAGTTGGCGTTCTTTTAAGAAAGGACGCAAGGTTGGGGGCTGTAAGCTTAGAAGCGCCGTGTAGTTGGACATTCTTGGATAGTAATGAATGACTGCCACTGTGGTCCCACTATTCACCTGTGAGAAAAACTCCTGTATGCTCTTTAATACAGTGATATGTAAATGGGAGAAACCCCTACTCTAGAATAAATGCGCTACCTTATATAATCACATACAACATGACAAACAACAACAGGCCTCCTGAGGCCTCAAAACACCAACTTGTTTTCCAAACTAGCGGGACACTTTGCCAAACGGAGCATTTTCACACTGCCAGCGCGTCATTTGTCAGAGAGCAACAGCGGCTCATTTGATTACAACTCGGCGCACCCGCTTCGCGGGTGCCCCTTCGCCCTTCACCCGTCCCTGTGCTGAGGCGGGCATCTTACCTGACATCCCTGAGGAGCACCGAGGCGGCAAGGAGGTAAGCGGTACCGGGCGTGTGGCTGCAGCGGGGCTGCGAGCGTGCAGGGACTTCAATTCCCAGAAGTCCCTGCCAGACCGACGGAGAGCTTCCGGTCCGCTCTCCCTGCTGGCCCGCCCCCCGCCCTCCTGAGGCCTCAAAACATCACCCTACTCCCGCAGCGCGGGACGCAGCCCGGGCTAAGACCGGGCAAAGAGCGGGCCGTTTAAGGCCGTTCAAGGACGGCAGAGGACGGCCCAGGCCCTGAATCCCTGTCTCATTGCCCTGAAACCACCATCCAGGTAGGCCGGCTGCCATCTAACTTTTGTGAGGTCACTACCATTCAATACCTGGTATAGCATTTCCATCTTCAACGCCAATCATGCGGCACAAAACAAGAAGCCATACCAAAAAAGCTACGGAGGTAGCGCAAGTGACTGGCCCCATTGATCTTTTCATTTCACGGGTAAATGAGACAATTGATAAGAGCATTGTACTCCTAGAGAAAAGAGTCTCCCTTGACCTAATGAATGCTAAGCGTTCTTCCCTGGGCTCCCTTGCAAATGTAAATTCACCCCTTCAGCAAGCTTCGAACAATTGCTCCTTGCCCTTGACCGCCATAGGCACTATTACAGTTCCGAGTGCTGTCGACTTGTCAGTTTCCTGCTCGGAGTCGGACCCGTCCTTTGTGGATTTGGAGGCGACCCCAGACCTAGAAGCCTGTCAGTCTCCTAGAGAGGTGGAGCCGGGCATGGATGGTTTAGCTGCCAAGTCGACCCCTCATGTGCCTAGTGTTTCCAGGGGAAAGTTTGATTTCATTTCCACAAAAGTAGTAACTAAGTCAACAACTAAGGAGTCTAGACCTAAGGAAAAGAATAAAGCCAAAGTTAGCAATCACAATTTGATAACACCTATCCCACACACAGCGCCTGGCATCCCATGCTGGGTTGATAACATGGTCACGGATCTTAAGCATGATCTCGAAGCTACAATTGCGGCCCAAATTAAACCCTTGATTTCTAAACTTGATAGGCTAACATCGCTCATTAACACTAAATGGCCCAATAAAATTAATGAGCTTGGGCATGTTCAGCAACATGGGTATAGAGAACCGCCACTCAATTCCCAACCGTCAGTTAAGGTCACTAAGTCCACAACTGATACAGCGCAAATCCATTTACCTTCCAAGGAACTAGCTGCATCACACTCTCCACACCCAGGGAACAACCCTGCTCAACCGCCACCTGTTCCCAATGCAAAAGCGGTGAGCAAATCTTCATCTGTCCAGCAATTGGCCGTTGGTACCAAATCTAACACCACCCAAAATACGGATCCCAAAGGGAAATCTATGAATACTCTAGCCTCTGACTCTACTAATAACTCTGAAGCCCCCAAGCCAAGGCAGCCTCGCTTTAAGTCTATTAGCCTGCCACCAGAAGTTTCTCCCTTTGTGGTAGTGTTAACTGCTGTTCCCCCACTGAAGGAGGGAGCTAAAGAGTCCTATGTAGAGCTAAGAAATAAATGTGCCCAGTGGCTACAAATACACAAACCACTGCCTAGTAGTATGAGCGGAGAGATTCTTACTGTACGGAGAGGTGATTGGGTGGGTAGGAGTAAGAAAACAATACCAGGGGATGTAATTACTGTTAATCTTAGGGATGTGGGGGCTGTGACCTATATTTGTAATGCACCTAACAGCGGTCCTGCTACCCAGATCAAACCACTCCCCCTGTCTTACTTCCTTCCTAATTTGACAAGACCCAACTTCCACCGGCCAATTAATCCAATTAATCAAGGGCTTGCACGTCCCCCTCAATATGCCCCTAACCATTGGCGACAGCCGTCTAACTTCCCACCCCTTGTTTCGCACCATGTTGGTCCCCAGTGGCAACAACCTCTCCCCTCCTTACCACCTTTTTTCCATTCTACTCAGCAGTGGCAGCAATTTCCTCAGCAACCATTCACTGCCAACCACCATTGGCAACAGCCATGGCAGGATCCGTCTCTATCTCCGTCCTTTAACCCCTCCTATACACAGTTTGCCCATCCCAATAGGTACTGTGTATTGGATGAGGTCGATTGACTTTCTCCTAAGGGAGGTTCAGATGTTAACCTCCCTCATGTAGATGTGGGAAAAAAGGATGCATCGCTGGGGACATTTCTCCCTACAAACTTAGAGGTGTTACCACCTATACTAACTAGGGACAGTGCAGATTCATCCAACCTTCACTGTACTATGGTTCCTGACGGAAACCCAGCACATGGCGAGCTAAAAATACTTAGCTGGAACCTTGCTGGGATCTCAAGGAAATTAGGCCTCCCGGAGTGGAATGCCCTGGTTGATGCCCACAACATCTGTATATTTCAAGAGACATGGGCCACTGAGCCACTGCATCGGGTGGGGTTTGTCACTCTTTTTGTACCAGCAGTAAAATCTAAGGCGGGGAAGGGACGGCCATCGGGGGGGCTTATTATTTGGATAAGTATCCTGCTTAATTGCAGAATAATCTCTAAGAGGGTAGGAACTCCGGACATTCTTGGTGTCTCCCTATTGGGCCTACGGGGAAGCATAACCGTTGACCTTTACAATGTTTATATCAGGGGAACAAAAAATGGGTGTATTTCACCCACAATGAAGGAGCTTGAGGCTCGGTTGGGAGAACGGAGTGGTCTTGGATACATCCTAATAGCAGGGGATTTTAATTGTACATATGAACCACTCCCTCTAGAAGGAATTCCAGATTTAGGAGAAGAGGATAGTAGATGGGGTATCCCTACCCTCTCTATTCCACCTATTAAGCGCTGGACTCGCAGTGCAATCCATCTCAATGCATTCACATTGGAGTTTGGATTAAGAGCTGCTAATGGTCGCACGCGATCTGATCTCCTGGGTGCGCCCACATTCAACAGAGTCGGCCAATGCACACGGATTGACTATATTCTGCTGGATAGGGGCCTCTGGAGTTATGTTAATGATATGGTTATCACCAATACCACAGAGAGCGACCATAACCCTCTCTCCTTATCCTTAAAAAATCCTTGGCACACTGAAGTACTGCCAGTCTCTCTTGGCCGCCCACAGGGGATTACTGTCGCTACTTGTGGCAAGCGTCTAAAGTGGAGCAAGTTTATGTGTAACATCGACAAACTATCCACAATAGACGAAGTGGTTAAGGGTATGCAAGCTGAAATTGGCTCTATTGATTTAACTATAGCAGCAGACAAGGTCACCGCTGTTTTCGAAGCTGCCGTAAAAACTATTGGAGACCTTTTTTGGGTACAACTGCCATTAGGGAAACAGAAACCCAAACCTAAAGGCAAACATGATTGGTATTCGGCAACATGCAGGAAGGCCAAATCACGCCTAATAGAGGCAGTTAAAGGGAAGTCTCTCCAACTAATTCAAATTGCCAGAAGAGACCATAAAAAAGCTTTACTGGTAGCTAAAAGGGAGTGGGAGGATAACTACTGGCTAACCCTTAAGGAAGCCAGTATGAAAAAAGATTCTAAATCCTTCTGGGACACCATAAGGGTGCGAAACAGACCGGATAGTGACCTCGTAACCTGTAACATCCCGGGCCAGGTATGGGAGGCTCATTTCTCCAAACTGTATTCTTGCCACAACGACATGAATGGCAGAGGGTCAGTCCATTCCTCTCTCCTCACTGACTATATTTTTTCCCCTAGCGATCCTGACTTCACACTGAAGGAGGTAGAATATGCTATTAAATCCATCATCCCACAAAAAGCTCCAGGGCCAGATGGCATCCCCGGGGACCTTCTGAAATCCGATGGTGTTAATTGGGGTAAATTAATCCACTCCCTCCTTCTTGCCATCTGTAGGGGTGCCCCCATTCCCGTGTCTTGGAAGGGGGCAGAGGTGGTTCCCATCCACAAGAAAGGCCCTAGGGATGATCCGTCCAATTATAGGCCGATTAGCTTACTGGATGTAAGCCAAAAAGTTGTCGGTAAAGTCATTCTACTCAGGATACTTAACTGGGTGGATGAATACAAAATACTTACCGATCTTCAGGCCGGTTTTAGAGTAGGCACTGGAACGATAGAGCAGGCCTTTAGGCTCATGATGATCTACTGGAAGGTGGTAGTGATAGGCAAGGGCAGTCTTTATCTCGCATTTATCGATTTAAAGACTGCCTTTGACCTTGTCCCCAGGGATTCACTATGGAAGGTTCTGGCTAACATGGGGCTCCCGCAGTACCTACTAACCCTACTAGTCAGGCTCCATCAAGACAGCTTTGCCCAAATTAGGTGGGGTTCTGGAGGGGAGAAAACGGGCTGTGTCCCGGTCGAGAGAGGGGTCCGCCAGGGATGTGTTCTGGCTCCCACCCTTTTCTCTTTGTACATTAATGGGGTGGTGGAGCACCTACTCAAATCTCCATCTGATGAACCATCCCTGGGGGGGGTACGCATACCGACCCTCCTCTTTGCGGACGACACGCTCCTTATCTCCAAAACCCCAATGGGACTACAGAAACTCTTGGATAATTTCCAATCCTTTTGTACTGACCGAGGCTTGGTTATAAACACCAATAAAACAAAATACCTCGTTCTTAATCCCCCTAAGCAGAAAGTGCGCCCCCCTATTTTAAACACAGAACCCCTGGAAAGGGTAAAAGAATTCGATTATTTAGGGATACGCATCTCAGACAAAATGGATTGGATTCCCCATCTAGATAAGATGCTGCTGAATCACAAAAGGATCACAGGTGCCCTATTAAGGGAGCAGCGTTCCAGTTCGCTCAAACCAATAGGAACAGTCCTAGAGATCTATGCTGCCAAGGGTGTCAGCTCTGCGCTTTATGGAGCTGAACTTTGGGGCTTCGCATCTTCTCAAGCTCTACAAAAATCTGAGAACAAATTCTGTAGGCAAATAATGTCCCTCCCCCAAAGTACCCCACTTCTGCCCTTATTTATGGATCTTGGCTGTACCCAGCTTGGCGAAATTGCGAAATTTCACCCTCTTCTATTATGGGCCCGTATTTGGCGGGTAGAGGAACTCAGTCCCTATGCCAGATGTTTGGAAGAAATAATGGAGTCACCACACTGGGCCAGAGTCAAATGGCTAACCGATATGAAAACTTTATTGTCGAACTTGGGCCTATTGGATTCCTGGTCTAGCAGAACCTCCCCTCCAAAACAAGTACTTAAAAACCTTTATCGGGATTGGACTCGCTCCCAAAGGCACTCTAGCTCATCTATTGGCAGGCTCACAGAGGACTTTTTGATGTTTAAAGATTGTCCCAGGCGAGAACCCTATCTAGACATAATCGGGAAACCGTTTGCCCGGTCTTTGTATTTTAAATTTAGAACGGGTACTCTCCCACTGAACACTTTTACCAAAACATGGAAAACCTGCACAGACAATACTGATTTGTGTCCATCATGTTTAGCCCACCCAGAGACATTAGCCCACTTCTTATTTGTCTGCAAGGAATATGTTAATCCAAGAAGGGTGTGGCTGAAGAACTTGTGTCGGCAACTGGGAACTAGGAGCCATGATGAGGCAATCAGGATACTTGTTTCGGACAGTTATGTACCCTATGCCTGTGCCCTAGCAAAATTTTTATTTTGGGCTTGGGTTATCCGAGCCAGAAAGCTTAAATATTCTGTTTAATTTTTTCTTAAACTATATCTATTCTAGCAAATGTTATTAACTGGATATGTGCTACTAATTTTTATTACTAAATTATCAATTCTTTTTAAACTGCTTTTATGATAATGATATTTTATCGAAATAAAGCTTTTTGACTTTGACTGACTTTGACAAACAACATGTGCACCTAGCAGACACAACGACACTACATACTGTGGGAAACCTGGCTAGCCATGTACACAAACAAAACATGGCATGACACCTCTGCCTCCCGGTGCAGAATGCGGGGAGAGATGGGAGCAAAGTATGTGTGAAGGTGGTAAGTAATTATCGATGTTAAAAGGATATAATGCAAAGCGTTGAGGGGATGTGCCGCAACAGAGTTGAGTATGCAGAGCACAGACATGTACATATCAACATATAATGATGGTCTATTGAGAGAAGTGGACAGTGGACGGAACCATGATAGTACAGTCAGTAGAGAAGATTATGGAATGGTAGCGCGTACGGGCCTCCCCCCCTAAATGTTTAGGGTAGTGGGCTGGCTCGACATACTCAAGGCTAGCGTAGGGGTTTGAAGAAGAGGCATGTTTCTCTGGGTGTGGTTCTCTTTCGGATTGGCGAATGTTTCTGCCAGGTCTGCTCAGCTCAAACCGCCACGAGGCGGACGCCGTGAGCAAAGGTGGCTGCGTAAATGAAGCTTTCAGTTTGCTGGTATCTACAAAGCGTACTGGCCGCTGCAACGCATATATGCCCCGCTGTATGTGAAACAGGGCCCAACACGTGCCGGTGGAAGTTCCTGGGCCGAGGTCTCTGAGCTTGGAAGGCTCCTGAGATTAACGCTGGGCACCACGACACAGGCACACAGCGCCCAGCCTGAGGCCAGCACCATGGAGTGCTCTGTATACTACTAACACAGTAGTCTGACAGGTACCAACAGTGGAAAGGTGTTTTTGATACCATAGTGGGTGATTCTAGAACTGTATCTGAGAGTGGAGATGAAGGTACTCCCTTTGACTAGGTGTAAGAAAGTCTAGGTCTCAACAGTGGAACGGTGTGTTGATCCCACAATGGACAATGTAACAACTGTATCTGAGAGTGGAGATGGAGGTAGTCCCTTCGACCAGCTGCGACCAACTCTAGGTCCCAATAGTAGAACGGTGTCTTGATCCCACAATGGACGATGTTAGAACTGTATCTGAGAGTGGAGATGGAGGCACTCCCTTCAACCAGCTGCAACCAACTCGAGGTCCCAACAGTGGAACGGTGTCTTGATCCCACAATGGAAGATGTTAGAACTGTATCTGAGAGTGGAGATGGAGGTACTCCCTTCAACCAGCTGCAACCAACTCTAGAACCCAACAGTGGAACTGTGTCTTGATCCCACAATGGATGATGTTAGAACTGTATCTGAGAGTGAAGATAGAGGTACCCTCTTCGACCAGCTGCAAACAACTTTAGGTACCAACAGTAAAACGGTGTCTTGATCCCACAATGGACGATGTCCAATATTACCTGCTGCTTGCTTTTGTCAGAAGTTTGTGTGTTGAAGTGCATCACACTCTGTGCTTCCATAGCTAACTGCGTCACCCCAAGGGGGTGGGGTATGCTCAGACGTGAGTCCCGTGCTTTCCACACCACTAGAGTCAAGCTATCCTGGCTAATGACGGCTGATAGCCAGAACCGGTCCTAGGATGCTTGATTCCGGTCCAGGGAAGACATGGCTTGGCAGTTCGGGCTGGACTGTTCCCATGAGGCACAGGGTCAAGGCTGATTTGCATATGGCCATGTCTGAACTGGGGTGGTGTGGAGTGCAAAAAAATGATGGATTTAGGCCCAGATCTCTGTACTGGGGTGAATGTATGACATTGTTCTGCATTCTGTCCATCAGCTGTTGTTTTTCCATAGCTAACTGCTGCACATGATTATTGGGCTTGGTTGACAGTAGTTGGTGGAGTATACTGTGGTACAGCAGGTGCGAACAGTGAAATGGGGTCTTGATTGTATGATTGAGGATGTCTTAAGTTAAAGTCTGTGATGACTTCTGTGTACACTCTCTGATCAGGTGCAACCAACTTTCAAATCGAATTGTATGTGGCTGTGAGGTGTTAATGACCACTGCATCTGGTCTAGATTGCAGTTCGCAGGGTTCACAATTTAGATTGAGTGGTGATTGTTTAATTACAGAATCCAGTAGTTAAGTAATTAGAACGTATATTGAAACATACACATTATTATTTTATTAGAACATTGGAATATTGGGAGCTCCATTGAAAACAATGGAGTAGCTTTGTTCTTATACTGGCTTGAATAAGCCTGGAGCTCCAACATAGCAAAGTTGTTTTGTTCACAGCTCTGGCTGTGAAGAAATGCTTCAAGGAGCCTGAAGGGATTCCAATCCCTGTGCGCTCTCTTAAGGCTTTGCTTTATTTGTTAGAACATTCAACCCTCTAGTGGCAGAATGTTCAAATAGCCTTATAGCCCTTTGTAGATAGGCTGTAGTGGCTATTAAAGTCCCTCTCCCTTGTTAAAGGCCATCGCCTTCAGCTTGGGCCTTTAATGCTGGAGAGGGCCTTTAATAGACGGTTTAGCCTGCTATGGTGGGCTATAAGGCTATAGTATACTTGCCTGAAGAAGTTTTTTAGATGAGTTATAAGTTTAGTAAAATTACCAAATTCATCTTGTAAGTTGAAAGGAATAGTGAATAGTGTAGACTGTGGGGACAGCAATTTACCTCATCTTTGTGGCACTGTGAACTGGACGCTTCACGGGGGCATGTTTCATCTTGAGCAGCAGCAGCAGTAGAACTGGGGAGACCAGACCGCTGGTGGTAATGCGGCCGGTCTCAGACTATATTACACAGTATTCCCGGCGCTCCTAGGGCCGCAGCTGGAGGTGATCAATTTGCGGCGCCAGGAGGAGCTTAAAGGGTTGCCGAGCCTCCCGCGGCGCGGGACAGCAATTTACCTCATCTTTGTGGCACTGTGAACCGGACGCTTCACGGGGAAGGTTTCATCTTGAGCAGCAGCAGCAGTAGAACTGGGGAGACCGGACCGCTGGTGGTGATGCGGCCGGTCTCAGACTACATTACCCAGTATTCCCGGCGCTCCTAGGGCCGCAGCTGGAGGTGATCAATTTGCGGCGCCAGGAGGAGCTTAAAGGGTCGCCGAGCCTCCCGCGGTGCGGGACGCGGCCGTGGGCGAAGCCTGGGCAAAGGGCGGGCCCTCGGTGGCCCTCGGTGGCACAAGGGGCCGGGTTGGGCTACCCCTCTTGGTTTTGTGAGCTGCTCAGCAGCCGTGAACATTCTGGTCACTCCATCTTAGTGAAGCAAGTTTCTTTATTTTTTAATCTTTGTGTTATCCAATCTAGTGCCAGTCCTAGTGATACTTTCTCGTTGTGTAAAATTTAATATTGTAACGGGATATTCTCCCCTGACCTTGGCGTCATTGTTCATCCTGTGTATTAGGCTGCACTGGCAGTTCTTACCATTGGAGTTATAGACCATATTAGTATATGACAGTGCCTGCACCTGGTAACAGCAAACAGGGGGGGTCCAAACCAGTATTACCTAGTCTCACGGCGATCGATCGCATGCTTAAGAAAACGATTGGGGTGGTGGATAATGCCATTGAGCATACGGAGTGACGCCTTTCACTTCCCCCCCTCATCCACGATCAACATTTCTGGGACTACCATAAATTCACAGGATTCATTCCTGGCCCCATCATTTGTATCTCTCCCTGGTACACACCTTACTGTAAACACTCGTCATAGCCCCCTCAACAGTGAAAAGGTCTCTACATTATTGCAGACTATCTTTGTCCCCAGCTATCAATAGTAAACGTTCTTCACTGGGGAGGATTACAGAATTTGTTACCCCCCCGGTGCAGAATGGGAAGTATAGCTATGAGGGTGATATTAGTATGTCAAACAAAAAAGGTTTCTGTTTCCAGATACCCAAGAGCCTAGCTCAAAGAAGTAGTACAGTCAGCACACACTGGGGTTGACCGTGAGACATATGTTAATGTGTGTAAAAAGGGAGAAATGCTCCTTTTTTTTTAGGTGTCCCCTCACTCACCGGGGTTGCCCCACGGTGACATGCTTCATCATTGGGGCCATCCCAGTCCTCTACGGGCTGGGGCGTGCTACGACTTGCGGAGTTACGTAGGAGCACTTTTAAGGACTATGTGTGGTGCATGTGTTATTGTGGGGAGTGGACTATGTGTTGTAAGATAAAAATACCTGCCCAGTAGGTTTTCAATAAACTTTATTCTGGCCTCTAGGTGGTAATATTAAAAACGGGGTGGGGGGATAGGCTACCCTAAACTCAATGTGTTCAGATGTTCCTATCAACTCCTAGTCGACATGTTTCGTGCATACCCCAAGCACTTCTTCGGGACTACACAGGGACCAGCCCTGTGTTCGCCACTCCTTAACTCTCCAATTAGAATTTATCAGAATTACTTTTTAAATGCAGCAAACTATATTAAGTTCATGCAAACAATACCTACGTATTTTGTTTCCAGAAAAACACGTGGTTCCTGTAAAATAAAAAACATCTTAAAAAATCATGGGGTGAGTACCCCCCAAAAATCGTCACACATAGTTGGCAGGCAGAAAATATGGTGATTTTCTGTGATCTAGAGAACGGACATATTGACCGTGGTTGATTTCATGCACAAAACCGTGACTTATTTCGTGCATAATAACGTGATTTTAAAACACACCACTCTCAGTGACACACCCAAGCATTCATCAGTCACACTCACTCATACATACTTTTCAAGAGACCTAACTGGGCCCCATGGAGTCGGAGGGGTATCGATATCCTAGCAACTCTGATGGAAGAAGAAAAACGAGGTTTTGTAAATAGCCACAGGTCCGCGTCGGATGGCGATAATAGCCACATCCTTTCTTGGGCCCCAATCGCCCCGTCCACACTTACTTGTGCACCGGATACCGCCCGCATTCAGGCACCTACTTGTGTCCCTCCGGTCCGGATGTTATCGGACTGGGGGATGCGGTGTTGTATATGAAGGAGTGCCGTTCCCTGTTCACGCTCCACGTGTGGCCGCCCTTACGTGAACTAGAGCGTAACGCGCCTACCGCCTCTGGACTTTGCGGCGGCCATCTTGAGGGTACCGATTACGTATTCGTATAACGAAAACGTATTTTACGGTGCTCTACGCTCATGGAAGTGCCTAAAAAATAATTTAGGATGATATCCGAAATATGTTACATATTATCAGGCAATAATTTGGCATGGTCATTTTTTAAGTGCATACATCACATCTTAGGTGTGCAAAGCGCTGGTGAAAGGGGTGTCCAATCAATATCATTCTTTATATTAGTATATAGTGTTTTAGTACTATTGGTTATTCCTCGCTTTTCGCTAGATGATATAATTATGCTAAGATTCGCAGAGTGGATTAAGTTACCCTTATCCCCATTTACAGACGGTTTTTTGAACAGGAGTGGTTAGGTTGCTCCATTAGTCTGTTATCTTATTTCTTAAATTGACTAATGGTAAATCATTCAAATTAACGGGATTTGGCGAGAAGAGTCGAAATAACATCATCAGTGTTCTGAGATAGGTCAATTCGGTGATCATATCGACACACATGATGCTCAATGAGTTTTATTCTATATGAGTAGAGACTCATATCAACAGAATTGTTCATGTGAACTGACCCCAGGGGATATCGTCATTGAGTCCCACAATGTGTGAACGGAGTCTGAACACCCAACGTTGTTCCTTTTCAAGTAGTTTCTTTTCCATGTCAGCATGGGGCTGTTGGGTTTCTAAAACTACCCACCGTAAATCGTTGGGTGTGTGTGCCATTTCCAAAAAGTGTGTGGTCATCTTTGTGTTCGAGTGTTTACACCTGAAATTGCTTCGATGTTCCACCATTCTCGTGTTGACCTTCCTGGTGGTCATTCCTATGTAATGCCGATTGCATATACATGTGATCATGTATACGACCCCTGACGTGTTACAGTTCGAGAAATTCTTCAGGTCCCATACAAGGCCTGTGTTACATGTCACCTGTTTTGTAGTTTCCGTAAGGTGGCATACACTACAGTTAGAACATGGGTGATGACCTACTGGTAGTGGATATAGTCTTCTGATCGGACCTTCCACATTCCTTGGACGTGTGTGTACCACCAGATCTTTTAGGTTTTTTCCTTTTCGATGACTGAACATAGGTTGGGTGATATTCAGACCTCCACTGTTCAATGTTTTCCAGTGTTTTTTTACAATTTTCGTTACCTGTTGTGAGGCTACCGTGTAGGTAGTGATGCAGATGGGTCTTCTTTCAGAAGTGTCTGTTGGCGGTTCCTTTTGTTTTGCTTCCAGCAGTGCCTCCCTGTTATTATTGGATGCTCTTTTCTTTGCTCTTTGAACTACCCTTTTGGGATACTGTCTTTGTTGTAGTTTTTCACACAGCTCTTTTGCTTGTACTTCATAATCACTTTTCTCAGAACAGTTCCTCCTGAGCCGTAGGAACTGTCCAAAAGGCAGATTTTCCCGGAGCTGGCGTGGATGAAAGCTCTCAAAGCTAAGCAAGCAGTTCCTTGATATAGGCTTAAAATGCGTTGTGGTAGTTAGTTTTCCTCTTTCAGCCTTAATGTTTAGATCCAGAAAGACCAACTGTTCACGACTCATAGTAGAGGTGAACCTTAGGAAAGGATCCTGTAGGTTCAGCCAGTCCAGAAACGCATTTGCCTCTTGCTCACTCCCATTCCAAATGAGGAAAACGTCATCAATATAACGTCTCCACAACTGGATGTTATCGGAGTAAGGGTTGTCTGCACTCAGGATTTTCTTTTTCTCTAGCCAGTGCACATACAATCCCGCCACACTCGGCGCGAATGTGCTTCCCATGCTAGTTCCATGGGTTTGTTTGTATATTGTTCGTTGGAAAAGAAAAAAATTCTCTGTTAGCGCCAGACGGCAACATTCCAAAACCACATGTCTCGGTGTTTTGTAGTCCCATTCGTTCTCAAACAGGATGTCCTCCAGAATTTGTAGTGTCTCTCTATGGGGGAGGCTTGTATATAGGCTCTCCACGTCGAGACCGATTAGAATTTGCATGGAGGGATCAAAAACTAGGTTTTTTATGAGGCACAGTACTGATTTCGTATCCTGTAAGTAGGTCTCTGTTCTCTGTACTATTGGTCTCAAGAATGCGTCTGCAAACTTGGAAAGTGGCTCTAGTATAGACCCGATCCCTGAAACGATTGGTCTCCCAGGTGGTTTTTCCAGTCTTTTGTGGATCTTCGGGATCGTGTAGAAATATGGAGTCCTGGGATGTTTATTTTCCAGAAAATCTGATTCCTTTCTGGTGAGCCAGTCATTTACCAGGCATTCTTCCACCATTCCGGCAATCTCAATTCTTAGGCGTTCTGTGGGGTCTGCCCTAAGAACCTCGTAATTTCTTTGGTCAGCTAGTAGTCTCAGACATTCATCCTCGTAGTCTGTGGAGTTCTGTATCACAATTGCCCCTCCTTTATCGGCTGGTTTAATTGTAATGCCGGTGTCGTTAGCTAGTTCGTGGATGGCCTCTTTCTCAACTCTGCTGGTGTTGTGAAATGTCTTAAAAGACCCTGTATCCAAATCCGTCACATCCTTTAGGATGGCCTTTTCCAATGCCAGTAGTTCCACTGGTAGACTGTTAGTAGGGGGGGTGAACGAGGACTTTTTCTTTAGTCCTGTGTCACTCATAGTCACTCATAGTTCCCACTCATAGTTCCCACTGGTTGAGGTTTATCTTTGAAATAAACCTGTAATTTTATACTGCGAGTGAATTCCTTCAATTCACAATACAGTTTAAATTTATCCAAATTTGTGGTGGGGACGAAACCTGTCGACTAGGAGTTGATAGGAACATCTGAACACATTGAGTTTAGGGTAGCCTATCCCCCCACCCCGTTTTTAATATTACCACCTAGAGGCCAGAATAAAGTTTATTGAAAACCTACTGGGCAGGTATTTTTATCTTACAACACATAGTCCACTCCCCACAATAACACATGCACCACACATAGTCCTTAAAAGTGCTCCTACGTAACTCCGCAAGTCGTAGCACGCCCCAGCCCGTAGAGGACTGGGATGGCCCCAATGATGAAGCATGTCACCGTGGGGCAACCCCGGTGAGTGAGGGGACACCTAAAAAAAAGGAGCATTTCTCCCTTTTTACACACATTAACATATGTCTCACGGTCAACCCCAGTGTGTGCTGACTGTACTACTTCTTTGAGCTAGGCTCTTGGGTATCTGGAAACAGAAACCTTTTTTGTTTGACTTACTGTTTGGAGGACGAACCTAGCTGACTATCCTCTAACTCCCCTTTCTATATGTTGACACGTTGCAGCGCGCAGCTGCGGGAGTCTGATAAGACACCCACATAGTGACACACACCCACTTTCTAGTCCACACACAAGTACATACAAACAGTAGATCAACATGGCCGAGATCACAGGGCTCTCCTTTACAGAGGATGAGGCGGACAGAATAATAGCCTCCATGCTTCCACATTCTAGTACTACCTATAAAGATACTAGTGAGGCCCAACAAAACTGGGACGAGGTAACTGAACTTAAACGTAACCTAGTGAAAACTATAATCCATGGTGTAATGATGAGTGAATACCATAGGGCGAATGCAGCACCACGTGGCCTGATAGTAAATAATGAACCTTTCATCTTCCAAGATGATCTTATTTTCAAAAAAGACTGGTCACTGATCAGCTGGCACTGTACAAGGGACTGGCTAGTCCTCATTGTAAAAACAGCTGCACGCAGAGCTGAGGCATTGAAGGTGCAGATCCAAGATTTGGAAGTCAAATTGAAATCTTACCAATCACCAGCTGAACTCAAGAAAAGACTGGATGAATTGAATAAATCTATGACCGAATTCGAGATATCACTCAAAGACACGAAATACACCAAATTCTACAAAGATAAGAAAACCTTCTCCCATGAAAAAGTGTACCCATACATAAAAGCAGAATATGTACTTTCTGGTAGGAACCCTGGCTATAGCAGTGATAGTGGCGGTACGGACACAGGATCAGACTCTTCTGACAGTAGTTATAATCGTAACCAACCACGAAATAGACGAGGCAGAGCGGGGAGGAGAATGAATAGAGGGAACTCCTGGCAACCGTACCAGGGTCCCCCACCACAGTTTTTCTACGGGCATCCCCCGTTTCAGCAACCATACCCACAGCAACCGTTCCCATTCTGGGACAACACCCAAATGCAAGGCATGCCACAACAGCCTTTTTTAGGGAGAGGAAAAAGACCAGGCCGAGGGAAAACCAGAGGACAGCAAGTACAATGGGCACAACCTCTGGAAACCACCAGAACCCACACGAGGAGCCAAGGACCGGTAACAACACCGTCAACCAGCAACATCTAAGCTTAGTGGTGAACCTCTCTGATAAAGTTTTAACACCAATTCAAAATAAAGTTTTGGAAAAAGGCCTAGGTTTCGTCCCCACCACAAATTTGGATAAATTTAAACTGTATTGTGAATTGAAGGAATTCACTCGCAGTATAAAATTACAGGTTTATTTCAAAGATAAACCTCAACCAGTGGGAACTATGAGTGACACAGGACTAAAGAAAAAGTCCTCGTTCACCCCCCCTACTAACAGTCTACCAGTGGAACTACTGGCATTTGAAAAGGCCATCCTAAAGGATGTGACGGATTTGGATACAGGGTCTTTTAAGACATTTCACAACACCAGCAGAGTTGAGAAAGAGGCCATCCACGAACTAGCTAACGACACCGGCATTACAATTAAACCAGCCGATAAAGGAGGGGCAATTGTGATACAGAACTCCACAGACTACGAGGATGAATGTCTGAGACTACTAGCTGACCAAAGAAATTACGAGGTTCTTAGGGCAGACCCCACAGAACGCCTAAGAATTGAGATTGCCGGAATGGTGGAAGAATGCCTGGTAAATGACTGGCTCACCAGAAAGGAATCAGATTTTCTGGAAAATAAACATCCCAGGACTCCATATTTCTACACGATCCCGAAGATCCACAAAAGACTGGAAAAACCACCTGGGAGACCAATCGTTTCAGGGATCGGGTCTATACTAGAGCCACTTTCCAAGTTTGCAGACGCATTCTTGAGACCAATAGTACAGAGAACAGAGACCTACTTACAGGATACGAAATCAGTACTGTGCCTCATAAAAAACCTAGTTTTTGATCCCTCCATGCAAATTCTAATCGGTCTCGACGTGGAGAGCCTATATACAAGCCTCCCCCATAGAGAGACACTACAAATTCTGGAGGACATCCTGTTTGAGAACGAATGGGACTACAAAACACCGAGACATGTGGTTTTGGAATGTTGCCGTCTGGCGCTAACAGAGAATTTTTTTCTTTTCCAACGAACAATATACAAACAAACCCATGGAACTAGCATGGGAAGCACATTCGCGCCGAGTGTGGCGGGATTGTATGTGCACTGGCTAGAGAAAAAGAAAATCCTGAGTGCAGACAACCCTTACTCCGATAACATCCAGTTGTGGAGACGTTATATTGATGACGTTTTCCTCATTTGGAATGGGAGTGAGCAAGAGGCAAATGCGTTTCTGGACTGGCTGAACCTACAGGATCCTTTCCTAAGGTTCACCTCTACTATGAGTCGTGAACAGTTGGTCTTTCTGGATCTAAACATTAAGGCTGAAAGAGGAAAACTAACTACCACAACGCATTTTAAGCCTATATCAAGGAACTGCTTGCTTAGCTTTGAGAGCTTTCATCCACGCCAGCTCCGGGAAAATCTGCCTTTTGGACAGTTCCTACGGCTCAGGAGGAACTGTTCAGAGAAGTGATTATGAAGTACAAGCAAAAGAGCTGTGTGAAAAACTACAACAAAGACAGTATCCCAAAAGGGTAGTTCAAAGAGCAAAGAAAAGAGCATCCAATAATAACAGGGAGGCACTGCTGGAAGCAAAACAAAAGGAACTGCCAACAGACACTTCTGAAAGAAGACCCATCTGCATCACTACCTACACGGTAGCCTCACAACAGGTAACGAAAATTGTAAAAAAACACTGGAAAACATTGAACAGTGGAGGTCTGAATATCACCCAACCTATGTTCAGTCATCGAAAAGAAAAAAACCTAAAAGATCTGGTGGTACACACACGTCCAAGGAATGTGGAAGGTCCGATCAGAAGACTATATCCACTACCAGTAGGTCATCACCCATGTTCTAACTGTAGTGTATGCCACCTTACGGAAACTACAAAACAGGTGACATGTAACACAGGCCTTGTATGGGACCTGAAGAATTTCTCGAACTGTAACACGTCAGGGGTCGTATACATGATCACATGTATATGCAATCGGCATTACATAGGAATGACCACCAGAAAGGTCAACACGAGAATGGTGGAACATCGAAGCAATTTCAGGTGTAAACACTCGAACACAAAGATGACCACACACTTTTTGGAAATGGCACACACACCCAACGATTTACGGTGGGTAGTTTTAGAAACCCAACAGCCCCATGCTGACATGGAAAAGAAACTACTTGAAAAGGAACAACGTTGGGTGTTCAGACTCCGTTCACACATTGTGGGACTCAATGACGATATCCCCTGGGGTCAGTTCACATGAACAATTCTGTTGATATGAGTGTCTACTCATATAGAATAAAACTCATTGAGCATCATGTGTGTCGATATGATCACCGAATTGACCTATCTCAGAACACTGATGATGTTATTTCGACTCTTCTCGCCAAATCCCGTTAATTTGAATGATTTACCATTAGTCAATTTAAGAAATAAGATAACAGACTAATGGAGCAACCTAACCACTCCTGTTCAAAAAACCGTCTGTAAATGGGGATAAGGGTAACTTAATCCACTCTGCGAATCTTAGCATAATTATATCATCTAGCGAAAAGCGAGGAATAACCAATAGTACTAAAACACTATATACTAATATAAAGAATGATATTGATTGGACACCCCTTTCACCAGCGCTTTGCACACCTAAGATGTGATGTATGCACTTAAAAAATGACCATGCCAAATTATTGCCTGATAATATGTAACATATTTCGGATATCATCCTAAATTATTTTTTAGGCACTTCCATGAGCGTAGAGCACCGTAAAATACGTTTTCGTTATACGAATACGTAATCGGTACCCTCAAGATGGCCGCCGCAAAGTCCAGAGGCGGTAGGCGCGTTACGCTCTAGTTCACGTAAGGGCGGCCACACGTGGAGCGTGAACAGGGAACGGCACTCCTTCATATACAACACCGCATCCCCCAGTCCGATAACATCCGGACCGGAGGGACACAAGTAGGTGCCTGAATGCGGGCGGTATCCGGTGCACAAGTAAGTGTGGATGGGGCGATTGGGGCCCAAGAAAGGATGTGGCTATTATCGCCATCCGACGCGGACCTGTGGCTATTTACAAAACCTCGTTTTTCTTCTTCCATCAGAGTTGCTAGGATATCGATACCCCTCCGACTCCATGGGGCCCAGTTAGGTCTCTTGAAAAGTATGTATGAGTGAGTGTGACTGATGAATGCTTGGGTGTGTCACTGAGAGTGGTGTGTTTTAAAATCACGTTATTATGCACGAAATAAGTCACGGTTTTGTGCATGAAATCAACCACGGTCAATATGTCCGTTCTCTAGATCACAGAAAATCACCATATTTTCTGCCTGCCAACTATGTGTGACGATTTTTGGGGGGTACTCACCCCATGATTTTTTAAGATGTTTTTTATTTTACAGGAACCACGTGTTTTTCTGGAAACAAAATACGTAGGTATTGTTTGCATGAACTTAATATAGTTTGCTGCATTTAAAAAGTAATTCTGATAAATTCTAATTGGAGAGTTAAGGAGTGGCGAACACAGGGCTGGTCCCTGTGTAGTCCCGAAGAAGTGCTTGGGGTATGCACGAAACATGTCGACTAGGAGTTGATAGGAACATCTGAACACATTGAGTTTAGGGTAGCCTATCCCCCCACCCCGTTTTTAATATTACCACCTAGAGGCCAGAATAAAGTTTATTGAAAACCTACTGGGCAGGTATTTTTATCTTACAACACATAGTCCACTCCCCACAATAACACATGCACCACACATAGTCCTTAAAAGTGCTCCTACGTAACTCCGCAAGTCGTAGCACGCCCCAGCCCGTAGAGGACTGGGATGGCCCCAATGATGAAGCATGTCACCGTGGGGCAACCCCGGTGAGTGAGGGGACACCTAAAAAAAAAAAAAAAAAAAAAAGGAGCATTTCTCCCTTTTTACACACATTAACATATGTCTCACGGTCAACCCCAGTGTGTGCTGACTGTACTACTTCTTTGAGCTAGGCTCTTGGGTATCTGGAAACAGAAACCTTTTTTGTTTGACTTACTGTTTGGAGGACAAACCTAGCTGACTATCCTCTAACTCCCCTTTCTATATGTTGGTGATATTAGTATCCCACTTCAGCTACGTGATCAGCCTATTGAGCAGACGAGGGTTCCTACTCATGAAGCTATACGTCCCTCACTCCCTCCTGGAGATCTATCTCATGAGGATCTATTGCTACCTCCACCCCTTGAGGGCTCACCTGCTCCATTAAATCAGGAAAAAAAGAGGAAACGCAGGGGAAATAAACAGTTTGGTAGAAGCGCAAAGACGGAAAAAATAGTACAGAGCCCGTTGAGGAAGGAAAAATCTCAAGTGGGCACTCACCTACCTGACAGGGAAAGTGGGTTAGCCCATAACTCCCCCCACTCACAGTTCCACTCATTATTTATAGAAGAACTTATGGGGAGGATGGAACATCTTGTTAGGTCTTTAACACTTCCCTTAGTACACTGGGTTAAAATTATCTCAGAAAAACTGGGGGAAATCGAAAACTCAATAGAGAGGAACACTGACCAGTTGAAGGAGCTAATTACAAGTAAGCATAAAGATCCCCCATCTAGGCCCTCTGCATCCTCTTCCGCTGCAGGGAAAAAGCAATGTAAGATAATAAACCCTGAACCTGAGGGGGTAAGCAAGCCCTCCAGCACTACAGCCAACAGGCCCGTAAATTTAGAGAGTAATCCAGGGGTTGGACAGGCAAAAAAAACAACACACGTCCAAAGGGGAACTACCCTGTCGGCAGACAATAGGCCTTCTCTACATTCTAATAAACAAAGGGCACTAAGGAGGAATGTAGATCTCCCTCCGCAGGCGGCCCCCTTTGTAGTCATCTTGACCGGGGTGCCTGAAATAGAGAAGGGAAAGATAGAAGATTATCAAACCCTGAAAAACAAGGTTATCCATTGGTTCGTCAATAACAGACCGCTTCCAGCCAACTTAAATGGGGAAATACTACATGTTAGAAGGGTAGGCTGGTTGGGTCACAGACCTAAGGATTTAACGGGCGATGTGATCATTGTTAATTTCAAGGATTCCAGGGTAGTCAAATACATTGAAGACTGGTATGATGATGGAAGTGGGGGAGGAGTTTCCACCAAGGCCCTAACTTTCTTCTATCCCCAGTCGCTAATGTTGAGAGCACCCCATCCACCCTCAGTGCCAATGCTACATCAGGGTGTCCACACCATGTTCCCATTAAGTCCTAAATATTCTACACACGATCCTCGGCCTACGCAATCTAATCAATTTAGATCAAATCAATTGGCGCGTGGGTATGTAGATAGGCCCTTACCTATAATTATCGGGGCCTGAGGCTAAGACATGATGAGTATCTTCCCCACTGGACAATCCCTACGTTCAACCGGTATGGTGTTTTTTCTGGTTTGGACGAACAGGACTGACTCCTTAATTCAAATAATGGGGTGATGTTATCTCCTCTCAAGGCTAGGCACGTAAGGTTAAATACTGCTTTGGGGTTCACATATTGTGAGAATGGTGGCGGTCCAATGTTGACTAATGGCTCCCCCTTGATGCTTCCTCTTGTAGGTACTCAAGTTCATAGCACTGTAGGCCTCTGTAATTCATCAGTGTTGGTCGGTACAGAAGGGTCTTGCAGTGATGTTGTAGTGTGTTTATCTAAGGACCTGTATCGATACTCCAATTTCTGACCCTTGTCTGGTTATAAATCACTAATATCCATACAACGGCACAGAAACCCGTTTCATAAATTAGTCATAGCGCATGCCGTCACATTAAGCAAGCACTATTCCTCCAGCCCCCTAGAAAGCACACCGAGTTCTCTAAACAAACCAAGCCTCCAGCAAACCTGGGAAATCCCCGCTGCTATTGTTTTGATTTCGTTCGAGAACTCCTGTAAAGAATGTAAGAACGACCAGTTCTTAATGACATCTTTTATTGACGTCTTATGTCCATCCTTACGTCAAACTCGGCACCTTTCAGGTATAAATATACCGACGCTGCCCTAAGCAAAGACACGGTGGTGATGAGCTTGGAGCAGTGACTACTTGCCGGAGAGCCCAGCTGATGCAGGAAGCCCACGGACGCTGCCCCTCCCTCTTGACGCGCTGAGAGAGACGCTGTCTTTTCTCTTGCCGAGAAATCCAGCCTCCAGCGTTTCCAGCCCACCTTCGCGGGTGACTGGGATACCGAGTCCTGAGACAGAGATACCAGCCCTCCTGCCTTCTAAATCCCAGGTACTGAACTGACTAACCCCTTACAGAGAATTCTTGAGTCAGATTCTTGGCAAAACAAACTTAACTTAAACTGCTACTTACTTACTCCCTCCCACGTATTAGGCTTAGGTCAGGTACACCGGGGTAGGCGTAGTTAGAAGCACCAGTTGAGTACGATTAGTCAATGTATATATGTATGTATATCTTTTATCCATTTTAAAGTATCATATGGCTAAGAAACCATATCAATGCTTTTACAGTATTATTTTATAATCCTGCTTTTACTGTATGCACTTTACTTAACCTTAAGTATTGCAACTGTAGCGATTCATTTCTCTTGTATGAGAAAAAGAGACTGATCAATAATAACACCTTTTATTGAACACGCCCATCTCTTCTTTCTCTACAATCTGGTGGAACTAAATATGCACGTACTGACTGAGTAAAATAGTTGTCTTTTGTTTTCACACGACTCTAGAGATATACTCTTGATTAGGGAGAGCAAAGTTGTCATGGTCTATGGTTGTCAGAAACTAAATCCCTTCTTGTCTATCCAGGGAGGTTAAACTCCTCCTCGCCTATTCGAGAAAGTTTCTAGTGAACTCTAAGCTAGCTGGCACACAAAACTTAAGTCTAATATCGTCAGTAGAAGACCTAGTTAACCTCTGTCCTACGTCTATACTATTGAAGATATTATTCCAATGCGCAGAGCCTATTGGGATAATAGGAACTACACTACATGGCGCCCAACGTTTGGTAAGGCGATAAAACTAACGCAAGACATTAGAGTAACTCAGTCGTGCTTTTTCACACAGACCCTTTCTCCCATAAATACTCCAAAGACGTCTGGAGTGGGTAAAAGGTTAAAAATCCGCCAAACTTAGTAGGAGGAGACTCCTATGTATGGTTTTTTGGTTTATTCAACGTTGAAGGATACAGTGTTCCAAAATATTGTGCACCTAATCTTTGTTTCCGTGAAAACCTGATCTGCAACAAAAAACCTTCTTGTCAGTAAAATGTCAGACAATGAAGAAGAAAGGGAGGCAGCTAGAATAGCAGCTCAACTCCTAGCGGATGACACAAGTCTCCTACAGCAAGACCCGGATGCAATACTCATCCCGGTCAGCATAAGAAAAACTATAACTTTAAAACTTATAGAAAATGGACTGACATCGAGAGGTGGTACAGTCATATTTGTAATTGAGGCACATGAATATCGGCAGACAGAGGTATTCTATTCATGGATAAACTTTCCAGCAGCAAACGCTGTAACAAAGGAGTTCCACTATTACAAAATAGAGGAACCACCGGATGAGTACACTCCTTTCGAGGAGGTGGAAATCCCATTAAAATACCAAGAGCACCTGCTCTGGTTTAAAGGCGCCCTAAAACATAATGATCACATCACCAGGCTCGGTCCACAAGGTAGACCAGGAGCAACGTGGCCGGTTCTAGCCAGCTACACACCACATCCAGACATTGAAAAAATGTCAATACCAGAACTTTTAGTACAGCTAAAACAACTGATTAAAATACATAGACAATTAGTCCAATATGTAATGCGGACTTCAACAGTCCAACCAGCTATTAAAATTCCACAGCTGACCCCTCATCAGGGGAACACAAATAAGATCACACCACAGAACATACAGTCCTGTCTAGGTAAAGTACCCATTAAAAGGGAACAAATTCCATTCTGGTTAACACAAAAAATCACTCAAATAGAGGCAGTATTTCCGGATACTACCCCTACTGAGAAACATAGAATTCTGACTATCTGTCTTCCAATGGGGATCGCACCACATGTGGAGGACTGTGACACTTGGGGTACAGTCTTTGCTTCCATTTACACAAAAACACATGGTGTTCCGTCCATGGCGGTAATACCAGAGGTGCTAAAACAGATTCAAAATGAATACGGTGCAGAACCTGCTTTAACTCTGGGTATGAAATTACTGAAAGACTTCAAGCAGGTCTCGGCAATATTACTAGCCAACATAAAGGGGGAAGCAGCAACTGTGGCGATCCGCCAAAGACTGAAAGAAACAGATATAGCAGAACAACCATTTGAACTTGCCAGAATCATAGAAAAATCCTATGAAGAACTAGGAAGAGATAGTTTGGGTGGAAAACCAGTGAAACCCCAACTAACTGAAAATCCTGAAAAGTTATTTATTAAAAATAATCTAAACACTCCAAAAAAGAGCTGGGATGGAAATAAACAATCCACTCCCAAAGAAAAAAGATTCCAGTCCAGAGGAATGTCTCCTCGGCGGAGAGAAAGATCTCCGAACCAAGGACACAAGTCTCCCCAGAGGGAGCCCTCTGAGAAAAAATACAACCTTAGAAATAGAGATAATTTGAAGAAACCTGATAGATATCAAGATATTGATACACGTCCATCTCGATCTTTTCGGACTTCCTCGCAGAAATCGGAAAGAAGAGGACGGTCAGAACACAGGGAAGAGCACGTCAAGTCCAAAGACAAGGAACCTGTGATAGAGATCGCAGGTCACCCGACCAATATTTTCATCACTTAGGTTTCGGGCCCATATATTTCATTTCACCATATACATTGATCAGATGACCATACAATCTACTACCAATAATTGTGAGTCCCTGTTTTCTACTATTTCCAGTGTACCCAACTTACCATCCACCGACACGGGTACCTATGACCACGATGGGTCAGGGAGCTAGCTGTAAAATGAAAGGCAGCAAAATACAAAACCCAACATAAAATTACTTTTGATATTTTTCATAAAATTACCACGGACAACTAGGAAGTTTTAAGTTTCTTTATCTAGAATTTAGGCTTGAAAAATCATTAGGTTTACAGATAAAAGGAAAACGATAACAAGGATACATAACCATTACAGGGAAAATGTAAGGGCAATCATCTAAGTTGTAACTAGGGCTATAGGGAACACGCTAAGACAGTTTTCATGAAGGTGAATGAAAAGCTGGAATCCTAACAGATACAGTAAGGGTGAAAATTGGAAACACGCTATAACTCTAATAAAGTACTTCAGTTAAATGTTAAGAGAAAATTTATAGCCCACATCAGGAAATTGTAAACTGTAATGTAGAAAATGATTTCTAAAAGGTAGGGTGACATAGGAGCACGCTATGAAATTAAATGCAAATAACTTTATGAGATGCAATGGTTGCGGAAAGCATGGAAAATTATCATATGCAAAGTATGTCTTTATTGAAGCAAAGACAGAAAAATAGAAAGGTGCAGTTTAGAGTTTTCGGCAAGATATTTACCTAGACTGGTGTGAAAACCAACCCTGGCCACGGGTCAGTTAAGGACAGGAAACACCCCAAGGAATAGCAGTCATCAATGGGACAGCAGGTGCAGTATGGACACCCCAGGACAGGACAGGAAACCCAGATTAGGATCAGGAAAGGACCACCAGGATACGACCAGCACCCGCAGTTCGGAAGCAATGCCTGCGCTCCACCCTCTCTGCAGCTATCAGTCAGAACCCCGATTGGGTTAGCGAACTCCCCAGCAAAGTGCTCCGCCAGCACTTAAGGTTCAGCGCTCTGTATATTCAGTCACCTATTGAGTGCGTTGGGTCAGTGACAGGTCAGCTATTCGGACAAGTCGGACAACTTCTCTAGCTAAACCTAGGCTAGATATACTCTTTTGGGTCAGTGTACCAACCCCCAAATGTTGCAAAGTGTCAGAATCCCCAATTTCGATTGGTCCTAAGGTAGGATTTGGTTAACACACCAATCAGAACAGACTATTGTAAGACTTATTTTGCATGTTAAGGTACCGCCTAGCAAGATTGGGGTTCCCATGAGAGAATATGCAGAATACAATAGAAATATTGTCATTGTATCAAATCAGGAACATGATTTCTCTATCCTCCTGGGTCAGGGGTGGCGTTCTCAGGAGCCTCTTGTCTGTGACTGCCAGCAGGCTGAGTTCCACCGCTCAAGGCTACGGCTGCCTGGGCTGCGCGGTCATGCGCAGAAAGGACCCTCAAGATGGCTCTCGACCCAGTTGGACCCCCCGTTTACCATGGTACATGAAAAGTAAGCGAAAACAAATTAACACATAGAAATAAATGAATAAACTACATAACATGATCGTGTACTTATGAATTATCACTATAAAAATATACTATGCAATTATTTATTAGTGCAACAGACAGAATCACAAAAGCAACGGTGCAAGCTTCACCTCGTTGTTAGAAAGCGCAGCCATTTTTATGGCCGTTACGCATGCGCACCCTTTCCCTCCAAATGTGACTGCGGCGTGTCACGTGATTATGCCTAACGCATGCGCAGAATCAGAATTCAAGCAGCATCCATTTTAAAAGACAAGGGTTATTCGTTTTAGTGAAACACATAGGCAAGCATCTCTATGATACCCACGCACATTCAAAATACATAAAATTAGTAAAACGAACAATTGAAGTTACGAGATTATAATAGATTTTTCGAGGTTCTTGACTCGAGCAAGCCGCGATGCGAAATCTTGCTCTATCAATCCCCTCTTTGATGATATTTACTATCATCACAAATAATGGAACCAGATGCCAACTTTCTTTCACACCTTGTACATTTCTATCTCTTCCAACAGGCGATTCAGTTTCTCTTTCTCATTTTTGGTAGGGTGAGAATTTTTCACCTTTTTATAAATCTGATTATTCATTTCTTCCAATTCAAGCTCATCCGCACTCCGTTTAACTCCTCTCGCATTCACTTGGTATTTCTTTGTGTGTTTGCGACATTTGCAACAGACAAATATGAGAAATAGGATAAGACCTATCACTCCAATTGGCATCAGTACCTTTAACAATAAGCTTTTACCTAAGCTAGCAAACCACTGACCTACATTGGAGAGACCATCAACCAGTCTCTTCCAGGCACTGTCAACCTCGAGTGGTTTGAGTTTTTTTTCTAAATTAGTAATGTTTTTCACATATCTTTTGAGCTGTACACTTTTGTCCGAAATGTAAGTGCAACAATGTTGCGCCTTCAACATCCGGCAGACTCCGCCCTCTTTTGCTAATAAGGTGTCAAGAGCAAGTCTGTTCTGCAAAACCATTGATCTGATCGCAACCATTTCAGTATTGACCAGCAGAAATCCATGAGCCGTGTCCGTAGACAACACATCCACTATTGTGGATAATTTGCAAATTCTGTGAGTGTTCAGAACCACTCCCACTCCAGGTATCAGTGCACTAAAAATACTACCCATTATTTCACCTACGCTTTCTCTTTTACTACGCACTAAGCCATTAGTGTTTTCGTTGCTTCCAGCAATTTCATTCACGTGGTATATTTTCGGGAAAACAAGGCCAAAATAGCAGCTTCCATACCAGTGATCCGGCAATTTGAAATAAGCCTTGTTTCCACATACATAATAAATTCCGGGAAACACAGGTTCTGACCCATTTTTGAAACCCCAACCTCCAATTACCTTGTAATTGTGTTCACATTGACTGGAACCAATTAAATATTATTATAATAACTAGTCTTCTCGCGATGAGGACAGAGTTTCCCTTTCTTTTCGAAATCCAGCAACAAAGCAGGCCCTGCCCCGCCATTTGAGGTGCTTTCCATGTCCTCAGCCCATTTTGGGGTTTTCTGTCTTTTGTCATTTGCCTTTCTTTGGAAACTCTCCCTTCTTTTCTCTGCCATGTTCAAAAATATTTATTCTTGTTCATGTAATGAACAGGTTAAGTTGTCTCTGTGTGCTTCATTCAAGTCTATGGTACCTATAGTCAGAAAGTATTCTCCCATATAACGTGTAACGTCACTTTTGGTATGTACAGGATTCAAGTTTCCACGTATAGGAAGTTCAGAAAAGATCACGTCTGAATTAGAATAGTAATACTGTAATGGTCCTCTTTTATAAAATAAGCTTGCTAAAATGCTACAGGAAATTCCATAGGTCAGTGGTAGGTGATGATACGTCACGCCTTCAGCTACAGAAGTAGGTAGCTTCATGCAGACATAGCAATCTTCTATTTCCATAGTTTCTACATAATGCACTAACAAGTTTGCGAAAACATTTAAGTGTGTCTGGTTTCTAACTTCGTGGTAATGTAGTCCTTCCTCATCTGATGCTTCTAAGTCTCGTTTTGTCTGTCTGAGTGCTTTTTCACGTCTTTCTACACTTCGTGTTGTCAGTTCTTCAGTGTCGGTTGTCTGAGTAGGGTCAACATTAGTATTTTTGCTAACCATAAAAGGAATGAAAACTGTTAGTCCTATCCAAACTAATATTACTATAACTATACTACATATACATACCTTGCAGCACGTTTTGCAACAACTGCGGCTAGGTCTACCACTCACGTTTGAATCAGACATTTTGGCTCAGAAGAAGTTTTCAACCCCTCTTTGTGTCCTTGCCCAGGTACCTTTAGGCTGAGCAATTTCACGGTGGTTCGTCCTCTTCCTCTGCAGAGTAATTAGTAATCGGTTCCCCGTCGCTTTCGTCAGTAATATCAAGATCCTCTAAATTTTCCAGAATCAGATATGTCCATTCAGGATCCTGGTATTTCTCATTCAGTCTTTTTATTCGATCACTCCTTCTTTTGGAGCTTTCTCCAGCTTGTTCTGCTATTCGTATGATTTTTCTTCTGTCAGCAAGTTTCTCTTCTACTGTTTTTATTCTCAATCTTAGTCTTTTAATGTATCTTGGTTCGATATTTTTCTTTTTCTTGAGTCTTTTGGTTGGCACTGTCAGTTGACTTTCTTCTAATGCTCTTTTGTTTTCATTCGTTTGTGGCGCTTCTTTTGTCTCTTCCCTTCCTGTCTGGCTAGTCCCAGGTCTTGTATCTATTTCTTCTGCCTGGTTACTAAACTGGCCTGGTTCAGGTGAATTTTGGTTCTGGCTTTCGAATGTCTCTGTTTCTGTGTCCTGAACACTTTCTTCTAGTCCTATCTGATCCTGTTCAAGCACTTCGATCTCTTGATTTTCTTCCGCTCGAACTTTTGAACTAGTTCTAGTCTGTCCCTTTTCAATATCAGGAGTCAGTGGAGGAGTATCGATCACTTGTTCTGTCCCTGTCTGACTTCCCTCTTCGTCCTCAGATTTGATGTGAATCTCAATGATCTGAGGGTCTTCGCCTGTGCCTGTCTCGACCTCTCTAATCCACTCTCTATCTTCGTATATTCGCTCTCTTGTTCTGATTGGGTCTTCAATGAAATCGATTATAGGTATCCAATCATCTTGGCTGGTGCTCGGTTGCTCGTCATCAGCTACTTCCGGACCAACGTTTACAGGACCCTCAGCTGGACTGGTGCTTGGTTGTTCGTCTTCAGCTACTTCAGGACCGACATCCGCAGACCCCTCAGCTGGACAACCTTCAGCTCCAGGCTCCTTGTCTGGAATTACCTTTTGAGTATGGCTGGCATGGATCCACCTGGGAATGCCTGCACACTTCACTGCTGTTGTGGTCACCAGTATTACTTGGCGTTTTTCTCCCCACCTCGGTGCAATTTATTTTATTTATTTATTTTATCCATTTATAGGGCGCAACAGCTACCCAAAAAGGGTTTCCCGGCGCCTAGACACAGCTAGTATGGGGACAGAAGAGAGGGGTGAGGCTATGAGGTTATTATTGTTCAAATAGCCAGGTCTTAACAGACTTCCTGAACCTGGCATAATTTTCCTCCTTTCGGATGCAGGGAGGCAGCGTATTCCAAAGTGCTGGTCCCAGATGGGCGAAGGATCTACCACCTACTCTTGCCCGCTTGACCCTTGGTACACAGAAAAGAGCAGCCGACTGCGACCGAAGGCTACGCTTGGGGGTGTAGGGGTGGGCGAGGGTCAGAAGATATTTTGGTGCTGTGCCTGCTTTAATTTTGAACATATAGCTCAGTGCTTTAAAGCGGATTCTGGTTTCAACCCTGAGCCAATGGAGTTCTCGGCGGTGGTTTGAAACTCCGGCGAATTTAGGGATACTGCATAGTAAGCGAACTGCTGCGTTTTGCGCCACCTGCAGTCGACCTACTACAGATTTATTTGCGCCCAGATATAGAATGTTGCCGTAGTCAAGCCTAGATGTAATAAGGGCATTGACTACGGTCTTTTGTGTGGGCACAGGCAGCATCCAGAGGATTTTCCTCAACCATTTGACTATGGTGAGGCATAGACCAGTCACTTTACTGGCCTGTTGATTCATAGATAAGGAATTATCCAGAATAAAACCTAGGTTTCGAACGTGGGTCACTGGAGTGGGAAGAGCACCCATCTGGTCAGGCCAGTGTGCGGGATTCCACAGATCTTGCTGTTTTCCCAGGACCAGAATCTCCGTCTTGTCGCCGTTGAGTTTTAACTGATTTTTAGTCATCCAGCTTAGAATATTTAGGAGTCCTTGTCTGAGTAGAGAAGGGGACTTAGGACAGGATTCGGATAGGGAAAAAATGATTTGAGAGTCGTCGGCATAGCTCATAAGAGTGAGACCCGATTTTTCAACAAGGTCGGCCAGGGGTCTGAGATATAAATTAAAAAACAGCGGTGCAAGGCAACTCGAACAAGTGTGCTTCTTTATTCTAACCCAGTCACCTGGAACCAACTTGTGTACTGGAGTTGTCAGGTTGGCGACGGCGTCTTCCCCAATCTGGCGAGAGATAGAACGCACTTGGTCACCCAGTTTCCTGCAGTACTCAAGTACCAAATCATCAGAAATGCTTAACAGTTTGTTTCCTGGTACCCATGCTTGTCTCATCACTCTTCCCATCAATATTTCATGGGGGCTCAGGCCTGTTCTCCGATCTGGAATACTTCGGAGTCCCATCAGAACAAGAGGCAAAGCAGTAATCCAATTCATTCCAGTTGAGTCACACATTTTGGCCAACCTTGATTTTATAGTGCCATTTATCTGCTCTACCACTCCTGAAGCCTCTGGACGATGTGCACAGTGTAACTTTTGTGTGATTCCAAATGCTTTACAGAGTTGGTCCATCACCTCATTCTGAAAATGTCCGCCTCTATCTGATTCAATAGTGACTGGCACCCCGAACCTAGGTATCAATTCTCGTAGTAACAATTTGGCTACTGTTAAGGCATCACTCTGTGGCACAGGGTAGGCTTCCACCAATTTTGAAAAGAGGCAGACCACTACAAGGACATATCTTTTTCCCTCGCAGCGTGGCATGGTGAGAAGTCAATTTGTATTCTTACAAAGGGACCCCCTGACTTTCCAATTTTTCCCAGTTCAACTACTGTTCTTTTGCCAGCGTTGAACTGTTGACACGTCATGCACCTCTGGCAAAGGGATTCTGCTACCTTCCTGAATTTCGGGTTATACCAGGTCTGTTGAAATACCAGAACCATGGCATCCCTACCAATGTGTGATCCCTCATGTATCAGTCTGGCCATAGGGGCAAGCAGGTTCGTAGGTAACACAGGCATACCATCTGGGCCCACCATGACACCATCCTCACGTCTTGGTCGACAACCAAGTCCTTTCCACTTCTCTTTCTCTTCCCAGGGCACAGCATGCTGCCATTCTCTCACTTCATCCCAGGTAGGCACTTCTTCAAACACCATAAGTTGGCAGCTGTTTCCAGTCCCACCCCGTCTGATATTCATTGACATGCGATCCATAGCACATTGTTTTGCTACCCGATCAGCAAAATCATTTCCCAATGACACAGGGTCAAGGCCCTTTTTATGAGCAACACATTTGACCACTGCCAATTCCTTTGGTAATTGGATTGCCTCTAGAAGGTCTTGGATAACTTTTCCATTTCGAATGGGGGTACCTGATGAAGTCAGGCATTCTCTTTGTAGCCATAATTGGCCAAAGTCATGCACAACCCCATAACAGTACTGGCTGTCAGTATACACTGTTATTCTTTGGTCTTTTCCCAATTTGCAAGCTCTTATCAAGGCAGTTAGTTCGGCTACTTGTGCAGACTTTATTCCAAATAAACAGGATGCTTCTTTAGCTTTGTCTAACGCGACCACAGCGTAGGCAGCACTTAGGCCTACAAGTTCGTGTCTCATGCAAGAACCATCCACAAACCATTCCTCATCATGTACAGGCAAGGGTGTTTCTTTAATGTCTGGGCGGGGTTTAGTACTGAATTCTGTCAGGTCAATGCAGTCATGCTCATTCTCTCCCTGGTCTTCTAAAACCATTGAGTCAGGGAGCAGAGTGGCAGGGTTCAGTATATTGCACCGAGTGATGGCCACATTTGCAGCACCCACGAGAATCCTCTCGTATTTAGTCAGCCGACTAGGGCTGAGATACTGAGTCTTGGTTCTGGTCAGTAATATCACAACTGCGTGTGGAACATACACAGTTACCGGATGTCCCATGACAATGGATTCACTCTGTTCTAAACTGGTGCATGTTGCAGCCACTGCTTTCAAACATCCAGGTAATCCAGCAGCCACTGGATCCAAAGTGGCAGAAAAATATGCCACGGGCCGTCTAGTTAAGCCATGTTCCTGAGTTAGGACCGACAATGCACAATTGTCTCGTGTGTCACAGAACAGAGCAAACTCCTTGGAATAATCTGGCATTCCCAAAGCAGGAGCGGTACACAGACAATCTCGTAGTTTTGTGAATGCTGTTAAGCTTTCATCATCCCATTCCACAGGGTCCGGTGCTCCTTTCTTTGTCATTTTTATTAAAGGCTTTGCATGGACTGCAAATCCCACAATCCATTGCCTGCAGTAACCTACAACTCCAAGGAACATTCTGATTTCTTTCTGAGTACGGGGTAACTGCATCTTTTGAATTATTCTGACTCTCTCTGAGGTGACTTTTCTGATTCCCTTTTCTATCTGGTGCCCCAGATATTTCACTGTTTTCGAACAGAACTGTAATTTTTCAGGGGCCACTTTATGTCCCTTTTCACTTAAGTGATTCAGTAGGGCAATGGTGTCAATCACGCAATCCCTATGACTTTTGGACGCCACCAATAGGTCGTCAATGTATTGCACCAAAACAGACTTTCTCGGTAAGACTAAAGTTTCCAGGCATTTTTTCAAGATCTGATTAAAGATAGAGGGGCTCTCTGTGTACCCCTGGGGGACCCTGTTCCAAACGTACACGTGACTGTTGAAAGCAAATGAGAAAATAAATTTGCTATCTGGATGCAATGGGATCGAAAAGAATGCGTGACATAAGTCTATCACGGTAAACCATTCAGCATCCCAGGGAATCTGATACAGAATCACAGCTGGGTTTGGGACAATAGGACAGCAAGGAACCACAATTTTGTTTACCTTTCTCAGGTCCTGCACTACTCTGTACTTGCCACTAGGTTTCTTGATTCCAATTATTGGGGAATTACACGGGCTACTCATCATTTCTTGTATGATGTTTGCTTCTAGCAATTTCTGTATCTCAAGGGCAACTCCTGCTCTCACTTCGGCACTCATTCTGTAAGGCTTAGTATTGGGGTAGGCTGCATTTTCCTTTATGGCTATTTGTATTGGGTCTACATTGGCCATTAATCCTACATCCTTTCCTGTAAAGTCCCATACTTCTGGTTTCACTGTCTGTTGAAGTTCTTCAGGTAAGTCCTGTATAGTCATTCGTTTAATTTCTGAGTCCGGTCTGACTAACATTAGCTTGTAAATACCATCTTCGTCTGGTGTTTGAATCTCAACGCCCTTTGGTGTGCAAAAGATAGTGCAGTTCATTTTGCACAGCAAATCACATCCCAGTAAGTTCACTGGACTGGTATCACAGACGACAAATCTGTGCATTTCTTTGAAGTTCCCTATTGAGATCTCCATGGGCTCGGTAACAGGTGTACTAATCAATTGATTAGATACACCCACTACTTGGATTGCTTCTCCCGAGAGGGGTAGGTTTGGAACGTCTGCTGTTCTCACAGTAGAACGGGTAGCACCAGTGTCCAATAGAAAGGTGACATCATTTCCATCAACCTTTCCTTCAATGTATGGCCCTGACTGGTCTACTGGCAAGGAGGCGCCAAGTACACACTCCTTGTCCTCCCCTCTCAGGCCCCGTCAGTACTCGTCGTCACAGAAAAAAGTGTCATTCAATAAATATTGCGAAGTTGCTGCATTTCTGTTCTCATTGCCCCCCCCAGATCTCTATATCATCTCCCTGCGGTGATTTTCCCTTAAAAGTTGGCTTTGGCGCTCGGGGTATTTGAATCGTTTTTACCTGCTGCTGGGTCTTTCTTGGCTTTTCATTCTGCGTCTGTGGAATTAAATCAGGGGTTTGGGTATTATCGGACTGTAAATACGGACACTCGTCTCTCCAATGTCCAATTTCCCCGCACCCGTGGCAGGGAAATTTCTTTTTGGCTTCCTCTCTGCTCATTTTTGCTCTGGGCTTTCCTCCACCCCCACCCCCAGGGCCTTGGTTCTGAGTGGTTTTGTTTAATTTATTCAATTGTTTTTCCTGCTGTTCTGCAAGCTTTACTTGAGCCCACATCACCTTTTCCTTCAGGGCCTTTTTCTTTTCTGCCATTTCGTCCTCACAGTACTTTGCGTACCGTAGGACCTCGTCCATTTTCTTGGACTGCCAACAGATTTTGTTATCTTTTATCCACTGACAAATTTCTGGTCTTAAACCGTTTACAAACCTGTAAATGAAATGTGTCATGTCCTTCATTTCGATGTTATCTATACCACTGTACGTCTTGAACACCTGCAACAGCCTTTCATAAAAGGAATGCACAGTCTCGTCCCTTTCCTGCGTGGTTCTGTCTATCTTGGTCCAATCAGTTTCCTTTGCGGGCACTTTTTGCTTCAGATGCTGAATTAATTGTTCATATTTCCTCATCACCTCAATAGAGGGTTCACCTGTTTTGGAGTCCCTCTGGTATTCCTCACTAGGCCAAGCTATGGCTATTTTACACTCAGTCCACAGATCTACAGGGACCACTATGTCGAAGAATCCATCCAGGTCCTTCCACAAGCACTTTTGCACTTTTACAAATCTTTCTACCTGCCGGTACCAATCGACTGGCTTTTCTCGTAATTTCGGGAAGTCATTGGTAAAGGACACAATATCCTGTCTGGACCATGGAACATGTACATATTTTCCTCCTGGCACTTCGCGCATAGGGCATAACTGTTCTGGTTTGTCTGCTTCCTTTAGGACGAATTCAGGAGTTACCTGCTTAGACCTGGCCTCATCTTTTTTCCTAGCCCATCTGGCTTTCCATCTTTCTACGTCTCCCCATTTCTGTAACACTGTCAATAGTTCTTTGACCTGTGCCTTTTTCCCTGATATATTCAGGTTTTCCAAATCTTTGTCTGAAAATTCTGCTCGGTATGGTTTCTGCAAGGGTTTCGATTTTGAAATATCTATTCCCATGCTAGCAGCAGTATCTGTCAATTTTTCATGAAGTACTCGGGCATTTCGGGTAAGACTTTTGCAAATAAACAACAGCTCTTCTTCAGAGTAGGTATTTAATCTGTCTAATCCCACATTTCCTGCCATCAGTTCTTCTATTTCTACTCTCAGTTTGTAGAGATCTAAAGGTTTCGTCTGCGGAGTTTGTTTCTCTAATTCTTGACTCCATCTTTCAATTTCTTCAGGAGTCACTAACGTGACACTCTTAGTACCCGAAGTCGATTCCATCTGAATCTCCCTCGTGTTAAAAGGGTTATGTCTTTTCTGCATCCTTTTCCCTGTACTTCTATTAGGCAGATCCAATAGCGAAACCTCAGACTCGCACTCGCTTGTCTGGTCATCTACAATTAAGGGTTCTGGTCTTGGCTGGGCTATGACTGGGGTAATGACTGGAGGTTTTGGACTATCGTGTCGGTCCCCATACAACGGAACCACTGGTCCGATTGTTACTGGGATTGTCAATGCCTCAGGACTGGTATTTAACTGAGAAATTTTCTGAATTATCTCAGCTCTCTGCCTTGCTAGAATTTCTCGCTCCTTTTCTTCCAATAATCTCTCTACGGATTTGTCATGTAACACCTGTGGGTCAGAGTGGGAGCATAACTCGGGCAGTGGGATGAGTCTCACTAGGTCCTTCACCATAATTTGGTCTTGGGAACAAACTTCCTGTACCTAGGGACCTTGGTTCTCTTTCATACAAAGGCTGTAAAAACGGCATTCCTGAACCTGATGGTCTCGCCTCACCCTCGTAGGGAGGTCTCGGGGAAAAATCGCTTTCACTGGAGTATCTGGCATCCCCCCTAGCTGGTATTCTTGGATAGATATCTCTTGTATCTACGGGACCTAAGCTCTCGGTATAAGGAGGTATGGGGCAACCCCCTCCTGCACTGGCTGATCGGGCCTCATCCTGAAGATGAAGTCTTCGGGAATTATCCCCCTCACTGGAAGGTCTATTTCTTTCATTATAAGGAGGCGGACTTCTCATGAACAGGTCATCTAACAATTCATCATCCGACTCTCCAATAGGTACCCAATGTTTGCACTTTTCTGTTTTCTTCTCCCCCTCAGGAGGACCACATGCTGGCATCATAGGAAACAGTCCTTCTACAATCATATTCTGTCTCCACTGTTTCATCTTTTTGGCTCGGGCTTCCTGCTTCAATTTTGGATAAAATTTAGTTAACCCTTTATCCATTCGGGGCTTATCTCTTTCAAAAGCCTCAATTTCCCATTCCTCTAATGCTTCGTACTGCGTTAATCGAGGTCTGGGATGTAAATCATTCATTCGGGTTCTCAAATTGAATAGAATCCTACTGTTAAAGGTACCCTCTAACGGAAAAGCCAATACTCCATCATCTTTCGTGTATTCCACCCAATTCTCCAACCATACACATGTGTTGTATCCTTTATCAAACATCATGAAAGATGCGGGAGTGTTGGGTTGCGGTATGACAACACCTTCTCTAGTTTTAATCGGCTTGTCCTTTTTGAAATAATTCTTCACTTTGTTTACAAGAGACACTTTTCTCTTAGTTCCGTACATAATGTCGTTTTTAACGCCTTTCCACTGATCGTTCTCAAATCCCATATGCCGTGGATCAGGTCTGGTATGCGGTCTATACGAATGCCACATACGATTTTTAAGAGTGACTTTGTTTACAAAATCACTTCCAATCCAAGTGCGTCTATTATTTTCGTGCGACCAATGAAATGCACGAGTTCAAAAAATTTGACCAATGGGTGCGCGGCCTTTTTCGCGAGACAGTTCTCACGCTCCGGCGCTCGCCCCTCCTTTACAATTCCAGCTCCGCTACTAACCCGCTGTGACTACCAATCCCAGCGCGGCACAGAGTGACGTCAGAGCAGCTTCGCGCCTGACTCCCTCCTTCACAAGGTAACGGAAACTTTCTTTCTTTCTAAAGTGCTAGTGTTCGGTTATTTAACAACGAATACACATTCGCCACTGTGCTCAAGTGTCTAGACAGGAAAGAGTTTTGTTTCACTGCAAGTAAACTACTTCCATTTACTTTTCACCCACTACGGGTAGATCTCTTCTGCCTACCCTTCACACTAGCATTGGAGCACCTGCTACTTCCCTAGACTTATCCACCTTTCTGGGATATATCTAAGCCTAAAGTTTCACCAGCGAGCCCCTTTGCTTTCACTCAAGCTCCGATGAACCTGCTACTCTTCCGGTTTGACCCTCACTAGGTTATGCCAAAATAGGAATTTTGCCAATGAACCTCGTTACTAACATTTATTCAATCATACATTCAGAAAAAACCCTAGTTAGTGCTTCCAGTTCTGCCTAACCTGCACCAACTTTCCTTGAAAGCCAGTGACCTCAAAGCAAGTGGATTCTATTCACCACTCGCTATTCAATTCCCCGGGGATTTCCGACAACACATAAAACGTTTTACTAATGAATGGATAAATACATATAACAGTATAAGAATAAGAACAACAATTTTAAAACATTTCATAATTTTTAAAGCAAACACTTCAAGTGAGTGATCAAATCACTCGAATTGTCTACTCTCATTAGCAGCATCCAACTTAGTTAATCTTAACTAGTCCTACCTAACCTTTAGCTATTCCCTAACCATCCTCGATGCTACCAGAAAATTACTGATAGAGATCGCAGGTCACCCGACCAATATTTTCATCACTTAGGTTTCGGGCCCATATATTTCATTTCACCATATACATTGATCAGATGACCATACAATCTACTACCAATAATTGTGAGTCCCTGTTTTCTACTATTTCCAGTGTACCCGACTTACCATCCACCAACACGGATACCTATGACCACGATGGGTCAGGGAGCTAGCTGTAAAAGGAAAGGCAGCAAAATACAAAACCCAACATAAAATTACTTTTGATAACTAGGAAGTTTTAAGTTTTAAGTTTCTTTATCTAGAATTTAGGCTTGAAAAATCATTAGGTTTACAGATAAAAGGAAAACGATAACAAGGATACATAACCATTACAGGGAAAATGTAAGGGCAATCATCTAAGTTGTAACTAGGGCTATAGGGAACACGCTAAGACAGTTTTCATGAAGGTGAATGAAAAGCTGGAATCCTAACAGATACAGTAAGGGTGAAAATTGGAAACACGCTATAACTCTAATAAAGTACTTCAGTTAAATGTTAAGTGAAAATTTATAGGCCACATCAGGAAATTGTAAACTGTAATGTAGAAAATGATTTCTAAAAGGTAGGGTGACATAGGAGCACGCTATGAAATTAAATGCAAATAACTTTATGAGATGCAATGGTTGCGGAAAGCATGGAAAATTATCATATGCAAAGTATGTCTTTATTTATTGAAGCAAAGACAGAAAAATAGAAAGGTGCAGTTTAGAGTTTTCGGCAAGATATTTACCTAGACTGGTGTGAAAACCAACCCTGGCCACGGGTCAGTTAAGGACAGGAAACACCCCAAGGAATAGCAGTCATCAATGGGACAGCAGGTGCAGTATGGACACCCCAGGACAGGACAGGACAGGAAACCCAGATTAGGATCAGGAAAGGACCACCAGGATACGACCAGCACCCGCAGTTCGGAAGCAACGCCTGCACTCCACCCTCTCTGCAGCTATCAGTCAGAACCCCGATTGGGTTAGCGAACTCCCCAGCAAAGTGCTCCGCCAGCACTTAAGGTTCAGCGCTCTGTATATTCAGTCACCTATTGAGTGCGTTGGGTCAGTGACAGGTCAGCTATTCGGACAAGTCGGACAACTTCTCTAGCTAAACCTAGGCTAGATATACTCTTTTGGGTCAGTGTACCACCCCCCACATGTTGCAAAGTGTCAGAATCCCCAATTTCGATTGGTCCTAAGGTAGGATTTGGTTAACACACCAATCAGAACAGACTATTGTAAGACTTATTTTGCATGTTAAGGTACCGCCTAGCAAGATTGGGGTTCCCATGAGAGAATATGCAGAATACAATAGAAATAATGTCATTGTATCAAATCAGGAACATGATTTCTCTATTCTCCTGGGTCAGGGGTGGCGTTCTCAGGAGCCTCTTGTCTGTGACTGCCAGCTGGCTGAGTTCCACCGCTCAAGGCTACGGCTGCCTGGGCTGCGCGGTCATGCGCAGAAAGGACCCTCAAGATGGCTCTCGACCCAGTTGGACCCCCCGTTTACCATGGTACATGAAAAGTAAGCGAAAACAAATTAGCACATACAAATAAATGAATAAACTACATAACATGATCGTGTACTTATGAATTATCACTATAAAAATATACTATGCAATTATTTATTAGTGCAACAGACAGAATCACAAAAGCAACGGTGCAAGCTTCACCTCGTTGTTAGAAAGCGCAGCCATTTTTATGGCCGTTACGCATGCGCACCCTTTCCCTCCAAATGTGACTGCGGCGTGTCACGTGATTATGCCTAACGCATGTGCAGAATCAGAATTCAAGCAGCATCCATTTTAAAAGACAAGGGTTATTCGTTTTAGTGAAACACATAGGCAAGCATCTCTATGATACCCACGCACATTCAAAATACATAAAATTAGTAAAACGAACAATTGAAGTTACGAGATTATAATAGATTTTTCGAGGTTCTTGACTCGAGCAAGCCGCGATGCGAAATCTTGCTCTATCACCTGCTCATCAAAATAAAAAGTTACAATTTCCAAAGAAGAAGGTAGCCAGTATTAAAGTAATCAAACATGCCGAGGATACTGAGGACACAGCTGAAAAACGGAGAGTGGGCTCAGACAATGCTAGACAGCGCAGCAGAAGGGAGCATAGCTCGCAAGATCCTGATGAATCATCTGGAGACAGTGGACACGAATGAATACATTCAGGTGGAAACTGCAGATACCAGAGTTAGCAAACCTCATAAAATATATGAAATAACTTTACGTATAGAGGGAGATAAGACTAGGAAAATAGGGGGTCTATTTTGGGATAACCTCTCCAAAGGCTATGACATCCTTTTAGCTGAAAAAGACTGGCCACCAGAGTTTGTCAGGGAGTGCCCTCATGGCGAAGAAATAATTATGCCTGCCTTCTCAAATCACATTCCAATACATAAAAAATATACACTTGCAAGAAAGTGGGCAGTAGCCCAAGCTCCTGCATTATATAAAAACCACGTAGGATGGGATGAGGACTCACCCCCTCACAAAATCCAGTTAAAATCTCAACCAACGGCACAAAGACAGTACCCAATTAAGCAAGAAGCTAAAAAACAGGTCAGGGAGATCTCAGATCAACTTGAATACCAGGGGGTGATTGAAACCTGCACCTCACAAATGAACAATCCTTTGTTTCCTGTGTCCAAGCCAGATGAGTCATATCGTCTAGTTTTGGACTACAGACACCTTAACTCATGTTGCAAAACTTTTGCAGTACAAAACTCACACAGTGCAGCACTAATGAATAGCATAGTGCGCAAAAAATACAAAACAACATTAGACATCTCTAATGGATTCTTTTGTCAAAATATAGCACCTGAAAGCAGATATTTGACCGCTTTCTCAATAAATGGCTCGCAGAAATTTCTGTCGTTTGCCACGGGGGTTCAAGAACAGCCCATGATTATTCTCAGCGAGAGTAACAGAGTTACTACAAATGTATGATGATGAGGCATTATCTTATGTCAACGACATCTATCTAACAGATGATGACTTGGATACTCACTTGAAAAGAGTGAACACCATAATACTTGGATTCGCACCAGAGGGTTACAAATTCAACTTCAAAAAGTCAAGAATTGCCCATCTGACTGTCCTATTTTTAGGATCTGAATTATCAAGTGAAGGCAAAAGCCTGGCTGACAATTTCCTGGAGAAATGTGCTGTAATCCAAGCACCAAGAACGCTGAAAAACTTACAATCAATTCTAGGTTTCCTGAATTTCGGAAGAACTTACATTATAAATTACGCAGAGAGGGTTAAACCTCTCTATGACTTAATAAGACCAGATTTTAAAAGAATCAATTGGACTCAAAAACACACAGAAATTTTGAGATCTTTACAAACAGACATGTTAGTTAAAACAAAACTACAAACACGCGATAGCACACGCAACCTTGTGATTCGGGTCATCCCAGGAAGATGCGGATTCACATACCTAACCTCTAATGAGGGAGAAACGGTACCAATAGCTTACAAATCACATTTGTACACAGAAGCTGAAAAAACATTCAGCATTAAGGTAAACATTGTTCATGCGGTTCAAACAGCTGTAGCAAGAGAAAGATACCAAGCTGACGGCAGACGGATTACAGTTAGAACAGCAGAATCAGCCTTTGAGGCATTAACAAGCCCATGTAATTTACCTACTGTGGCACTAAATCCAAAATTGATACAATGGGAAAATTCTCTTGCTACAGACAGAGTGAAATACTATTTTGACCCGGAAATGAAAAAATTAAAAAATCTAGAATATGAAAGAGAATACCCTCTGCCTAGCGACATTCTGCCCATACAACTTTACGCCTGCGTAATATACACAAACAGTTATGCAGAACCCTCAGTTTGGGGAAAACAACCCTACAACGCTACATGCGAGGTTGTCAAATGCCGGTGGCGCGGACGTAAATTGATGCCACTAGTAACGATGTTACAATCTGTAAAAGACAATTCAGGTCATCAAACTGAATTAATAGCTTTAAAAATGGCGCTCGATATTGCCGATCGCGAATTCCCGACAGTGTGCGATTCACATTCCTGCGTCAAATCATACAGCGAAGACTTGCAGAAATGGGTTCGAAACGGTTACAAAGATGACACAGGTGCCACAATAAAGCAGAAATCGCTTTGGGAACAAGTAGTTCTTTTACAGAAGGAACTACAAAAGGCTCACGTGATACATACACTGAGCCATCAGCGTGATGGCGTTCACGCTGCAGGGAATTTATTGGCTGAGACAGCCAAAGCGGAAGCAACTAAATCGGCTCCCGTAGCTACAAAAAAGCGTTCAGGAAAATACATTGACGGAGAAACAATGCTGGCGGTGAAAACGTCATCAAAAGGCCACTGCTCAGCGCTACCCATCAACTACCCACTCAATTATACATACATAATCGATGCGAACTCCGTTCCATTTGCTCAAATCCCTGGAGTGGGGGATAGAGTAATTCCAAACATGAACAGGAGAATATTGTTAATAGCAGACGCACATATGGGTGAGGGTCTTAGACACCTTAATCTAAAGGATTCTCTGGAAGAATTGCAATCCACATACTGGTGGCCAGGAATGAGCCTGCAACATCACATATTTACAAAAAACTGTCCAAACTGCAACAGAGATCGCAGTGGCGACCGAGACTGTGTTTTTCCAGGGCTATTCGCTCAAGATGGGATTAAACAATAAATATATGAACCCCAGTATGATTAATGCGTCAAATTAACATAAAGAGACTAACATCACTTAAAATGTAGACCCCAGCTCTCGGCTGATGTCTGAACTGTTATAAAAAGATTTGCGAGTCTATAATGGCATATACGCATGGGGCATGCTACATTCTGACCATTGACCCGCTTTTAGCTCTCGAGCTTATGGGGGGTGTATGGCCAGCATGGGCATTGCATTGCAGGACTCTTATCACTTCCTTCCTGAGGGAAACGGGATGGTGTAAAGAAAAGAAAAAACCAAGGCATAGAGCAATCTGTAACGGCAAAGGTATTAGGTTCGGGAGCTGGGTGGGTCAAACATTTAATAAGTGTCCAACGTAGTCTTAATAATCTGCCAAGAAATTCTCTGAGAGGTCTCAGTCCGTACGAACTATTGTTTGGGACTAGAATGTTAATCCAGGACCTCGATAGTCAAACTTCAGTGGTTAAAGAAAAATGCTTTGATATCAAAGATCGTTTGGCTATTTTACAGGACTTAAACGAAAAAAGAAAAGACCTAAGCAACATAAAGTTGAAGCAACAGCCAACAGCCACTGAAGAGAAACCACCTGTCCCAGCAAGGCCTGTCTGGATTCCAAAAATCGGGGATCTGGTCAGAGAGAAGATTGCGGTAAAGAAGGAATTTGGGCCTTCTTACAGAAAAGCAGTACCTGTCTTGTCTGTCAACGGGACAAGATCAGTGGTATTACCGCCCCTTGCTGGTAAAAAGGAGAACCGAGTTGTATCCATCGACCTGGTTAAACCACAATCATGTGGCCGATAATAAATAGTAGGCCAAGTGGACTCCCAAGAAGTAGTAGAACACCAAAGTTTGCTACAAATACAGAGGTTCAAACTGAGAGAGTAATCACAATTGATAAACCTACAGTGAATCAACGAGGACTATGCAACAAAGCCATGGAACTTAAACCTCTTGAAACCCAAATCAAAAACTTACATCAAGAAACACCAGTCTACAATGATGTAACCACAGACTATGCTAATGAAACAAAGAAAATTCAAAAAGCAAAAAAGAATCCAGAAGCAATTGAAACAATTGACAGAACAGCATCAGGCTACTTCATCAACTTCGATGATTTTTCTGAGGATCCGAGTGAACCTGAGGAAGAACCAACAACAAAAACCTTTAAAAACAAAACAAAGGAACTCTTTCATCAACTAAAAGAAACCTATCTGATTTCTCCATGGATTGAACTTTGGGTGGCACTAGGAGTATTCATCCTCATACTTTGGCTCATCATGATACTATGCTTGGGACATTTCATTGAGGGAAAATATGTTACAATGGACACAGCAAGTCAGAATATCAACTTGGTCCTGAAACCACACAAGTCTTCACACATCGAGAAAAGAGAACTTTCTTCAGTAAACTTCACAGCCAATCCTATACCCGGTGGGGTAGCATGGGACAAAACTGATTACGAAATCTATGGTCCGGTCGAGCTCCTGAAGTATCCTCATCAATTCAAGATTTCATTGAGTGACTTTGTAAAACCAAGCACATTCGCTGATGATTGGGACTTTGACAGTATTAATGATATGATGTCAGATCTAGTGATGTCAGCTAAATTAACAGGACATGATTATTTACAAGGTTCATCTAATTATGACCAGATGTATTGTTATAACCACTATGATAACCATTATCTGCATAAATCAGCTCAACCTAGAAATGTTTTTAATTATAACCAATGGGAACATTGTGCAACTCCACCAAAAGGAAGTTCAAAAACATTTTATGATAAGTTTTCATACTTCTCAGGGTTTAACACAAGTGATGCAGAAACGTTTTATTTTAGACTGTTAAATAAGACAGGAATGAAAAACATGCTTACAAACACAAAATTAATCTATTCAGAGACATTTTTTGAAAAAATGAAAACATTTGGTTTTGATTTCTGGAACAATAATATTGAAACAAAAACGATCTGGGTTACAAAAGATTGGCAAGTGCAAGGTATAGAATCATTATTTAGAGCCTGCATGATCCCTGAACAAATTATATTTTTGAATGATACAATTCAAAAGACAACCTGTCTTGGCCTAGCCAAAATTAAAGACTTAAACAAACCGTCTATTCCAAAACCAACACCCGACAGTAATAGCACTACAGATGTTGAGATAGACGTATCCCATATTTTAAACCAAAACAGAACACATCCTGATTGGAAAAAATGGTTGATCTGGCCCACAGACACAAATAACTGTCAAGATAGATTCCTGAACAAAAAACAGGGGTTCACAATAACCAGGCCAGACCCTAGATACTCCCAGAGACAACATCCAGGGATTATAACTAGATACAGTGTAGGGAAACTCTGCCTCGAATGGCTACGAACATTCACACTGGCAGAAATTAAGCAACACTTGACTTTACTTAAAGAAGGTGCTGACTTGCGTGATTTCATTATGGGACCACGCAAACAGCGTCAAAAACATTTCATAGCGGCCTCTATATATGCAGCTTACAACGAAGCTTGGAAAGTAACTCAAATTGAAACAGCAGAGAAAATACGGGAAATTGACCGTGTTAATTTGGAAAAATCGCTTTCTGTTGTGGACAATGGGTTAATGACTCTGTCTTCCAGAATATATTCACTGGACAGTATTGTATCATCTGCAATCGATATAATAGAACAAGACTTACTGATGTTACAACACGGTCAGTCCCAATTGCGTTCTATTGTACAGCTTGGCTGGACGTTACAAAATCTGCGTTCAGGCTACGTGCCTTGGCGTTTAATCAACACAACGTCACTATTCACTATCTTTAACCTTATTGATACACAAATCAGCTTGGCACAAAAGGGTGCAGAGTATACAATTCTGAGCATTGAAAAACTTGAGAGATTACCATTGACAATGTCAGAACGACCTGTCATTGAATGGATAATACATGGAATCATAACTATTCCGATAACGACTTTCCAATTTCGATACTGCCAGAAATATATACAGGCAGGCCAGTATGAAAGGTTGGGTAAAGGATACATTAAGTCAACATGGAACTTGCCTTATACACACACATGTTATAGTAATACAGGACAGAGTGTATTTCTTAGTGGTAACAATTGTGAAAAATCACTAAGTGGTATACTTCTGTGTCAGGGTATAAGTTTACATGGGGCCTGTGAGGGGACTTCAAATAACCTTTCATGTCACCAACTCGGCACACCTGCAACAAAAATAGAACCATTCTTTAGAAGACTTTCTAACGGGAGTTACATTCTAATTGTAGATCACAGATGTTGTGGCTTACTGCCAGGAAAACCTTAGCTAGTAAGCGTAACTTCCATGGTCATTTGCTGTGAGCAAGTATTGTTTCCGAATGACACTCCAGACAGGGAGGGAAAAATTTGGCCCAGTTTGAATATCTCTTCTATTCGAATTGATACTTTAAGCAGAATGAAGACTGTGCTCCTACAGACGCCAGTTCAATTGACGTCATCAAAAGAAACGTATGATCTCCAAGTTGCAAGGACAACGGGAGAGATACATGCATTGTTATCAACAAATTGCCCCCTACACTTCGCAGAAATGCTAAACAAAATCTTAAATATTTCTGATACAAATGGTATCGCGAGTGTATTTAAGACCGTTTTTTCGGGACTGTTAACCCCATTCAAAGCAGTCCTGGGTATTTTTCCAAATTTCGTCCATTCCATCTTTGGCGGACTACCTCTCCTGTTGGGACTCGTAGCAGGCATCCTATTTTTGCTACTCTTGCTTCGTTATGGCAAGCCAAGTCACAGACAAGACTCCAGCTACAATGGAAGAAACGATCCTAGCTATACGCTACCGGGATCCGCTACAGAGATCTAAATATGACCTGGTTTCTTTCGTTCAGACCCATATGGCAGAATTGTGTCTTACCTGTATTAAGATGCATGCTATGCGGCGAAGAATGCGTGTTGGACACCTGTCTTACACTACAATCAGAAGTACCATTGGATGCAGATACTTTGTTGGGTCCAGTAAAGGCTCATGCATTGTGCTGTCCCCAGCGGCTACCTATCCTGATGACGGCATTCGTGGAGACTTCACCACTACGATTGAAGGGTAGTGAAGTACAGGATGAGAGCAGCATCAACCAGGTACGACCTTCTGTAAGCAGTACTGGTCTAAACATCACTGAAAGCGAACATGCGCATGACTGCATGGTAGCGACATTTTACAACTTGGTCGAACTTTCACCAGAAGCGGTAGACTGTTTTTTCGAGAGTCTGTCTGAAATGATGTTTTCACCAGAACAGAGAGAATGACTTTAAGCAAGATTGCACACAGCGTTCCTTGAACTCTGAATTTGGCCTTCGGCTTTAAAAACAAAGCTACTGACAATTTTTTTTCCTTCTTCACTGAAAAACGACAACTTTTTCCCAAACCCAAAATATTTACCTTTGGCACTTATCTTCTGCTTAAAGTAGAACTATTCTAAGAGAACAGAGCTTCTATTTTTAGGAACTCTAGAGACAATACATTACCTCAGCCTCTAGCGTATTTACAAGTAATTGTGTTTATATGTGATGGAATGGTCTCGCACCTTTTTTCTGTACTAAGAGCCATTTCATGTGTAATTTCGCAAATCATTCATGCTGATATAAATTATGCATCCTTTTTTTGAATGATTACACTGCTTGAATGCATACAGTACCTATACTCGTTTTCGTGTATTTCGAATATGCCTATTTTCAAATGCAAAAAATGTATTTTGGGGTGGTTCGGTATACACATGCACTATTAGTTATGTTTACTAGTGATTAGGTTAGTAAATATGGACATGAATTCGTGGAGTGGGTGTAGTGTGTTTATCTAAGGACCTGTATCGATACTCCAATTTCTGACCCTTGTCTGGTTATAAATCACTAATATCTATACAACAGCACAGAAACCCGTTTCATAAATTAGTCATAGCGCATGCTGTCACATTAAGCAAGCACTATTCCTCCAGCCCCCTAGAAAGCACACCGAGTTCTCTAAACAAACCAAGCCTCCAGCAAACCTGGGAAATCCCCGCTGCTATTGTTTTGATTTCATTCGAGAACTCCTGTAAAGAATGTAAGAACGACCAGTTCTTAATGACATCTTTTATTGACGTCTTATGTCCATCCTTACGTCAAACTCGGCACCTTTCAGGTATAAATATACCGACGCTGCCCTAAGCAAAGACACGGTGGTGATGAGCTTGGAGCAGTGACTACTTGCCGGAGAGCCCAGCTGATGCAGGAAGCCCACGGACACTGCCCCTCCCTCTTGACGCGCTGAGAGAGACGCTGTCTTTTCTCTTGCCGAGAAATCCAGCCTCCAGCGTTTCCAGCCCACATTTGCGGGTGACTGGGATACCGAGTCCTGAGACAGAGATACCAGCCCTCCTGCCTTCTAAATCCCAGGTACTGAACTGACTAACCCCTTACAGAGAATTCTTGAGTCAGATTCTTGGCAAAACAAACTTAACTTAAACTGCTACTTACTTACTCCCTCCCACGTATTAGGCTTAGGTCAGGTACACCGGGGTAGGCGTAGTTAGAAGCACCAGTTGAGTACGATTAGTCAATGTATATATGTATGTATATCTTTTATCCATTTTAAAGTATCATATGGCTAAGAAACCATATCAATGCTTTTACAGTATTATTTTATAATCCTGCTTTTACTGTATGCACTTTACTTAACCTTAAGTATTGCAACTGTAGCGATTCATTTCTCTTGTATGAGAAAAAGAGACTGATCAATAAATACCACCTTTTATTGAACACGCCCATCTCTTCTTTCTCTACAATCTGGTGGAACTCAGTATGCACGTACTGACTGAGTAAAATAATTGTCTTTTGTTTTCACACGACTCTAGAGATATACTCTTGATTAGGGAGAGCAAAGTTGTCATGTTCTATGGTTGTCAGAACCTAAATCCCTTCTTGTCTATCCAGGGAGGTTAAACTCCTCCTCGCCTATTCGAGAAAGTTTCTAGTGAACTCTGAGCTAGCTGGCACACAAAACTTGAGTCTAATATCGTCAGTAGAAGACCTAGTTAACCTCTGTCCTACGTCTATACTATTGAAGATATTATTCCAATGCGCAGAGCCTATTGGGATAATAGGAACTACACTACAATGTTATGCCCTACTCATTAAGAAGGTCCTTAATAAATCCCTGCAATTGGGCAGTCACACCCCTGTTACTAGGAGGTTGGATGGTGATCTAACTTTGCTGAAGCTGGATCAGGACTCTCTACTTGTTACTGTTAGTCCCACCCCTATCCCCAGTACAATCCGCCCTACCACCCCTATTTCTGTGGCATGCCCGAGGGAGCCCCTCAAACAGGCTTTGCCTATGGCAAAGGTTTCATCATGGAATATAGCTGGCCTTGAATCCAAACGTGCTCTTTCTGACTGGGGAAGCTTTATCGACCAATCAGATATCTGGTCATTTCAGGAAACCTGGGCTACACTACCGATATTTCGTATAGGTTTCTTAAATTTTTCTAGACCAGCGGTGAAGGGCGCTAGAGGTAGACCTGTGGGAGGCCTGGCAATCTGGGTTCGTCAACATGAGGGGGTGACAGTGGCTGAGATCCCGATGGATAGTCTAGACATGATGGCTATCCGGGTAAGCTCTACAAAGGGTCTGGATATAATTATTGTGAACATATATATGAGGGGTATCCAAGGGGGTAAATGTTCGCCGGTTGCACATGTACTGGAGGCCTTCTTGAGCTCCCTACCTAGGAGTATTAACAGAGTGGTGATGGGGGATTTTAATACTTGTTTTGAGCCTCTGGGTTTGGATGATGGCAGGCTTTCAGAGGTAGAGGATTCATTGTGGGGTATTCCGTGGCTGGAAATCCCGCCTATTAAGAAATGGACCCAAGCAGCCCTGTTCATGAAGGGTCTCTCGCTGGATCAGGGTATGCGAGCAGTTAATGGAAGACTGAAGTCTGATAGGTTAGGGGTAGTAACTTATGACAATGGTAGGTCTGGTTCTCACATTGACTATATTCTGGTAAACTTAGAAATGTGGTCTGGCTTGATAGACATGGTGGTCGTAAGTAGAGTAGAAAGTGATCACAACCCTTTAGTCCTTTCTATTAAAGACACTAGTTTTGTTGAGTCTATTATGGCTGAAACCCCCCTGCCACAGGTTATCCTAGCCAATAACAAAAGAAGGGTTAGTTGGCCTAAAATAGTTTTAAATGAGAAGGCTATGTTTTGAATTAAGAGTATGCTTACGGGAGGAGCCAAGATGGCGATCAGTGTGGCAGTGTAGGCTCCCGGCTCCGTAAGCTTCTGAGCCCCGCACGATAATCCTGTCCTTTATCCTGGCATTGCATGGCGGCGGGACGTGGGTGAAAGCGCGCAGATACCGATTCTACGATCCCGGCACCCCTGCCTGCCTCGCAGACGGAGATATTCACGAAACTGCTTGATGGCCTGAATTGACCCGGAGCCGAGACCTCGCTTGGTAAACATGGCCGGGCGCTGATTCCTCGTAGGCGGCCAGCGGGACCTGGGCGGAGTCGGCCCGCCGAGAGGTGACAACCCCAAAAGGGAATTTTCTGTTGGTGCCCTGGCGATCGTACGGTGCGGCTGGATGACATCCTTGCTATGAAGGCTCGGTGGATCTCCTCTTGATTGCGGAGAGCGGGAGGTGAGCCTGTCGGCTTTGTCTTTGTTCTTGCCCGGCTATTTGCGGGTCACTCCCGAGTTTTGAGGCTGTTGCCGAGTCGGTGAAAGGATGGCCGCGGCCGTGGACTGTCTTTTAGGCTTTTATTCTGTGAAGCCCCGGAATCCCGTCTGGGGTCTGCCTGAACCGGATTTGTCCCTGCCCTGCCTTTGTTCTCACGACCAGTCGGACGCGCCTAACGGGTGCCTGCATAAACGGGAGAGTAACACCCTGCCTGCTGAGGTACTGTGCGAAGGTCCGTATGAATCACCGAGTAGCCCAGTGATGGGGGAAATACAGCCTGCGCTGTCCTGCAGTGATATCCTTGCCGCTTTATATGACTTGTACTTCACTTGGTGGGACGGCTCCCGAGCGCTTGGGGAGAGGCTGGATGCTGTTGTGCTCACACTAGGACGGACGCACACGGATGGCCCCCGGCTACGCAATGAATCGCCTTCATCTACGACTATGGATGGTACTACGATGGTATTTGGATGTGGAGGGGACTGGATGATCTCGGACAGTGTGGGTGCCTGTGTCGGGATGCCCGTGCGTCTCTATTGTTCGGACAGTTGCCTTTCCCAGCGTTTGATGGTGGCCCCGTCCATACTAGCGCCGCTGAGGACTCGTACATTGATCCAGCTATGGTTGCCTCCTGTGACTGCTTCCTTTTTCCTCGCTCTGGTACTTTTATTGGGTGACGTGTCCCCTGACTTGGATCTGAGAGTGTTGGTCTTTTGTGGGGGGGACTTTATCGGTGGTCTGTGGCATCCATTTTGTACGTGCAAGTTGCGCCTCCTCCGTGCGTGGACATTTTGTCTTCATTTATCTGCCGAGAGGATATCTCCTTTGTGGGCATGCCACGGGGGATTTATGAGAATGGGCCAGGGCTAAGTGGTTTTCTTTCGTGTTTGATGTCTGTGTGGCGGGTGGGTGGAGCGGGTTAGTGAGTTCTTACATTATACTGAACAGCGCGATATGTACTGTCTCGCCCCCATTTTTATTGTACGACGTGATTATTGTTTTATTATCGGGTAGGGGGCGGAGTCTACATTCATGGTAGGGGAGACCGGGAACCAAGTGGGATGGCCCTCCTCCGGTATTATTATATTATCTCCTTTTTTTTTTTTCCCTTTCTCTCTTCTGTATCTAAATTTTGGGTTCTTTCTCGGGCGACAGGCACACTGCTAGGGGGGGGGGGCAGGCCATAGTCTCTGCATGTGTGCTGGGTGGGGGGTTAGGGGTGGGTTTTTTGTTTCGTCCTTGTTTCTATGGGCCTCTTTTTTCTCCTCCTTTTTCTGGTTCTTTCTTTTCTTTCTTCTTTTTCGGGTCAGGGTGATGCTTCAGTGTAGCGTTTGCTTCTTCTTCTGTTTTTGTGATCCTGGTAATATTAGTTAGGATGTTCCACGTTCACGATGTGGGCAATGACCTGTACGTATTGTGCATGCTTGTTTTTTATCCTGATAAGCGTGTTATTAGCTGAACCTCCGATTGTGCCTCTTGGCTTCGTTGATATTCTGTTGGATTCATTGCCCCCTCTTTATTGCTACGGAATGCATGGCAACTGATCCTTTTATTTATAAAACTTTAAAATTAACCTGATTTATCCTGTTTTCACGGTCAATTTTCCGTATGTGTCATTTCGAATATTGGCTGCCTCTTCTCTGCAGACTGTGAACCCGTTCTACTGATGCATTTGTGCTACGAATTGATTTTGAGGCCGGCCAGAATGGTTGTAGGCCCGTGTCTGTATTCTTTTGTTGCTCAATAAAGGTTTTAAAAAAAAAATAAAGAGTATGCTTACGGCCACACTGGCCAAAATCCATGGTTTTGGGCAACAGTCTGAGCTTATAGCTAATATCCCAACCCTACATAGTGACCTCTTCACAAATCTCAAATCAATATTTGTTAAGAGTATTACACCTAGTACTAGAAGTAAAAAGCTGAGAACCCACTCTTGGTTTGACAGTGCATGTAGACAGGCCCAAAAAGCGTTGCATACAGCCATGAAATCCAGATTGCTGGAAACAATACGTAGCTGTAGGGCCACATATAAAGCTGCCCAGATCTCGGCTAAGAGGAATTGGGATGAGGCACGTTGGAGGGAACTGCTGGAGGCATGTCAGGGCAAGAACATGATCAAATTCTGGCACCATCTTAAATGGGGCAATCGCCCTCAAGATGTTGTCCCCTCCAATTTTGTGGAGCCAAAGGAATGGGTCATGTATTATGGCAATCAATTTAAAGTGAACTGTAACATCACTGTTACTTTGTCACCTATTATCTGTGAGGATGCCCTGGTTTTTACCCCAACAGAAGTAAGGACTGTCTTGAAGGCTATCCCGGGTGGCAAGGCACCGGGTCCTGGCAGCATTCCGGCCGACATGTTCAAACAGGATCAAGACCTCTGGGTCCCCTACATTACTTTGTTAGCCAATGCTTTGGCGAAAGGAGCAAGTGTACCGGAATCATGGTTGGGGGCAGAGATCCTTCCTATCTTTAAGTAGGGCGATCGCTCTGTTCCGGCTAATTATCGACCCATCAGTCTTATCGATGCGGTTCAAAAGATTGTGGCTCGCCTTCTTCTAGGTAGAATCCAGTGCTGGATATCAGACTATGATATATTAACACCCTTACAGGCAGGTTTTCGTCCGCACATGGGGATCCTAGAACAGGTATTTAGATTTATGTTATTATATTGGAAGGTGGTACTCTTAGGGGGGGGGGTCTTTTGTTTGCGGCATTTGTTGATCTTAGGTCCGCTTTTGATTTAGCGCCGAGGACCAAGCTGTGGGAAGTCCTATTGGGGCTAGGTATGCTAAAAGAGCAGGTGACTTTACTTATTAACATGCACGGGAATACACAGGCTATAGTCAGATGGGGTAAGCCAGGCGAGGTTACTGATAGATTTGAGGTTGCCAAGGGGGTTAGACAGGGGTGCGTCTGGGCTCCCACCCTGTTTTCACTGTTTACTAATGGGGTGACCAATTATTTCTCTCTCTTTCCGACGGACGCGCCCTCTCTTGCTGGGAGGAAAATTCCCCTCCTCATGTTCGCTGACGATACGCTCATTATTTCCAAAACGAGGCAGGGCTTACAGTCAGCACTGTCTCGTTTTGAGCTTTTCTGCAGCGAGAATGAGTTGGAGGTGAATGTTGAAAAGACTAAATTTATGGTTCTACGGGGCTCTAGAGCTGTTAAGGCAAAGGTAACAATGAGTGGGGTTATCTTGGACCAAACAGAGGTCTTTACATACTTGGGCGTTACGTTGAGTGAGAACCTAAGTTGGAAGCCTCAGTTGGACCTTTTGTCCCTTAAACACGCCCAGCTTGGGGGTGCCATATTGAAGGAGCACTCCAATTCTCTAACTAAAGATCTGGCACCCCTGGCCAAAATCTATGGTTCAAAAATAATTCCTTCTATCGCATATGGTGCAGAATTCTGGGGTTACAGTGATCTATCAAGACTGAAGGTAGCTCAGAACAAGTTTCTCAGAATGGTTACTGGCCTTCCTCAATCCACGCCTTGCCTCCCCCTACAGTATGACCTGGGAATTAATCCTATAGAGGATGTAGTTCAGTATGGACCACTGGCGTTTTGGCGGCACCTGTGGACTACACCTGAACTATCCATGTATGCCGAGGCTATTCTTGAGGTAAGGGGCATAGAGGGGGCCTATAGGGTTCCATGGTTCTCATTCCTTAGAGCGCTACTGAAGGATTTGGGATTGGAGGGCCTTTGGGTAGACCCAGCTAGTGCCACCTTCCCATCCAAAAAAATCCTTAAAGAAATGTACTGGTGCAGGATCATGGAGAGGAGACCATCTTTAGTGGGGGGTTCTACGATGACTTCGGTTTTTCTAGTTATTAAGGATGTCCCGAGATATGAAGATTACTGGGACATAATAACCAAGTCAAATGACCGGAAACTGTATCATCAACTGAGAGTGGGCTCGCTACCTGTGCGTGGGCTAACACACTCTTGGAACCCAGAAAGTAGTGACAAATGTCCTTTTTGTGTAACGGAAGTAGAAAATATTGAACATTTACTATTCTGCTGTCTAAAGCATACACTACCCAGAAGAGTCTGGTTAAGATCAGTATGTTGTTCGATGGGCACTAGATCTGCTATTGCTGCCAGTAGGATTTTGAAAACGGAAACTACTGCCTTAATTGTCATCGGTGTGGCAAAGTTCATTAGCTGGGCCTGGTCTATACGTTCCCGTAACCTTAGTCACTGAGTCATAGTTATTACGTCATCTGTTTTGTAATTGTGTATTGTTGTATGTCGTAGTCATAGTCTTTTTCTGCCCAATTTAATGCTGTTTTACCCAGGTTTTAACGTGAATTGTATTTATTGTCTTAACCTTTTTATGAAATGTATTTTATGCTTGTTGTATATTGTCTTTTATGATATATATCGAAATAAAGACCTTTTGACTTGACTTGTGTAGACTGTGGACAGATGAAATCCCAATACGAATTGGCAATGTCGCCATGGAAAGGCTGCGGAGTCTCGCTGCGGGGGCCCATTACGGGCCCCCGGGTACTCCGGGGGGCTGGGGGTACACATGGGGGGTACCATCATTTCAAGGAACAACGTGGCAGGCACCGCGTGGTGCTGTCACGTTGTGCTTTGAAATGAACAAGATGTATTCTTGGCATTGTGGCAGGTCACAATGCTAAGAATACGGGATGCACCCGCCACTGTGGCGGGCGCATCCTAATACCCCCCATGGAACCCCCCCTTATGGCAGGCGGTCCTTTCACACGATGGGATGACGGGCGGACTAAGTCCGCCCGTCATCCTAATGCACCCCTTTGTGTTCAATTTGGATGTATACGTTAAATGTATATATATTTTTTCTATTTCTATGCATGGTGTCCAATCACGTGGTGTTAGCATTTTCACATTAAAAAATGGCGTTTCTAGCTTTCAGATTGTGTGACCAATGGCAAGTGTTGCCCGAAACGCGTAACTAAGAAGCAAGAATAAAGATTTGATTTTGCCTGCAGTTCCAGTGGTTCGTGATTCCTTTCGTAGCTGAAGTGGTGATAATTGGCGCTGCGAGCGGATGAAGGATCTGGGTGATTTTTTTCCTCAATTGGCGGAAGGTGGTTGCTTCCACGACGAACCCACTTCCTGATAAGTGGCTGCCACCCTCAACCAGCGTGTTGTGTGTTCGAGAAAGGAAAGTTTGGCGGCAACCCCCTGTGCAGCTGGAGAAGCCCGAACGGAACACGGGAAACGTACCCGGGGTTGGATTGGTTCTGGCAACGAGCGCGTCAGTGTTTGCACAAGTGGGGAGGAGTGAAAGGCAGAAGCGGCGGGTGGATTTGGCTTGTATTGCAAGATTATAACAGCAATAAGGTTGCTTTCTCGCTAACATGTCAGCAGAAGTGGTCCGTAATGGAGAAGCTGCTGCAGATACATTATTTAATGATTTGCCTGGGAAAATAGCTGAACGGGAAGGTGCAAAGAGCACAGAGACCAACAAAGAAATGGATGCAAAAAACTTGCTAAAGAGTCTGGAAAAATGCATGAAGTCTGAAACCTCGAAATGGTGGGAACATAAATCGCTGTCAAAGTATATTGAAGTGGGCCGCATTCCGAGGAGCTTACGAATCCTTTTAGCCCCGACTTTTGAGAGGCCCATTCCAATTACGTGAATGGGGAGAGAGTAATTTGACTGCGTCAATTAATCTAGGGCATTTTCTGGATGTCATGAGTGATGTCATGAGTGATGTTACTGACCATGTCATGAGTGATGTAATATGTGACATCATCAGCAGTGCATTGCGGGCGCGCAAATTATAGTTAGCTGAACTAACTATAACAGGGGAATTTCAATTGTTTTGTATGAGTGAAATGTCCAGCTAACTATAACATTTGTGAAACCTATGTTTTTTTCAGTGAATTTCTTAGGTTTTTTAAATGCTAATTCCTAACTATAACGTGGCTGAAACCTATGGTTTTTTCAGTGAATATATATGTATATATATATATATATGGCTTTATACGAGTGAAATGTCCAGCTAACTATAACGCCCCTGAAACCTATGGTTTTATCAGTGAATTTCTAAGGTTTTTTAAATGCTAATTCCTAACTATAACGTGTCTGAAACCTATGGTTCTTTCAGTGAATTTCAAAGGTTTTTCAAATGGTATTTTTTAAGTGTAATAGTAGTTTTATAAATATTTTGTACTGAACTTCTGGACTTTTTAAACTGTTTTTTAAAAAAAATATTGTTTATTAAATAATATTTTATTTCTTTTGTAATGTTTATTTTTTTTAAATGTAAAAGTAAAATATAGTGTAATCATTTTGTTTTATTTTTTTATTTAAATATATAAAAAAAATATTAAAAACATTTTTGTGTCGCGCACCATAAACGCACCGAGCACGGCGGATCCACGGATCCAATCCGCCATTTTAGAAAAGTTGTGAAAATTCATGAAGGATCCGCATACGGAGTGCGACGGGTTTGCGTTGTGCAGTTATGTTGTATACGTACGTTAGGTGGGGTGCGCGTCTGGTATGCGACCGGTCCAAGACTCCTGCTCCAGCGCATTCACGACACATGCGCCTTACAGTATGCAACGCTTGCGCAGTGCTGCGCTGTTTGTGACATCATAAGAGTACTGGATGCGCTGGGTGCACGAATCCAGCGAATTTTTTTTATGTTCTAAAATTAAATGTACGTGTTTTTTATATACATATTAGGCCTAGACATTATCTAATGTATTTATAAAAATAATATATTTCGACTTAAAGTTATATTACTTTTATATCTATTTACGCAAAGTCGCGTAAGGTGCGTGCCCCGTAAGCGCACGGTGCGCGGATTCCATGTAACCTCAAAAATAAAGTTTTGATTGGTTCATAACATCTCACACTGCAAGTATTGAAGGACCCCACCCATTTCCATCATTCTCTTTGGAGTAGTTCAAGAGAGACATCTCTTCTCTTTCCAGAGCTTTTTTTTGCATTTTTTTGGGTGTTTTCCAAGAATTGCATATGAGAAATGGCATCTGCTTCTCAACCGTCTCAAAATTCTTCAGATTAAGTTGTCTTGAAGATCCACGCAAGGAGAGGCCTACTTTTTTTTTATTTTTCACCTTTCCGGACGGACAAAAGAAGGTGAACGCTACCAAAGTTAAATGCACACTGTGTGACAAGATGCTGTCTCGAGGCACTCAAAAGAAATACTCTTGTGGAACAGCAAGCATGCTGAAACCTCTAAGGACCATTCATCCAAAGAATCTGGCAAGAGAAGAGATGAAGAGTGCAGCAAAGAATCCACCACCAGCACAGGATCGTCTACTTGTACACCTCCAGTGGACATTCGTCCAGAATTTGCTTATCTGCAACAGCACTGCACAAAATGCAAATCCATCATTTGCTATGGAGAACAATTGGTAGATGCTGTGTATTTATTTTTTTGTATTTGGAACAACGTTTAATTCAAAATTGTAGCTGTTTACTTCGTTCCTTTTTTTGTTCATTTTATAGAAAACACCAAAAACAAATACAAAATTGTTTAAAAAATACAAAAAAAAGACCAAAAAAAAGTTCTTCTCAGAACTACCTAATCTGGTTAAAAAAGAACTATTATTGCATGGTAATGTCTGAAAGTTTGAATAAATATGTAGCGCATAATTGACTGAAAGAATGTATTAGTAGTGTATGGTGAATGTATAAGTGTAGATCTATAAGGAAGTACTGCAGCATGACACTGCAAGCTCTTTAGCTGCACTACGCTGATGCACTTCCGAATCACAGGGATGTGACATATTTACATGAATGGTATGGTGTTTTTTCTGGTTTGGACGAACAGGACTGACTCCTTAATTCAAATAATGGGGTGATGTTATCTCCTCTCAAGGCTAGGCACGTAAGGTTAAATACTGCTTTGGGGTTCACATATTGTGAGAATGGTGGCGGTCCAATGTTGACTAATGGCTCCCCCTTGATGCTTCCTCTTGTAGGTACTCAAGTTCATAGTACTGTAGGCATCTGTAATTCATCAGTGTTGGTCGGTACAGAAGGGTCTTGCAGTGATGTTGTGCCCTACTCATTGAAGAAGGTCCTTAACAAATCCCTGCAATTGGGCAGTCACACCCCTGTTACTAGGAGGTTGGATGGTGATCTAACTTTGCTGTAGCTGGATCAGGACTCTCTACTTGTTACTGTTAGTCCCACCCCTATCCCCAGTACAATCCGCCCTACCACCCCTATTTCTGTGGCATGCCCGAGGGAGCCCCTCAAACAGGCTTTGCCTATGGCAAAGGTTTCATCATGGAATATAGCTGGCCTTGAATCCAAACGTGCTCTTTCTGACTGGGGAAGCTTTATCGACCAATCAGATATCTGGTAATTTCAGGAAACCTGGGCTACACTACCGATATTTCGTACAGGTTTCTTAAATTTTTCTAGACCAGTGGTGAAGGGCGCTAGAGGTAGACCTGTGGGAGGCCTGGCAATCTGGGTTCGTCAACATGAGGGGGTGACAGTGGCTGAGATCCCGATGGATAGTCTAGACATGATGGCTATCCGGGTAAGCTCTACAAAGGGTCTGGATATAATTATTGTGAACATATATATGAGGGGTATCCAAGGGGGTAAATGTTCGCCGGTTGCACATGTACTGGAGGCCTTCTTGAGCTCCCTACCTAGGAGTATTAACAGAGTGGTGATGGGGGATTTTAATACTTGTTTTGAGCCTCTGGGTTTGGATGATGGCAGGCTTTCAGAGGTAGAGGATTCATTGTGGGGTATTCCGGGGCTGGAAATTCCGCCTATTAAGAAATGGACCCAAGCAGCCCTGTTCATGAAGGGTCTCTCTATGGATCAGGGTATGCGAGCAGTTAATGGAAGACTGAAGTCTGATAGGTTAGGGGTAGTAACTTATGACAATGGTAGGTCTGGTTCTCGCATTGACTATATTCTGGTAAACTTAGAAATGTGGTCTTGCTTGATAGACATGGTGGTCGTAAGTAGAGTAGAAAGTGATCACAACCCTTTAGTCCTTTCTATTAAAGACACTAGTTTTGTTGAGTCTATTATGGCTGAAACCCCCCTGCCACAGGGTATCCTAGCCAATAACAAAAGAAGGGTTAGTTGGCCTAAAATAGTTTTAAATGAGGAGCCTATGTTTTGAATTAAGAGTATACTTACGGCCACACTGGCCAAAATCCATGGTTTTGGGCAACAGTCTGAGCTTATAGCTAATATCCCGACCCTACATAGTGACCTCTTCACAAATCTCAAATCAATATTTGTTAAGAGTATTACACCTAGTACTAGAAGTAAAAAGCTGAGAACCCACTCTTGGTTTGACAGTGCATGTAGACAGGCCCAAAAAGCGTTGCATACAGCCATAAAATCCAGTGCAGGAAACAATACGTAGCTGTAGGGCCACATATAAAGCTGCCCAGATCTCGGCTAAGAGGAATTGGGATGAGGCACGTTGGAGGGAACTGCTGGAGGCATGTCAGAGCAATAACATGATCAAATTCTGGCACCATCTTAAATGGGGCAATCGCCCTCAAGATGTTGTCCCCTCCAATTTTGTGGAGCCAAAGGAATGGGTCATGTATTATGGCAATCAATTTAAAGTGAACTGTAACATCACTGCCACTTTGTCACCTATTATCTGTGAGGATGCCCTGGTTTTTACCCCAACAGAAGTAAGGACTGTCTTGAAGGCTATCCCGGGTGGCAAGGCACCGGGTCCTGGCAGCATTCCGGCCGACATGTTCAAACAGGATCAAGACCTCTGGGTCCCCTACATTACTTTGTTAGCCAATGCTTTGGCGAAAGGAGCAAGTGTACCGGAATCATGGTTGGGGGCAGAGATCCTTCCTATCTATAAGAAGGGCGATCGCTCTGTTCCGGCTAATTATCGACCCATCAGTCTTATCGATGCGGTTCAAAAGAATGTGGCTCGCCTTCTTCTAGGTAGAATCCAGTGCTGGATATCAGACTATGATATATTAACGCCCTTACAGGCAGGTTTTCGTCCGCACATGGGGATCCTAGAACAGGTATTTAGATTCATGTTATTATATTGGAAGGTGGTAGTCTTAGGGGGGGGTCTTTTGTTTGCGGCCTTTGTTGATCTTAGGTCCGTTTTTGATTTAGTGCAGAGGACCAAGCTGTGGGAAGTCCTATTGGGGCTAGGTATGCCAAAAGAGCAGGTGACTTTACTTATTAACATGCACGCGAATACATAGGCTATAGTCAGATGGGGTAAGCCAGGCGAGGTTACTGATAGATTTGAGGTTGCCAAGGGGGTTAGACAGGGGTGCGTCTGGGCTCCCACCCTGTTTTCACTGTTTATTAATGGGGTGACCAATTATTTCTCTAACTTTCCGACGGACGCGCCCTCTCTTGCTGGGAGGAAAATTCCCCTCCTCATGTTCGCTGACGATACGCTCATTATTTCCAAAACGAAGCAGGGCTTACAGTCAGCACTGTCTCGTTTTGAGCTTTTCTGCAGCGAGCATGAGTTGGAGGTGAATGTTGAAAAGACGAAATTTATGGTTCTACGGGGCTCTAGAGCTGTTAAGGCAAAGGTAACAATGAGTGGGGTTATCTTGGACCAAACAGAGGTCTTTACATACTTGGGCGTTACGTTGAGTGAGAACCTAAGTTGGAAGCCTCAGTTGGACCTTTTGTCCCTTAAACACGCCCAGCTTGGGGGTGCCATATTGAAGGAGCACTCCAATTCTCTAACTAAAGACCTGGCACCCCTGGCCAAAATCTATGGTTCAAAAATAATTCCTTCTATCCTATATGGTGCAGAATAGTGGGGTTACAGTGATCTATCAAGACTGAAGATAGCTCAGAACAAGTTTCTCAGAATGGTTACTGGCCTTCCTCAATCCACGCCTTGCCTCCCCCTACAGTATGACCTGGGAATTAATCCTATAGAGGATGTAGTTCGGTATGGACCACTGGCGTTTTGGCGGCGCCTGTGGACTACACCTGAACTATCCATGTATGCCGAGGCTATTCTTGAGGTAAGGGGCATAGAGGGGGCCTATAGGGTTCCATGGTTCTCATTCCTTAGAGCGCTACTGAAGGATTTGGGATTGGAGGGCCTTTGGGTAGACCCAGCTAGTGCCACCTTCCCATCCCAAAAAATCCTTAAAGAAATGTACTGGTGCAGGATCATGGAGAAGAGACCATCTTTAGTGGGGGGTTCTACGATGACTTCGGTTTTTCTAGTTATTAAGGATGTCCCGAGATATGAAGATTACTGGGACATAATAACCAAGTCAAATAACCGGAAACTGTATCATCAACTGAGAGTGGGCTCGCTACCTGTGCGTGGGCTAACACACTCTTGGAACCCAGAAAGTAGTGACAAATGTCCTTTTTGTGTAACGGAAGTAGAAAATATTGAACATTTACTATTCTGCTGTCCAAAGTATACACTACCCAGAAGAGCCTGGTTAAGACCAGTATGTTGTTCGTTGGGCACTAGATCTGCTATTGCTGCCAGTAGGATTTTGAAAACGGACACTACTGCCTATATTGTCATCGGTGTGGCAAAGTTCATTAGCTGGGCCTGGTCTATACGTTCCCGTAACCTTAGTCACTGAGTCATAGTTTTTACGTCATCTGTTTTGTAATTGTGTATTGTTGTATGTCGTAGTCATGGTCTTTTTCTGGCCAATTTAATGCTGTTTTACCCAGGTTTTAACGTGAATTGTATTTATTGTCTTAACCTTTTTATGAAATGTATTTTATGCTTGTTGTATATTGTCTTTTATGATATATATCGAAATAAAGACCTTTTGACTTGACTTGTGTAGACTGTGGAGAGATGAAATCCCAATTCGAATTGGCAATGTCGCCATGGAAAGGCTGCGGAGTCTCCCTGCGGGGGCCCATTACGGGCCCCCAGGGACTCCGGGGGGCTGGGGGGTACACATGGGGGGTACCATCATTTCAAGGAACAACGTGGCAGGCACCGCGTGGTGCCTGTCACGTTGTGCTTTGAAATGCACAAGATGTATTCTTGGCATTGTGGCGGGTCACAATGCTAAGAATATGGAATGCACCCGCCACTGTGGCGGGCGCATCCCAATACCCCCCACGGGACCCTCCTTATGGCAGGCGGTCCCTTCACACGATGGGATGACGGGCGGACTAAGTCCGCCCGTCATCCTAATGGACCCCTTTATGTTCAATTTGGATGTATACGTGAAATGTATATATATTTTTTCTATTTCTATGCATGGTGTCCAATCACGTGGTGTTAGCATTTTCACATTAAAAAATGGCGTTTCTAGCTTTCAGATTGTGTGACCAATGGCAAGTGTTGCCCGAAACGCGTAACTAGGAAGCAAGAATAAAGATTTGATTTTGCCTGCAGTTCCAGTGGTTCGTGATTCCTTTCGTAGCTGAAGTGGTGATAATTGGCGCTGCGAGCGGATGAAGGATCTGGGTGATTTTTTTCCTTAATTGGCGGAAGGTGGTTGCTTCTGCGACGAACCCACTTCCTGATAAGTGGCTGCCACCCTCAACCAGCGTGTTGTGTGTTCGAGAAAGGAAAGTTTGGCGGCAACCCCCTGTGCAGCTGGAGAAGCCCGAACGGAACACGGGAAAGGTACCCGGGGTTGGATTGGTTCTGGCAACGAGCGCGTCAGTGTTTGCACAAGTGGGGAGGAGTGAAAGGCAGAAGCGGCGGGCTGATTTGGCTTGTATTGCAAGATTATAACAGCAATAAGGTTGCTTTCTCGCTAACATGTCAGCAGAAGTGGTCCGTAAAAGAGAAGCTGCTGCAGATACATTATTTAATGATTTGCCTGGGAAAATAGCTGAACGGGAAGGTGCAAAGAGCACAGAGACCAACAAAGAAATGGATGCAAAAAACTTGCTAAAGAGTCTGGAAAAATGCATGAAGTCTGAAACCTCGAAATGGTGGGAACATAAATCGCTGTCAAAGTATATTGAAGTGGGCCGTATTCCAAGGAGCTTACGAATCCTTTTAGCCCCCACTTTTGAGAGGCCCATTCCAATTACGTGAATGGGGAGAGAGTAATTTGACTGCGTCAATTAATCTAGGGCATTTTCTGGATGTCATGAGTGATGTCATGAGTGATGTTACTGACCATGTCATGAGTGATGTAATATGTGACATCATCAGCAGTGCATTGCGGGCGCGCAAGTTATAGTTAGCTGAACTAACTATAACAGGGGAATTCCAATTGTTTTGTATGAGTGAAATGTCCAGCTAACTATAACATTTGTGAAACCTATGTTTTTTTCAGTGAATTTCTTAGGTTTTTTAAATGCTAATTCCTAACTATAACGTGGCTGAAACCTATGGTTTTTTCAGTGAATATATATGTATATATATATATATATGGCTTTATACGAGACAAATGTCCAGCTAACTATAACGCCCCTGAAACCTATGGTTTTATCAGTGAATTTCTAAGGTTTTTTAAATGCTAATTCGTAACTATAACGTGTCTGAAACCTATGGTTCTTTCAGTGAATTTCAAAGGTTTTTTAAATGGTATTTTTTAAGGTTAATAGTAGTTTTATAAATATTTTGTACTGAACTTCTGGACTTTTTAAACTGTTTTTAAAAAAAATATTGTTTAATAAATAATATTTTATTTCTTTTGAAATTTTTATTTTTTTAAATGTAACAGTAAAATATAGTGTAATCATTTTGTTTAATTTTTTTATTTAAATATATAAAAAAAATATTAAAAACATTTTGGAGTCGCGCACCGAAAACACACCCAGCACGGCGGATCCACGGATCCAATCCGCCATTTTAGAAAAGTTGTGAAAATTCATGAAGGATCCGCATACGGAGTGCGATGGGTTTGCGTTGTGCAGTTATGTTGCATACGTACGTTAGGTGGGGTGCGCGTCTGGTATGCGACCGGTCCGCGACTCCTGCTCCAGCGCATTCACGACACATGCGCCTTACAGTATGCAACGCTTGCGCAGTGCTGCGCTGTTTGTGACATCATAAGAGTAGCGGATGCGCTGGGTGCACGAATCCGGCGAATTTTTTTTATGTTCTAAAATTAAATGTACGTGTTTTTTATATACATTTTAGGCCTAGACATTATCTAAGGTATTTATAACAATAATATATTTTGACTTGTAATAAAAGGTATATTACTTTTATATCTATTTACGCAAAGTCGCGTAAGGTGCGTGCTCCGTAAGCGAACGGAGTGCGGATTCCATGTGACCTCAAAAATAAAGTTTTGATTGGTTCATAACATTTCCCACTGCAAGTATTGAAGGACCCCACCCATTTCCATCATTCTCTTTGGAGTAGTTCAAGAGAGACATCTCTTCTCTTTCCAGAGCTTTTTTTTGCATTTTTTGGGGTGTTTTCCAAGAATTGCATATGAGAAATGGCATCTGCTTCTCAACCGTCTCAAAATTCTTCAGATTAAGTTGTCTTGAAGATCCACGCAAGGAGAGGCCTACTTTTTTTTTATTGTTCACCTTTCCGGGCGGACAAAAGAAGGTGAACGCTACCAAAGTTACATGCACACTGTGTGACAAGATGCCGTCTCGAGGCACTCAAAAGAAATACTCTTGTGGAACAGCAAGCATGCTGAAACCTCTAAGGACCATTCATCCAAAGAATCTGGCAAGAGAAGAGATGAAGAGTGCAGCAAAGAATCCACCACCAGCACAGGATCGTCTACTTGTACACCTCCAGTGGACATTCGTCCAGAATTTGCTTATCTGCAACAGCACTGCACAAAGTGCAAATCCATCATTTGCTATGGAGAACAATTGGTAGATGCTGTGTATTTATTTGTTTGTATTTGGAATGACGTTTAATTCAAAATTGTAGCTGTTTACTTCGTTCCTTTTTTTGTTCATTTTATAGAAAACACCAAAAACAAATACAAAAGTGTTTAAAAAATACAAAAAAAAGACCCCAAAAAAGTTCTTCTCAGAACTACCTAATCTGGTTAAAAAAAGAACTATTATTGCATGGTAATGTCTGAAAGTTTGAATAAATATGTAGCGCATGATTGACTGAAAGAATGTATTAGTAGTGTATGGTGAATGTATAAGTGTAGATCTATAAGGAAGTACTGCAGCGTGACACTGCAAGCTCTTTAGCTGCACTACGCTGATGCACTTCCGAATCACAGGGATGTGACATATTTACATGAATATGTCACATCTCTGTTCTTCCTTCTGCATTTGTGCAGAAACTGAGTACTTGGGTACTGACTGAATGATTAGAGTACTGCAAGGAGAGTGCCTGGGTGAATTTATAAGTGGTTGGGTTTTGGGGCTGTAAATGGTTCAGTACATAGTGCTGAATGGGTCACTAGATGAGTGCAAGGGGAGTGAAAGGGTGTTTGCAGGAGTGTATGGATACTGATTGAGGAATTGAAGGTGTGAAAGATAAGTATGTAGGTGGTTAGAGGACTGCATGCATATTGGACAGAAGTTTGTAGCAGTCCATGTGCTAAGGTCTGGATCACTGCATCAGTACTTGGGTACTGACTCAATGATTAGAGTACTGCATGGAGAGTGCCTGGGTGAATTTATAAGTGGTTGAGATTTGGCGCAGTGAATGGATTAGTACATGGTGCTGGATGGGTCACTAAAGGAGTGCAAGGGGAGTGGCAGGGTGTTTGCTGGAGTGTATGGACACTGACTGAGGATTTGAAGGTGTGACAGTCAAATGTGTAGGTGGTTAGAGGATTACATGCATAGTGGATAGGTGTTTGAAACAGTCTATGTGCTAAGGCCTGGATCACTGCATAAGTACTTGGGTACTGAATATATGATTAGAGTACTGCAAGGAGAATGCATGGGTGAATTTATAAGTGGTTGGGTTTTGGGGCTGTAAATGGTTCAGTACATAGTGCTGAATCGGTCACTAGAGGAGTGACAGGGTGTTTGCTGGAGTGTATGGATACTGATTGGGGAATTGAAGGTGTGAAAGATAAGTATGTAGGTGGTTAGAGGTCTGCATGCATATTGGACAGACGTTTGTAGCAGTCCATGTGCTAAGGTCTGGATGAGTACTAGGGTACTGACTCAATGATTAGAGTACAGCAAGGGGAATGCCTGGGTGAATTTATATGTGGTTGGGTTTTGGCGCAGTGAATGGATTAGTACATGGTGCTGAATGGGTCACTAGAGCATTGCAAAGGGAGTGACAGGGTGTTTGCTGGAGTGTATGGTCACTGACTGGGGAATTGAAGGTGTGAAAGATAAGTGTGTAGGTAGTTAGAGGACTGCATGCATAGTGGATAGGGGTTTGAAGCTGTCTATGTGCTAAGGCCTGGTTCACTGCATGAGTACTTGGGTACTGACTGAATGATTAGAGTACTGCAAGGAGAGTGCCTGGGTGAATTTATAAGTGGTTGCGTTTTGGTGCAATGAATGGAATAGTACATTGTGCTGAATGGGTACCTAGAGGAGTGCAAGGAGATTGACAGGGTGTTTGCTGGAAGTGTATGGATACTGATTGGGAAATTGAAGGTGTGAAAGGCAAGTGTGTAGGTAGTTAGAGGTCTGCATTCATAGTGGATAGGGGTTTAAAGCAGTCATGTGCTAAGGTCTGGCTTACTGCATGAGTACTTGGGTACTGACTGAATGATTAGAGTACTGCAATGAGACTGCCAGGGTGAATTTATAAGTGGGTGTGTTTTGGCACCGTGAACGGATTAGTGCATGGTGCTGAATGGGTCACTAGAGGAGTGCAAGGGGATTGACAGGGTGTTTGCTGGAGTATATGGACACTGACTGGGGAATTGAAGGTGTGAAAGACAAATGTGTAGGTGGTTAGAGAACTACATGCATAGTCGATAGGGATTTGAAGCAGTCTATGTGCTTAGGCGTGAGTCACTGCATGAGTACTTGGGTACTGACTGAATGATTGGAGTACTGGAAGGAGAGTGTCTGAGTGAATGTATAAGTGGTTGGGTTTCAGCGCAGTGAATGGATTAGTACATGGTGCTGAATGGGTCACTAGAGGAGTGCAAAGGGAGTGACAGGGTGTTTGCTGGAGTGTATGGACATTGACTGGGGAATTGAAGGTGTCAAAGACAAATGTGTAGGTGGTTAGAGGACTGCATGCCTAGTGGATAGGAGTTTGAATCAGTATATGTGCTAAGGCCTAAGTCACTGCATGAGTACTTGGGTACTGACTGAATGATTGGAGTACTGGATAACCCTGGGCGTAGTGGGCGTAGTGGGGCTTCGCGAAGCTACGCGAAGTGGGCAAAAAACTACGCCCACCCGCGCACTTCACGTAGCCCCACTACGCGCCACCCGCCTCCCTCCCGCCCTCCCTAAATGCTTACATTAATATATAAAAGAATTATAAAACCACTTACCTTGTCCTGCCGCGTCCCCGGGGCTCCCGCTCGTCATTGCGCCGCCAGCGCGCGCGTCTTGGATGCTAATGCGCATGTGCGGCCGCCCGTGCATGCGCATTAGCATCCAAGACGCTCGCGCCGGCCGCGCAATGACGAGCGGGAGCCCGGGGACGCGGCAGGACAAGGTAAGTGGTTTTATAATTCTTTTACATATTAATGTAAGCATTTAGGGAGGGCGGGAGGGAGGCGGGTGGCGGGCAACTTTGCTACGCCCACGAAGTGGGCGTAGTGTTGCCTGCTTCGCCTACTTTGCAAAGGGCCAAGTAGGCAACACTACGCCCACTTCGTGGGCGTAACGAAGTTGCCCGCCCAGTGTTAGTACTGGAAGGAGAGTGTCTGAGTGAATTTATAAGTGGTTGGGTTTTGGCGCAGTGAATGGATTAGTACATGGTGCTGAATGGGTCCCTAGAGGAGCGCAAGGACAGTAGATTTTTAAGCAGTTATGTGTCAGGAAAGAGATTAAATAACCACATGCTTCTGTCACAATGGTTGCAGAAGTGGACACAGACTCACAGTGTGATTCTAGACAAGCAAGACTATTCCCTGGACTTTACCAGAAGAGACTCACTAGTCTTGAAGGGGTTAGGTGACTGCATACATACTACACATTTCACTACAGCACTGCTAGAGTGAATGGCTGAATCATTCTGCGAATGCATAAGCAATGACTGGGTTCTAATACTACTAAAACTTGACAACAGGATAGGTTTTTAGGCAGTTATGTGTCAGCAAAAACATGAAGTAACCACATGCTTCTGTCATTATGGTTGCACAACTGCACACAGACTCACATTGTGATTCTAGACAAGCAAGACATTTCCCTGGACTTTAGAAGGAGAAACTCACCAGTCTGGAAGCAGTAAGGTGACTGCATACATTCTACACATTTCACTACTGCACTCTAGTGTGAATGCCTGACTCATTCTGCGAATGCATAAGCAATGACTGGGTTCTAATACTACTGTGCACACAGACTCACAGTGTGATTGTAAATGTAAATGTATTGCGAGTTATATAGCGCACGTATCACCCGAAGGTATCAAGGCGCTTGCTTAGGGAACCCGTCCTGGTATTCCCCTGTGAGATACCCCGGCAGGGTATCCACAAGGTGAAAGCCAGGCATCCCGCCGCGAGGGGCCGTAGTGGAGATTAAGCAAGCTATTGCCCAGAGTCGCAGAGTGTGACCCCGTGAATTGAGTAGGCACCGGAGCGAGAATTGTCGAGTCCGTGGAATTTTTGAGCCCGAGCCCCGCCGAGGCGGGGAATCGAACCCTGGTCCACGGCCGATCTCAGCATCCGGGTCTGCCGCCTCTAACCACTGAGCCACGCTTCTCCATTCTAGACAAGCAAGACTATTCCCTAGACTTTAGCAAGAGAAAGACAGTAGTCTAATTAAAAACAAAGGCACCACATACAACACCTCACAAATTATTATACAGAATGTCTGTAGCATTTAGGGAGGGCGGGAGGGAGGCGGGTGGCGGGCAACTTCGCTACGCCCACGAAGTGGGCGTAGTGTTGCCTGCTTCGCCTACTTTGCAAAGGGCAAAGTAGGCAACACTACGCCCACTTCGTGGGCGTAACGAAGTTGCCCGCCCAGGGTTAGTACTGGAAGGAGAGTGTCTGAGTGAATTTATAAGTGGTTGGGTTTTGGCGCAGTGAATGGATTAGTACATGGTGCTGAATGGGTCCCTAGAGGAGCGCAAGGACAGTAGATTTTTAAGCAGTTATGTGTCAGGAAAGAGATTAAATAACCACATGCTTCTGTCACAATGGTTGCAGAAGTGGACACAGACTCACAGTGTGATTCTAGACAAGCAAGACTATTCCCTGGACTTTACCAGAAGAGACTCACTAGTCTTGAAGGGGTTAGGTGACTGCATACATACTACACATTTCACTACAGCACTGCTAGAGTGAATGCCTGAATCATTCTGCGAATGCATAAGCAATGACTGGGTTCTAATACTACTAAAACTTGACAACAGGACAAGCTTCCGAGGACCGGTTTCTGGCATTACAGCCGTCTTCAGCTCGGCTTGCTTGAATCCAGTGTCAAAGTGAGCTAGGGACTCACGTTTGAGCATACCCTGCCACACTTAAGGCGGCCAAAGCGGTACAAAATTCCGTCCATCATTCCCTTTTGTATCGCTGAATTTCAATCTATCAGCTTATCCTATGTAATGTTCCTTTCAAACAGTTTTTATTAACCAATAAGAAACATGCTTTTAAAACACAAAAACATGCACCCTATTTTTCAGTCTATAATGTTCTCAAACAGCAATCATTTCTCTTCTTTTTTAAAAACTGCATCTTATGCACTATTTTAGAAAAATCTTAGTTTTCAAACTGCCCATTTCACATACAGAAACATTCTGAGTGCATCCAGACCTCCCTTCAAGATTCCCAGAGTGTGGAGTGTGGGACACATCTATATATTCTGGTTGAAAAGGTATGCTGAAAGCAGAGGTATTGACAAAAATTTAGCTTTGCCAAATGTAGACATTAAATGAATTGGTCAGAGAGGACTAAAGTGGCACCAATTGATGCCATTGGTGAAATCCTTTTTGCATCTCCAACACCCTGACCTCCTAATTGTGCACTGTGGTGGCAATGACCTAGGCACTTTGACTGGGGTAGGTCTGGCAATGCTCATGAAGGACACCTTTGGAGAATTGACGTCACTTTTTCCCCAAACTGCCTTTGTCTATTCTAACATATGCCAAAGACAGAAATGGAACTGGTCCAATTAGTTTTGTGCACTGATTGAGAAAGCTAGGAAACATGTCAATAAAGCTGTTTCTGCTTATCTCAGAGATTACAGGATGGGGTCCATTTACAACAACAATCTGTGTTTTAATATGGATGGTACCTATAGGAGAGATGGTGTACATTTTACAGATGAGGGTAACAGAGTCTTCCTCAACAACTTTAGACTCTGCATTGGTACTTACTTGTAGGTAAGAGTGATGGGGCAGTGGGGCGGAGTGGGGAGGGAGTCGACAGAAGACAACAAGGGAAAATTATAATTAAAAAAAGAAAAACACTTAGCTTGTGTTTGGCGCATCGCCGAGTCGGCGATGCAGCAAGTTTTCTTTTTTTTCTTTCTTTTTCCTCTTGGTCGTCTGTCAACTCCTTCCCCGCCCACCACCCTTACCTGCACGGGCCGCTACTGGCTGCAGCCCAGTGGTGGAATTTAATTTACAGACCCTAGGTACATGTGGTAAAATTTACTAGGGATTTATAAGTAAATTAAAGGTGTCAATTAGGAGTATGCCAATTTTACTATTTTTAAAGATGGGAGCATAAGCATTTTACCCCTGGTTAGCAGAGGCAAAGTGCACTGAGTCCTACAGCCTAAAAAAAAGGATTCAATAAAAAGGCAGGAATCCGGGTGAACCTGCTGGAAGGGCAAATTTTCAACATTAGCTGCATGCTGAAAAGCTGTGAAAAGTGTTGAGTATTCTATAGGACAGGGGCATGAAGCTAGGAGATGGAAAGTGCACCTGTGTAGCGGGTGGCTTAGAATATTTAAGACAACATTTATCCAGGATTGGAGTCACTCTCAAGCAGTTTGGTCAGGGTGACCAAGGATGCCATAATTCCAGCTAACAAGGATCAATTGAGATAATGTCAGTGTTTAGCAGAATTCTATGCAAGGTTCATTCCTTAGGGGCCCATTAGGTTGGCAGGCGGTAGGCCACCGCCCATATGGTGGTGGCGATCTGCCTGCCATTCTCCACCGCTCGCCTAACATTTCCCCACTATATTACGCTGGTGGGGACCCAGGCAGACAGAAAGACCATCTGCCGGTTTTCCACCGGTAGGCAATCCGCCTGATTGCCTACCAGGCGGAAAAGGCCTGCCATATGGTGGCAGTGTATTGCCTTTCCATGGCGGAGACTCTGCCATGAAAAGGCATGGGGTCTTTTCTTTGGGGGCCTCTTGCAGGCCCCCAGTAGGTTGGGGGGTGGGTGCCTGCCCTCCAACATTGGCATGGGCAAGGTGGCAGGCACTGCACGGTGCCTGCCACGTTGTGCTTGACAATGCACTGCATGCATATATTGCATTGTGGTGGGTGCTGCTTATAGGCATTATAGGCTTTGCGGGTCCAAAATACCATTACGTTGGCGGGTGGACAATGTCCCCCCAACATCGTATTGAGCCCCTTAGTTTGGTGACAAGAGCCCCTTAAAGAAGTTGATGAAAGAGATTGAAATATTGAAAGATTTATGTGATCTGTAGAGTATACAGAAGGTTTTGATGAAGGCAAGCTGCATCATGAAATTATCACTGTTGCAGAATTTTGGCACGCTTATTCCTTGTATTTTTGTAATGGATGTAAATGGTGGTAAAAAGGAAGATGGGATGGATTACTGCATCTATGGTTTGCTGAAATGCAGAGGCCATATAATTAGTCATGGAGTGGGAAGCATTTGCTATGGGGTGTTCAACATTTCAGACAATACATTTGGGGATCTGAGTTCACATTGTAAAAAGAGCAGAAACCCTAGTTTCTCATTTTTTATTACGGAGGGAGTTATTTTTGCCACTGCAAGAAAGTTGAAAATGTAGCTATTTGCCTATGGAAAGAAATCTATTGAGGTTCTAGGCGAATCCCAAGCTGAGCTTAAGTTCAAGGGTAATAAAACTGCAGGAGTGGAGAACATAGCTCAGGATGGCTTACGTTTGGGGAGTGCTGAATAGGTCACAGGTATTGTTATACCCTGATCATCAATAGCAATTTAGGTTACAGGACTATCTGTACAAAATGGAGTAAATGCCACAAGTGCAAAATGTTGCAGCTTTGTTGCAGATGATATGGAGAAAGACTCTGGGGAGAGGACAGTCAAAAGTGTTGGGTGTGAACGGTTGGTACAGAATATGAATGGGTTATCACAGAACAAAAATGGAAACAAGTAGTCAGGGATAATAAGGTTTTGTTTAGGATATCAACATTAACTGGCAGGGGTGGCCTACTGGAAGAACCAGTAAGGGCCTGATTACAACGTCAGTTGGATTTGCCTTCGACCGACATGGCTGCATTGAGATTCCTAATGGTTAAACCTCAAGCTGTGCGACCACCGTATTATGATGTATACTAGGCTATTTTCCAGATGACTCCAACACGATTGCGTCAGTCAGAAACGAGCCCAAAAGGCTGTTCTACAAGGATCTCGACTCAGCAAACGCATTGTTGTACCGCCGAGCTGATTATGATGCATCCAACATGGTCGTGGTGGCTTGGCTACCACATGGCAAGTGTAAATCACAGAAACTGACGCCAACTAACAGAACGAGAACCATAGTATGCCTTAACAAAACAAAACAGATGATGTCAGTTCAAAGAGTAGACACACCTACCAATCCATTTATAAAAAAACTATTTCCAGACAATAAACCTTAGCTATCACAATCCGGCAGATTCTGATGGAGCACATTGCTGTTTCCAGGTACACTGCAGCTAGCCCTTCACACATTCACAAACCACTATTGCATCACTCACTACACATACACATTTCACCTTTTTTTGTTCATTCTTATCTTTTACCTCCCTTTAATCTCACACTCACGTCCACTAAATCACAATGACCAAAAAGAGGCAGCCACGTTTTTCAGATGAGGAGTTGACAGTGCTTGTGGACGAAATCATCAGAGTTGAGCTACAGTTATTTGCGACCCAAGTCGAACTAACTTCCATCACCAAGAAAAACCTGATGTGGGACAGGATAGTTAACAAGGTGAACGCAGTAGCCAGCACCATGTATACAATGGTGTATATCAGGAAGAGATGGTACGATGTCAGGAGGAGGGTTAAAATCACAGTCAACAGAAACCACTGGGTCGCACAATGGACTGGTAGTGGCCCTACTGTGCCACCCGTTCCCTTTACTTCCTGGAAGGAGGAGGTACATGCCATCATGCCTCAGGAGAGCTTTTTTGGAATACCTGATGGAATGGAGTCTGGTAAGTGGCCACCAAACATCAGCCACAAGTCAGCCATGACACCTTATCACACATAACTGCAATGGTCTAAGGAAGCGAGGTTTCCCGTGCTGTTCCTGAATGCCTGAAGCTGTGTAGGAAACTGAGAGCAGGAGCATACCACCTAGGAGAACATCCAGAGTGCAGAGGCAGGCACACATACTGTTGTGTGTCGATTTAGATTCCATATGAATTCTCCCAATACATGCCCTTATATAGGTACAATTCACATTGCCCTTATATAGGCATAGAACTCCAGTCCTTAATTAGGCATAGTCCCTGCTACCCAAATACAGGCATGGCTAATTACATCTACGTCACAACAAATTCTTGGAAAACCAGACTCTTAAGCTTTAGGGACGTCCCCTTGCCTGGATATTGATTTCTCCAAGAACTCATTTATTATGCATGAACATTTATTCTTTAGGGGTTCATTCATGACGTTCATATGCCTGACTTTTACATCAATACTGGCATTTCTAAACACCTTCAAGGTATAAGTATACCTTCACTTGCTATGGCAAGGCACAGTGCGGTTCGACTACCTACTTGCACGACGGAGCTCGCCACAGCAAGTCCAGAAGGAAGTAATCTCGCCAACTGACGCACTGGCCAGATGCTGTCATCCTCCTCATCGAGAATCCAGCTCCAGTGTTCCTGACTCCCCTTGCGGGGTGTTAGAGAATTGAGTCCTGGGAAAGAGATACCAACCACTCTCATTCTAAGGTATGGAGCTGATTAGAACCTAGAGAAACCTTTTGGCAATCCTTGGCAAAACAAACTTATGCTAATACAGCACCGACTTCTTCCCTCGTACTAGACTTAGGTTAGGTACACCAGGGTAGGATTATTTTAGAAGCACCAGTTGAGTATTCTAGCCTGTGTTATTTATGAAAGTATTTGTATATATGTCATAGCTACAGACCATGCTATTACAGTATTATTTTATATTACTGTTAACGCTGTACGCATTATGCTTCGCATTCTGTCTTACGATTGTAACAGTTCATATCTCTTGCATGAGAAAGAAGACTGTTCAATAAACCCTTTTTATTGAAACGCCTGTCTCTCTATTTCTGTGCAAACTCTGTAGAAACGAAGCATGCACGATTGACAGAGTGAAATGGTTATCTATCATTTCCACGACTCTGAAGATATTGTTCCAACTATAAGGGAAACAAAGTTGTCATATTTATGCGGTTAAGACCAATCCCTTCTTGGTCATTCGAGAAAGTTTCTAGTGACCTCTGAGTTAGCTGGCACACACAAGTAATTAAGTTTAATGTACTCGATAGAGGCAGACTGACCTCAGTCCTATGTCAAAACTATAGTGTATATTATTCCAATGCACAGAGCCTATTAGGGATATAGGAACTACACTACAATATCCAACATGGCATCACAGGAGAAGGCAAAAGAGGCTGTAGGACGCAAGAAAAAAATCAAATTCAGTGAAAAAGAATTGGAGGTCCTAATTGAGGAAATGGTCAAGACCCATGAACAATTATTTGGCAAAAAATTCTTCCATGTTCCAGAGTCAGAGAAAACAAAAAATGTGGCTGGACATGCAAGCATAAATCAACGTTAAAGGGGTCACATAGCGCTCCATTGAAGATTTACACAAGCACTGGTACGGATCACTGAGAAAATATCGATTACAGAAATATAGAATACCCACAATATCAATGACAAAATATAGAATGCAAAAATATCGAAGTCCTATCTACAAACAGGTACGTACAAAAATATTGAATCAAAAATATCGAAAAAATATATATAGTTAGTCAAAATATCGAATTTTTTTAAATGTCTTAAAAGCAATTTAAAATTAATGAAATAATAAATATATTTAACTAAAACATACTTAAAAATACTTAAATAACCTTAAAAGTATTAAATAATTAATTTAAGTAAAAAAATAAGCAAACATTTTTTTTAACACACACAGATATATATATATATATATATATATATATATATATATATATATATATATATATATATATATATATATATATATATATATATATATATATATATATTAACATAATATTAATAAAAAATATACAATATTTTTACCGTAGGATAGCGGAAGGGTAAAATGTACTATTACCACTCCAGCGACTGCAACAGTAGGGTAAACATAGATCCCTTGGCCCCTTTAAAAAACTCTTAGAGACATTTTCCATGACAAATTAATTTCCTTAAGTGTGGCTTAGACCAATACATTCCTGATACCTTGGAGGCTCCTGGTCGAGCTTCTGAAATGCTATTGCTAATACTCCTTGTTCTCTTGTGCCTAATTCCTTTTGTCTTTTATAGGTTTGTGCTGTGAAGGATTATGTGCCTTAACTTGTATTTGAGAGATTTAAATTGCAAATGCCTAAGAAAGAACAAGCTAGACCATATTCTGAGCATCAGATTCTAATGTCATTGTTTTTTATAGTGGCTACAGAGCTGCTTGTGTGCCTGATTCACATTTGTTTAAATTTCTTTAGGAGGCTAAGCCTCCTCGTTGTCATACTGTATTTATACAGTCTAATATTGAGAGTGATTTATTTGAATCTGATTTCTAACTTGTAATAAAACCCCGTGAATTGGCTACACATTCCTGATCCTCATTGTGCAGCCAAGCTGTTGTACTGTTACTTAACTGATCGGGCAAGAATGTTAACTCCCTTTCCCCTCAGTGTGACATAAAAAGGTCAGTTGGAGGGCCAAGTTGGCAAGTAAGTAAAGTGAAGTTAAATGATCCAGCCAAGGAGTAAAGTACAACTGGAAAATAAAGTAATTGTGCACAGCATGCAAGATTGTAATAGCTGATCAAACCCTGTAGCACGTCGGATGGTTTCCGTCCACCACACCAATGGGAGGGAGATAGTGTGTCCAATCTAGAAATTATCCAGTCCAAACCCAATTAACCATGTTTCGGTCGGAGGAGTGATGGAGTATCAGCGGAGCGAAGATGACTTGTAGCAGCAGAGGAGTGTGAGCATTAATAGAGCAGCACGTTGCTATTGCTTATGCTTAGATGGTGGTGTTTGTAATGGCTGTGTAGTGTTATGCAAAGCTGATTTAAGTTGACGCATGAGTGTTGAACTTGATGCAATGAAGTCAAAATAGTTATAGGCTCCGTTGAGGCCTAAGGTCCTGGGATACACTTCTATAAGGCGGTCTGAGTGTAGAAAACACTGGATGTAGTTGTCTGCTGTGTTATGGTGTCTGTCGTGAAACGTCGTCAACAGCATCTTAATATAGGGACATTTTGTGGTTGGTATAGGTGATCTCAGTGCACAGGGAGTAACTGTATCAATCTGAGTGAACCCCACAAGTAGAGGTCTCACTCGAAGTGAGTGCTAGAGTGAATCAGAATGTGTAGTACCAAATTATTTTGAGTGTATGGAGATGTTTTTTTTCACTAGTGGAGCAGACAGACATATTATTGAAGTTGCTTGCATTAAAAAAAAGATGTGAATTGCTACGGAAATGTGTGTGAATAAAATTGTAAAGGAGGGTGAGATGCTGCAGGGAGTGTGATTGACATCACCGTGTGGTCGGCTGGTGTAGCGGCGTATTGGGATTGGTTGAATATGTCACAGAGAGTTGTGCTGGTATTCGTTGTGATTAACGAGCAAGTGAATTGTGGGAGAAATTCATTTTCTGGTGTCCACAGAAAATCATTTGTGAATGATGTGCTAAACTGAATTGAAATGAACTTTTTAAGATCCCTACAGCATACAGTAAGAGGAGATGTGATTGTGCCCATTAGAGAAGGAGAGAAAACACCACCTGAGGGTATGCTAGGTCGCGATATGGTGACCGATAAGATATTTCATACATGTCTTTGGCTCGGGCAATTGATAAAATACTGAGGAAGATGGGGTATTACAGTTTGCCCACTGTGGAACAATCAATTTGAGAATTATTGAGAATTTAAGGAGGAATTTGAATAAAATGAGAATGCCCTCTAGACCTACCCAAGTTGAAGCACTTAATGCTGAAGCTAGGTGGTATGCTCAACAGAAAGCTTGGAGGACTGACATAATTGAGGAAAAGCAATTATATCCCATATTGACAACAGAAGGAGAAGAGAAGGGAAAGCGCAAGGGAAAGAAAAAACATTGAGTAATAGAAGGGAATGAGAAAACTCCTGAGGATAGTGACAGTGAGCTAGAGGAAGACTTTGTGACTGAATTATTTCTAAATCGCCCACCTCCATACAATGAGGTATCACCTGCTGGACCGAGCAACACACCTGTTGATGGTGTCTTTGATGTATCTTCTGCACCATTACATCCAAACCCAAACTTACCAGAAGAGAGTTCAATAGCGACAATTCATTCCATATCACTTGCTTTAAATGTTCCAGTTGTTCTGATGGTTTAGTTACCATAGGCCCTGTGGTTCCTTTGTATAAGCCCAGATCCACAGGAAATGCTACACATACTCTGGCTGTCACTACTGAAACAACCACTGTAACGGACACTTCAACAACTTCAGTGCCGAGACAAGTTCCACAGACTCCCATTGTTCCGATACAGGGGAACAATTCAGGCTTCTCAAAGTAACTTCTGCTTCTGACCTGACAGGTATTGACCTGTCCCGAACATTTCCTCAGAGACTGTCACCTTTTTTCAAACCTAATTCAACAGCCCCGTCAATAGTGAATCATAGTTTGCCAAAGTCAGAAGTACCTATGGGAACGCCCACATCAGACATATCCCTTTGGCACTCACCACCTGGCTTAAGTAGTGGTACCTACAGTGGTGAAATAATTCTGAATACCTCAGATGAGCAACCAGGTATTTCTGCTTGAAAATTTGATGAGCCGATGAGGCATCTTCATACACAAGCTCCATCCCTACTTGTAATGAAGAGATATAATCAGGTAATTACCCATATGAAAATAAAAATATCTCCTAAAAAAGAGATTGACTGGGTCAAAATTGACCGACAACCCAGGAGTCCAAAGAATTGACTCATGCTTACTATGAAAGATTATTGCAGGCATGTAAACAGTTCAGTGGCACAGAAAATGTCTCAAAGAAGGAGATGGGACATTTGTCTACCAATTTGTGCATGGGTTGAGCACTTGATTTGTTGGCAGAGCAAGCTCATTGATGAGATCCTGCAATATGCAAAGTATTATAGCAATGAATTGGAAATGAACCATAAAAACCTAAAGGAGAAGCTAATGATTGGACATATGATAGCAGCACGGAGAGGTCCAAATCAGCTTTTTGTTGAAAATTCTATTCCTATGCAGGGAGGATATCAGCAGGTTCAGATGATGCAAGGTATTAATGGTTATCAACAACAAGGTTTCTCACTGCAGGGTAGAGGGCAAGGTATGCTGATTGATCCAAGAATGGGTGTTGATGTGACAACCTTGAAGAAGACTAATCCTTGCCAAGTCTGCAGCAAGTTGGAACATTGGGAACGAGAGTGTCGGTTTAATACAGGCAAAGTGAATAATATAAATCAGATTCAGAATGGTGGATTTGTGCAGTCACAAGGAAAGAGAACAGCACTGCCACAGCAAGAATAGAGGCAAAGAGTACAAAATCCCAATGTGACCCAAGCTCAAACGATGCAGGTTCCCCAAGCCCAATGTCACAGCAGAATACTCATGTATAGAGGTACATTGCAAATCAGATTCTGAATATTAGTGCAATTCCCTTTGTAACCCAGAACAGGACCCAACAATACTCAATGCTTCAGACTGATGATTTAAATTTAAGTTTAAGACCTGTCACAATAACGGGGCCTGAGAGGGGAGGAGGCTTAGCACAACCTTAGAGGTGGACCTTATGTGGACGGGGAAGTAAATGGGAATCCTGTCTCATTTCTTGTTGACACTGGTGCTACCCACTCTACTGTGAGAACAGCAGAGATTCCAAACCTACCCCTCTCTGGGGAAAGAATCCAAGTTGTAGGTGTTTTGCAATCAAACAAATGACTAGTCCAGTTTCAGAAGTGGTACTGTTCAAAATAGCATCTTTTAAAGACCTGTACTGCTTTGTGGTGTGTGATTCGAATCCAGTCAACTTACTTGGACAAAACCTTTTATGTACACTAAATTGTTCCATTTTCAGTGCTCCAAATGGTATTGATTTTCATACTCATGATGAGGACATTGTCTTCAAACTTGCCTGACAGAAATCCGACATTGGGATGTTTCCTTTGCTGACCAAAATTGATTTGCCCCAAGAGGTAAGATATACAGTGTGACCTGAGGTTTGGGACTTTTCAGGTAAATATATCGGACTCATCAAAGGTGTTGAACCAGTCCCTATCACTGTGAAACCAAATGCCAAATTTCTATGAATCCCACAATGCAATTTGACTCCTGAGAATTGCTCCTGAGCAAGACATTCTGAAATAGCTCATAGGGAGTCCATGTAACTCACAGAACATGGGTTTTCAGAAGCCCAACGGCAAGTACAGCATTGTACAAGACCTGTGAAAGGTCAACTCCATTATTGTTACTTATTGTCCTATGGTACAGAATCCAGCTGTGATATTGTTTCAGGTTCCATGTGAGGCCGAGTGGTTCTCTGTCATGGATCTGTGTCAAGCCTTCTTTTCTATTCCCTTGCAAGATGATAGCTAGTTCCGTTTCACTCTCCATTTCTGCAGCAGTGTCTTGACAAGGTGCTAAGTCCCACATGGGTATACGTAAAGCCCCTAAATCTTCAATCAGATACTTAAAAAGAATCTAAAATCCTTAGTGATGCCTCAGCATTCAGTCCTAGTCCAATATATCGACAACCTGTTGGTGGCATCGAATTCCAAAGAGGTTTGCAAACATGACACTGTTGCTTTGCTGAACCACTTAGCTGAGAATGGACATAAAGTTTCCCCATGCCAAATTGCAATTCCGCCAAAAGCTAGTCCTGTGTCTGGGACACCACATTGAGAAAGGAGCAAGGAAGGTGTCTCATGAGAGGATTTCAGCAATTCTGTAAAGGAATCCACCAACACTCAGAAGGAAGTCCGAATGTTTTTGGGAATGGTGGGCTGATGTCGACAGTGGATTCCCAACTATTCCCTGATGGTCAAACCTCTTCACAGGTTGACACATAAAGACGTGTCAGATCCACTACCATGGGATGACAGTTGTATCCTTGCCTTCTATGGGCTGCGAGAATGTCTCTGTCACACCCTAGCCCTGGGAATGCCAGATTGTAACAAAAGCTTTGTATTATTTTGCGGTGAGAAAGAGGGCTGCATCCTCTCATGTCTTACTCAAACACATGGCAATGCGCATAATTTTGGGTTACCCAATGGCAGTGATTGTACCCCACTCAGCAGAGGTGCTATTGACTCGTACTCGAATGCAGCACCTTACTAATAGTCGAATCATCAGATATGAGCAGACAATTCTGGGTGCAGGGAATGTTACCCTGAGAAGGTGTACCATTGATAATCCTACAACTTTGTTGCCCCTTCCTGGAAAAAGGATAGTGAGTGATGAAGTTGAACACGACTGCCTAGATGTTACTGAACTATGCAAGAAACCCAGACCTGACATACAAGATGTGCCACTACCCGAATCTGATCATGTGCTGTTAGTTGATGGCTTCTGTTTGTGTGACTAAGATGGAAATCTTAAAGCTGCTTATGCGGTTTACACAGTTGCATGTATGGTTGAAGCCTCCTGGCTTTAAGGAGTGTTTTCATCACAAGTGCTGAGCTGATTGCTCTTACTAGGGCATGCTGCATTTCAGACTAGCTGAGAGTGGTAAGCTCTACTGACAACCGATATAGATTTGTGTTGTGCATGACTTTGGGCCGTTATCCCAACGAGGATTTTTAACCTCATTTGGGCCACCAATTTGTGCGGAAGAAAGTGTTTGAAATCTTCTCCGGTCCCTACAACTGCCTGTTCAAATTGCAGTAGTCAAATGTGCAGTTCACTGGTCAAGTACTGACTATGTGACAGTTGGGAACAAGTATGCAGACGAAACCGTGCGTTACTGCCTGTTAATCTCTTGCACCTTTAATGGAAGTACATAAATGATGTCACAGATTGCAACTTATTAGCTGTTGATACTTGGGAAGAGGTTAAGAGATTGCATGAAGAAGTGCGAGAAGCTGAACAGCAAGGTTGGGTCAGAGCAGGTTGTGTTAAAAGAGAGGTGTGAACTTCAACTGATGGAAGACCATTATTACCTAACAGTTTGTTACCTCCTATGGCAAGGCATTATCAAGGTTCCGCACATGTTGGAGGAGATGCAATGGGCATCTCTTCAGATAAATGTGGTTCAACCCATGGTTCAGAGTGATGGCTGAAAGTTTATCTCACTGATGTGTGGTATGTCAACAGCAGAATGCTGGCCGGAGAACACCAGTAACTATGAGTCACAGAGGGAGATCTAGAGGTGCTTTCAATAGAGTGCAGATGGATTTCTTAGAGATGCCCATCTGTAATGGACTGACATATGTCCTGGTGATTGTGTACATCTTTCCCCAGTGGGTACAAGCTTACTCGACTAGGAGAAATGACTGTCTCACAGTAGCCAAACTATTTTTGAGGGAGATAGTTCCGCATTTTGGTTTACCGCTTCTCTAGAGTCATACCGAGGGACTCATTTTAATAATAAGGTCCTGAAGATGTTGTGTGCAACAATACAAGTCGAGCAAAGACTACATTGCAGTTAGTGTCTGTGGGTTGCCAGCATGTTGAGCAAGTGAATGGCACATTGCAATTGAGGTTGGCGAAAGTGTGTGTTACTACGTCTCTGAAATGGCCTGATGTGTTGACTCTGGTGTTGATAAGTCTTCAAAGTATTCTCATCAGGAGGACAGGATTGTCGCCTCATGAAATTATCATAGAGAGAGCTATGAGACAACCAGCTGTGCCTGTGAACATTACAGACATTACAGATTACATTATTCCTGATTACTGTAGAGGACTGGCTGATGTGGTGCGTTCTGTGTCCTACTATGTTGGAGAGGCGGCTGCCCCACCTCATCAGGAGCACTGCCATGACCTTAGTCCCGGCAACTAGATAATGGTGAGGAAACATGTGCGCAAGTCATGCTTGGTGCCTTGTTGGTATGGGCCATACTGGGTAATTCTGATTACCACTACAGCTGTAAAGTATGAAGGTCTCCCAAATTGGGCATATGCTGCTCATACTTGAAGTGTCATATGTTCCCTTGATGAAATAATAGCACCTGTCCCTCATGTGCGGGTGGGTACAGTGAGACAAAGGGAACAGGTTAGTCAAGCTGTTAGGGATCATCAAGCGGCTGGCACAGCATTCATTTGGCAAGAGGGCGGTCTGAGAGAGTCAAGTGTTGTTGGTTCCGAAGGGGCAAATCCAGTATAGTTGACTTCATGAGGTTTAGAGCCCAGTGAAGGGCCTAGTGCTATAGAAACATGAGTAGTTTCTGGAGACCAACGGGCCAGAAGACAGGCGAGAGGGAGACAGTGTTTTTCTGAAGTCCAAGTGCCCTGCCCCATCACTGAGGGCACTGACGAATCCAATAAATATAGTGAAGGAGAATGCCCAATAGTGAGAAGGTCAAAAAGAGCAAGAGTACCATGCCAGAGGTACTCTTCACCTGAATGGACTTTCTTGGCAGCCAATTATTGGGAGAGAGCATTTTACACCTTCTGATATAACAATTGGCATCCACTTGAACCTCCTTGAATTGAACTTTGTGACTGAACAGAAATTCAAAATTGCATTGCCGCTCGATAGACTAACTCAACTTGTTCTGGAAGTGATCATCAGTGAATTCGAACTGCGACTTTACTAAATGTTTCATCTTTGAAAAATGCATTTGAACTGTGAATTGCTGCTTGTGCCAAGAGAAATAATTAACTGCAAAAAAACATTGTCCTGCAATCTTTTAAAGCTAAAAGTTCTGTCTTTAGTATACTCATAGAGCCTGTTGCAAGAACCCTTAGATGCAAACATGTGCGTGCAGGAGTATTTGCTGTTACCACTACAGTATGAGTTATTCTGCCTATGATTCTTAGTTTACCGCACCACATTCATGATGAGCCTACAGCTACTAGCACACCCCAAAAGTCTAATCCTACTAGTAGTAGTTTGCCTGCCTTAAATTAGAAATGCTTCTTTAGGAGGCGCAGACGCTTCTTGGGGAGATTATTCATTGAATGTGTACACAAAGCTATTGTATGAATATGTTGACACCATGGATGCTAGGGATTGCTACGCTAGCATGCAATTATGTACATCAGTTCCTGAAGGGATTACATATCATCACATTCCCATGACATATGGAGTTCCTTTTAATCTGTTGGCAAGCCTATTTTATTTTATTTTATTTTTTAAAATCTTTTCGAATTTACACCTGTGTGCCTGCCTAGAGCATAGTCACTTAGGCTGTGGTTGGGATGATCCAAATCATTTAAAAAATGGCCTGCTAGGCTATGACTACTTTTCAGTATGGGGAAAGCCAAAGAAACAGCACAAGCTTCAGCAATTCGTCAATGAAGATATAGGTATAGGTATATGCACAACAAAATTAGATATAAAACCATTTTATGAAAATATGTACATATACACGTGGGTGAGTGTATATGACGCACCCCAGAAATTGAGGTAGTTGTCACGCCTGATCCACGCCCACACCCAATATACAGAACACCCTCGCAAATACCAAAATGGGGAAGCAGTGGTCTTGCAATTCTTCGCTGCTACCGTCTCTAGGTAGAGAACGTGCCTAGGACCGGAGCACCTGTTGGGACCCTGGGGCAGAGTAAAATGACCAAAGAGGCAGCAATGGAGCTAAGGGGAATGAGGGGTGGTAGTGACCACTACCTAATCAACACACAATGACAATCTCTGAGTATACTCCTGATCCCCATCCTGACAGCGGAGTCCGAGCACTATTTCTGACGCCCGGTGGAGCTGCTCTGTTCAGCTATTGAGGAGATTGGCCTTGGTTCATCCCCTGACCGTCACCTACCCAGCCGGACTTTGGGCACAATTTTTCTCCCCATCTCCCTGTCTTTCCCTCCCCCCATCGTATGTCTGTGACTCTGCTTTTTCCGTGTCTCCTATCTATCTGTTCCTATTCAACATTCTTTCGTTCTTAGTCTACTTCCTTGGTCCAATCCCCTCTCACCTGAAAATTTCCTCTTGCCCGCTTCACCTCCTAGCCCCCTGTCCTTTTTTGCCCTTTGAATAAGCACTCCTTCTCCCCTTTTTTGGGGAAGATCCAAGATATATACGCTGGAGTCTCAGCATACCTGCTGAGAGAGTTCACAGCGCTAAGGGAGACACTCACAAATGAGATATGGTTTGGCATCCCTTGCCAAAGCACTCCCTCTCCCCTTTTTGGGGAAGTATCCAGTAAAGTAGGCCTTGCAGTCTCAGAGACCCCTCTGAGAGAGTCCACTGCGCTTAGGGAGCCTTTCGCAACTGAGATGGGGAAATGATACCACTCCCCCGTGATCACAGCTTACTGGACTTTGGGCGCAGCTTTGACTCACCTACCGGTTTGTGTCCCCGTCACCCTCCCCCTCCACTTGCCTTGCTGTGTCACTAATCCTCCCCTCCTCTTTCCCTCCTCCACTCTCTGACTACTTGCCCTGCTCCTACCTACCACTCCCCGGAATATCTCCCCTTGCCTGCTTTCACCACCTAGCCCCCTGTCCTTTTGTGCCCTTTGACTAAGCACTCCTTCTCCCCTTTTTGGGGAAAGATCCAAGTTATATACACTGGAGTCTCAGCATACCTGCTGAGAAAGTCGACAGTGCCAAGGGAGCCACTCTAAATTGAGGTATGGGAGGGCACCCCCTTGGCATAGCACTCCCTCTCCCCTTTTTGGGGAAGGATCCAGTAAATAGGCCTTGGAGTCTCAGAGACCCCTCTGAGAGAGTCCACTGCGCTTAGGGAGCCTCTCGCAACAGAGATGGGGAAATGATACCACTCCCCCTGGGATCACAGCTTCTGGACTTTGGGCGCAGCTTTGACTCATCTACCGGGTTGTGTCCCTGTCACCCTCCCCCTCCTCTTGCCATGCTGTGTCTCTAACCCTCTCCTCTTTCCCTCCTCCACTCTCTGTCTACCTTCCCTGCTCTTAACCCCACTCCCCTGAATATCTCCCCTTGCCTGCTTTTTCCCCTACCTATATGTTGCTTTTTGTTTCTCTCAACTTTACTTGTAACTAAAATGTCCATGCTCTAATAACTGTGTAACCTTTGTAAAGCTGTAAACTGCAATTTATTGTCTGATACCCATGTAAAGCGCTCTGATACGTCCGGGTCTAGCCAGGGCTGTATAAAATCTTTTAAATAAAAGAAAGAAAGAAAGAAAGAAAGAAAGAAAGAAAGAAAGGTAATTTCCAGAATTATTATTCAAATCAAGATCTAGTTCTTTCTGAAATTCCAGTACTGAAGCACCTGAATAGACACCAAGTTGCCAAGAATTCTGAGATAATGGGACATTTCTTTAGACCCACTATGTCCCTAGACACTGCCTATGCACACCAACACTACTTAGCCTGTTCCATCACCAGTGTCGAAAAGTTATTTATTGATTAAGTAGAAGATAGGAGGAAATAACTTTTAGCGAAGGCTGCAAACTATTCCAAGGCTCCACCCTGGGCAAAAGAAGGGAGTGAGCACAAAATAGTGGAACACATGGTTGCACTTGCATTAGATTGGCAACATAGAGGGAGATTATACTTCACTCTTAGAAAATCTATGACTGGTGTAAACTTTGTTGGGACGAGTGAATGTGACCACACTTTTGAAGTTCAAGGAAATTGGGGATTGTTTCTGGATGGAGGAGATCCATTGTTCTCTACAGTTTATTATGTTTGTGGGTAGAGTGCATTTTACAGATTACCCAAGAGATAGTATGGAACATATTATTTTGGTATGGAACATGTTATGTTTTTCCTAAACATTATCATGTGGACCAAATTGAGGATCCCAAAGGAGGAAAAAAGTTGAGAACTAAGGGAAGAGCGAGTGTCAGTGAAATAATAGGTGATATTTTTGGCGCCTTCATTCCAACTGTGGGAGTGATACTTAACTCTCACAAGATTACAAAACTTTCTACGGTAGTTGATAAGCTATCTACTAGAACAGCTGGGGTGTTCCTAGTTGTCGATATAGAAATGATTGCCATCAGATCAATGGTTTTGCAGAACAGACTTGCTTTAGGTGTCCTTCTCGTGAAGAAGGGCAAAGTCCACCAGATGTTAAAGGTTCAACAATGTTGTACTTACATCCCAGACGGGAGTAAAGACCTGAAAAAATACATCAGTAACATAACTGTCATATGAAAAGGGTTAAAAGTTATGGTGCTTGGGAAGCAATATTGAATGGATTTTACGCTTTAGGTAGATAATTTGGTAACTTAGGAAGTGGACTTGTTGGAAGCATCTTAATACCATTAGTGATAATCGTTCTTTGTGGATTACTTTTGTTTGTGATACAGAAAGTGTGCAGGCATGCACAAGTGAAGAAGAGAATGAATAGGAAGAGAGCAGATGTACAATTAGAAGAGAGACAGAGTAAACTTTATGATGAAATGAAATTTCTGGAGGATTCCAGAAAGAAAATGATAATGACAGCGAAGCTGTAATCTGAACATCTGATAAGAGGTTGATGTGATGGCTTGATTTGCCATCAAAGGGGGGATTGGTGCAGCATAAAGTTGCCTACTCTTTAGATGTCACAAAAATAAAAACATTGATCAATTCATGATACACCAAATGAACGTGCACTTTGCACATGAGAGTTATATGTCTCTATGATTCTTACACACATTCCACCTGATACTGCTGATGCAAAGAGTCTTCATTTTTCCAATACTATAATTACTCAGTTAAATGTATACTATGGCTTTAAAGAGAATATTTTGAAAATGTATTATTTCATTAACAGTTGCCAATGTGTGTTTAATTACTGAAACTTTACACCTGATGTATGCACAGGTGCAATTCTGTCTGTGTAACTGCTAGAAATGTCGCTCTTAGCATTCAATTATATTTATATGTGCGTTAATCTAAATGAAGTTGAATGATAAAATGCTGTCAATATATGAATTAATGTTACACGTATAAATTCAGTTCACAAGTATACTTACTGTTTTGCAGTTTCATTGCTTACTACCTGAATTATTAGGCTAAAGTATTAAAAAGAATAATTGTGTTGCAATAGGTGTTTTAAATGAGCACACATATAAGGGTGCACTATAGATTTAGTATTTTAAGTTAGATGCATTAGATTAAAGGCCTAAAATGTGTTCCCATGAGAATTAATTTCGTTACTGCAATATTGCTGACTTGCTTGCTGTGCAGGAGATTCTCACCAACTTTTAGTTCGAATCGATACATTTCTTGTAACAATATTAGATACATGTCTGGGAGTGGAATTCAACAACTGGCACATGAGAACTAGGTAGTCAAACAATGGACTGTTGTACTCGATGGTGAGCAAGGGACTGAGATGCAGTGCCCTTGTCTAGTGTGGGACCTTTGTCCACTGGGCAGAGTATACTATATGTGAAATATATACACTTTTGAAACAAATACAATGGACTTCTATTGATGAGGTACTAAAATGGAAGTTAACAATGTAGTTTGTGAATTATAATATCGGCTGCCGTGGATTAAAGAGGGGAGATAATGTTGAACTCAGTCGAGAGAGGATTGGCAGATGACTTTGGACTTTCTTCCGAGACCGCAAGCAGAACTTTCTCTGGTCCTTTCCAGAGTTTTACATTGGACTCCGACCTGAACCAAACTTTTTCCAAAGCCCCAGATCCCTTATCCCCTTTAAACTAACTCTTAGAGACATTTCCATGCCATGTTAATTTCCCCAAGTGTGGTTTAGACCAACACTTTCCTGATACCTTGGAGACTCCTGGCTGAGCTTCTGAAATGCTATTGCTCATACTTCTTGTGCTCGTGTGCCTAATTCCTATTGTCTTTTGTAGGTTTGTGCTGTTAAGGAGTATGTGCCTTAACTTGTCTTTGAGAGATTTAGGAACAAGCTAGATTATAGTCTGAGTATCCAGATCTAATGTTATTGTTTTGCATAGCAGCTATGGAGCTGCATGTGTGCCTGATTCTCGTTCATTTTAATTTCTTTAGGAGGCTAGGCCTCCCCGTTGCAATACTGTAGTTATACAGTCTAATGTTGAGAGTGATTTACTTTAATCTGATTTTAAACCTGTATGAAAACCCCATGAATTGGCTACCGATTCCTGGTCCTAATTGTATAGCCAGTGGCGTCACTGGGGTTGGTGTCACCCGGTGCGGTAACTCATGGTGTCACCCCCTCATGACTTACCGCATGGACCACCTCTGTCGGAAATGTACGGTGCTAGGTACTGTCTTACTCCCTCTAGCTCCCTCTCTCTGTCTAGCTCCCTCTAGCTCCCTCTCTCTGTCTTACTCCCTCTAGCTCCCTCTGTCTCCCTCTCTCTCTGTCTTACTCCCTCTAGCTCCCTCTCTCTCTGCCTTACTCCCTCTAGCTCCCTCTGTCTCTGTCTAGCTCCCTCTCTCTCTCTGTCTTACTCCCTCTAGCTCCCTCTGTCTCCCTCTCTCTCTGTCTTACTCCCTGTAGCTCCCTCTCTCTCTGTCTTACTCCCTCTAGCGCCCTCTCTCTCTGTCTTGCTCCCTCTAGCTCCCTCTCTCTTATTCCCTCTAGCTCCCTCTCTCTCTGTCTTGCTCCCTCTAGCTCCCTCTCTCTCTATCGTACTCCCTCTAGCTCCCTCGCTCTGTCTAGCTCCCTCTCTCTCTCTCTGTCTTACTTCCTCTAGCTACCTCTGTCTCCCTCTCTCTGTCTTACTCCCTCTAGCTCCCTCTCTCTCTGTCTTTCTCACTCTAGCTCCCTCTCTCTCTGTCTTTCTCACTCTCACTCTAACTCTCTCTCTTTCTGTCTTCTTACTCCCTCTAGCTCCCTCTCTCGCACATTAAACCCCGGGGGGGGGCAGGACCCCCCCCTTTTACACTCTCTGCCGCTTTTATGTGGTTTCCCTTTTAAAGCTTTTCAAGATGCAAAAAGAAATCTGTGTACAAGGCACCAGCGAGTTTGTAGACGTGAGAATTTTACGATATGAAACAGCTAAAGTAAAAGCTAATTTCCAAGCGGTTAATACCCCCCCTCCCCGGACCCCCTCTTTAGCACCGATTCTTTTTCCATATAAATGGCGGGGGGCCCTCATTACTACACATTTCAAACTTTAACTAATGAGAACATTTTAATTCGAATAGGTGAGAAAATATCTCGGTTCGCTGTTGTTTTTAAAGCGGATCGAGTCTCTCCGAGGCCTTCGGGTGCGGTGCAGGGGGTGCCAATGTACAGAGGCCTGCTGGGGGGGGGGCGCAACCAGATAGTGTCACCCCCATGTGAGGGTGTCACCCGGTGCGGTCCGCACCCCCCGCACCCCTCTAGTGACGCCACTGTGTATAGCTAAGGGGTTGCACTGTTAATTAATTGATTGGACGAGAATGCTAAAGGAACCAAGTTGGCAAGTAAGTAAAGTAAAGTTAAATGATCCAGCCGAGGAGTAAAATAGAAGTGGAAAATAAAATAATCTGGCCCAGTACGTGAGATTGAATCCACTGGATCAGATCAAATTAAAAAATGAAACCCTTTGATTGGTCGATAGGCGAATTTTTCCCATGAGCCTTCATGCTCTCATGGAAGTAAGAGGCTCCTGTGAGTTTTGCGAGAGTGAGCTCTCTGACTGGCTGTCTTTTGGAATGTTAGAAATGAAATGGCCACCATTACTTGTTTACTGTGAACAATTGGAGGTGTTGTGAAAATGAAGTAAAAAAGCTATATAAGAAAGCAGCAAAAAGGCATGCAATCCCACTGGATTTAGAGAAGAAGTTTGTAAGGGATAAGTACTGTATTAAAAATAAATGTATATATTTTAAAAAAATGTTTAGAACTCTTTCTAGGTTTGACTTTGATGCTGTCCTTTATCTGTTTTCATCCTATTATTGTTGCCATTTCCTGGGAGCAGAGGTTAGCCAATGTACTCTAACCTAGAGTTGTTCACTCTCTCAATCAAAGATGTGTATTTCAGCTCTGTAAGTGTGGTAGGTGGTAGTACAATTTTCCCCCCTTCCGTGATGGGGACGGGCTGTTTAGTAAAATCCTGGGAATTAATAGGAGAAGCCTTCCTGGGCATCTGTGAGTCAAAAGAGGTAGTGCTAAATCTGTCCTTTGCTCTGCCAACTGTTTGAGTCCACTGCCAGATAAATAAACACTGCTAAGTATAAGCAGTGAACACCCATGTGGCTTTCTCTGGACCAAAGGCAAGCCATTGCCCACTGAGAGAGAGTTGTGAACTCTCCCAGCCAAGGATGTATAATCCAGCTCTGGAGGCATGCTGAGTGACAGAATTTGTTTTAAGCCAATTGGTATATGCTCACAACATTACTTTTCTATTTCTGTTATCAAAAATCATACTTCGCTATTAATTCCAATTTTAAAAGCTAAACAGGAAATACATTTGAAGCATTTTTCTACCTCTTTCCGAAGCAGAGGTGGAAAATAAATATTTTAATCCCACATAGGGTATGAGGCCTAGCCTGGCCTTCATAATTAAAAGGTTTGGGGTTTTATTTCAGTGTGAGGGCACACTAACCTCAATATAGTGTGGCCTAATTTTACATATTAGCACCCTTTCCGGTGAGTTTTAAGCAAGTAATTGCAGTGCATTTAAACTGCAGCCCTGCCAGACCACAGTGGTGGGGGTCTATTCACAAAAGCATGTTGGCATATGTAACATTATACTTTTGTACTTAATTAGTGCTCTTACATGCCTTTTTTGAATTAGCCCCAAAAAGTCTAAAATGGAATGTTCAGGAAATACTCATTAACTGTCCTGAGAGTGGCAACATTCGCCAAGGACACAGAGTGCAATAAAAGCAAGGAAAGATTCTTCTGGGTATTGTGTGTGCTGTGCCATGGATTCCTGGTAAAGTATGAGGGGACAGGCGCCCATTTTGACCTCGAATTCAAATGACAATTCTATCGTCGTTTGTTTGGATTTCCATAACTGTGAGCACAGCAAGCTGGTCAGGGAAACGTACCTTGATGATTTAATAATAGCCATGATCCCATCCATCACACGGTCGTAATTTTCGTCTTTCATTTCTTTCATCTTAAAAGTCTTTTTCTGTTTCTGTTTCTTTAGTGCTCTCACCCTCTTGCTCTTTTCATTCTCTCTTTCGTTATGCACAACATTCCTCCATTCTGCCTTAATCTCTTACTTTGTTTCTCCAAACATCCATAATGGTTTAACCAATTTGTTTGTTACACTATGGTGAAATTGTCTATTTTAAGCTCGAATATTCAAAATGTTTTCAGGGGGAAACAAAAATACCTTCGCCCTGTCAACTAACACTCACTCCACCCACCAGTAGAAGATTTTTGCTCACCTTCTTTGCCTGCTTGCTGGTGCAGTGTTCAGAAAAGTTGACAAAATCGGGAATTCTGGGAACCATCATTTACAAACAAAAGTTCAACTTTTTGCGCATCTAAGTGACACTTGGGTGCATCTGTGATTTTCGGAAATAAACCAAATGACCATATACTAAATGTTGCAAACATGAGTTTTAGGAAGGGGAACATTTCCACTGAGGACCGAATGATTGTTAAAAACTATCGTAGCTAAACAGCAGCCATCTGCTAGACCCTGACATGATTCAAACACCATAGCATCATTCAGACCATGACTTTGGCTTCACTGTGCTGTAGGTCAGTTAAATAATGAAACACTGGAGAGGAGGGAGAGCGAGTGATTTACACTGCTCTTGTTGTCCTTTATTACAGAGCAGATGTTGAAGCTTTATTGGCAGTAATAAACTGCGCCGTAGAACAGGTGCCAGTTCCTTCTCAACACCAAAAAGGCGCAGCTATAAAACAAAATGCATATAGCATGGTCTGATAGGTCTGCTTTGTGTGTCAACATCAGCATCAGGAAAAAAAACAGGAACAAATGAGAAGATGTGATTTTGCGCCATGGTTCTACTAGATGTTAGTGGTTTTTTTTTATCTGTAATATGTCAGTCCACTTGGTCCAGTAATTCTGCATCCATTTTTTTGGGTTAAGTTAGAGATACTCAATTCAATTCAATTCAAAGAATCTTTATTCGGTGATTAAAAAACACCATAAAAGCACACACATATATACATGAATAAAAGGTCATTAAACATTTTCAAGATCCTTATACAAAGTATTAGTGTTAACATGGAACACCAACAGAATAAATATAACAGTTTTAAAAATGTAAAATCAAAGACATTTCATTCGTCTCCCCTGGTTAGCCTTAAACGGACCGCTACCTTAATAAAATTCATTATACAGCACAAAGTTAAGGGGTCCGATGCTTTTTGTAAAAAGACTAACGCCTCCCTGGCATGTTCCTGTTTAGCTTTTTTTAAAACATGTACAAGAAATCTGCGCCTGGGCATTGTAAAAAAAGGACAGAGTAAAACAAAGTGAAGGGAATCCTGCGGAGACCTGTTGTCGCAGCCGCAGGGTCCCTTCTGCTCAATTGATGGTGTAAATCCTGCTGGTGATGCCAACATGAATGGGAGTAAATTCAGTCTGAAACGGCACATCAGGAATCTGTCCTGTGCATTATGCATAAGGTACAGATAAGGCTCCATACCCTCCACGCTCTTCACCAAGGTGTGGGCCCTTACTGACTGCTTAAACCCTTCAGCCTCAGCTCTGCGTTGGCTTTTCCGCTCTAGAAAGGTTTTCCTTACTTGCATCTTATGCTGGGCTACAATTGTTGTGGGGTTAGTGAAGAGATTTCCAAAGCCTAATTCCTCTAGGGTGTTCTTTACATAGTTGAGCCAGGGAATGCGCATACATTTATCCCTCTCTAAACAGTCCAATAGGATCTCTCTGCTAAGAGACGCATCAGGATTAGCCCAGATTTTTAACCAGGCCACAATTGGCCTAAGTTTTACCAAGTCATCTAGGTATGGCCTCCCTAATTCCCTATGTGCTACAATTCCAGCAGTACTTGAGGGTACCCTCAGGATGGATTTCAGATATTTGTTTTCTTCCCGTTGGATTCTTGTAGTGTTAGCAAAGCCCCATACTTCTGCCCTGTAGATTACTTTGGAGCATGATACGGAGCTGTACAAATTCATCACCTGTTCCGGGCTCCATCTGCCTAGCCTCCTGCCGTAGCTAGCTATTGCCCCGTTAGAGGCAATCATTTTACTACAGCGCTCCTCCACCAGGGAATTAAACTGTAAGGCGCCATCAAAGGTTACACCGAGATAAGAAAACGTTTTAACCTCGTCTACTGTGTGGCTGCCTATTGTATAGGTAAATTTAGAGGAAGTTTTTTTACCAGCCAGGAGCACATACGATTTACCCAGGTTAACAGAGAGATCCAAAGCACCCATGAACTTAACAAATCCATCAATCAGGATTTGTAAGCTCCTGGGTGTACGTGCAATCAGGACCGCGTCATCTGCATAAAGCAGAACAGGAATATGACGCGGCCCCACCCTTGGAGAATCTGCCTCTAAACCTAACAAAAACTGCTCCAAATTGTTAATGTAAAGGGAGAACAAAAAAGGGGCGAGAATGCAGCCTTGTCTGACTCCACTCATACAGGGAAAAGAGTCGGTTAATCCCCCCGCCCTGTTAAATCGAACCTTAGCCGTGGTGTCACTATGCAGTTCCCTTAGAATATTAATTAAACCGCTCTCAATCCCCATACTTGACATCATGTCCCACAATTTCTCCCTGTTAACGTGATCAAATGCTGCTGCCAAATCCATGAATCCCATGTAAATCGATTCATCACTGGCCAGGGTATATTTGGCAGTCAGCATATACAGGTTCAGGCATTGATCACTAGTGGACCTCCCTGTCCTGAATCCGTATTGGGTGTCCGAGAAGATGTTATTTTCATCGGTCCACTCGGCCAGTCTGTTGAGGATCACCCTGCCCAGTAGTTTAGCCGATACGTCAATCAGGGAGATAGGGCGATAGCACTTGGGATTGTCCCTATTGCCCTTCTTGAAAATCGGCACAATGATCGCTTTGGACCAGGACGGTGGGAGACCACAAGTGATTGCAGTATTTATAACCCTGGTCATTAAAGGTGCCCAGAGTTCTATGCTGCTCAAAAACAAGTCAGGAGGAATTCCGTCAGGGCCCGGGGCTTTGTTTTTGGTCAGACCCTCTATCCCAGCAGTAATCTCCTTAATGGTAAATACAACCGATGATGCCTGAGTTGGGGTTACAGATAGCTCTACAGGAGTACCAGGCTCATGGTTATATAGACCCCCAAAATGAGTAACCCACTGTTCTGGGAGGATGGTCGACCCTATCTCCGGGGTATCGTTTTCCTGGAAGGTCGGTTTATTGATAATTCTCCAGAAACCCGCTAAATCCTTTCTTTCCCCTGCTTCTCTTAGTTCTGCCCATGCTTCTGCCTGCAAGGCAAGTTTCCTCCTCTTGGTCTCTTTTTTATATTTTTCCCTACACACCTTAATTTTTTGAGGCTCCCTTGGTTTAGATTTAAGGCAGCTTTTCAACTCCCTCAGTGCTTTGGAGCAATCTTTATCAAACCACCGAGGGTTATCGTGGTTCCTTGTAGGCGCACTAGTTTTAAGTAGGCCATCGATCAGGTTAGCAATCTGACCGAATGCTTCCAGTAACCTTGAACCATGGACTTCTGTGTCTAGACAGTCATTGATGGCAGATTTGCCCATGTCTACCAGGGCTTTGTAAAACTTTTCCCCATCTATTTTGGACCATTTTAATCTCCTGCCTTGATCTGTTACCCTCTCCGTAATTATACGGTGATCTCTGGTTCTAGAGCCCGCCCTATATATTAGCTCCAGAACGAGTGGGTTATGGTCGCTAAAACTGCTCCATTCTATCCCTACACTAATTATCTTATTTAGCAGGGATCTCGAGGCCAAGATATAATCTATGACGGATGTGCATCCCCTGCCCTTAAATGTAGGTGGGAGTGTACCATCCTTCTGTGTGCCTATCATGTTAATAGTATGCTCAAGATCATACTTGAGCCGGAGCGTGCTAAAAGCTGACCCTGTCGGCGTATGGGAAAAATGCGGCCCCTTCTCCATGGGACATTGGGACCAGTCTGTGTTTGTTTGGACCAATGCCGGACAAAGATGGCAGTTAAAATCTCCCATGACTAGCAACGCATATGATTGCCCCTTTTTCTGGACTATTATTTCCTGACCCAGCCTATAATCCAGTTCAGCTACTAGTGTGGTATGGTTTCCCGCTATCTCGTTGTTATAGATGTTGAAAACAGTAAATCTTAGCCCCTTCCCGAGGAACCGGACTGCCTGGATCCCATGGGAGTTCCAATCTGGGGAAGACCAGCTACCCGGCAGGTCTAGATCTATATAAATTGATAATCCACCCATGGCTCTCCCTGATCTGGATTTTTGCGCGGGTACAAAGAAACACTTATACCCCTGTAAGTGATAGTTATTCACCGGGGCCCATGTCTCCTGCACGCAGATTACATGGAATTTTCTGATATAATCCAGCCACTCTTTGTTATTAAATTTGCCTGCCAAACCTGCTGTGTTCCAAGAGATCAATCTCAGTGCCTCACCACTCTGTTCTGGTCCCTCATGAGGCCTTGTTCGTAGCTCCCACTCCAATTCTTGCGAGTCCAGCCCTTGTCCCCCTCCTATACATTCAATATCCATAGCCCTGGGTCCATCTAGTGCAAACTTCCCGACACAACTCGATGGAATTTGCTGTACCAGGGGACTATGCTCCTCAATCTCCTCTACCAGAGCTCCTTTTTCTCCGTCTCCCAAAGGGACATTATCCGTTTGTCAATCCACCCCCTCAAGGCCATTCAGACAATTAAACCGATTGAAAGAGTGAAAGGATGGCTCTGGGCGGGCAAACAGTGGCCTGGGGTTAGATTCGTAATGTCTCCCCCTCCGACCAACCCTCTCCCAGTTGTCATAGATTTGGAGAGGATGTACAGAAGCGGGGATGGGGGGAAAGAAGAAAGACGGAGGGTTTGGATGGTAGAATCCCTAGATCTATTCTTTCCTAGGCATATGTGAGAGACAGTACCAGCATCCCTGAAGCTCACCAATATGCAATCCCCTGTTATAGATTTATATGTTCTCCCCACCCATGGCACCCTTCTGACCATTATAATTTCGTTATTTAGGTGTACCGGGAGGGGTCTGTTTGTATTAAGCCACTTGATTACCCTGCTTTTTAGGGAACAAAAGTCCTCGGGTTCACCTACTTCAAGTGGGGGGACACCCGCCATAACTACAGTAAAATCGTTTGACTCCGGGGGTAAATTAGGTCTACGTGGTCTAGGTGGAAGCTGCATTAAGGGAGTCAGTGTAGTGCTGTCTACGGGCTGTACCGGGGGGACGGGGTCTACAGGAGGAATGGGCCTATTAGAATTAAAAGGCTTAGTTGGTGCATAATTGGTCCTCGAGGGTTGTGGGGGGGCCGCAGCATTCGTGGCCTGTAGGGGGGCTGAGCTCAGTGCACTATTTGGGGGTTGATGCGGGGCCGGTGGAGTGGGAATGAGCTCCGGTGATCTTCCTTGTTGGCCAGCCGAGATTTTCATGCTACTTAATGTAGCCTCCAGGATGGTAAGTCTAATCTCGACCTTTTTGATACTCTCGCTAATTGGTAATAATAATGACCTAAGCAGGAATTCCAGGTTACCAAGTGGGGCAACCGAAAGGGGGACATTAGCAATATTATTTCCTAGGTCATTTATCAAAGCGGGGGCCAAGCTTTCCTGTACCGTAGGTTTGGAGTGTAGTTCATCCACTAGCATCACAGTCGGTATTAAGGGTTTTGATGACCTCCCAAAATCAGAATGAGGGATTTTAGATTTATATTTGCCCTGGGCTCCCTTCGACTTTCTCCTACGTTTGTTAGGGGGGGGCCCATGTACTACTTGTGCTCCTTGTACGGTGGCTGGCTTAGATATAGCTTTCCTAGCTTTCGGAGCTAGGAGGGGTTGAGAGACTAGATCAATAGTCACCCTACTAGGGCTTGGGCTGATAGCTGGAATTAAACTCGTGGGTAGAACAGATGGGGAGATCATACCATCCCTCAACAAGAATGGGACATCATCTGTTGAGGTCGACTCTTCACTAGGCGTGGTGGAATATTCTCCAAGGGGTCTGTTTTTCAGGTTATCTATAGAGCGTCTCCGCTCTGCCCTTAGCCGAGTTAAGGTACTCTCCTTGTCCCCATCCCCCACAGCCCGGGGAAAATAGTTCTCTAAAGTCCTATTTTTAGCTCCTCCCTGCTTCATCGGGGTACCCTCCCTTACCGGGGACGGCATTTCAAAAGATGTTTAATAATAGTCCCTAAGGAGATATGGCAGCAAATTGGACCAGGGTTCAAGTAACCAAATCAAGAGAGTAGGCCCAGCCCGGCCTACTCCGGCCTATGACGGCCTTAGACGGTCCCGCCCTTGTCCCGGGCTTCTCCCGGGCACGCTCCCGCGCGCTCCCGCGCAGCGGCTCCTACCACTCTTATTATGGGGAGGAGGTGCTCAGGGGCGGGACAAACAGGGAGAGCGACCAGGTGCAGGTGATGACAGCGCAGGGACTCCTGGGCAATGGAGTCCCTGTACCTCACCTGGCGCTCGCAGCCCTGTTGTCCGCCTCCAGTCCAGAGAGTTGGTCCACAGAAAAGCGAAGCAGCCGCCCAGGCACAGGGGCGAAGCGGGACCCGCGCAGCGGGTACCGCGAGGTCTCCAGGAAAGAGGAAGCAGTCTCGGAGGGCACACCGACACGCAGAGGGCTCTCCCGCCTCCAGCCAGCAAACAGCAAGTGTCTCCCACTGACCGTTAGTTCACAAGCACCTTTAACTCGGCGCTCAGGGGCGGGACAAACAGGGAGAGCGACCAGGTGCAGGTGATGACAGCACAGGGACTCCTGGGCAATGGAGTCCCTGTACCTCACCTGGCACTCGCAGCCCTGTTGTCCGCCTCCAGTCCAGAGAGTTGGTCCACAGAAAAGCGAAGCAGCCGCCCAGGCACAGGGGCGAAGCGGGACCTGCGCAGCGGGTACCGCGAGGTCTCCAGGAAAGAGGAAGCCGTCTCGGAGGGCACACCGACACGCAGAGGGCTCTCCCGCCTCCAGCCAGCAAACAGCAAGTGTCTCCCACTGACCGTTAGTTCACAAGCACCTTTAACTCGGCGCTCAGGGGCGGGACAAACAGGGAGAGCGACCAGGTGCAGGTGATGACAGCGCAGGGACTCCTGGGCAATGGAGTCCCTGTACCTCACCTGGCGCTCGCAGCCCTGTTGTCCGCCTCCAGTCCAGAGAGTTGGTCCACAGAAAAGCGAAGCAGCCGCCCAGGCACAGGGGCGAAGCGGGACCCGCGCAGCGGGTACCGCGAGGTCTCCAGGAAAGAGGAAGCAGTCTCGGAGGGCACACCGACACGCAGAGGGCTCTCCCGCCTCCAGCCAGCAAACAGCAAGTGTCTCCCACTGACCGTTAGTTCACAAGCACCTTTAACTCGGCGCTCAGGGGCGGGACAAACAGGGAGAGCGACCAGGTGCAGGTGATGACAGCGCAGGGACTCCTGGGCAATGGAGTCCCTGTACCTCACCTGGCGCTCGCAGCCCTGTTGTCCGCCTCCAGTCCAGAGAGTTGGTCCACAGAAAAGCGAAGCAGCCGCCCAGGCACAGGGGCGAAGCGGGACCCGCGCAGCGGGTACCGCGAGGTCTCCAGGAAAGAGGAAGCAGTCTCGGAGGGCACACCGACACACAGAGGGCTCTCCCGCCTCCAGCCAGCAAACAGCAAGTGTCTCCCACTGACCGTTAGTTCACAAGCACCTTTAACTCGGCGCTCAGGGGCGGGACAAACAGGGAGAGCGACCAGGTGCAGGTGATGACAGCGCAGTGACTCCTGGGCAATGGAGTCCCTGTACCTCACCTGGCGCTCGCAGCCCTGTTGTCCGCCTCCAGTCCAGAGAGTTGGTCCACAGAAAAGCGAAGCAGCCGCCCAGGCACAGGGGCGAAGCGGGACCCGCGCAGCGGGTACCGCGAGGTCTCCAGGAAAGAGGAAGCAGTCTCGGAGGGCACACCGACACGCAGAGGGCTCTCCCGCCTCCAGCCAGCAAACAGCAAGTGTCTCCCACTGACCGTTAGTTCACAAGCACCTTTAACTCGGCGCTCAGGGGCGGGACAAACAGGGAGAGCGACCAGGTGCAGGTGATGACAGCACAGGGACTCCTGGGCAATGGAGTCCCTGTACCTCACCTGGCGCTCGCAGCCCTGTTGTCCGCCTCCAGTCCAGAGAGTTGGTCCACAGAAAAGCGAAGCAGCCGCCCAGGCACAGGGGCGAAGCGGGACCTGCGCAGCGGGTACCGCGAGGTCTCCAGGAAAGAGGAAGCCGTCTCGGAGGGCACACCGACACGCAGAGGGCTCTCCCGCCTCCAGCCAGCAAACAGCAAGTGTCTCCCACTGACCGTTAGTTCACAAGCACCTTTAACTCGGCGCTCAGGGGCGGGACAAACAGGGAGAGCGACCAGGTGCAGGTGATGACAGCGCAGAGACTCCTGGGCAATGGAGTCCCTGTACCTCACCTGGCGCTCGCAGCCCTGTTGTCCGCCTCCAGTCCAGAGAGTTGGTCCACAGAAAAGCGAAGCAGCCGCCCAGGCACAGGGGCGAAGCGGGACCCGCGCAGTCTCCAGGAAAGAGGAAGCAGTCTCGGAGGGCACACCGACACGCAGAGGGCTCTCCCGCCTCCAGCCAGCAAACAGCAAGTGTCTCCCACTGACCGTTAGTTCACAAGCACCTTTAACTCGGCGCTCAGGGGCGGGACAAACAGGGAGAGCGACCAGGTGCAGGTGATGACAGCGCAGGGACTCCTGGGCAATGGAGTCCCTGTACCTCACCTGGCGCTCGCAGCCCTGTTGTCCGCCTCCAGTCCAGAGAGTTGGTCCACAGAAAAGCGAAGCAGCCGCCCAGGCACAGGGTCGAAGCGGGACCCGCGCAGCGGGTACCGCGAGGTCTCCAGGAAAGAGGAAGCAGTCTCGGAGGGCACACCGACACGCAGAGGGCTCTCCCGCCTCCAGCCAGCAAACAGCAAGTGTCTCCTTTATGATGAAAGGCGTATAAAAATGTGTGGGCATTCTACATGTTGAGAAAAGAAAATCATATATAATGGTGCATGTAGTTTAACAACTCTTCTGGTATGTATTTAGATATCCTCAGAGAGCATTAGGCAGACTCGGGATTGTAAATAGAGGCACAATGAGGCAAACTGATTTGCTCAAGGTCAACCAATTTTATGAAATGAGGAAGTCAGTAACATTTGCATTGAGAAATCTGTGCGAAAACAAGCATTTGCTTTCGTCTGAAATAAATGCACATTGGTCCATTGGCCAGATGGTGCAAATGTAGTTATTGTACTTGTTGGTCAGATCAAATGTTGCTGCAAAATTAAACTGCGCCTGTGCAAAACCTATGTAATCTAACTCCGGTTGTCTGATCCTATGCTTACCAACGTAATCGCTGGACCATAATAAGGCATATGTGATGTAACAGTGGCCTCTTATAAGGGTATTTTAGGGGGGTATAATGGTATGTATCTAAGGACTGCCTAAGGACAGATTAGGCACTAAAGCGCCACACTTGTTATATACTTGGCTTCAGACTGGTCAGAAGACCTGGAGAAGCTGCCTCTACCATAGACGCTGGATTCCTTCATCTCCCAACGGAGTCAATGAAAAAATTTGAAAACCTGGTTGTTTCAGTGAGGGGGGCTGGCGGGGTGTCTGTTCATGGTTCTAGCGCCGAGACACCATTTTGGTATTCGTGCGCTTTATAAATTTCATTATCATTATCATTATCAATGCTCAGAGGGGCTGTTGAGTATGTCCATTGTACAGAAAAAGGAGTCAAATGTGCCCGTACTGCCCCAGTCTTCTTCTATGAAGAGCAGATCATATGACTGGAGGAGAGCTCACTGGATGGACCACAAATCTAGGAAAGTTCCTGACTTCGTGGAAAACCTGAAAACCTAGAACAGCTAGGACTTCCCTAGTGCGGTGCATGGATGGAGAGCGAGAAGTAGCTGCTTGCTCTGTGAGCCATCTGGAGCAAGGTGTCTAGTAACTTCATGGAACACTTCCACAACAGAAGATCAATATACCATGAAGTCAGGTGGTCTGCTGACTTCACTGCAATCTTCCTGAAAAGAGGTAGGAGCTCGGGGGAGCGTATCAAACCTCTGTGGGATTGAAAAACCTACTTTTACCTGGCAATGGCTGTTGCTGCTGACAGTCAACCTGGTAAATGAAAGGTTTATGAAGACACTGCGACCGGGGATTCATCATCTTCTGTTGATAGTGCATCTGGAATGAAAATTGAACAGAGCATTTGAGGGGTACCCCCTGAGGACAGACCTCAGAAACAGCTAATTTTTCCAAGCACCTGGCACTTTTAAGTGATTGGATCCCAGAGACCACCAATCATTCACCGGATGGTGTACTATTCCCAGTCGGTAATTCTATGGAATATCATCAGAAACATCTGATGTGTCTCTTTGAGGAAGAAAGTTTTTTGTGTTCTCCCTGCTGCCACAGTGGGCCCGGAGAGAATTGTATAACTGCTTACCTCAGTCTAGTGAGGACTGGCCAACCCACTTTGTGAGGTTCCCAAGAAACATTTAGAATCTGCATCAGGGACATGTCAAGTTGTTCCCTAGTCCCTAAGCCTCTGACACTGCAGTACTTGTTAAACATTTATACACTGTCATGTCTCCAGCACGACCCTGGACCTTACTCCTAATTGTTTATGTCCCATTTAGCCTTTAACACCTGCTGGAAAAGTCCCACTTAAACCAATCTCCCCTAGTGCCCTCCATGAGATGAGGCAGGTTCATACACATTGAAGAATTCTTCATTCCTTCTTTTGACCTTTCTTGGCCTGCGATAAGCAGCATTTCCGGACCTCTGAGTCACCCTGGACTTCCCCTTTTCACTGGGCTGAGGACCAACCCTCTCCTATAACCCCTCACCCCCTTCAAGGGACTCAGGCAATGCAGGTAGCCACGAAATGTAAAACTATGATTCGACTTCATGAGTCAGTGACTGCCTACTTTTTAATAGGGGTCTCAAATGTGATGATAGATATACTCTTAATTTTTCAAAATAATTCACTCCAGAGGAGGTACATTGTGAGAGGTTGGCCTGGCATATGCTGTCCACTATTCTAGTGGGCACCTTGCACCAGTCCAAACAAGCCTTATTGATGATAGGCTTAAGACAACCTTTATTGAAAGCTATCCTAGTGGTAGCTATGGAGAGCAGCCTTCAGGCTAAGTCTTGAAGGAGTGATTGCAACTCCTAGCGGGTAGAGCAGATGAGAGGACGGTATAGATGGCTTTGATGCACGGGAGAGGTGCAGATGGGGCACTGCCATACATAGTGCGACACACTGCGGCAATCTGGCAGCGCTTCGTGGAAAAAATCTTATGGAGGGCCCCCTTTCACAGGGAGCTGCCGGTTTGGATCCTGGCCCCAGTGGTGGCCATGGAAGAATATATGCCCTTCCGAGAGTGGAGAACAGGTGGTTTCGAGTTATTGGCTGACCTTTACCCGGATGATACGTTTCTGTCCATCGAGCGGGCAACGGAGACCTTCGGACTCAGTGGGGGCCAATATCTACACTATAGGGGCCTTCAAGAAATGGCACGGGATACCTGGCCACAGTTCCCTGAGGCACCCCCGACGTCCCATACCCTCAATATTATCCTCTCCTGTGGTAGGGGTAGGAGGCTGATAACCTTATTGTATTCGGCCATGAGGCAGGACTCCACCCTGCCGGTCCCTCCGGCCTGGGCGGCCTGGGAGACTGACCTGGGGTTTGTTTTGGGACCGGAGCAGCGCAAACACATAGGCACTCTTACCTGAAAGGTGTCGTGTAATGCAAGGTTTAAATTGACTAATTTTAACTTTATGCACCGCACATATGTGACCCCGGTCACCCTGAGACGTATTTCCCCGGAAAAAAGGGACGATTGCCCTAGATGTGGTGCGGCGGGAGCGGCCTTCCTCCATCTGGCTTGGGATTGCCCGTTAGTTAAAGCCTTCTGGCAGTCAGTGGTGGAGCACATTCGTACAGTTACCGATCTCCGGATGGAGATGACTCCCCTTCATTGCTTGTTGGCCTTGGTCCCCAAACCCAAGAAATGTAATCTGTCATACAAAATGTTACAACTGCTTTTGGTGTTGGCGAGGAGAAGGGTAGCGATTACATGGATGGGACAGAGGGCCCCGGAGGTGTCGCAGTGGCTTAGAGATGTGGGGGAATGGTCCCTAGCTGAAGAAACATTCATGCAGCGCGTGCGTAGGGATGAGAAGCTAGAAGAAGACCTGCTTGCGTGGAGAATGATGCGTGTGGTGGGAGCGCCCGCTGAGGATTCGGATGGCACGAGTGCGGAGTTGTTCACCCCTGAAGATACAGGGTCTGAAAGTGAGGGTGGAGGGGAAGGGGAGGGTGGGCATTGATTTGGGGTAGGGCCTGGCCGGCCACGCACGTATATGTTCCATCATGGAGATGTTGTGTTTTGATCCCTGAAGGTTTTCTTTCTTATTCTCGTCAATCATTGCTGTCTTATCTGCCCCTGGGAGTGCCATAATGAGGTGAACGAACTGTATACACATTTCTTTTATTAATTGATGCCAAATTTTGGGGGGGGTTTCTATCGGGGAGTTGGGGGGTAACCTAAATTAAAGAAAAATAAAAAGCGGATCAGAATATCCTGCCGTACAGATGCATTGCTATGTTCTCCATCAGTTCTGACACGTTACCACCTACCGCCGCCCGGCCTTCTGGATGTGGGCTGATGGACTGTGTGAAGCTTACCTGTAGCCCTGCAGAGTATAGTTATTACTAATGGAACTGTCGGCACGTTTGTTTGTATGCTATATGAATCTGCGACAAAAATAAAGTTAAAAAAAAAAAAGTCTTGAAGGAGTGTGAAAGTGTCCGGTGTGATCCAAGCCTGGATCCAAGATGTGAAGAACCTGAAAGCAGAGGGGACAGAGTCTAGGTCACATGCCAGTGACCAGGGGCTTGGTAGACGAATGCCCACCAATGTCGGGTGTTTCAGGTGTTAAGAGGTTAAGCTTGACTCTGCAGCCACGAGGACCAGGAGGCGTCGACGACAACCAGGAGGAGCTGGATTCGAGCTGTACCACAAAGGATGTTGAGTGCTGCGGTGTCAGAGCCTGGATTGTACCCCAACAAGCTTTGGCAACAGCAACACATGCAGAAAGAGAAAAGATGCTTTGGTATGGACCAGCAAGGTCCAGGGGACTCCCCAAGTGGTGGAGAATCAGGGCACGTCTGGAGCAACCAGGGAAACCCAAGGAAAGTCAAAGTTTCCTTCTCATGGACCCACCAGTCGACGGACCAGGGATCGCACAGGTACCTCGAGCGAAAACACAAAGGGCTGGCTCACTGAACACTCGTGGAGTGTAGGCCAGCAATGTTCAGTGCAAAAGGGGCTTGGGGTCTGGGCTACAAGTAATAATAATAATAATCCACATTTGTAAAGCGCAAACAATCACCCGTAAGGGTCTCCAGGCACAGATTAAGCAAGCTATTGCCCAGAGTCACATGATGCTGAGCTAATCTGCCACTGGCGCTGGGGATCAAACCGTGATCTCCAGATTCCAGTGTCAGTCGCCCTGCCCGCTGCGCCAGCCTCAAGGGACTTCAAGAAGCTGATGCCCTTGCAAATGTGCACTTTGTCCAGGGGTTCCAGTTCCACGGTACCCACGAGAGCTACGGGTCGCAGCTTTGCTGGGGACTTGGGTCAGCCTCTGGGAAGTCTGGAAATCCACCTCCTGTGTTGCAAATACTTCGGAGTCCGGTGGGTGCTTCGGAGATGCAAACCGGTCAGATGTGTCTTTGGTGCCTGCCAAACAGGGGAGTTTCTTCTTTACTCCAAGGGAGATTCTTCAGTCATCCAGCATCGTACAGATCGTCGAAGTTCCAGGATTCAGTATCAGAGTTTCGTCCAGGTGTAATCTAAAGTCCTGTTGCCAGGGGTTCCTATCTTATACCCAAAGAGGGGGTGGGACAAACTCTGGGGACCCACCTATGGGAGGGTCTGGAAAGGGGGGTGGCTAAACTCATTTCCTTTGTCCTTTGTCCAGTTTAGCCCCAGAGCAGAGGCTGGTAGCCCCTGCAACCGGGTTGAACTGGGCTATGCACAGGGGCACCAAATGTGACCCCAGTGCTGACTTCAAAGCACTCTTGGAGTGCACCCACCCAGCCCCAATACACTAAAGCCTGTCTGGGAGTTGGTGACACCTCACTGTGACAGGAAACCTATTGTCCAGGCCTCCCCTGCCGGAGTTTCATCCAGCAGCAGGAGGCCAGACTTGTGTCTGTGGCATCCATTTTGTGATGCCAGGGTTCTTTCAAACTGATACCGGGTGTACCGGTGTGTACATGTCTCTCCCTCTAGAAGGGTGGAATCATACCCTCAGCGCCAGAACTGGCGGGGGAGCATGATTCCAAAGTGTTTGACACCAAACACAACATGTTTCCTTGCAGCCATTCCAAAGTTAGCATTTACTGCGAGGTTATAATGCACTTGAGTATATGGTCTGGCTGCATCACAAAACAACCCCGGACAATAGATTCCGAAGGCTGCAGAGGGGCCCTGCTCATGCATGGGCACCCTCTCACACAAAACCCAGCACCCTGCCTTCAGGATTGATAAGGCCTGCCGTAGTGTTGACTACTAATACATGCTGCAGCCCCTGGTAGGCCTCTGATGTACTTATGCCCTGGGTACATGGTGTGCCATTTACTAGGGACTTATAAGGGTACCCCAGTAACCAAACTGGAGTATACCTAAAGTACTTTGAATCATTTTAGAGAGGAAGCAGCTAGGTTGGGGTCCCTGATAGCAGGGCCCTAGCCAGACTAAAGTAAAACAGTGAAACATCAGCAAAAAGTTGGGGTAACTATAAAAAGCAGATCCTACTCTCCTACATACATGAGTACCTGTTCACCATTGTGGGCCTGTGAATAGTTCATCATACCATAGCACTAAAATGTGCCTCCCCAACAGCAGGAGACAATAAATCCTGTTTATTTGATCCATACATACTTTCACCTTTTGGTTTGTCTTACATTACTTTGTAAAAAAATTAGGTTAAAAAGCAAATTGTGACTTGCACACCATATTAGAATTGCACATTAGAAGGCATTTAAATCTTGCAGAAATGTTTTATTTTTCAGATAGAAACATAACATGTAGGAAAATATGTCTGCTTTAAAGAATCACTTTAGAATGCATTTTAGCCCTGCTAAAAGAATGTATAAGTAAATAACACGCAGGGAAATGTAGCTTTCTTTAAATGTATAGGAAAAATAACGTGAAGGAAATACAATTGAGTAGACTGTCATTCTCAATGTGCTTCTGTAACTGGGTCGGAACCATATTTTCTTTTGACTCTCGCTCACAATTAAATAGACATTTATTTAGAATTTTGCCTAGCACCAGCATCCTACTAAAGAATGTGCTGACTTCTACATTATGTTCTTTTGCTCCGTCATACCATATTAGATCAGCTTGCCATAACAATGAACTTTGCTGTAAATTCATAATTAATAGACTGTCAGAATGAAGAATAATTTTGATATATTTTATGTATGCTTAAACAGAACATTGTCTATAGATGTGTTTCATTGCATTTGACTTGTCCTTTGTATTCACAACTGGACATTGAATTCATCTATTAGCTTAGGTGAGAAGGTTCTCATGAGAACTTTCCTCCATGTTTCAAAAGTTGCAACACTTCTTCAACTATGTACCGGCATGAATATTTACAGAGGAAATCGAGAGGAGAAGCAACAAGTGCTGACAACACCATCGAATGAGCAGTTTCCATTGGATGAGAGCATCCTACACCCACTAATTTACATTACATTATTGTGTGATTTTATATTATATTTGAGTGATCCTAGTTAGAGAGAGAAGTTGAGTTTTGTCCTTAGTCCTCACCTTGCTCATCATTGCTAAAAGCTATTGCTGACGGTGACTTTACCTTCCTTTATCCTGATTCCTTTTGATCAGTGCTGCTGCAACAATCATTCTCTCTATCACTGATAAAATGTAACTGTTGCTACTGCAACTATGGTAACTCGGCTGAGTTTCCAGATCAACTCTTCATCTGAATTTCAAGACTTTGTCTATGCTCCAAAAATATTGCTCTATTTTTAGAAAGAACTCTTCCTGGGTTCCTTAATTAAGAGATGTTACGCTCCATTAGCTAGTTAGTGACAAATCTCCTTTAAAGATCACTTAGGGGTCTATTAGGATGGCAGACGGATGACCGCTGCCGGGCAGGCGGTAGCAACCGCTGGAACGATTGCAACCTGGAAAACCGCTGGTCCCATTAGCATGACGGTGACGACCGCAGCGGTGAGATTTTCTTCCTGCCACTTTTCCACCAGTGACAGTCCGCACGCCTGCCTAGCGGGTAGAACTGTACCGCCACAATGGTGCCGGTGCAGGGCCAGGCTCCGCTGGCATGATTAGGATGCCGGCGGTAGCCAGCCTTTCCGCGGCGGTGGGACTGCGATGAAAAGGCATGCAGAGAATGTCTCCGGGGACCCATTGTGGACCCCAATGTGTTGTGGGGGTTGTGGGTGCTCTGGGGGTACCCATGGTACCCCCCTACAAGTCCCTGTACCAGCTGGCAGGCACCGCAGTGCAGGGACATGCAGGACATGCTTTTTCGGACATCACAGCAGTGCGGCTGGTAGCAGCAATTGCTGCAATGGTAAATGCCATGATCCGACCACCGCAGTCAGATTTTGACTGTGGAGAATACTAATTGGACCAGCGGTTCCCGCGGTCCTAGCGGGCGGTGTTTACCCACTATCATGGCGGTCGGAGTGATTTTCTGCCTGCCACTTTTCCGCCGGTAGCAGTCCGCACGCCTGCCTAGCGGGCTGAACTGGACCTCCACAATGGTGCCAGTGCAGGGCCAGGCTCCACTCGCATGATTATGATGCCAACGGTAGCCAGCCTTTCTGCAGCGGTGATGCCCTGTACTTTTGTTCCTTGCTCCATTTGCAACGCAGTGGCAAAGGTCCAGCCAACCTGTCAACCACTATCTGGATTTTGAGGGTCCAAGCAGTAAGTTGGGGTGTTTGGTTTAATACTCTATTTTTGCCAATCCTTGGGCGCTAACTACTGCTTTACTTTCTGGTGTTTCGTTTGTTTTATCTCCAGCTGTAGGAACACATCTTTTGAGTAATGACGTACACTGCCATGCACATTAAACACCAAGATGGAGACACTGTCAATACTTATACGGACCCAGAGGGCCGCAAAAAGAAACCCGGAGCAGCGTTCACACAGCGAACGGCCAAGAGCTCCAAAATCGAGGATTCACTGAACAAAACACTGAAGGAGAGTATCTGCAGGAAAGCTGGGCGCAACGCTGGGGGACACAGAAGCAAACTTTGGACGAGCACTGAGGCCCAGGAGACCGCAGGGCCAACACCGTGTCCGAGGCTCCGCCCCCTTTTCACCGGGGCTTTGAAAACAGATCGCGCCTCCCGCTTCGCGGGAGACGCTGCGCCAGGAAAGCTGGGCGCAACGCTGGGGGCACAGAAACGACCTTTGGACGAGCACTGAGGCCCAGGAGACTGCAGGGCCAACTCCGTGTCCGAGGCTCCGCCCCCTTTTCACCGGGGCTTTGAAAACAGCTCGCGCCTCCCGCTTCGCCAGGAAAGCTGGGCGCAACACTGGGGGACACAGAAGCGAACTTTGGACGAGCACTGAGGCCCAGGAGACCGCAGGGCCAACACCGTGTCCGAGGCTCCGCCCCCTTTTCACCGGGGCTTTGAAAACAGCTCGCGCCTCCCGCTTCGCCAGAAAAGCTGGGCGCAACGCTAGGGGACACAGAAGCGAACTTTGGACGAGCACTGAGGCCCAGGAGACCGCAGGGCCAACACCGTGTCCGAGGCTCCGCCCCCGTATCGTCACTTCCTTATTGGTAACACTCGTCTCCCGCATCGCGGGACGCACGCGGGCGGCGCCGGGCGCATCCGGGGACGACCTGGGACGGGACGGGCCACATCCCTAACATCGTCCCCAAGAACAGGATCATCGCCAGCAGTAAAAACTGTAAGAGGAACTTCTTATTGTACCGTGACTGCTGTACCTTAGGGGCTATATATTGCATCCTCTGATAAAACGATCCCCCGTATACCCTAGTAAAATGGGGAAACGAAAATCGATGGAGGGGGGGAATGGGGCAGGTAATGCACCGAAACTTCACAAGAAGAAGAGAGCATCTAAAAAGGCATCGCGGGACGCGCGCGGGCGGCGCCGGGCGCGTCCGGGGACGACCTGGGACGGGACGGGCCACATCCCTAACATCGTCCCCAAGAACAGGATCATCGCCAGCAGTAAAAACTGTAAGAGGAACTTCTTATTGTACCGTGACTGCTGTACCTTAGGGGCTATATATTGCATCCTCTGATAAAACGATCCCCCGTATACCCTAGTAAAATGGGGCTCCGCTGGCATGATTAGGATGCCGGCGGTAGCCAGCCTTTCCGCGGCGGTGGGACTGCGATGAAAAGGCATGCAGAGAATGTCTCCGGGGACCCATTGTGGACCCCAATGTGTTGTGGGGGTTGTGGGTGCTCTGGGGGTACCCATGGTACCCCCCTACAAGTCCCTGTACCAGCTGGCAGGCACCGCAGTGCAGGGACATGCAGGACATGCTTTTTCGGACATCACAGCAGTGCGGCTGGTAGCAGCAATTGCTGCAATGGTAAATGCCATGATCCGACCACCGCAGTCAGATTTTGACTGTGGAGAATACTAATTGGACCAGCGGTTCCCGCGGTCCTAGCGGGCGGTGTTTACCCACTATCATGGCGGTCGGAGTGATTTTCTGCCTGCCACTTTTCCGCCGGTAGCAGTCCGCACGCCTGCCTAGCGGGCTGAACTGGACCTCCACAATGGTGCCAGTGCAGGGCCAGGCTCCACTCGCATGATTATGATGCCAACGGTAGCCAGCCTTTCTGCAGCGGTGATGCCCTGTACTTTTGTTCCTTGCTCCATTTGCAACGCAGTGGCAAAGGTCCAGCCAACCTGTCAACCACTATCTGGATTTTGAGGGTCCAAGCAGTAAGTTGGGGTGTTTGGTTTAATACTCTATTTTTGCCAATCCTTGGGCGCTAACTACTTGCTCTACTTTCTGCTTTACTTTCTGGTGTTTCGTTTGTTTTATCTCCAGCTGTAGGAACACATCTTTTGAGTAATGACGTACACTGCCATGCACATTAAACACCAAGATGGAGACACTGTCAATACTTATACGGACCCAGAGGGCCGCAAAAAGAAACCCGGAGCAGCGTTCACACAGCGAACGGCCAAGAGCTCCAAAATCGAGGATTCACTGAACAAAACACTGAAGGAGAGTATCTGCAGGAAAGCTGGGCGCAACGCTGGGGGACACAGAAGCGAACTTTGGACGAGCACTGAGGCCCAGGAGACCGCAGGGCCAACACCGTGTCCGAGGCTCCGCCCCCTTTTCACCGGGGCTTTGAAAACAGATCGCGCCTCCCGCTTCGCGGGAGACGCTGCGCCAGGAAAGCTGGGCGCAACGCTGGGGGCACAGAAACGACCTTTGGACGAGCACTGAGGCCCAGGAGACTGCAGGGCCAACTCCGTGTCCGAGGCTCCGCCCCCTTTTCACCGGGGCTTTGAAAACAGCTCGCGCCTCCCGCTTCGCCAGGAAAGCTGGGCGCAACACTGGGGGACACAGAAGCGAACTTTGGACGAGCACTGAGGCCCAGGAGACCGCAGGGCCAACACCGTGTCCGAGGCTCCGCCCCCTTTTCACCGGGGCTTTGAAAACAGCTCGCGCCTCCCGCTTCGCCAGAAAAGCTGGGCGCAACGCTAGGGGACACAGAAGCGAACTTTGGACGAGCACTGAGGCCCAGGAGACCGCAGGGCCAACACCGTGTCCGAGGCTCCGCCCCCGTATCGTCACTTCCTTATTGGTAACACTCGTCTCCCGCATCGCGGGACGCACGCGGGCGGCGCCGGGCGCATCCGGGGACGACCTGGGACGGGACGGGCCACATCCCTAACATCGTCCCCAAGAACAGGATCATCGCCAGCAGTAAAAACTGTAAGAGGAACTTCTTATTGTACCGTGACTGCTGTACCTTAGGGGCTATATATTGCATCCTCTGATAAAACGATCCCCCGTATACCCTAGTAAAATGGGGAAACGAAAATCGATGGAGGGGGGGAATGGGGCAGGTAATGCACCGAAACTTCACAAGAAGAAGAGAGCATCTAAAAAGGCATCGCGGGACGCGCGCGGGCGGCGCCGGGCGCGTCCGGGGACGACCTGGGACGGGACGGGCCACATCCCTAACATCGTCCCCAAGAACAGGATCATCGCCAGCAGTAAAAACTGTAAGAGGAACTTCTTATTGTACCGTGACTGCTGTACCTTAGGGGCTATATATTGCATCCTCTGATAAAACGATCCCCCGTATACCCTAGTAAAATGGGGAAACGAAAATCGATGGAGGGGGGGAATGGGGCAGGTAATGCACCAAAACTTCACAAGAAGAAGAGAGCATCTAAAAAGGCATTCCAAGCTGCTGACAGTGATGTTATGGACCGTATCGACACCCTTGTGAACGAGTGTAGAGAGATCCTTGACGCTGAGCACATAGAGAACTTTGACACCGACAATGCTGGGGTCACTTTGAATCTACCAAATGCTCAAAACGATCACCCTAAAATACCTGCTTGTTTAAGGCAAAAAGGAAATGTAAACCCAAGACAAGTATGACAAACTCAATTGAGGATTGTATAAATGTATCAAGTGTCTCTGTTAGTGCAGCAGGCAGGATTACTCCCCCTGACTCTGAGAGGGAGACTGAGCCATTAATCTCAGCCCCGCAGGTTCTTACGGGAAATAGGTTTGCAGTTCTAGCTGAGGTCTATGAAGAGACCCCCTCTCACTCTAGCGATAATAGTAGTAGCGACAAGCCATTGCCCTTGGACGTTAACACTCTGTCCAATTTAGTGATTCTACTAAGGGATGAAATAGAGGCCTTGAGGACAATAATCGTAAATTTAACCTCCATGATCACTGACAAATATGAAGGTGTACCAAAAATAGTAGGCAAAGTGGTACCGCCAGTATATAATTCACCCCAAATTCGGAGTTATGCCCCAAGCAAAGCTCCTGATGCTAAAACCCCGAACCAATTAAATATCCAGAGACAGGGGAAAATAGTAGGACCAAACCCCGAATCCCTAGCCACAAAACTGAGGAAGACTGACGAGCCTTCCAGAGATCCTAAAGGAGGGGGGAGCAGCCAAACAAGAGGTCAAAATGCTAATGGGCCAGCTGGTCCCCAGTTATACTCAGCCAAAGTCTCCAAGGGTCTACCAACTTTGGGGACAAATAACTTCGGTCTCAAACCAAACAGCCTCCTTAATAAAGCATACTTGGCCAAAAATAAAATATACATGAGAAATGTTCCAAAGTTAACGAAGGGAAAGTTTGGTAACAGCGAGCACCCGGATTCTCTAACGAACAAAGCCATTCATTGGCTACGCCATGTTAGAGGATGCCGTTCGGTGATTAGGGAGGATATTGTAGAGGCGAAGAGATTGAGTTCTCCAAATCTTGTAGGTGACTCTATAGAGCTAACTTTGAAATCCCCAACCCTTGCAGAAAACCTCTTTGCATTGGAGTTTAGAAGCAGTGCTCCATCTTCTTCTCAGATACAGCTAAGGAAAACATGCCCTCATAACTTGGTGTTCACTGCTGCATCCCCAGAAAGACTAGGTGGTAGATCTAACTCTGGGCTAGACAATAACGACTGACAATCACTGGTCTCACTGACAGAAGGCAGTGCGGACCGGATGGGAGTCAACGAAAGGGAGGGTATGCCTAGTCTGAGAAGAAATGACTCACTTAGACCTGAAGAGTGTTATCTCACCACCATAGTAAATCGTAATACTGAATCGGTTATTGGGAGTGGGGCTGATAATGTTCCTGTTCAACATCAAGGTCTGCCAAAGGAAACGGAACAAGATCCGCCTCTGATGAACAATGAGATCTCTTTATTGAAGCCACCAGCTGGTACCATGGACAATGTGGGCAAACTATTCTCATGGAACATTGCTGGGTTGGGTTCAAAACTGGATTCTGGCGATTGGCTTTCCTTTATCAATTCTTATTACTTATGTATATTCCAGGAGACATGGTTATGTGATCCAGCCTTTGCACAGGGATACCTGAATTACACTGTGCCGGCACTAAAGGGTCCGAAGGGGAGACCTATGGGTGGTTTAACCATTTGGGTCCGACAGACTCTAAAAATAGCTGTCAAAGTAATAGATACCTCCCACAGAGATATACAACTAATCAGAATGAGCTCTACTACTCTGGGGTTGCTTGACATTTACAATGTTTATGTAAGGAGTAACAGGGGTGGGAGGTCAGAGGTTTTAGCGGCCTTGAGTTCTCTCCTTGACACTCATTCACAAGATCATAAAGTTGTCATTGCAGGTGATTTTAACAGAACATTTGAGCCCCTAGCCATAGACGATGATTTTCTTGGGGACGAAGAAGATATGCAATGGGGAGTCCCTAAACTAGAGTTGAACCCTGTTGTACGCTGGACCGAGGATGTCATTAGTTTGAATGGCTTATGCTACGAAAAAGGCTTAAGAGCGTTAAATGGGAGGACTGTGAGTGACAAAATTGGGTCTAGTACATTCGGCAATGGGCGCCACAAAAGCAGAATTGACTATGTCTTATGTAGTCTTGAACTATGGCTGTTGGTCTGTGACATGGAGGTTGTCTGGAGGTGCGAGAGTGACCACAACCCTCTGTGCACAGAGCACAAATGGTGGACTTCTGTCAATGGGCCCTCAGGCTCTATTTTCCATTTCCCTCCCCAAACGGTCCCTACAAATGACATGCGCAGGTTAAGGTGGGTAAAGGTAGTAACCAACCATCAGGCCATAGCCAATATTAACTGTGAGGCAGACAAAGCAATACTAGCCCTTGAACACATCAACTCCCCTAGTACTGGGTCGAGGAATGTGGCTGAAATCCATGACAGTCTCTTTTGTATAATTAAAAATCATTTTCTGAAGCCCGCTAAAGCTACTAGAGCGAGAGTCCCCAAACAAGCAAAATGGTTTAATGCCCATTGTAGGGAAGCACGACTGGCTCTAGGAGCTGCCATAAAAGGTAGACAGTCTACTATTATTAAAGCTGCTAGAAAGGAGTATAAGGCTAGTGTAGCGAAGGCAAAGAAAGCCTGGGACGAACAACACTGGTCTGAGCTGAAGGTGGCCTGCGATGGAAAGGATTCTAGGCTATTCTGAAGCATTGTTAGGTGGGGTAGCGAGGGGCAACCCGAGCCCCCAGGTAACAATGTTCCAGAAGAGGAGTGGGTGGAATACTTTAAAATGCAGTATGCTGAGCCTAAATGGGCCACTACGGTGGCGGGTATGGGTCTAATCCACTTCAAAGAAAAATCCTTCAGCTCAAAAGAAATAATGGTAGCCTTGAGCTCTGTGTCCAGCGGGCGTGCTCCTGGATTAGACGGAGTTCCAGCTGATATTTTCATCAACGACAAGGTACGCTGGTGTAAGTATATCCACCTTCTCATCAACGTTATTGCCCAGGGCGCAGAGGTACCAACTTCCTGGCAGGGTGCGGTAATTATACCAGTGTTCAAAAAGGGTGACCGATCACAGCCTGGCAATTACAGGCCAATAAGCCTTATTGATACAATCCAAAAGGTAATCGGCCGCGTGATTGTGAACAGGCTTCTTGACTGGGCAGAGGAACACAACGCTCTGTCACCTTTTCAAACCGGTTTCCGCAGGTCCACAAGTACGGTGGACCAGGTTTTTCCGTTTTACCTTGCTGCAATGGAGGACTGTGGTACTGGGCGGAAGCAGTCTGTATGCAGCCTTTGTCGACTTGCGGGCTGCCTTCGACCTAGTGCCACGGTCTAAGCTGTGGACAGTCCTTAAGACTATGGGTGTTCCTCTAGATCTATTGTTACTAATAATAAGACTCGACGAAACAAATTTTGCCAGGATTCAGTGGGGGGATATGGTAAGGTGACTGAGTTGAGCGGGGCGTCCGGCAAGGTTGCTCAATGGCACCGACCCTCTTTACATTATTCATTAATGGTGTTGTAGCCCGTATGTTGTCTGCGAAGGTGGATGCTCCTTTATTATCCGGCATACAAAATGCCTATTTTAATGTTCGCAGACGACACACTCATCTTATCTAAGACTCTGAGCGGACTCCAGAACGCTTTGTCCATCTTTGATTTATTCTGTGAGGAGCATGGCCTGGAGGTCAATGTGACCAAAACTAAACTTATGGCTTTCAACCATCATCGTAGTTTTAAATCAAAAATTACCATGAATGGCCGGCCCCTAGAGATTGTGAATACTTTCACATATCTAGGGATCCATATATCGAGCAAGAACAGGTGGAGACAGCACATAGATCTTGCCACTCTGAGACACAGGCAACTGTCAGGTGCTATTAGTTCTGAGCACAGAAAATCCTTGACCAAACCTGTAAAGCCAGCTCTACAGTTATATGAATCAAAGGCTCTTGGCTCAGCACTTAATGGTGCAGAGCTATGGGGGTTTGAGAAGGTAGCTGCACTTCAAACCTCGGAAAATAAGTTCTTCCGGGCAATAACTGGTGTACCGAAAAGCACTCCCTTGTTGCCTTTGAGGTACGATCTGGGCAGAAAAACTGTCACGGACTTGGTCAGGCTTCGACCAATTCTGTATTGGCGAAGACTCTGGACGACTCCAGAGCTTTCCCATTATGCAGAGGGGTTTCGAGACATTATCAAGGTAGATGTATTCCACAAGATTGAGTGGCTCAAATCACTCAGTGTAATTTTGACTGAGCTTGGTCTGGGATCACTTTGGGAAGACCCAGCGGGAACTCCTTTTCCGACCAAAAGAGTTTTAAAAGAAATTTACTGGGAGAAGGTAGCCTCTAGGGGATGGGGTAGCTCGAATATAGGGTCTATGACCGGAACATTTCTAGAAATGAAACTCTACCCCTGCCTAGAACCCTATTGGGATATCATAACAAGGCCCGGTGATAGAAAGCTCCTTTTCCAACTGAGAGCATGTGCACTCCCTCTTAGATCTTTGACAGCAAAATGGGATGGTGGAGCTAGCGACAGCTGTCCCGCTTGTGGTATCGCCAAAGAAACAACTGGTCATTTTTTACTTTCTTGTACAGTCTATTCTGAGCCACGGCGTATTTGGCTAACACCGATGTGCAAGAACTTGGGAACCACTAGCGGCACTGTTGCCTTGCGCATTATACGCACTAGCAGCCTGACATGGATATTAATAGCTACTGACAAGTATCTTGGATGGGCAAGGTCAATTAGACAGAGACTGCTAGTCATTTGACTATTCTCTGAACAATTAATTTATCTGTAATCTATGCACTCGTTTTTATTCATATAATTGTTTTAAACTGGTAATTTTAACTTTTGTATTAATTTTAACAAATTGCTAATTTTGCACTGTTCTTGATTTTTAAAATTGGAACTGTACCTCAAGTCAAATAACTATAAAACTTTGCTTTAGCTAATAACTGTAAAATGGAAGTTTAAGTTTTAACATAATTGATTGTAAACTTACTGTATTTTTAAAATGTTGAATGATCTGCTTTTATGAGTGAAACCTCGAATAAAGCATATTTTGACTTGACACTTGTCAATGGCACTAAAGGTGTTTGGGTCTATTGACTTAAATTCCTAACTTGGCAATTCTTAAAATGATTCTGTTGTTCTAAATTGGTTAGATTGGAGGCAGGAACCAAAAAGGGTAAGGCAGTGGGGCATTTGCCTTTGCCAGTGTTTGTTAAGTATTGAATGGACCGATTTTATTAAAAGAAATATAATCTTACATGTTCATAAATAAACAACATAATTTGTTGATGCTTAACTTCTAGCCAAGTCTTTATTGCCACCCACAGTAACAAGTACCCTTAACTCCCACTGCATGCCTTCTGATTTGTTTTTACACAGCCTATTGACCCTCACATCTTAACACACAATTGCTACCCTACATTTGGACTCCTTTAACCACACAGCTGGATTTCTCACTGTTGGAAATTGACTCTTTCCATAAAATCACCCAGACATTTGCCTTCTTTTACTGAACTTGTTTCTATTGACTGGAGGACTTTGTACACTTTACTCCTGCTAACCAGTGGTAAAGTGCCTGTGCAATTTTTAAAACTTGGTTAAACTGGCATGGACCTGATTAAAACATGTAATTCACGTATAAGTCCCAAGTATGTGGTACTACATGTACCAGGCTTTTAAATTAAATACTGTTAGTGAATTGCAGCACTCATGGCTCCACCCACTAAAGTAGCTCAATAAGACATGTCTTAAGCCTGCCACTGCAGCCTGTAAACTTTGAAAGTTTTAAACTGACATTTTGACATGGCAAAATAGACCACTTGCCAGGCTGAAGTGTTTCTTTTTAATATTTATAAGTCAGCCCTGGTGAAGGCCCGAAATGCTTACAGGACAGGGTGAACGATATTTGAAAAGTAGGACATTTCTATTTAATGTTTTACATGTCTTGGCAGTGATAAACCACCAACATCCTTTTTCACTACGGAACGGCTAACCTCCCATGGAATAACACTGGTTTACCTTATTACACTTAATAAGAGCTAAATTCAGTTTCGGAGAATCTAGGAAAATACTTCTTTAACTTATCTTAATTGTAATTTAAAACCCTAGTTAATGGTTAAGTTACTATTTTGAAAATGCTACCCTTAGAAAGTTGGTATTTTCCAAGCCAAATGTGCCCTTCTGTCAATGCCAAGAGTCTTCTGACTGTTGATGGCTCCCTCACTAGGAAATTAGTTGTGAAACCAGACAGTGGACAAAGGGCCTGGGTGTAGAGGGGAGTTGGTATTAATAACAGGATGTCTGGAAGGCTGTGCCCATGCCACAATTGCACATCAAAGAGTAGCCTTGGGGTCTGTAACCAGCACTTTCTGACTTCAGAAGAACCCTAGGCTGTCCCTGTCAGATGCAGTTCACACCTGGACTTGCCTGCCCTTTCTTTAACTAGCCAGGCTGGGGCCAAACCTGGGGGAAAGAGAAGAACTGACCAGAACCAGTTTAGGTCTAGACAAAGGGGGTGTCCCCCATCCACAGACTAGCACTAGGGTTAAAAGTAGAATCCCCAGAAGATTCAGAAGAAGGACCACCCTGTTGTCTGAAGAAGGAGGATTGGACCTGCTAGCCTTGAACCGAGGACCCCACAAATGACTTTAAAGGTCAGTTGGATAACCTCCTGTTTGAGCTACAGGAACACAACAAGCTTCCAGAGGCCTATCCTACTTTTCAGCTGACAAGACCCAACTGGACTTGACCTGGTCATCTCTGCTGGCTTCTGTCAGAGTAAGCCCTGACCCCTAAGTGGTTTCCTCAAGGTCCTGAAATCTTGATTGGAGTCAAAGTGTAATTCTCCCTGCTTAACTGAAGGTTTCGCCACAAACCAGGCAGAGCAGTGTAGAGCAATGCAGTGCCTCGCACCACAGAACCACGCAGCTCCTAATTGGTGGATCACCATATCCATTGCAGAGCCTTGCATTGCAGCACCGAGCAGCTCCTGATTGGCAACTTCATCGGATCCGATGCAGAGCGATACAAAGCATTGCTTCGCAGCACCATGCAGCCCCTGCACCAAGATAAGAAGGAACCTGGACTTGTTTCCAGCCCGATTCCATTGTGTTCAGGTTGAACGTTTACTTTGTCCCAGTCCGGTTCTAGGGTATGGATTTCTGTTGTTTTTGCGTCATTTTATTTAATAAATTGTTCTCTATTTTTCTATGTTGGTTTGGGGGATTTTCTTGTGTCGTGTTTTCACTTTATTACTGTATAGCAAAAATACTTCACACATTGCTTCTAAGTAAGGCCTGACTGCTTTGTGCCGAGCTACCAGTGGGTCAAACATTGGTTTAATATTGACATTTGTGGTTCACCCTGACAAGGATTGTGATTATTATTTGAAATGGCGTCTCACTCCCCTCAAATAATATTCCGATTTCCTACACTCATCCATATATTCTGGTGGTGTACCCATAAATCTTGAGACCACAATGTGATTATGGCTGTAGCCTGCTTCTGAAAGAAATGTTCTCAGTGAAGAGTGATAACTTATTTTTAGACCATTGAAGATTGTAACCAAAACCACAGAAGAAAATAAATCATCAGGTTGAGTAATGAGGAACATTTGAAAGAAAACCCTAGTTTGCCAAAAGGGTAAAATGCAAGTATTTTAGATAAGAGCACAACTACTGCTTTAGGTACTGGTGAAAGCATTCTGTCTCTGTCAGGTCAATATGGTACCCGAATTAGATTCAAACCTTTGCCCCTAGATTTGTAACTGATTGCAAGGATATTGTAGATAGTCCAATTCCAAACCACTCACAGGTTGTGACATTTTAAGGGGACAAAAGAGTAATCTTTGTAAAAAAAAAAGGTGACAACAACCCAGACAGCGTTTTGGTCCTGGATTGTAGGGTCTGAGATAATCGACTGGCATTGTGTGACACGGTTCACGTGCAGGCAGAAAAGGATGCAAAATGCATTGTGATCTCAAGCAACCCTGCCAGTTTAATGCACACACTGAAGGCTCTTGGCTCTTGCCACAGAGAAATCACCTTTGAACGCCTTGTTGAAACCCTCATGCTCTTCAGTCTCAAAGCCATGTCAGCAGAGTGTGTATAGGTGTAGGGCTGTTCAATGTGATTTGATTTTTTTTAGAGAACAAATTGATTAACATTTCAATCAAGTATTCTGATCTTCCTTCTGCAGAGCTTTCCACAACTCTGACATAAATGATTTAATTGCAATTACCCTGATATATCTCATGGGAGAAGGAGAATGAATGAATGGATTTATAATTTATACCGCGCTCGAAAGCCCGGGGGCATCTAGGCGCTACAGCGGAGGAGAGATACCAAAGAATGCGAAATCAGTGCATGAAAAGCCAGATTTTTATAGCCTTTCTGAAAGAGAGAGTTGTACTGTTCTTTATGGATAACGGCAATGTATTCCATAATTTGACAGTGCGGAAAAAAAGCGACTTCCTCCCCAGAGCACCCTCCTGATTTTTGATGCCTGAAGAAGTTTGCTCGAGGCAGAACGAAGTGTTCTGTTTGGGTGATACCTTAATAGATGTTGTTTCAGGTAATCAGGTCCTGTCCCCTGGAGGGCTTTAAAGGCCAAACAAAAGCCCTTAAATTCTGCTCTTTTTTTCGCCGGCAACCAGTGAAGATATTTAAGGCTCTGGGACACCGACTGGAACTTGGGGATGTTCAGCAGTATCCTGGCAACCGAGTTTTAAACCCGTTGAAGCTTAGCCAGATGTTGTTTTTGAAGGCCCAAATAAAGGGCATTACCATAGTCCAATTTGGCTAAGGCCAAAGATGTTACCAGTGTTTTAACAGTAGATGACGGGATATAAGGTTTCACCTTCTGAATCAGTTTTAGAGTTAAATGTACATGGGAAGCAACCTTATTGACTTGAGATTGAAACGTAAGACCGTCATAAAAAATTACTCCCACATGTTTGGCCTTTTTTACTGGGATAGGAGGTATTCCCATCGACTGAGGCCACCATTTCTCAGACCATATAGAGGGATCTGAGACCCAAAAAAGCACCTCAGTTTTACGTCCGTTTAGCCTTAGGCAATTTGTACTCATCCAGTGGTCTACAGATGTCATACATTGATTAAAAAGCTGCTGTCTCATCTGGATTACCAGAAATAGAGACCACGATTTGAGTATCGTCAGCGTAAGACACTAACGAAAACCAAACTGCCTGATGACGTCTGCTAACGGGGTAACATATAAGTTGAACAACGTAGGGCTCAAAGATGAGCCCAGCGGGACCTCACACGGAAGTGAAAATTGCTTCGAACATTGGTTGTCAATCTGAAAACACTGGCACCTATTATTAAGGTAGGATTTAAGCAGACTTAATGCCAGACCTGAAATTCCCAGCCTATGTAACCTCAAGATGAGAATGTCATGGTTCATGGTGTCGAGGGCCGCCAAAAGATCCAAAAGGATCAAGGCGGCCTTCGCACTGGAGTCCAGCGATGATCGAAGCTCCTCTACTGCCATGACCAAGGCCGTCTCCGTGCCATGCCCCTTCCGGAAACCATATTGCGTGGGATGCAGCAAGTTCTGTGAGGTAACAAAGAACGTGAGCTGGCGGTTCATGATCTTCTCCAACACCTTAGCTGGAAACAGGATCCTGGCTACGGGTTGATAATTACTATGAACACCAGGATCCGAACCCGTTTTTTTCAGCAGGGGAAGAATGGAGATCCTCTTCCATGCCTAGGGAAAATGCCAGAATCAAGATCTCTTTAAAAAGCAAACAAAGTTGTTCGCTGATTTAGTCAGCTGCATAATGAAATATTTTTGGAAGGACAAGGATCCAAGGGAGCTCCTGATTTCACCTGTTTGACTATTTGCAAGATTAGTTCTGTATTTGGAGGGATAAAGGCAGCCAAAACATGATCATACTGTTTCGGAGAAGGAGAAGGTTCACACACTTGAATCTCACTAATATTTTCACAGAATGTCTTATAGATGGAGAGCACCTTGTCCATAAAGAAATCAGCCAGTTGATTACAAAGTGTGGCATTACTGTTTAACAAGGGTGAGATCGGAAGTGTCACTAACTCCTTTAGCACCGATAAAAGTATTTTACTTGATGTACCTGCCAGCTCTATTTTATTAGAGAAATAACTACATTTTTTCTCCAAAATAATTTTTTTATAAACAGTCAGTGACCGAGTATAGTTCACTTTTTCCACATCTCCATAGAATTTTCTCCAACGCCTCTCAGCTCGTCTACATTTTTGTTTCTGAAAACGTAGTGTATCATCGAACCAAGGTTCTGATTTCTTCAGCCGCCTACTAGTAAATGTTTTTTCAGGGGCCAGGATGTCTACCGCTGTTTTTATCCAGTTATTAAAAGTATTTGTGGCTAGATTGGCTTCAGACAACAATATTGGTCTGGAAGCAGCTAAAGTTGATTGTAATTGCAATGAGCTAATGTCCTTCCAATTTCTCCCTGTAAAAGATCTAGAGGCAGAGTGAGGGAGAGCAAGATAATGGGATGACATAAGTGAAAACTGAATGGCTTTATGATCTGACCACGGAATTTGCAAAATCGTCTGCACTTTCAGATGAGGGTTAGATGAAAATATACCATCTAAGATGTGTCCAGCCTCGTGAGTAGGGTGTAGGAGAGTAATTCCTATGTTAATATGTGGGACCACACTGTATTTTCTAAGTGGACTGTAATACACAAGACTGCCTCTGCTATTCCATTTATGTTACCCAGATGATAGGCTATAATAAAATTCAAATATACAAGGCTAAATATCCATCACGACCACAAAGGTGTTAAAGAATGCACACAATTCGGAAATTGGAAGCTGTATGCCTAGCTCCCATTAATGTTGCCTTCACTTCTCAAAAGGTTCCTTAATAGTGAGCAGTTCTGCGTCTATTCTTTTGAAATGGACATCCTCTGAAGTAAACTTCCCTGAGAAGAAAGCCCCGGGGTCACAAGGGACAGTCCCCTGGTGAAGTCGAGACAGGATAACTCTTGCAAAATTAAAGGCAGTGAATCTACAATGAATGCGAACTGTGGATCATTGTTCACTAAAACTGGGGGACAGTGAGCCTCTTTTTTAACTCTTGAAAAGTTGCATGCATCAACTTTCTAGCTCCCTTAAAAAGTGTAATTTTTTCCCAAACAGGTGACCCGGTGGAACTTGCTTTGAAAAATTCTGAATCAATCACTGGTTGAATTTTGAAAATCCTAAAATACACTTTGCTTGATAAACATTACTTGGAACTGGTCAATCACAGACTGCTTAAACCTTCTGGGGATCCACGTCTACACCTTTGAGGGAAATAAAAATTCTGCGTTTACACAATGTTCCTCGACAGTGTTAGAATCAATTAGGCTACCTTCAATACACACAGTTGTTAATCCGTCTCTAAAATGCCTTGTTAACAAATAGAATACCTTCCCCACATTACACAGGCCAAATGTTGTGCCCTCATACTCTTGGAGACCAAACTAGGGGCCTTATTTATGAAAAGTGACGCATCGCTGCGTGAATACAGTGATGTGTCACTTTTCATTGCGCCCTCTTTGCGACATGCTGTATGCGTCATATTTACAGTATGACATATAGTTTCTTGTAGGTAGTTTATTCCAGTATGATGGTACAGATCAGAGCCCAACCAGGAGCAGCCTTACTGCTGCTCGGCCGCTCATCCAACTGACACTCTCACACACGAACATTCCAATCACCAGCATTCTCACACATTCACCCAGGCTGAGCAGCAGCCGTTCAACACATCTGCTTTTTTTCCAAAGGGAAACAGAATCAATAGGAATACAAGATAAATGCAGCATGTAGCAAGGAGTTACAGATACGTCAGTATTTCTACCGTATCTGTAGGCGCAAAAATGACACATTGCTGGAGTGGGTCATTTCACATAGGCAAGTCCCATTTCAAATGTGTCTGCGTCAGTCTTACGCCTGCTGCTCAGGTTTATATAGGTTAAGAAACCTGCGCCCAAGCCAAAAATTAGCACTTCCTTTTCACCCGCCGTCCCTCTCACAAGAGGGAGAAGATAGGGATGCTCCCTGTCCCCCTTGATCTTTGCCTTAACTATGGAGCCCCTAGTGGCAAGAATCTAGCATAACTCTGATATACACAGTATGTGAATTGGCGAGAGGGAGCATAAATTAGCCCTCTTTGCAGACGATATTCTCCGATTTCTCGCAGAACCAGAGTTTTTATACCCGGGCTTGTGAGGGTGCCAGACATGTTTGCTTAGGCATCCTTCTTCAAGATTAACCTCACTAAATCTTGGGGTATGGGAGTGCCAGATCCAGGGAATAGCCTCCGGAGGCCAATGTGAGAGAAAGTTTCCAATGGTTCACCTTAATGATTACATACCATGGGATACACCCCCCCCCACTCACACAGAGGCCCTATATGACAGAAACCTGCCTCCTCTGCTTGCGGTCCTTTTCAAAGATCTATATTGCTTGGGCAAACTAGAGATCTCTTGGCTGGGGCATCTAAATCGGCCTCAAGATGAACTTTCTAACCCACCTATAATACCTCTGCCAGACTCTTCCCTCATCATACCTAAGCCAACACAAATCCAGTTATGCAACAACATGCTCCACTTTGTTTGGGGAGGAAAATCACCTTAGGTAGCCCAGATGATATTATATGGACCAGTAGCAGAAAGTGGCTTAGGGTTCCCTAACATCTCGATGTACATCCTGGCAGCTCATATTTGCCGCTCATTGGACTGGAACCATGAACCAGATCAGAAACTGTGTGTACAGATTGAGTGGGCCTTTTCCCAGACACCACTAGATGGCCTCATTTGGCTTCCCAAGACAGTGAAGGCCCTGGACCTCCCACTTCTCCCATTGACATCTACTTTATTGGCTTACTGTAGGGAGGTGCGAGGGAGGGGGCAGTTCCCGTTATATCCATTTCCTCTTACCCCAATGACACCTAATGAGGATTTTCCACTATGTAGCAGCCATTCCGGTTCTTTTTGCTGGGCTCTTGAGTGATCCCCACATTGAGGGACTTTTATGAAGATGGGGAGTTACAGACTAATGGTAACATGAGTGAAAAGTTTTCCTTGCCCAGTGGAGATACTTACAAGTTAGTACAGGCGCTGCACTGTGCCGGACATCCTGCTGCTGGCCAGGCTATGCAACAGAAGGAGACACCCAAAGAAACCCAGTACCTTTCTAATATCAGACGTAAGGGCATATCCCTACTGTATCATTATATACTTAGTCTAACACTGTCCAAGAAGCATGACTAAATGAAGCAATGGGAAAGTGAACTAAATGTTGACATTACTGATGCCACTTTAGGAGCGATCTGGCAAAGGGCTTCTGCATCTTCTACATGTCTTCGTTATAAAGAAAACTTCTATAAACTCCTCACTCAGTGGTATTTGATGCTAGTGCACCTACACAAAATGTTCAGAAGTCCAGATCTATTCTCGAAGGGGTGCGGGGAAGGGAAACTTTTTTGCACTCATGGTGGACGGACTGAGAATTCAGATGATTTGGGACGAGGTCCTACTCACGATCCACATTATCACCAACATCACTTTACACCAGGACCCCCAGACATTCTTCTGGGCAACCCAGGGAAATCTTCCCTTGTTACCCTCTCAGGGGCAATTCTTTTCCCACCTGTTACTGGCAGCACAGCTCTGCATAGCGGAGTTGTGGAAGCAGGCCCAGGCTCCATAGCTAAATCTGTGGTGGGGAACGATTTGGAACGTATACACCATGGAGAAGCTCACTGCCACGATACATGGCAGGGTGGCTAAATTTGAGGCCACATGGCATCTTTTTATAACACACATAGGCTGACAAGATAGAAGAGGGGGCATACACCTTACCATGTCTAAAACACTGAGGGCTTCTGATACATGGGTAATTCCCCCCCACAATCAGAAGACGACCAATAATGCTTTGAGCTTCTTTTGAGACTTATTTTGTCACGCTGTTGGGATGCCCTCTTATAAAAGAGTCCACTCCTTTTTCCACACAACCACTGTAAAGGGTAGGGTTCTTTCCCAACCTCCTACTGCCTGTATGACACAACGGGGAGGAATGTAGAGGCTATCAATGTTTCCAGTACGTTTCCCCCTGTTTGATTATGTTGTATACTTCTGGGGAGGGATATGTGGTTGTCCTCCTGCTTTCTTCTCCTCTGATATTACTGAAAACAATGCTAAATAAAGATGCTTAAAAAAACAAATAGGTTTCATTCTAGTCCACTCATCAATATATCATCTTGGAACTCTGGCTCACCTCCCACATAGGATTGTGCCCTTTTTGACAGGGTCAGTCCAACTTTTTGCCTGATATTTGATGTCATTTTGACTGGAAGTGCACTGGGTTCTTACTAACCAGGTCCCCAGTGCCAGATCTCTTACCCAGAACTGTGCAGTTGTTTCCTCCAATTGGCGATACCTTGAATACCCTCTGAAAATCCCCAGTAAATGTTACCCCTGGTACCTTGGGTCTGAGGTACAAAACAGAGTCCATAAGGCCTCACCATGATAAGACAGTGTGCACTATACTACATGTGAGGGGATAACTGCTTGATCAGATATGCCCCCGTACTGGTCAGTTCCATTACCGCCAGTACAAGTAATCAGGGTAGCCATTCTAAAAGCATATACTGGACACCGGTGAAAATGAGTTCCCCAGCTATATGATGGCTTCAATGAAAATACGGAGGTCTGCTATCAAACACCTTGTATTAATAAGCCCACACTGATGCCAGAGTCACATTTAGTAATACAGGCAACCAGAGGGGACCTTGGAGGTGCCCCCTGAAAATCGACCAGTTACTGGTGTGTTGACTGACTCGGTTTGGCTAGCCTGCTACCAAAGATGGGTTTCTGACCCCCAAGGGTAAGGCTCTTTGCTCTCCAGTGGCCATCAACCAAGCCTGCTTGAGCAGCGAGTGCTTTGCAACCCTTCCCACAGGATGACCTGTGGATTACCATTCCAAGACCGAGGAGCTTCGAAGAGGCCCTCCCCTTTGGTATTCAAATAGGGCTTCTCTCACAGGAGAGGAAAACGGGACCCTTTGTCCAGAGCCCTTGGTACCTGGGCAGGTGGGATAATTAGCTGGTCAAGACAGGTGTGTCCACCTGTGGGTCAGTACCATTTCTAAACTGGGATCCCTGAATTGGATGCAACTTTTCAGAAGTGACCATCTTGGTGATGGCAAACCTGGGATCTTTGGGACAGGGTCATGCCCACTTCTCCCTGGAAGTGGTCATATGGGGTAGTAGTGACCCCAGGGGTAAGTAGCCCATTGGCTACTACCCTACACTCCCGTAACGCCCCTAAATTCAGTATTTTGGGGTGCCCTGGAACCAGGAAATCATATCCTGTCAACCATCATGTGAAGGAGGGCTGAAGAGCAGAGAAAGCAAGATCTGCAGAAGAAGCAACTGACTTGGCACCAGCCCTGCAGGGCCATTCGCTAGTTCTCAAGAATTGCACAAAGGTTGTCCCACCCTGCAAGCTGCTGATCCTCCAAAGCACGTCTCCAAAGACTCAGGAACTCCTGTGGAGCAGCAGAGCTGTTCCCCTGCATCTTCGAGGTATCAAAGACTGAGCTGTGAAGCTCCAAGACCTCGTAAATCCGACACCGAAAGCACCACTGCACCCGAGCCTCCTAGTTTGAGCTGAAATGGGCCAACGGTTCCAACATGGTCCCCAGATCCTAGCGACCTACAAAGAAGAAGGCCACTGAAGAGTCTCCAAAGCAGAAAGCTGAATAAGAGTAACTGACTTGGCACCAGCCCTGCCAGCCTGTCTGCTGTTCCCCCTCGAAACTGCGTCATTGATGTCTCGTCCTGCAGCTGTTGTGCCTCCAAAGCCTGGCAGGATGGCCTGCCTTCAATAAAGACTGAAGAACTCATTTGGAGCTTCCGAACTGCTTCCCTGCATCCTGCAGGCACCCGTAAATAGACTTTGAATGCTCCGGACCTCACAAATCTGACACTGACAAATACCAATTCACCCATGCTTCCTAGTCGATATTGAAGTGGTCAAATAGTGCCAGGGTGGTCCACTGGCTCTCCAGAGACAAAACCCACCTTGAACTTGCCCACTGTGGACTTCCCAACACCTCCTGCAGCCTCTGTTTGGAGGCCCCCTCTACAGCATGTTCTCCCGGTGGCAAAAATCCAACCCCTAAAGACACCTCTGAACCCATCACCTCTGGCCCCTAGCGAAGAGGACTAAAAGTGTCCCCATATCCCTGAGTATCGCAAGAGTTGAGCCCCTTGTTGGTTCAGCCCAACTGGTACCCCAGTCCGAGCCTGCTGCCTCATTTCCAACAGACTGTTCTCCATAGACTTAATTGGGGCACCAAATGCTACAAGGCACCTCTGCATCCGTCCGCCCCATGGCTGCCTGAAGTCATCTGGTGGTGCTGCCTTGGACTTTGCCCCATACTCAACCTAAGTCCAGAAGATTGGTCCCGTAAGTCACTCTTGAGTGCCCGAATACAATACATGTTTTCCTCTAGAGGTTAACATTACCAAAAAGTGCTTCAATTACAATTTAAAATATCAAAATCACCTGACATCGAAAAACACACCTCTGCACCCAGATGCCCCAGTGCCTCCCGAAGTGTGCTGTTGGTGTTGCCTAGGACTTTGCCCCATACTAATTTTAAGACCCTGGGAAGGGTCCCATAAGTCATTGTTAAGTGACCATATACAGCGTACGTTTTCTTCCTGCGTAAGTTAGCATTGCCGCAAAGTGCTTCAACTGCGATTCAAAGTATCAAAAAACCTGTTGTCTTCAAACCTGTTATTTTAAAAATGACTTACTTGATTTTGATGATCTTGGTGCCTAAAGTTATATAAAGATAAGTGTTATTCTTTCTAAATTGGTGTGAACCTCTATATTGAGTCGTGAGCATTATTTATTGGCTGTGTGTGTGCAACAGATGTCTAACACACATCTCTAATAAGCCTAAGGCTGCATGACCACACAACCCCCGAGAAGAGCACCTTGGGATTGCTAAAGCAATCCCCTGTCCAGTAGTAAGGGAATACCTGGACTCTTTGCACTGTGACTCTTTGCACTATACAGCTCCCATTGGTATACCATATAAAAAGCCAGCTTCCTACATCGCATAGTAGACAAAATTTGGGGTCAGATGTACAAAGCTATTTAGTGGTCACAAAGCCGGTGATTCACTATATGACAGAATTTGCAACCACTAAATGACTAGGACAAATGTACTAATCCCATTTAGCTAATTTGGCAACATTTTACAGAATCGCTAAATGAGTATAGGTAATCATAAGGAGTCACTATTTGAAAGAGGTATGTTTAGGCCCTCCCTTCCAAACAGCAATTCCTTATGAAATATATTCATGTTTTGCAGCCAAATTCTAGTTGAAAAACAGTAATACTGCACCACTTCTTCAAAGAAAGCCAGTCCTCTTTGCGAATAATAAAAGAAAATATTTTTAAGAGTAGGTAGTCATCCCACATACTCTTAAAAGATGAAAGTTAAATTGTTCTTTTTTTCTTTCAAATGAACCTCATATTCCCTTTAAGGAAAAAGGAGTGCATTTAAAAAACAATGCTTTATTTAAAAACAATTATCGGCATGGTCCTCTGCTTGACCTCAGCAGGACACCATCCCTGTGATGGCTGTCCTTTTTTATAGGCTGAAAATTGCAATCTATCTTATTAATATTCATGAGGAAGTTTGAGTTGCGACTCACTAGGAATCTTTAATTTAAAAATAAAACTGTAAAAATAGTGATTACCAATTTGCGATTCGGAAAAAACGCTGTTTGGAAGTCGCTGTTGTAAACTTTTGTACATCTGGTCCTTGATTTCACAGAATACATAGCTCTCTTGCTTGATGGTGAAATAGCATTACAACTGTGGTGTGGAATACATGTTTAGAACCCTACTGAGAACTTACCTTCATATGTAAGATAGCGGGCTTTGTGGTGTGTCATCAGCGACCATTAAATTGAAATGGATTCGTATTCAGGACAATCAGGATAGGACAAGGCACTTGGTAGGAACGCCCACTCTCACCCATGCGATTTTTGCTAGCCCAGGAACCTTTACCAACTGTTGGAGTTGTTTGCAAATTTAGTAAACCGAAAGAAATCTATGGGCTTATGATGGTATGGAGCTAGGTGAACGCACTTCCTCATAAAAACAATATCCTGCTAATCATGTCCAAACCAAAATCCTCAAAAACTGCTGTTATGGATCTCGAGATACTCCTGATACAGAATCAACTGATTGAAATGTGAGGCACTAAAAAAGAATGCTTGAGTGTGCTCCCTGTTCAGTGAACACTCAGAGGTTTTAACATCTAAGAATCTTTGTTAATTGAGGCAGAGACAATGGTGGAAGACAACCTGACTCATCTCACCACCATAACTGAGAATGATTTGGGTACATCTTAATGTATCCACTTGGGGCAAACATACAGACAGTAAAAATGACAGTAGCAACTTTATATAATTATGATCTAAAGGTGCTACCAGTACTGGTTAAGGAACAGCTACTAACTCAGATTGACATAATTGAAATCATGCATCTGAAAACTAGAAACTAATGGCACACACAACATCTGAAAACCTCAGCCTACCACACATATCAACAACTAACCTGCTTCTGATCATGTATACATGAACCGTTGTTACAGGGTGTCAAGTGAGCGGACTATTCTTGCAGTCCCAAAAAACATATCACCAACCTACTTATGCAAATCACTACCTTTAAGTATAGACAACCCAATGCTCTAATTATTATTTGCTGCCTGGAAGCTAGCACCCCAATGATTGAAGGTACATGCACTAATTTATTAACTACCTCCCATCTGATGCAAAGTCACCAGGTCCCTCGAAGGATCCCGCTAACTATTTCACAGATTGCCCAATATGTTTCCAAGGGTGAACTATATAAGTGGCTAGAGCTCATTATATATAGTATTTTAGTCGGCGAAATGTTGTCAAAGCCAACAATGGATGCCACCTGGCTACTCTGGCAATCACTACTGGGTAATGAATACTCACCAGAAGACTGGTCCTCTCTCCCTCAAGTAATAGAACTACCTGTGGCACCGCTAATCATCACAAATGATTCCCCTACATTTTTATCCCGATGAGCTATCACAGTATTATTACCTTGGATTTCTCAGTACATGGGTACAGTGCCCTAGCAATATGGCACTGTTGTTATATCATCAAATTATGTACAGTGTGAACAATTACCCCCCCCACACACACACACACACATGCACAACTTGCATATGCTGCATGCTCCAATTACATTACTCATTAAAATTCTTCCTCTCATCATAAGACTTCAAAACAATACTTGTTTATTTAAGTTGTCAACAACCACACCTGTGTTTTCTCTTCTTCTTTAATGTTATTTCACTGCTTCATTCAAACTCAAAAACACAAATATGTGCACTTGTACTGCTTAGAATTACCAAATAATTATATTTCTATTCACTCCCTTGAAGTGTTTCCACTTCTCATAATTAAGTTGGTCAGTTATCTTTCATCAAGTTCACCGAGTTCTTCCCACTTGGTCCCAATTGGGGAATGATAAATGTCACCAAGATGGTTTTCATGCCCTTACCTCACCCTTCAACTACTAATGAAAGTTACTATGACCGCTTTTATAACTACACTCACTGTGTCACTTCTTCTTGTGTTCTCCACTATTTAAAAGACTTCACACCAAGGACAAGATCAATCTTGTTTGCGTTAGGTTTTACAATAGACCACGCCCCTTGTTAACGTTGGAGGCGCTCCGGCCTCCACTTTTTTCCTCCCAGGGTGAGTGCCTGTCGGCTGAGTGAAGGCCAGCCTCACAAACACTCACTATGTCATCGACTTGCAGCCAAGTGCTGTAGATACGCTAAATGCAGAGGGACCTGGCTGCCTGAGCCGGAATTTGCCAATATGAAGATTTCACAGCTTGGTGCGCATTAACTCCTCAGACAGGCAAAGTATTCTGTGAGCCCCCTCATGACAAGGGGGAGAGTCACTGATAGTTTCAGACCTTGGGGCTTCAATTTTAAGACCTGCAATACCCAGGGCTGAGTGTAAATCAGTGATGCACCTCACAGAGTAGGGTGGGCCAACAACTCTCACTGGCCCCAACCCTTTCTGTCACGAGGTATGGAAACAACAGAGGGTTCCGTCCCACCACCATAGATCATCGCCATGGCCTGATACGTTTTTGAGGGATGCTTTTGATGTTGGGTACATAGGTGCATGTTTGTATATATGAATGCTTGTGTATGTGTGCGTGCTTGCATGCTGTGAACGGATGTGTACATGTGTCCATGTGTGGTCAAGAAATGAATGAGGTGAGGTTTCCTGGAGGGAATGGCCACCCACAGAGAGCAAATGCAAAAAGAACTATCGATGGACAGAATGCAGAACAATGTCATACATTCAACCCATTACAGAGATCTGGGCCTGAATCCATCGTTTTTGGACCCCATGCCATTCCGGTTTGAACCCAGCCATATGCAAATCAGTCTTGACCCTGCGCCCACTGGGACCAGACCAGCCGAACTGCCAGCCCAGGTCCTCCTTGGACTGGAAACAAGCATCCTAGGACCGTTTTTGGGGTTTCATCCTCATCAGAAAGGGTAGTTTGACTCCAGTGGCATGGAGAGCAAGGGACCAACGTCTGGACATACCCGTCCCACTCGGTGTGACAAATGCAAAAAGAGCAATTGATGGACAGAATGCAGAACAAATACTGTTTTGTGTCAGAAGCCATAGAAGACCACCAAAATGATATCTTAAGAAGATATAGTGTCTATTTGTAACCTGGATGTCGTGATAACATATGTCTGTGTCTCCATTCTAAGGCCTGAAGCTATAAAGGTTGTGTAGGACTCACGAACCCTGTATGTATAGTAAATTGTGGTGTCCTATGCCATTGTGTCTTTGTGCTAGGTCTTCAATTTATAGGCTGTGTTGTGCTTGCTTTACTTCAACAATGAAAGATTCCTCCGAACAGACAGCTCACAAACTGCATTCTCTTGCTATAATGGGAGGCTGCTCAGAAGGGACATCTGTTTCATCCTAACCGAAACAAGATAAGGCGACTGCCTTCTCATGGTTTATTCCTGCTTGGAATTGAATTACAAAATCAAACTCACTGAAGAATTAAGTACAGCGTAATTGTCTCATAGACAGAGCCCTGGGTGTTTCAAAATGGGAGCTGTAACAAAGGTGTGTTTCAGTGTCATAAACGCTTTTTCTACATCAGAAGCCCAAGAAAGGTAACCCCCTTTTTATCAGTTTCATAATAGGAGTTGCTAAGGTTGGAAAGTTAGCAATAAAGTGTCTGTAAAAATTTGCAAAACCCAAAAAACTTTGAATTTCTTTCACTGACCGGGGTGATTGCCAGTTAGTTATAGCAGAAACCTTCTGGGGATCCATGCTTTCCCCATTTTGGGACAATACAAATACCAAAAGGTAACCTTCGATGAGTAAAATTCAAATGTTTCCACTTTAAATTATAGTTAGTGATCTTTCAATCAATTCAATAAAGCTCTCACATGTTCAAGATGCTCTGTGGTGGATGAGGAATAAAATAATATTCTACTGGTTGCACCCCTGTTCACTCACAGGAGTGTCACCCTAGGCACAAACTTTAAACGCTGAGTCCCAGCAATAATACACAATGTCATTCATCCTGCGATTTAACTGGTGATTTTTAATTCTTTCATCATTATTGGCACCAATATTTTCACTTCAGATTCAAATCATTTCGTATACGGCGTACATGTCAATCATTTCAATGCATTTCGGTGCTTTAGGCACCTTCATCAGGAAACACGCCTGTAAATTAAACAAATGAAGAAATTTTTTTGTAATCAAAAATTTCATTACCCTCTTCGATTCAAGATAACATATTCATTTAACATATTCTTCGTTGCCCTCAAGTTGACATATTATATAGCATGGTCTAAACTGTTTTTGTTTCAACGCGTCTTATCGTGTAAATCACTCGTAACATACTCAACAGTATTCTAAACATAGGCTCATGTATCATTCTACGCTTACTGCCGCCCATCTAGGCTTTCAAACGTTACATTCCCCGTTCTATCTTTCGGTAAAGGGCATTCCCTAACCTTGTATCTCACCTTAGTTCAAACGGGGTTCTTTACCGTTGCGAGCAGCGTCTCTACGTCTAGCTGCGCTGTAATTTCAAACGCGATTCTGGCGCATGCGCACCTGTTAAGAGGTGCCGAGTTTTTTTTAAAGATCACTCAATTCTAACTTTATCAACTGAAGGGGATGTACTCTACTACAGCGGAATTACTAATGGAGGCCATTATCGCGAGTCCTACGCTTAACACATAATAAATTTCAAAGCAATTATACGATCTATTCTGTACATTGATGTATAATGGCAGATATCAAATAAGTAATTACAAGAGCATTAGTCTGTTAAAGGTAACAAGTAAACTCCATTCGTTCATTGAGCCCATAGGGTTTGAGACTACACAAATGGTAAATCCAGTAATTTTCTCTCTGTAAGAGAATTTTCTTGTTTAACGGTCCATCTTTTTTTGGTACTATTTCTAGCACACAGGCCTTTAATTGGCTGATGTTATGCTTCTTATCCATGAAATGTGCAGCCACTGTGGATTTCAATTGGCCTGTTCTTATGTTAATTTTGTGCTCATTCAAGCGAGTTTTGAATTTCCGTTCTGTATGGCCCACATATCCCTGTCCACATGGGCATTTCAACAGATATACTATGTTGGTAGTGTCACATGTTGCATTAAGATGCAACGGAATTTTATGTCCTTTCATCGGGTGGGTAATGCTCGCACCCTTCATTATGTTGTGGCAATTGGCACGGTTTAAGCATGGTATTGTACCTTTGTATATATTCTTTTTAGGTTTCTCTTGAGGAGTCTTTAGAAGGTCTCCTATGTTTTTCCCTCTCATGAACGCAAACAAAGGTTCCTGTTGAAATATTCCTTTGAAATCCGGTTCTGCTTGGACCATTTGCCAATTTTTTCGAATGATGTTTTTAAAAATTGTACTTACGTTGGAATACTTGCTGACACATGTGATTCTTTGCTCTTTAGTTTTGAATGTTGCTGTTAACAACTCCGATCTGGTTTTGTTTTCAGTTCTTTTTCGTGATTCTCTAATGATGTTTTGTGGGTAACCACGCGCTTCAAATCTAGCTGCCATAATATCCAATTGTCGTTGGCATGTGTTTTTTTCTGAGACCACCCTTTTCACTCTAAAAAACTGTGAGTATGGTAAATGCATTTTCAATGATTGGGGATGATGACTCTGATATTGTAATAGATTGTTTCTGTCAGTCGGCTTTCGGTATATGTTAGTGATAAAAGTTGTGCCCATTTTGGCTTAGAAGCCATAGAAAATGCATTACTTCAGAGCACATACCCTCACGATTTACAAGTGTTTCTAATGGAACTAATGCAATTCACACTGTATAATAGCTACTTTTCCTACAAGGACCAATGGTTTAACCAGTTGAATGGAACATCGATGGGAAATTGTGCCGCACCGGCGTATGCCAATGTATTCATGACGTCATTTGAAGAGCAACATATTTACCATGATGATGAATGGGCAAGAAACCTCCTAATGTTTGTGAGGTTCATCGACGACATCTTCTTAATATGGAAAGGAACAGAAGAATCTTTAAAACTAAAGTTAGAAGACTTGGATACCAAAAAAGACAGAATCCGATTCACGTGGACCATGAGTAAGGAAACAATACAATTTTTGGACGTAGAAATTTCCAAAATGGGCACAACTTTTATCACTAACATATACCGAAAGCCGACTGACAGAAACAATCTATTACAATATCAGAGTCATCATCCCCAATCATTCAAAACGCATTTACCATACTCACAGTTTCTTAGAGTGAAAAGGGTGGTCTCAGAAGAAAACACATGCCAACGACAATTGGATATTATGGCAGCTAGATTTGAAGCGCGTGGTTACCCACAAAACATCATTAGAGAATCACGAAAAAGACCTGAAAACAAAACCAGATCGGAGTTGTTAACAGCAACATTCAAAATTAAAGAGTAAAGAATCACATGTGTCAGCAAGTATTCCAACGTAAGTACAATTTTTAAAAACATCATTCGAAAAAATTGGCAAATGGTCCAAGCAGAACCGGATTTCAAAGGAATATTTCAACAGGAACCTTTGTTTGCGTTCACGAGAGGGAAAAACATAGGAGACCTTCTAAAGACTCCTCAAGAGAAACCTAAAAAGAATATATACAAAGGTACAATACCATGCTTAAACTGTGCCAATTGCCACAACATAATGAAGGGTGCGAGCATTACCCACCCGATAAAAGGACATAAAATTCTGTTGCATCTTAATGCAACATGTGACACTACCAACATAGTATATCTGTTGAAATGCCCATGTGGACAGGGATATGTGGGCCATACAGAACGGAAATTCAAAACTCGCTTGAATGAGCACAAAAGTAACATAAGAACAGGCCAATTGAAATCCACAGTGGCTGCACATTTCATGGATAAGAAGCATAACATCAGCCAATTAAAGGCCTGTGTGCTAGAAATAGTACCAAAAAAAGATGGACCGTTAAACAAGAAAATTCTCTTACAGAGAGAAAATTACTGGATTTACCATTTGTGTAGTCTCAAACCCTATGGGCTCAATGAACGAATGGAGTTTACTTGTTACCTATAACAGACTATTGCTCTTGTAATTACTTATTTGATATCTGCCATTATACATCAATGTACAGAATAGATCGTATAATTGCTTTGAAATTTATTATGTGTTAAGCGTAGGACTCGCGATAATGGCCTCCATTAGTAATTCCGCTGTAGTAGAGTACATCCCCTTCAGTTGATAAAGTTAGAATTGAGTGATCTTTAAAAAAAACTCGGCACCTCTTAACAGGTGCGCATGCGCCAGAATCCGCGTTTGAAATTACAGCGCAGCTAGACGTAGAGACGCTGCTCGCAACGGTAAAGAACCCCGTTTGAACTATGGTGAGATACAAGGTTAGGGAATGCCCTTTACCGAAAGATAGAACGGGGAATGTAACGTTTGAAAGCCTAGATGGGCGGCAGTAAGCGTAGAATGATACATGCGCCTATGTTTAGAATACTGTTGAGTATGTTACGAGTGATTTACACGATAAGACGCGTTGAAACGAAAACAGTTTAGACCGTGCTATATAATATGTCAACTTGAGGGCAACAAAGAATATGTTGAATGAATATGTTATCTTGAATCGAAGAGGGTAATGAAATTGTTTGATTACAAAAAAAATTCTTCATTTGTTTAATTTACAGGCGTGTTTCCTGATGAAGGTGCCTAAAGCACCAAAATGCATTGAAATGATTGACATGTACGCCGTATACGAAATGATTTGAATCTGAAGTGAAAATATTGGTGCTAATAATGATGAAAGAATTAAAAATCACCAGTTAAATCGCAGGATGAATGACATTGTGTATTATTGCTGGGACTCAGCGTTTAAAGCTTGTGCCTAGGGTGACACTCCTGTGAGTGAACAGGGGTGCAACCAGTAGAGTTTCGTACACACCTTTGAGGGAGGTGATACCCCAGAGCACGGCCAAAGCATCAAATAAAGTATTAAGGAGCGGTGCACGACCCTTTACCTTGAAGTGAATAAAATAATATGTCATCAATATAGGCGATAACACAAATGTCCAACATATCCCTTAATACCTCATTTATAAAGAACAGTTTGGTTAATATGGTGGCTTCCTTAACTTGGCGGTACACTGATAGAATATCGATGACAAAAACATTTATGTAAAAAATATCAGGAATAAATATAGAATACAAAAATATTGACTCCCATTATGAGAACACTACATTCCCCCATAGCATGACACGTCCTCAGTGGGATGATGTCATGACAAGGCACCTGTATTTGCAAAATTCAGTACTTTCAAGACTTGTAAATGAGAAACAAATGCAAATTAAAAACAAGAAATGATTTCTTTTTCTGAAAGTATTTTGGCAAGGTTGCATTAAGTTAGCAACAAAATCTTATGCTTTTAGCCTCCCGATTCCTGCCACAAGTGCTCTCATTGTTTCAAGGTGCTGGCAGGATAAGTTGTATAGGAAGCCACTTCACATAGGAAAGCAATACAACGGGTAAGCCTTTGGATAGAAATCCCACCGCACAGCCAGATCGCCCTTCAATAGTCAAAAGTATGACATTTTATTAACATTTTTTTTGTAAAATCCATCAAATGATTTGCATCAGCTTTTAGCCCGTTTACTGCAACAAGGGCCATATATATTATCAAGAAAGGGCGATACATTATCGCCGCTTTTATCGGCAGGAAACTGCCGCTAAAGCGGCAATAAGGGGCTTGATAATATGCTGTCGTGAATTCCCATAGAAGCCCTGGTTCACACCAGAACCTGGGCTTCTATTCACAGTTCACTTCATATGTATGAACTTCATACGTATGAAGTGAACTGTGAAGTGAAATACCGAGAACTGTGAAGTGAACCACCGAGAGACGAAGTCCACGGTGTCAGGTAATTATATTTACTATGTCACAATGCAATATGATGTGCAGATGCATGTGAAGACCCGGCCCTGATAAATAAGCACCGGAGAGCACCGGCAACAATTAAGCACTGCTTCCATACCTACACAAGTTAGTACAAAAATATTGAATCAAAAATATTGATGTAAAAATATAGATATAAAACATATTGATTTAAATATATATATATAATAATATATATATATATATATATATATTTAAATCAATATGTTTTATATCTATATTAAATATTAATATCAATTTTAACAAAATAAATTACATTTAATGTAAATTTTAACAAAATATAGCAAAGAAACTTAATTTTAAAAAATAAACAAAAAAACATTAAAATGTATAAACATATATATTTACTTTATAACTAATATATATATATATATATATATATATACAGCTCAAAGGTTGCCCCTCCTGTTAAGAAGCACTCAGACGGTAGAGTCTGCTTACAGCATTTATTTGATACAAGTGAAGTCCATATGCTGCTATTTCTGCCACTCTGACGTGCCTAACGCGTTTCAAAATACTTTCTTCTTCAGAGGCGTGGCGGGTGTGTGTGCAATTACAGGCCGATCCAGCATTCAATTAATACATTGCACGCCCCCAGATGGGCTGTCTGTATGAAACCGTGCAGTGCTTCCTGGTAATCGTAGTGCCTCACTAATCCATGATGGTTGCACACTTAATTAACTGTTTCAGGTCTTCAAGAAGGACCCAGCATTCAGAAATCACCTTTATTCATCTCTGCAGTCCCACATTAAGGTGCGTTCGTTATCTCACCATGTGGCCCCCTCCGAAGGGATGGTGCTTCTTCGCGACAGGACGGCCGCGTGCGAATATCCAGCTCCAAGGTTGCCCCTCCAGTTAAGAAGCACTCAGACGGCAGAGTCTGCTTACAGCATTTATTTGATACAAGTGAAGTCCATATGCTGCTATTTCAGCCACTCCAACATTCCTAACGCGTTTCAAAATACTTTCTTTTTCAGAGGCGTGGCGGTGTGTGTGCAATTACGGGCCGATCCAGCATTCAATTAATACATCGCACGCCCCCTTATGGGCTGTCTGTATGAAACTGTGCAGTGCTTGCTGGTAATCGTAGTGCCCCATTAATCCATGATGGTTGCACACTTAATTACCAGTTTCAGGTCTTCAAGAAGGCCCCTACATTCAGAAATCACCTTTATTCATCTCTGCAGTCCCACATTAAGGTTCGATCGTTATCTTACCATGTGGCCCCCTCCGACAAGATGGTGATTCTTCGTGACAGGACGGCTGCGTGCGAATATCCAGCACCAAGGTTGCCCCTCCAGTAGGAAGCACTCAGAGGCAGAGTCTGCTTACAGCAGTTTGTGATGTATTCCTATAGGTTCTGTATCGATCCCCCTATTCCTGACCCTGTTCTGGTTAACGAGTTAACTAGCAGCCATCCCATGATGCAGAAACCGTTATCTGATTAAGCCACACTACGGCACAGGAACGTGTTATCTGATTAGGTCATAACGCTTGCCATCTAATTAGACAAGCGATATTCCTCCAGCCCCTGATAAGGCATACGGAGTTCTCAAAACAAATCAAACCTATGACAACCTGGGAAAAACCCTGCGGCCATTGTTTTGATTTCATCGAGAACTTCAGCAAAAGAATGTGCTAACGACCAAGTCGTATGACATCCTTATTGACGTATCTATGTCCATCCTTACGTCAATCTCGGCACCTTACAGGTATAAATATTACCGGTATTGCCTTAAGCAAACACACGCGGTGGTGACGAGATCGGAGCAGCCAGACTTGCCGAAGCCCAGAGCAGAGCAGACCCCGCTGGCGCAGCCCCGCCTTCCTGACGCGCTGAGAACGAGACGCTGCTTTCTCCTGCCGAGAAATCCAGCTCCGGCGCTTCCGGGTAGCCCTCGCAGGCAGCCTGGAATATCGAGACCAGAGGCGAGAGATACCATCCCTCATTCATCCTAGATTCCAGGTACAGAACTGAATAACCCCTCGCAGAGACTTCTTGAGTCAGTCACTTGGCAAAACAAACTTAACTTAAACTGCTACTTTCTATTCCCGCCCACGTATTAGGCTTAGGTCAGGTACACCGGGGTAGGCGTAGTTAGAAACACCAGTTGAGTACGATTAGTCAAATGTTTATATGTATGTATCTATTTTATCAATTTTAAACTACCTTATGGCTTAGAAACCATATAAATGTTTTTACAGTATTATTTTATACTTCTGCTTTTATTGTATGCACTTTACTTAACCATAAGTATTGCAATAATATCGATCCATTTCTCTTGTACGAGAAAAGAGACTGATCAATAAATAATACCATCTTTTATTGAACACGCCCGTCTCTTCCTTTTCTCTACAATCTGGTGAGACTAAGAATGCACGTACTGACTGAGTAAAATAAGTTGTCTTTTGTTTTCACACGACTCTAGAGATACACTCTTGATTAGGGGAGAGCAAAGTTGTCATGTTCTATGGTTGTCAGAAACTAAATCCCTTCTTGTCTATCCAGGGAGGTTCAACTCCTCCTTGCCTATTCGAGAAAGTTTCTAGTGAACTCTGAGCTAGCTGGCAAACCCAAAACTTTAAGTCTAATATCGACAATAGAAGACCTAGTTAACGTCTGGTCTAGGCCTATACTATTGAAGGTATTATTCCAATGCGCAGAGCCTATTGGGATAATAGGAACTACACTACATGGCGCCCAAACGTTTGGAAAGGCGATAAAACTAACGCAAGACATTAGAGTAACTCAGTCGTGCTTTTTCACTCAGACCCCTTTTTTCCCATAAATACTCCAAAGACGTCTGGAGTGGGTGAAAGGTCATATCCGCCAAACCTCGCAGGAAGAAACTCCTATGTATGGTTCTTGGTTTAATCAACGTTGAAGGATACACGGTTCCAAAATATTGTGCATCTAATCTTTGTTTCCATAAGAAACCTGATCTGCAAACAAACAAAATAACCTTCCTGACAGTAGAATGTCAGACACTGAAGAAGAAAGAGAGATAGCTAGAGTAGCAGCTGAACTCGTAACAGCTGATAATACTATGCAAGAAGCAGACCCGAATTTAATACTCATCGGGGTCAACATAAGGAAATCTATAACTTTGAAACTTATAGAAAATGGACTGACACCTAGAGGTGGCACAGTCATATTCGTAATAGAGGCACACGAATATCGGCAGACAGAGGTATTCTATTCATGGATACATTTTCCAGCAGCAAACGCTGTAACAAAGGTCTTCCACCATTACAAAACAGAGGAACCTCCTGAAGAATACACTCCTTTCGAGGAGGTGGAAGTACCACTTAAATTCCAAGAGCATCTGCTCTTGTTTAATGGCGCCCTAAAACACAACAATCACATCACCAGGCTCGGTCCATTAGGTAGACCAAGAGCAACGTGGCCGGTCCTAGCCGGATACACACCACATCCAGACATCTAATACAACTAAAACAATTAATAAAAGTACATAGACAATTAGTCCAATATGTAATGCGGACTTCAACAATCCAACCAGCAATTAAAATTCCACAGCTGACCCCTCATCAAGGGAACACAAATAAAATTACACCACAGAACATACAGTTCTGCCTAGGTAAAGTACCAGCTAAAAGGGAACAGATACCATTCTGGTTAGCACAAAAAATCACCCAAATAGAGGCGGTGTTTCCAGACACCACTCCTGTGGATAAACACAGGATTCTGACTATCTGTCTTCCAATGGGACTATCTGTCTTCCAATATTCACCGGGACTCGATGAAATGCTCCACATTCGAACTTTTGGACGTAAAGGGTGCAGAAAGCATGGGTTTCTGTATCCAGTTAAATGAGGAGAACTCCTTTGCTGGTGCTCTAATTTATCGTCCTCCAGGGCCACAGAATGGGTTTTTTGAAAGCTTTGAAGAGGCACTTAGCACCTTAACTCTAAAATACGCCAATTTTACAGTATTAGGCGACCTAAATTTCCATCTCGATAAACCCAACGACCCTAATGCAATATGGAAATATTGACTAAAATGCCTACACACAAAGCAGGCCATATCTTAGATTGCATTTGTACCAATATTAAAACCCTAGCTGTTGAAACTCCCGTGATTCAAACATGGACCGATCATTGGCTGATCCCTTTCAAACTGACTACAAATAAGAAAAGATCCAACACAGCCAACCTAAAAATCGACGTCCAGATACAGAGAGACTGGAAAAAACTGGTGAACTCCCCCAATCTGCACCTTATTGCTGAGGATTCCAGACCGCCCCTGACTGGAAGCACCGAAACAGACTACAACAACTTCTGTAAATGGATCACAGACTTCTGTGGTCCTGCAAACTCAGAAAAAGTGAGAAAAAAACAGAACAAAAAGTCCGCCCCCTGGTTCTCCCTCCCTCTAAAAGAAAAACGTTCGGAGGTCAGAACCCTTGAAAAGAAGTGGCGTTATACTTATGATACAACTGAACTCCTCGCCTATAAATTTGCTAGAAAACAATATCATGTAATGATAAAAGGTGCTAAAAAAGATCACTTTCTAGAAGTCATCAACCTGTCTAACAACAAACAGAAAGACATCTTCAAAATAGTTGATGATTTCATGAACCCTAGAATTCTTAGACAAGAGATCCCGCCCTCACTTGCACTATGCAATTCTATAGCAAATTACTTTGAACACAAAATACTAAATCTTACCAAAGACTTCCCAGACCTTCCAGAATCCCTCTCTTATGAAAATTCACTACCAATTAATAGGAAATCTCAGCTAAATAATTTTACCCCTGTCAACCTCGACGAAACTCATCAAGCTATTCTCTCCAGCAAGTCAGGTTCCCCTTTTGACCCGTGCCCCCCTCTGCTGCTTCGCGCTTTAGTGGATACGGTTAATCCAAGTATAAATGCTATCATTAACTCCTCTCTGGCCTCTGCCGCCATTCCATCTGAATGGAAACGTGCTGCTGTAAAACCTTTGCAGAAAAAACACCTAGCCGACCCCACTACGCTCTCCAACCTTCGCCCAATTTCACTGCTCCCACTGCTTTTCAAACTTACTGAAGCGGCGGTAAACAAACAACTTACCAGATATTTGGAGGAAAACCACCTCCTACACCCCAGCCAGGCAGGTTTCAGAGCTAAACACTCCACGGAGTCAGCTCTTCTACATACAGTGGAGACGCTCAAGATGGCAATGGATCAAGGAAAAAAGGCCGTCCTGATCCTGCTTGATCTATCGGCGGCCTTTGATACGGTCTCACACCCCGTATTAATTGGCCGCCTGGCAGAATCAGGAATAGCAGAAACTGCCTTCAAATGGCTGAAAATTTTTCTCAGTCATAGGAAACAAGTTACCATACTAGGAAGCCACTGTTCAGACGAAAAATCACTAAAATCAGGGGTACCCCAAGGCTCCAGTCTGAGCCCAATCCTTTTTAACCTTTATATGACCCCTCTGATTGAGCTCATCACATCTTTCCACATCAGCACGATATCTTACGCTGATGATACCCAGCTCATCCTCGTTCTGGACAACAACACGACTAAAGCAGAAGAAAATTTGAGGGATTGTCTCACCGCAACCTTTGAATGGATGAGAACCCACCACCTCAAGTGTAATTCAGGCAAAACTGAAATCCTCCCTTTTGGTCAAAATAATCTTTTTTCCCCTAAAAACTGGTGGCCCCAAGACGCCGAAGTCCCGCCGAATACTATCAAGTCGGCCCGCAACCTTGGGATAAGGTTTGATGAAGCCCTATCCTTCAAACAACAAGCAGGTACGGTGGCAGGGTCCTGTTTCAATATAATCAAGGGCCTCAGAAGGTTCTTTGACCTCCTTCCCCTGACAGCTAGAAAGACGGTACCGGTGGCCTTGATTACATCCCGTCTAGATTACTGTAACAGCATCTATGCAGGTTCCAACAAAGCTGTTCTGCACAAGTTGCAGATGGTTCAGAACGCCGCCGCCCGCCTAGTGCTGAGATTGCCTAGGAAGTCTTCTGCTTCAGCAGCACTCAAAATCCTGCACTGGCTACCTATCCATAAGAGAGTGTTATTCAAAATCTTACTAATCACTTTCAGGGCTTACCACCAGTCGGGCCCCACCTATCTGTCACAAAGGTTTGGAAGATATACTCCCTCCCGCTCACTCAGATCTTCCAACCTAAACCTATTGGTGGTCCCCAAATTCAGACTCACTACAAAAGGAGGAAAATCCCTTGGAGTGTTGGGAGCCAGAGCCTGGAACAAACTCCCATCCCAGATGCGTTTGATCCCCTCAGAGAACATGTTTCGAAAGGCCCTAAAAACCTGGATTTTCAATGCCTCTGACACCTTCTGTCTAGCGCTAATTTAATCTTCGCACTTTCCAATCACCTTCCGATCAGCCCAATTTCCCTCTTTTCTGGTTTCTATGTAGTTTTCCCTTTTTTTCTTCTCTGCGACACGTTATGACTAGCGCCAAGATGCTCCATGGAGTGTAAGCCGCGCTCTATAAAAGCTAATTCATTCATTCAATGGGAATTGCACCACACGTGGAGGACTGTGACACTTGGGGTACAGTCTTTGCTTCCATTTACACAAAAACACATGGAGTTCCATCCATGTCAGTAATACCAGATGTGCTAAAACAAATTCAAGACGAATACGGTCCAGAACCCGCTTTAACTCTTGGTATGAAATTACTGAAAGACTTCAAGCAGGTCTCGGCTATATTACTAGCCAACATAAAAGGAGAAGCAGCGAATGTGGCGATCCGCCAGAGGTTAAAAGAGACAGATATAGCAGACCAACCAGCTGAAATTGCCAGAATTATAGAAAAATCCTATGAAGAACTAGGTAGAGATAGTTTGGGTGGAATACCAGTGAAGCCCCAACTAATTGAAAGTCCTGAAAAAATATTTATTAAAAATAACCTAAACAGTCAAAAGAAGAACTGGGATGGAAACAAACAATCCAATCCAAAAGAAAAGAGATTCCAGTCCAGAGGAAGGTCTCCTCGGCGGAGAGAAAGATCTCCGGACCAAGGACCCAAGTCTCCCCAAAGTGAGCCCTCTGTGAAAAAATACAACCTTAGAAATAGGGATAATATAAAGAAACCGGATAGATATCAAGATTTTGATACACGTCCCTCTCAATCTTTTCAGACTTCCTCGCAGAAATCGGAAAGAAGAGGACGATCGGAACCCAGGGAAGGGCACGTCAAGTCCAAAGACAAGGAACATGCTCATCCAAATAAGAAATTACAATTTCCAAAAAAGAAGGTAGCCAGTATTAAAGTAGTTAACAATGCCGAGAATACTGAGGACACAACTGAAAAACGGAGAATGGGCTCAGACAATGCTAGACAGCGCAGCAGAAGTGAGCATAGCTCGCAAAGTCCTTATGAATCATCTGGAGACAGTGGACACGAATGAATATCTTCAAGTGGAAACTGCAGACACCACAGTTAGCAAACCTCAAAAAATATATGAAATAACTTTACGTATAGAAGGGGATAAGACTAGAAAAATAAGGGGACTATTTTGGGATAATCTCTCCAAGGGCTATGACATCCTTCTAGCTGAAAAAGACTGGCCACCAGAGTTTGTCAGGGACTGCCCTCATGGCGAAGAAATAATTATGCCTGCCTTCTCAAATCATATCCCAATTCATAAAAAATATACACTTGCAAGAAAGTGGGCAGTAGCTCAAGCTCCTGCTTTATATAAAAATCACGTAGGATGGGATGAGGACTCTCCTCCTCACAAAATCCAGTTAAAATCACAACCTACTGCACAAAGACAGTACCCAATTAAGCAAGAAGCTAAAAAACAGGTAAAAGAAATCCTAGATCAACTAGAATACCAGGGGGTGATTGAAACTTGCACCTCACAAATGAACAACCCTTTGTTTCCTGTCTCCAAACCAGATAATTCATATCGTCTAGTTTTGGATTACAGACACCTTAACTCATGTTGCAAAACTTTCGCAGTACAAAACTCGCATAGTGCAGCACTAATGAATAACATAGTGCGCAAAAAATACAAAACAACATTAGACATCTCTAATGGATTCTTCTGTCAAAATATAGCACCAGAGAGCAGATATTTGTCCGCGTTCTCAATAAATGGCGCTCAAAAACAATTCTGTCGGTTACCCCAAGGGTTCAAGAACAGCACAGGATTATTCTCAGCGAGAGTAACAGAATTATTACAAACATATGACGAAGAGGCATTATCTTATGTCGATGACATATACCTAACAGATGATGACTTGGATACTCACTTGAAGAGAGTGAACACCATAATACTTGGGTTCGCAGCAGAGGGTTACAAATTCAACTTTAAAAAATCTAGAATTGCCCATCTAACAGTCCTGTTCTTAGGATATGAATTATCAAGTGAAGGCAAAAGCCTGGCTGACAATTTCCTCGAGAAATGTGCCGTACTCCAAGCACCTAGAACAGTAAAAAACCTACAGTCAATTCTAGGCTTCCTAAATTTCGGAAGAACATACATTGCAAATTACGCAGAAAGGGTCAAGCCCCTTTATGATCTAATAAAACCAGATTTTAAAAGAACCAATTGGACTCAAACACACACAGAAATTTTGAGATCCTTACAAACAGACATGTTAATTAAAACAAAATTAGAAACACGTGATAACACACGCAATCTTGTGATTCGAGTCATCCCAGGAAGATGCGGATTCACATACCTGACCTCTAACGAGGGAGAAAAGGTACCAATTGCATTCAAATCACACTTGTACACTAAAGCTGAAATGAAATTTAGCCCAACGGAAAAAATTCTAACTGCAACACAGACAGCTATAGCAAAAGAACGAGCCCTGGCACAAGGTAAACGAATAATAATCGTGACACTGATACCAGCCTTGGAGGCGGTAACAAAGGCAAGCATTCCGAATGCTAAAGCACTACATCCAAGGTGGATACAGTGGGCTAATTCTCTTGCTGCAACAGACGTGGTATACGAATTTGATCCCAACTTAAAAACACAAGAATTTCTCCAATACGAATTTGAATGTCCTCCGCTGACCGAAATTCTGCCTCTAGAACATTACGGCTGTATAATATACACAGACGGATCAGCACAACCCGCAGTGGGGGGTAAACAAGCTTACAGTGCTGCGTGCGCGATTGTTAAAGGTCGCTGGCACGAAGGGAAATTTAAACCAGCTATCACCAAAACACAATCTCTGGGAGACTGTACAGCTCAGCGAGCTGAACTGCTAGCATTCAAGATGGCGCTTGAAAATACCGATCGAGAATTCCCCACACTCATAGTGTGCGATTCGTATTATTGCGTCCAGTCTTACAATGAATACTTACAGATCTGGCTTCAGAATGGTTTTAAGGATGCAAAAGGAGGCACAATCAAGCATAAAATGCTCTGGGAACAAGTAGTTCTTTTACAGAAAGAACTACTAAAGACTCACGTGATACATACACTGAGTCATCAACGTGATGGCGTTCACGTTGCAGGGAATTCATTGGCTGATGAGGCCGCGAAGGCTGCTGTGCAAACGGCTTCCGTAGCTGCCATCACACGGTCAAAAACAAAAATAGACAGCGAAATATTACAGGCTGTCAGCGCTACAGAAAAGGATTCGATAGAAACACTCCCGAAAGGCTTTCCAGTAAAATACTCATACATAACTGATGCAAACAATGTTCCTTTTGCTCGAATCCCTGGAGTGGGGGATAGGGCAATTCCAAACATGGAACATAGGTTAGGACTAATAATAGCGGCACACGAAGGACTTGCTTCTATACATGCCGGCGTCTCAGCCACAGTATCATTATTAAAACAGAGATACTGGTGGCCACAAATGAGAAGACAAACGCGGAACTATGTTCTAGAATGTGAAATATGTCAAAGAATGAAAGTATCAACGGAGAGACAACCAGCACAGACGCCCCTTCTAATCTCAGATAAACCATTAGCTTGTAATTACCTGGACCACTGTGGTCCCTTACAATGGGATGGTAACTATAAATATATCTTGGTGGCAGTGGATTCATGCACGAGATTCATATGGATGTGGCCCCAGCGAACGGCTGACGCCAGAACTGTTATAAAAGATTTGCGAGTCTTTATCGGCACATACGCAATTGGCATGCTGCATTCGGACCATGGTCCTGCTTTTAGCTCTAGAGCTTATAAGGAGGCCATGGTCAGCATGGGCGTTACATTGCGGTACTCTTGTCCATTTCACCCTGAGGGGAACGGAATTGTAGAAAGAAAAAACCGTGACATAAAGCAATCTATAACAGCAAAGGTATTAGGTTCGGGAGCTGGGTGGGTCAAACATCTAATAAGTGTCCAACGTAGTCTAAATAACTTGCCAAGAAACTCTCTGAAGGGATTCAGTCCGTACGAATTATTGTTTGGAACTAGGATGTTAGTCTTAGATCTTGACAGTCAGACTTCAGTGGTAAAGGAAAAAAGCTTTGATATCAAAGATCGTTTGGCTATTTTACAGGACTTAAACAAAACAAGAAAAGACCTGAGCAACATAAAGTTGAAACAGCAGCCAACAACCACTGAAGAACCACCACCTGTCCCAGCAAGACCTGTCTGGATTCCAAAAGTCGGGGATCTAGTCAGAGAAAAGATCGCGGTAAAGAAGGAATTTGGGCCTTCTTACAGAAAAGCAGTTCCTGTCTTGTCTATCAACGGGACAAGATCAGTTGTACTACCGCCGCTTGCTGGTAAAAAGGAGAACCGAGTTGTATCCATCGACCTGGTAAAACCACAATCATGTGGCCGATAACAAACAGTAGGCCAAGTGGACTCCCGATAAGTAGTAGAACATCAAGGTTTGCTACCAATACAGAGGTCCTAACTAAGAGGCTAATCACATTCGAAATGCCTACAGAAGAACAACAAGGACTGTGCAACAATGCAATGGAACTTAAACCTCTGAAAACCCAAATAAAAACATTTAGTAAAGACACACCAACCTACAATGAAGTAACAAACGAATATGCAAGAAACAGTAATCCTGAAGCAATTGGAACAATTGACAGAACTGCATCCGGCTACTTCATAAACTTCGATGATTCCTCTGAAGACCTCAGTGAATCAAAAACACAGCCATCAACAAAAACCTTTAAAGATAAAGCTAAAGAACTTTTGAAACAACTGAAAGAAACCTATCTGATTTCTCCATGGATTGAATTTTGGGTGGGCTTTGGTGCATTTATCCTCATACTTTGGCTCATCATGGTACTAACTTTGGGACGCTTCATTGAGGGAAAATATGCTAAAATGGACACAGCAAGTCAGAAAATCAACTTGATCCTCAAACCACACACATCTTCACACGTCGAGAAGAGAGAACTTTCTTCAGTCAACTTCACAGCCAATCCTATACCGGGTGGGGTAGCATGGGACAATACTGACTACGAAATTTATGGTCCGGTTGAGATCCTGAAATATCCACACCAAATTAAGATCTCGTTGAGTGACTTTGTAAAAACAAGCTCATTTGCTGATGATTGGGACTTTGAATGTATAAATAATATGATGTCTGACTTAGTGATGTCTGCTAAATTTACCAAACATGATTATTTGCAGGGTTCGACTAATTATGATAGTATGTACTGTTACAACCACTATGGTAACCATTTTCTACATAAATCTGCACAACCTAGAAATGTTTTAAATTATAATCAATGGGAACATTGTGCAACCCCTCCAAAAGGAAGCTCAAGAACCTTTTACGACAAATATTCATACTTTTCAGGGTTCAACACAAGTAATGCTGAAACATTTTATTTCAAATTGTCAAATAAGACAAGGACAAAGACCATGCTAACAAACACGAAATTGATATATTCAGACTCATTTTTTGAACAAATGAATACTTTTGGTTTTGATTATTGGGACAAAAATGTTAAAGTTAAAAGTGTTTGGGGTACAAAAGAATGGCAAGTACAAGGTATAGAATCATTGTTTAGAGCCTGCATGATCCCAGAACAAATTATATTTTTGAATGACACTGTTCAACAAACCACCTGTCTTGGCTTAGCCAAAATCAAAGACTTAAATAAACCGTCTATTCCAAAGCCAAAAAATGGACAGCAATAGCTATACAGATGAAGAGATAGACGTAAACTATATATTAAACAAAAACAGAACACATCCTGATTGGAAACAGTGGTTGATCTGGCCCACAGATACTAATAACTGTCAAGACAGATTCCTGAACAAAACACAGGGGTTCAAATTGACCAGGCCAGACCCTAGATATTCCCAAAGACAACACCCAGAGATAATAACCACCTACAGTGTGGGCAAATTATGCCTTCAATGGCTACAAACTTCCACACTGACAGAAATTAAGCAACACCTAACTTTACTTACTGATGGTGCTGACTTGCGTGATTTCATTATGGGACCACGCAAACAGCGTCAAAAACGCTTCATAGCAGCCTCTATATATGCAGCTTACAACGAGGCCTGGAAGGTAACTCAAATTGAAACAGCAGAAAGTATACGGGAAATTGACCGTATTAATTTGGAAAAATCACTTTCTGTAGTGGACAATGGGTTAATGACTCTGTCCTCCAGAATTTTTTCTTTGGACAGCATTGTGTCTTCAGCAATCGACATAATATCGCAAGACTTACTGCTGTTACAACACGGTCAGTCTCAATTGCGTTCTATTGTACAGCTTGGCTGGACGTTACAAAACCTGCGTTCAGGCTATGTGCCTTGGCGTTTAATCAACACAACGTCACTATTCAATATCTTTAACCTTACTGATAAACAGATCAGTATGGCACAAAAGGGTGCTGATTATACAATCCTGAGCATTGAGAAACTCGAGAGATTACCAGTGACAATGTCAGAACGACCTGTCAGTGAATGGATAATACATGGGATAATTAATATTCCAATATCAACCTTCAGGTTTCAATACTGCCAAAAATATATACAGGCTGGCATGTACGAAAAATTGGGAAAAGGGTACATTAAAACAACATGGAACTTGCCCTATTCACATGCATGTGTCAGTAATAAAGGACAGAAAGTGTTTCTTAGTGGCAATAATTGTGCGATGTCACTAAGCGGTACACTTCTGTGTAATGGAATTAGTTTGCATGGAGCCTGTGAAGGGAACTCAAATAACCTTTCATGTCACCAGCTAGGCACACCTGCTACAGAGATAGAACCATTCTTTCAAAGACTCTATAATGGGAGTTACATTCTAATTGTGGACCGCAGATGCTGTAGTCTTATGCCCGGACTCCTTATCTCGTAACTACGACTGCGAAGGTCAAGTGCTGTGGACGCTTATTGTTCCCCAGCTCCTTTCCAGACAGGGAGGCAAGGGCATGGCCCAACTTGAAAATTACTTCTATTCGAATAGACACTTTAAGCAGAATGAAAACAGTGCTTCTTCAGACGCCAACCAGGCTCACGTCATCAAAAGAAACGTATGATCTCCTAGTCACAAGAACGACTGCAGAGATTCACTCATTGTTATCAACTAATTCCCCCATACATTTCGCAGAAATCCTGAATGAAATCTTAAATATTTCTGATACCAGTGGAGTCTCAAAAGTATTTAAGACAGTATTTTCGATGGCATTAACACCATTCAAAGCCATACTGGGTATTTTTCCAGATTTCGTCCATTCGATTTTTGGCGGACTTCCCCTCATTTTAGGACTAATTGCAGGAATCCTATTCTTGGTCCTTATATTTCGTTATGGCAAACCGTGTCACAGACAAAACACCTGCGACAAGGGAAGAAACAATCCGAGCCATTGGATACCGGGACCGGATATCAAAAATCCTGGGACTATCCCGGCTTAGAGACCTGAACATGACTTGGTTTCTTTCATTTCGACCAATGTGGCATCGATGTGTTTTACCTGTATTAAGGTGCCTGCTGTGCGGAGAAGAATGCGTGTTGGACACCTGTCTGACGCTACAATCGGATGCGCCAATGGATGCAGAAACATTGTTGAGCCCAATAAAGGCTCATGCTTTGTGCTGCCCTCAACGGTTGCCAATCCTGATGACGGCATTCGTGGAGACTTCACCGCTACGATTAAGGGGTAGTGGAGTTCAAGATGAAAGCAGCATCGATCAGGTACGACCTTCTGTCAGCAATAATAATCAAAACGTCAATGGAGACAATCATGCACATGAATGCATGGTTACATCCTTTTCCGAGTTAGTGGAACTCTCCCAGGAAGCTGTTGACAGCTTTTTCGACAGTCTAAATGATATGATGTTCTCACCAGAGCAGAAATAGAGACTTTTGAGCAAGCTAGCACACGGCGTTCCCTGAATTTGGCCTTCAACTTTAATAACAGAATACCATGAACGATTTCCCCTCCTGTTCACGGACAGCAATTTTTCAGCAGCCCCAAAATATTTTTCGATTTTTTCGGGACACTTATCTTCTGCTTAAAGTAAGAACTATTCTTAGAGAACTAAAATTTCCATCTTTAGAAACTTTATAGACATTAGCTGCCCGCTGGTATGTTCATAATTATTTTTATTCTGTGATGAAATGGTCTCGAACCCTTTTCTTCTGTATTAAGAGCCATTTCATGTGTAAATTCTCATATACCAATTAGCAATAATGTATACATATGCGTGATTACTTTAGCATTATTCTACAGCTTGAGTGCATATAATACATGTGACTATTTTTTCCATATATTGGATAATTTCGAAATGCATTATATGTATTTTGGGGTGGTAAGGTATACACGATACTCTACAGTATGTTTTACTATGTCTAGATTCATAAACATGGCAATAGTTAGCGTGGAGTGGGTGTGATGTATTCCTATAGGTTCTGTATCGATCCCCCTATTCCTGACCCTGTTCTGGTTAACGAGTTAACTAGCAGCCATCCCATGATGCAGAAACCGTTATCTGATTAAGCCACACTACGGCACAGGAACGTGTTATCTGATTAGGTCATAACGCTTGCCATCTAATTAGACAAGCGATATTCCTCCAGCCCCTGATAAGGCATACGGAGTTCTCAAAACAAATCAAACCTATGACAACCTGGGAAAAACCCTGCGGCCATTGTTTTGATTTCATCGAGAACTTCAGCAAAAGAATGTGCTAACGACCAAGTCGTATGACATCCTTATTGACGTATCTATGTCCATCCTTACGTCAATCTCGGCACCTTACAGGTATAAATATTACCGGTATTGCCTTAAGCAAACACACGCGGTGGTGACGAGATCGGAGCAGCCAGACTTGCCGAAGCCCAGAGCAGAGCAGACCCCGCTGGCGCAGCCCCGCCTTCCTGACGCACTGAGAACGAGACGCTGCTTTCTCCTGCCGAGAAATCCAGCTCCGGCGCTTCCGGGTAGCCCTCGCAGGCAGCCTGGAATATCGAGACCAGAGGCGAGAGATACCATCCCTCATTCATCCTAGATTCCAGGTACAGAACTGAATAACCCCTCGCAGAGACTTCTTGAGTCAGTCACTTGGCAAAACAAACTTAACTTAAACTGCTACTTTCTATTCCCGCCCACGTATTAGGCTTAGGTCAGGTACACCGGGGTAGGCGTAGTTAGAAACACCAGTTGAGTACGATTAGTCAAATGTTTATATGTATGTATCTATTTTATCAATTTTAAACTACCTTATGGCTTAGAAACCATATAAATGTTTTTACAGTATTATTTTATACTTCTGCTTTTATTGTATGCACTTTACTTAACCATAAGTATTGCAATAATATCGATCCATTTCTCTTGTACGAGAAAAGAGACTGATCAATAAATAATACCATCTTTTATTGAACACGCCCGTCTCTTCCTTTTCTCTACAATCTGGTGAGACTAAGAATGCACGTACTGACTGAGTAAAATAAGTTGTCTTTTGTTTTCACACGACTCTAGAGATACACTCTTGATTAGGGGAGAGCAAAGTTGTCATGTTCTATGGTTGTCAGAAACTAAATCCCTTCTTGTCTATCCAGGGAGGTTCAACTCCTCCTTGTCTATTCGAGAAAGTTTCTAGTGAACTCTGAGCTAGCTGGCAAACCCAAAACTTTAAGTCTAATATCGACAATAGAAGACCTAGTTAACGTCTGGTCTAGGCCTATACTATTGAAGGTATTATTCCAATGCGCAGAGCCTATTGGGATAATAGGAACTACACTACAATTTATTTATCCAGCATTCAACAGACAGACAGCCCATCTGGGGGAGTGCGATGTATTAATTGAATGCTGGATCGGCCCGTAATTTCACATTCACATAATTTATAATCAATTAAAAAAGATGATTAATTTAAAAAACGAATAAACATTAATTGACTACGCACACTTTAACGCTATTATATCCACAACACACACCCACATTAAACACTAAAATAATAAAACCCAATTAAAACTTATTTATAAATTTAAAACTATTACTATTACCAACTAATAATAAAGTAATTAAAATGTATTTAATGCCTACCCTTTCCTCGCTAAAAGTAGAAACAACAGACAAAAAATTAAACAATTACCCAAAATTCATATCAAATAATTAACATTAATTAATAACTAAATATTAATTAATTAAATGCAAATTACTTCCTACCCTTACTATAAATGCCACAGCACACACCTACAATTAAATACACAGTTACTATAATTAATTACCAAATTAATTAAAATTAATTAACAGCCAATTATTATTTCATTATTAAAAAATAAATTACTTCCCACCCTTAACACCTATAAACACCACAATACACACCTAAAATGAATTACTCAATTACCAACATTAATTACCAATTAATTATTTAAAATTAAAAGCCAATTATTAATGAATCAATTAAAAATAATTTACTTACCACTCTTAACACCTATAAGCACCACAACACACACCTAAAATTAATTACACAATTACCATCATTAATTACCAATTAATTAATTTAAATTAATCAACAACCCATTACTAATTAATTTATATTAAATTACTTTAAACATTTAACACTATGCCATCTCAATTAAGAAAATATTAATAAATAAAAAAGAATCAATAAATGTAATATAATTAAATTACTTCCCACCCTATTCCCCTAGAAAACCCACAACCCGCTACGGAACTAAAAACACAAAATTCAAATTAAAAAAATAATAATAGCTACTAAAAATCTAACACATAGATAAAAAATACTAACAATTCTTATACAAAAAAACATACAACACATACATATAAAATAAATTCTTAAATACATTACATTTATGAACAAAAGATATTTTTAACAACTATATTTTTACAAACAATATTAAACACTTTGGGCCCGATGTAGGGCACCAAATACCGGTCGGTAACGGCCGATTTCTGCCGTTACCGACCGGTATTTGGCTTTTAAAATGTAGGGGGCCTTAAATTTACCGAATCGGTAAATCTAGATGTAGGTGGCACTGAAAACAGTGTCACAGGCCCTTAAGAATTCATTATTTACCATGAAATACTATTTCATGCTAATAACGAATTCCTGTATACATGCACATCTGTGCATGTACACCTGTGCCATGTGGCACACATACATGCCCTAGGGGCATGTATGTCCATGTGGCACACATACATGCCCTAAGGGCATGTATGTGTGTCACATGGCACACAAGCCAGAATCAGGGGTGGAACAGGGTGTCAAAGTGACACCCTGTCCCCCTTGACAATTCGGTAACTTTACCGAATCGGTATTTACCGATTCGGTAATTGACATTGATTCCTATGGGCATCAAGGCCCATATGAATCAATGGCAATTACCGAATCTGTAAATACCGATTCGGTAATTACCGAATCATACCGATTCGGTAAAAATTACCGAATTTTTTCCTACATCTGATTTACCGAATCTAGAATACCGAATCGGTAAAAGTCGGTATTCTAGAGTCGGTAAATCAGATTTACCTACATCGGGCCATTTGTGCATTATTTTTTATTGGAGTTCAAAGATAGGCAATTTCATAGGTTACAAAACAATATAGTAAATATACATCAGTATGTGACAAATAATATACACTTTTAACATCAATATTACTTATCTAAAATCGATATTCTTGACCACAAGAATCTGCATGTCGATATTTCTGACCCACGATATTTGCAACTCGATATTTGTGCAACTCGATATTTTTAAATCCATATCCTTTCTCTGCACCGTAATCTATACAACATCTGAGACCCCCCTTCTCGTTTGAGTATAAAAAACAGAAGAGAGGAAGCAGGAGAGAGAGAAGGCTGTATGAAACCTATCTGAAGCATTTCATCTTGATATTCTCTGAAATAGAAGTTCTCCTTCTTTGTTAAAGCATAAATCCTTCTGGATGGTATCTGACCTCCTGGGATCAAGTCAATATGACAATCATAGGGCCTCTGGGGAGGAAGAGAGAAAGCCTTTTTAATCAAAAACTTCTGCTAACGCTTTTTACTGAAAAGGTATTTTAGGTAGTGCCTCATCGGTGGTTACTGCTATGTTTCTTGAAGGAAGAAGTTTTGGAAACAATGTTTCTTACAGAACTCAGAAAGAAAAGACAACAAAAGATTTTTACTAATCAATGGGGCCGATTACGATGGTGGAAAGTCGGCCACCGCCGGGCCGGAGGTGAGGACTGCCCGCCCGGTGGGGGAGGACCGCCCGCCATCGACCTGAATATTCCCACCGCCAAATTAGGATGGCGGTGGGAATGGGAATGATACCGGGGCGGACGGAAAGACCATTCGCCCTGGTCCCGCAAGGCAGTCCTTTTCCGCCCGCCTTGCGGGACACGGTACAGTGGGGCTATGGCGGCGGTGTTGTGCAGGCACCGTCGTGGACATTACGATGCCTGTCTTTTTCGGCGGGGATCCCGCCGCAAAAAGACAGGCCGAGAATGCCTTCGGGGGACCGTTGCAGGCCCCCCGGGGGACGGGGGTGGGTGCTGCATGCTGCATTTGCATGTACAAGGTGGCAGGCACCGCACGGTGCCTGTCACATTGTACATACAAAAGCACGACATGTATTTTAACATTGTGGCGGGTGCTGCCACCCGCCGCAATGTTAGAATACAGGATGCGCCCGCCAGTGTGGCGGGCGCATACTATCATGTATGGTGGGACCGACGCACCTATGGCGGGCGGTCCTTTTTGCAGCTGCAATGGCGGGCGGACATCATAATCGGCCCCTATGTCTGGACTGTGCTTCATTAACCATGGTATGTCTAGAATTTCTGGGAATTAGGCTGTTTGAATGAGGTCGAACTGTACCACTTCCTTATGTTGTTCTAGCACATGAAGACCCACTTTATTAGTGGTATGAGTGATTGGACCGTATTTTAGGTTACTCCCATCAATAGTTTTAGCCTCATCTGTCACGTCTTTGGCCACTAACGGAATCTTTATATGTTCAACCCAACAAATGAATATATAGCAATGAGGCAAGTTTATGCCCCAAATCAAGTGCACTGCAGAAAAGTGCCAACTCGGCTCCAATTTTCCAAAAGTAATCCATCATTTTTTCCATCTTTACAAAGTACTCCATAATTTCAAATATACTCCGTTTTTCACTCCTCTTTATCCACTTTCTAGATCAGGCTCCACATGAGGGGTTTCTTATGGCAATTTCCCATGTATAAACTGTGCCCATCCAGGCCTCTAGCTTAAACAAGACAGATGCCAGGGTTTGTTACAAATGTCCATAAAGTTACCCGTGGCACCAGAATCGATCATGATATGGACTTCAATAGACTGATCGTTCCATAATAAGACTGCTGTTACAAAGAAATGACGATAAGCAGGAAACATAGAAGTATGAGCTACTAGTTTGGAGATGATTAGACCTGTCCTACCTGAGGTACATGTCTCCTTAGTCTTCGAGCTCAATAGTTTCCCGGCTCACCATGTTTCTTGAGCTTGACAGGGCAGGTCTGCAAAAAATGGGGGGACTGTCCACAATATAGGCACAATTTGTTATTTCTGTGCCTTTGACTTTCTTCCTCACTAAGTGGCCCGGAAGCTACCAATTTGCATTGACTCTGGGTCGTCTATTGTCTTTTCTGGTTCGGTTTTCTGTTCTTTATACATCACTATTTGTGTGTCAAGACATCCTTTTTCACTACATCTTTTGTGTAACCTACGGTCTACCTTGAGCACCAGGTCAATCAGAGCAGTACAAGACTTGGGCGAGTCCACTACTTGAGCCAATAGTATAGCCTTATAGCCCGCCGTAGAGGGCTATATAGGCCCGCTCCAGCGTTAAGGGCCTGAGCCGAAGGTGAGGGACTTCAACAAGGGACGGGACTTTAATAGCCGGTATAGCCCTGCTACGAATGTCTATAAGGCTATTAGAATGTTCTGCTGCTAGAGGGCAGCATGTTCCAACAAATTAAACAAAGGCTTCTCAAAGCTCGAGGGGATTTAAATCCACTCGAGCTCCGAGAGACCTTTGTAACACATTGGAATGTTGCTCTGCGGGCCTTTACCGGCCCGTAGAAGTAGGGAGCACTCCATAGTCTTCAATGGAGCTCCCAACATTCCAATGTTCTAATCCCTTTTACTCATCTCTGAGTCCTTTATAGAGCAGAGCACTACACTTGGCTTCGGGCCACCCAGCTTCTGCTACTAATCTATTAAAATTAGAGATGTAGATCATTAAGTCTTTAGAGCCTTGTTTTAAATTCAACAATTCAGTATCCTCTGACTGCATAAATGAATGTCTATCGAACAACCTACGCAATTCATCTTTGAAATTATGGTATCTATACATTAATGGACCATTCAGCGCCACCAATGGAATGGACCATGTAGCGGCTGTTCTGCCAAAATAGGATAAAACAAAGGCTATTTTAGCTTGCTCAGTGGAGAAACAAGCATCTTTACACATAAAATGCAATTGACACAGGTTTATAAAAGTGGTACATTTCACAGGTTTGCCAAAAAATTGTTAATAAGGGGACTAATGGTATGGAGGATGGTATTGTTACATGAAACTAGAAGATGAAGAAGGGGAAGGGAATACATTTCCAGCTGCCCCTGTTGTATCTCCTGCTGCTGCAACAGAGCGCTTTGTTGCAATATGTCAACTCTAAGGGTAAGAGTTTGGGTTTATTTTTGTAGATTTGCTATCATATGAGTTAGGTCTACTAATGCAATTTGATGCTTTTCCATCTCGCCCTGGCAAAAAGTGAACCTGGGCTCTGCGTTCTGTCAATTTCACCTGGGGCTTTACACAGGAGTGACATGCAAGAGGACAATGCTAGGTTCCAACTCCCGACACCTACCTCAATGCCCAACTGTAGGAAAGTAGGATCTGCTTCTATGGTTGCCCCCACTTTTTGCCTGGTGCTAAGCTGTAATTGACTAGTCTGGAACCCTCTAATCAAGACCCCAGTCTATCTGTTTTCTCCCTAAATGGTTATGTTCTGTACTTAGGTACCCCCAAGATTGGGTACTGTTGTACCCTTATAAGCCCCTGGTATATGGCACACATGTACCCAGGGCATAGGTACCCCAGAGGTCCCTAATGGGGTAAAGCATGTATCATGGCCCCCATGGGAGACCATTCAAAAGGGAGCTACAGGACTACATTGCGGCCTGTGTAAGTTGGTGCTTGCACCACTTACTAAAGATTTAGGTTTCCTATATCTAGGGTCACTGCATTTAAAACCAATAAGTCACCCCTCTAGCAGGCCTTTGCAATTCTGAAGGCAAGGTGCTTGGTTCTAAGTGAGAGGGTGCCCCTGCATGAACAGGACACCCCTACATCCCACTGAATCCATTCTCCCGGGTCATCAGTGAAGCAGTAAAGCAGCCATATACTATATAGAGGGGCACTGCGTAATTATTCGATGAGCATCTCAAAACTGGCTGCAACTAATACTATCATTTTGGTTGTAAAACATGTTAGAATCATACCCACATGCCCTAAACAGTGTGGGAAGTATGATTCAAAGCACTGGAAGAGCCCGCCGTTTAGGCTCTCAGTATTCCCGGTACCAGCATTCTTGACCCGGACAGCACAAAATGGTTACTGCCGACCAGAGACACAATTCTACCCTCCTGCTGCTGAGCGAACCTCGAGCAGGGGAAGGCAGAACAATAGGCATTCTGTCACAGGGAGGTGTGACCACCTCCCAGATAGGAGTTAGTGTTTTTGGGGTAGGATGGGTGCACTTGCCAGCTACACTCAGTCTGCAAGAGGGGCACATTTGGTGTCCCCGTGCATAGTCCAGGTCAAACCAGTCCTGGGAGCCATTGGCTCTGCTCTGGTATGAAACTGGACAAAGGAAATGGGAGTAACCTTCCCCCCTGTCCAGACCCTAACCTGAGAGGGTCCCCTGAATCTTGCCAACCCTGTCCCTAGGATACTTAAGGGCTTACCTGGATGTAGGTCCCTACATTTGTCGTGAGACAAGATTCGGATCAGACACCACTTATTCTTCAACCGTCTGGGCACTTTCGCTTGACTTCGTTTGGGCCTGACTACATCTCCCTCCCAGTCTGCTGCATCGTCTGTGCCTGTGCATCACGAAGGAAACTTCTAAGGCCTGTGAAGCATCAAACACACTTGAAGGAATCTCCTTTGGAGTGAAGGAGCCACTCCCCTGCACTTGCAGGCACCGCAACTAAGTCGATCAGTCTGCTGATCCTGAGCTCCTCCGTCTCTGTAGGTTCTGCAACACTGGTGGTGGTTTTCCACAGCTACTGAGGCCTGCCCTGCCCTCTCAACAAGTTTGAGGCCAGTATCACATGTGAGGGTTTCAATAACTGAACCCCTGGGCACCACATCCACTTGCAGTTGCAAAGGGTTTTTTACTTCCTTCCAAAAAGATCTTCGGGCTCCAAGTAGTCCCATCATCGAGGACCTCCAGTGAACAGAATCTTCAGCCACACTGCATCATGTGCATCGTGGCCTGCATCTTTTGGTGAGCCGCTTAAGATCATCCCGCGACTCCAGTGCCTCCAGCCTGTGGGTCCATTTGAGGGTCACACTTGTTGGTGCTCCTGCCGGGCACCGACGTCTCAGCCCTCTACATCCTTAATGGGACAGCTTGTGCATGGCTCCAGGTTCTCCTCAGAGTCGCCTGGTCCTCACAGCTGCGGAGTCAAGGTCATTGTCACTCATCCTGTAACACTCAACATCGGAGGGCATTCGTTTTCCAAGTCTCCTGGTCACTCCTGAGTGACATAGACTCTGTCCCCTCTGCTTGCAGGTACCTCTCATCTAGAATCCCTCCTCGGAATCCACCAGACACCTTTTATCCTTCTGCAACATCGGCACTTGAAGTCCTCCATTGGGTTCGACAGCGGTTTCCAACACCACTTCACACGTATGCACCCGGCTTCTCTGGTGTAAGTAACGTGGGTACTAGGGTATCCATGGGTGGGGTGTTTATCTCCCTGTAGGATACATATTTCTATAAATACTTGTTGTGGTTCTTTTTCACTTAATCTCTGCTATAAGATTCCATTCTGGTTAAAAAAAAGCTGCTTTACACTCCTTCTGGACTGAACCTGAAGGTTGCTCTCCACAGCTACCATTTGGAGAGCTTTCTAAGGTTGTCTAAGACCTCTTAAACCACCATAAGGGTTCTCCTGACTGGTGCAGGGTACCCACTTACATAAGTGGACATCATATACCAGGCCAGCTTCTCACACCAAAACAGTCAAAGCAGGAAGGTGTAATGGGGGAAGAGGGGAAGATAAGGGGAGACAATATTCATTCCAGGGATATCATCAGTAGAATCAGGAGACTTTCTATGAGTGCCTATAATGATAATAGAAAGAGAAAATGTGTACCAGTAGTAGCTAGCAATAGATATGCTTTAACATACAATTAGATAATTGTATGCATGGTAGTAATGTAGTGAACGACCTATACATTTCCCCTCTTCCACTAGGTAGACATTAAATGGAAGACTGCTGCTGATCAGAGGATTAACTAAGCAGTCAGAAGAAGATAGTTAGGTTATGTATGTACGTGCTGTTTAACTTTATGTTTTGGCAATGTTCAGACTACTAACCTTTAGTGTAAAAATATGAAATAAAAAATGCCCCAATGGATCACTAATGTAAAAAAAACTAACCATAAACATTCTCAATTAGAAAAATTGGAAACATTTCTAATTAAGGGACAACACAAAAAGGTGTGAGGCTAAATTGAAAATAATGGTTCCTAAACTTCAGGAACACACTGAATTCTTTGTGGTATTCTTATGTGTTTCAGGCAGATGCAAAAGACAAACAAAATCTCCACCCTTATGGAAAACCAAACATTCAGATGATTATTTCATTTAAATTCTTCTTATATCTGTAGGGTTACAACAATATATGTGTTTCTTGTATCTTACTTATTTCTGGCTGTTTGTTCTCTCTTTTAGGTTAGGACCGCGAAGAGTAGAATGGCCAGCGTACACCAAGAGATGGGGACAGCGTGGCAACAGGAGTTGAAGCTGACGAGAATCAAGAGCAGGAGCCAGCGAGAGGCAGGAGTGGGAGCCGGCGAGAATCAGGAGCAGGAATCGGCGTGTCAACATGAGCAGGGAGCTGGCGCGTCAACATGAGTGGGGAGCCGGCGAGAGTCAGGATCGGGGAGCCGGCAAGTTAACAGGAGCGCAGGAGCTGGAGTGTGTCAGGTGCAGGAGCCAGTGAGTAGACAGGAGTGTAGGAGCCTGCATGTGCAACTCAATGGGAGCCAGTGAATGGTCAGGAGTGTAGGAGCTGGCACGTGCAACCCGGCAGGAGTTCCCGCAAAGAAGATGAGTTGCCCGCAAGCAGGTGAGTACTGAGGTGCGGGCGAAAAATGTGTCCGTCGCTTTTATATTGATGCAGGTCTGCCTCAATCGCCCACACACGATCAGGAGTGGCACAATACAGACAGCCACGTTCTTAAATGACAATACATTTTCTTTCCAAGCTAACAAATGCTGTATGATACCCTCTTCCCTGCACAGCTCACTACGGAGAACATCAATCGATTAATTAATCAGTCTGTATCTGTATAGCGCAACACTCACCCCTAAGGGTATCTGGGCCACGTCTCAGTCGAAAAGCCAGGTCTTAAGCTTCTTTCTGAAGTCCACCAGGGAGGATGCTGTCTGGCAGTGGAGGGGCAGGTGGTTCCAGGTTTTTGCCACGATGAAGGAGAACGATTGGCCTCTGCTGCAGCTTCAATGGATGTGGGGGTGTGTTCGATGGTGAGAGAGGCAGAGCGCAGGTGTCTTGTGGGCAGGTGGAAGTTCAGTCGATGGTTAAGGAAATAATAATAATAGTATGATGGTCCTTGATCTGTAGGCGTGTGTGAGGATCTTGAATTGGCATTGCTTCTGGATGGGGAGCCAGTGGGGATTCTGAGGTGAGGGGTGATGTGGGTCCATATGGGGAGGTCCAGAATGAATCTGGTTGCAGTTTTTTTTATGGACTGGAGTCTTTTGAGGAGCTGGGTGGAGATTCCGACATAGAGAGTGTTTCCATTGTCGAGGCAACTGGTAACGAGGGCCAGCATGACCGTCTTTCTGGTGTTGATAGTGATCCATCTGAAGAGTTGGGGGAACATTCAGAAGGTGTGGAAGCAGTTGGAGGTGACTGCAATGACTTGTTTCATGGTTAGTTAGCTGTCGAGCATGATGTAGAGGTTGCATGCATTGTCTATGTTGGTGTGGGTATTCGTCGGAGTTCTTCTGGCCACCAGCAGTGGTCCCATATTGAGGTGTCCCTTCTGAAGATCAGTACTTCTGTTTTGTCAGCGTTGAGTTTGAGGCACCTGTCTCTCATCCATTTTGCCACATTGGTCAGTGTGTTGCAGAAGTTGGTTTTGACGTTAGAGGGTCTTCAGTGAGCGAGAGGATTAGTTGAGCGTTGTCAGGGTAATTGATTATGTTGAGTCCATCAGATCTGACAATGTGTGCGAGGGGATCAGGTAGAAGCTGAAATGAGTGGCGTGAAGTATGAACATTGGGGTACACTGCAGATGATGTTCTTGGGTGAATGGGTGTTCTATGTGCATTCTAAGAGGAAGGAAGTGATCCATTTGAGGGTGTTCTGCTGTATGTCGATGCTGCGGAGTCTATCGATGAGGGTGTGGTTGGAGATGGTGTTGAACGTAGTGGAGAGGTCGAGGAGCATCAGAGTAACAGTTTCTCTGCGGTCGAGGAGAGTTTTGATGTCGTCTGTGGTACCGTTCAGTTCGGTCTCATTCCATTAGGTTTAACTCAGACCAGGTATATTCGCACTTAAATACTTTGCATAAATAAACTGTGTTGATGGCACTCAAAAATCTGCATCATGTGGAGCTGGTCATAAATAATTTTTGTTGCTGCCATGCTATTTGAATCTTGGTAAAGCAGGATCCGTTCTGAACACCTTTAATTGCAAGCCCTAAAATGATCAACCTGATTGCTCTCTTTGATACAGCTACCATTCCTGTTTTCCGTTGACTGCCTGGGGCCATACCATGAAGAACAGCACTGACTAAGGGCAAAACTGAGCTCCTGTGTTTTTTGCATTTACAGTGTCTAAACCACACACTTACAACACAAAATGTTTCCAAATTAGTGCATGAACTTTAGACTGACACAGTTGGAAACAGAGAAAGGCAGTCTCTGCTCACGTGTTTCTAACTTGGGCTCAATCGAAGTTCTAGCTTTAACTCTGAGACGTTTTGTGTTACAAATATGTACTTTAGCACCTTAAATGCAAAAAAGTCCTCTCTTTGGCTAACAGCCAGTGCAACCATTTAAAATACGACTCCTATACTTTTCAAAATTCGATAGAGCTTTTTCTTTTTACTCTCTATATTCATAGTTCAAAATAATAAAGGGGAGATTTACAAAAAAGTAGTGCAACGCAGCCTCCAGAGGCTGTGCTGCGTTGCACATCAGGGAGGGAGCAGGAGAGTGCCATATTTTTAAAGATATGGCTCTCTCCTCCCCGTTCCCTTGCACCGGCACTGATTTCAGAAGCTGTGCGCAATGCACACACCGTAGCGCTGTAGCGCTAGGATGTGTTCATGAATGTAGCATAGGTTTTGTACAGGAAGGGTACCCTTCCTGTACAAAATACTATTCTTGACACGAGAGAAAGCTTTGTAATGTAATGTAATGTAATGTAATGTAATGTAAGCACACATTTATATAGCACTACTATCGCTCCAATGAGCATCTTGGCGCTCAGCTCCCAACCCTGCTGGAATAGGTTGGTGGACAAAAGGCAATTTTCTGCAGCATAGGCCTTTACACTAGTGCTCTACAGGCCGCATCGGAGAGTGAGAAGATCCATGTCTTCAAAGACTTCCTAAAATCGCTCTCCTTAGCTATACGCCAAAGCTGAGCTGGCAATTTATTCCAGGCTCTTGATCCTAACACAAAAATAGATATCCCCCCCTTGGTGGCCAATCTAAATCTGGGGATCACCAAGAGGTTTTGATTGGCAGACCTCAAGCAGCGTACTGGCACATAGCGTTTAAGCCATTCAGCAGATATTTCGGACCTTGAGACTGAAAGGCTCTAAAGGTGGTGAAAATATCCTTAAATAGGACACGCTTATGAATGGGCAGCCAGTGTAAGATCTTAAGTGCCACCGAGGCAGATGATCTTCTCGGCCAGCGGAGTACCAGGCGAGCAGCAGCATGCTGTACCATCTGCAGCCTATGCAGCACTGCTTTATTGGTGCCTGCATAAAGACTGTTGCAGTAGTCCAGTCTAGATATTATAAGAGCTACTGCAACAGTCTTTCTGGCTGCCAGAGGAAGAAGATCAAAAAACTTCCTTAGTGATTTGATGATCTGAAAACATGAGCCAGCTACGCCCACTGCTTGGTGTTTGAATGAAAGTTGGTCGTCGAATTTAATCCCAAGATTTTGCGCAGAAGCGATAGTATTAGGGGGAGCTTCTGCATCCTCAGGCCACCATTGTTTGGGGGAGAACAGATTTTGAGGCCCAAAAGGTAATATTTCTGTCTTCCCCGAGTTACATTTGAGGTGATTGTTATTCATCCACTCAAATGTAGCCTTGAGACAGTTCCTCAAGTTTTCTTCGGCCCCAGGCAGCTCCCTATCCAGCACTAAAATCAGCTGGGTATCGTCAGCGTACGATATGACTGCAATCTGATAGGATGCAATCAGCTCAATCAAGGGGACCATATAAAGATTAAAAAGGACAGGACTCAAACTAGCGCCCTGTGGGACCCCTGAGCTGACAGCCTTTTCCTCAGATTTGCAGTCACCTAGTACTATAACCTGACGTCTCTGAGAAAGGAAATTAATGAGCCATGCCAGCACCATTCCTCCTATGCCTGCGTTTTCCAAACGGTCAATCAAGATTGAGTGTGCGACCGTATCAAAGGCCGCCGATAGGTCGAGTAAAATCAAGACGGCCTTCTTCCCTTGGTCCAGTGCCATTCGTAGAGTCTCTGCTGAAAACAGAAGAGCGGACTCAGTCGAATGTTTGGACAGAAACCCTGATTGATTGGAGTGCAGGATGTTATTCTCCTCCAAAAAACTCGTAAGTTGATGATTAATGAATTTCTCCGTCAGTTTAAACACCGCCGGGAGTAGGGAAATGGGACGCAGGTTGGACAGAGTAGTTGGGTCTGGCAGGGCTTTTTTCTGCAGCGGCATAACCGCTGCACATTTCCAGTCTCCTGGGATTGCTGCTGTGGTCAGCGAGGAATTGATGATACTATTAATGGTTGGGTTTAACTCCTCAACCAAAGTTCGCAGGACCATAGGCGGGCAAGGGTCAAATGGGGACCCAGATTTTATGGCCAAAATAGCCTGATGTGAATCCTCCAGAGAGATATGCGTAAATGAATCCAAGCGGGGGGTGCTGGTTGTCATAACGTCTATCCTCATTGTTTCCGGAGGTGGCGAGATGGAAGGTACAGATGGGAAATCCTTAACAATATCATGGATTTTCTTTTCAAAATAGTCAGCTATTGCATTGCAAAGCGAGAGGGAAGATGGAAGCTCCTGAGAGAGTACGGTGGGATTAATAAAACTCTTAACTATCTTGAAAATCTCCTTCTGTCCCTTATCCAAAGAAGAAATAGCCTCCAAGTAGTATGTTTTTTTTGCCAGCTTAATTTGGGCATGGTAGTTCTTACGTGCCAATTTATAAAAATCACGGGCAGCTGGCTCATAACTCCTTCGCCACCTACGCTCCAAGGATCTTACTGCACTCAATTCGGTTTTTAAAGCTAGTGTAAACCATGGGGCACTCTTTTTATTTGAGAGGCCACGTAAGTTTCTTTGCTTCTTCCTTACGTCCAGAGACGAACCAAATGTTGCTAACCATTCACAGTATTGCTGGTTATCTATTAGGGTGCAACCTGTTAAAACAGGTTTGCTAGCACTCAGCTTCTGCAGAAGATCAGGGCGTGAGAGAGCAGCTATCCAATCTGGCTTACAACTAACAGAGTTCAGATTTGCATTTGGCACCAAAGCCTTCTGATTCACCCGAAGATGAAATGGAATAAGTTTGTGGTCTGACCAGGTTAGAATGTGTGGAGCTTTTACTAACAAACCATCAACATTAGAGCAAATACAGTCCAGAACATGGCCTGCTGTATGGGTGGGTTCCAATGTCAACAGGGTAAGGCCGAGTATATCAATAATATCCATAAACTCACTAGTGCCTTGTTCCTTAGGGGAGTCTAGGTGAAGATTAAGATCTCCCATAACAGTACAGCGTGCGAACCTGAGAGTGAGCTCACTCAGAGCATCTCCAATGCTTTCCAGAAAATCAGTCGATGGACCTGGTGGACGGTAGATCAAAGCACCGGAAAAGGAAAAGGAGTCATGGATGGTAAGACAAAAAGCCATAGCTTCCGCTCCTTTAATGTCTGGCAGCTCAAACGTTGTGCATTTGAAAGCAGTACGATAAATGATTGCCAGTCCACCTCACCGCTGCAGTGGTCTATCTAATCGTTGGATTGAAAAGGCGTGTGGGAGAGCCACGGCTAGGTCCGGGTTACACCATGGTCGAAGCCAGGTTTCCGTGACGAATAGCCAGTCTAAGTCCATTTCAGTGATCAGGTCGTGAATATGCTGAGCATTTTTGCACAGTGACCTGGCGTTAATAAGCCCCCCCCCCGAAGTAGGGTTGAGTGGGAGTTCACAAGGGGGCTCAGCACGGGAGTAAATGTGTATGAGTGCAGCACGCATGCAAAGCCGGAAAAGGAAGGAGAAATGAAAGCATTTCTCCTTCCTTGCACCCAGTTGAAAATGGCGCAGTTTTCTCATGCTAAACTCAATCTATTGTTTTCAGTAAATTGGGTTTAGCATGAGAAAGCTTGGGTGGTTGCATGGGTAAGCGCATGCACCACCCTTGGCATGCCCCCATGGCGCAAAGTAACTCCATGCAAACATGGCACAAAATCTTAGTAAATCTCCCCCTAAGGGGAAAAAAAGTGACGCAGAATCTTTTTTCCTAATTAACTTTCCAGCGCTAAACTTGTTCAGCGCTGAAAATAACGTCAAAGTAATGCAATATGCTGCTTCGACTTACTTTGTGCAGTGGGGGCGTGCCAAGGGTGGTGCATGGGCGTTCCCATGCAACCACCCAAGCTTTCTCACACTAAACCCAATTTACTAACAACAATAGATTGAGTTTAACGTGAGAAAAATGAACCCTTTTCAACTAGGCGCAAGGAAGGAGAAATGCCTTCATTTCTCCTGTCTTTTACGACTTTGCATGCGTGCAGCACTCTGCAGCATGCATGCAAAGTGTTCCCTCGTGTCTAGCATAGTATTTTGTACTGGAACGGTACCCTTCCTGTACAAAACCTATGCTACACTCATGTACACATCTTAGCGCTACAGCGCTAAGGTGTGTGCATGGCACACGGCAGCTGAAATCAGCGCCGGCGCAAGGGAAAGGGGAGTCGAGAGCCATATCTTTAATAATATGGCACTCTCCAGCTCCCTCCCTGTTGCGCAACGCAGCACATCCTTGTGGGGGACTGCGTTGTTTTGCGCTACTTTTTTGCAAATCTCCCCCTTAGTGTTTTCTTTAAGAACAGAAATATAATGTTTTATTCTCTGCACTATATTTGACAGTCATGCTGTTTTAGGGCCACTGTGTCTCTTTATTAAAAGATGTTTTTTGTTATGTTGAACAAATGGCAAGTTTTCAGCAGCTAACTCCTAGTGGCAATTTCACCTATTGTTGGTCTTCAATCGTGAAATATGTAAACCGCACTACTTATAGATAGATATAGCACAAGGTTCCCGCACCTGTGAATCCTCAGCATCATATCCAATTATTTAACATCTAACTCCTATGTTAGGTGTGGGCAATGGGAACAAGGCAACAGGAAGTGTTCAACTTGAGGTGCTGGTTGGAAGCGGGGTCCACCGACACTCAGAAAAACAAAAAAAGGAGGAAAGGAGGAAGGAATAGACAGAAAAACAGTAACAAAGGGTGAAGCAAGGATGAAAGAGAACCCACAAGAGTGAGATAAACGCTCAGTGAGTGCCTGGTGGTGGATGAAAAAGGCATTAGTTGGAATTAAGACTACACAGCCTAGTTTTCCGCACCCCAAAGAGGCTGCTGGATTCTTAGCAAAACTTTTTACTGCGGGGGGGATCGGAAATAGATAACAAGAAAATTACCTTGAGGCCCGGTCCTGCGTCTTCTCTGCTCTTGATCTCGTGCCTCCGACAGGTACAGGAAGCAGGCAGCCAGGCTCCCACCCCTAAGCCGATCACAACGCTCCAATGCAGCTTTGTATTTGGTCGGAACGCCATGACACGGCGCTCAGCCAGGGGCTGGAGGGGTGGGCATGTTCTCCATGCAGGCTGTAATGCAGCCAGCATGTAGAACAAGGATGACTGGTTTGGGCAGCTTGGGAGGGCTGACCAAACAATCATTGCGCACTTTAGGAGCAAACCATTCCTCCCCTGCCATGCCCGGAGAGCAGAGCAGCCCCGTCCGTGCAAAGCAGAAGGACATGAAATATAAAATGACAATAACTCTAAGTTATTGTCATTTTATGTTTCTCACTGCTTAAAAGCAGTGGGGCGATGCTCCCGCCCCTGAACGCTTTGACCTCAAAGACCACAAGACTCACCTCTTGTCCACCATCCTACGACCCAAGGACAGTTGCTCCTTCCCTATGCTTCCTCCCTGGCAAACTCACAGATCCCTTACCTCAGTGCTAGGCACTCTTTTTGCTACGTAAATGCCTTCACATTCTTCTGCGAATCGACATGTGGGTCACCTATTGCTGCTGCTACTTTCAGAGCTCTTCTGCCACTTGGGGTGAGGTTGGTACTACATAAATAAGCACACTAAAACAAATATTATATACACCGAAATCTATTTTAACTATACATTGGGTGTTCTGTAAATTAGAGAATCCCAATTCATGAATATGGCTGGTTAAAGAAATGCAGCAAAAACACAACACTGATGTGAGAGTGGCATCTCTGAAGGCTAGATGAGCTCATATTGAGCTGGAACTGCTTCAATAAAGAACATCATATTACTTTATAAATTAAACCTTGAAGGTATATGTTGTAGGAGAAACCCCAAGCTGCGGGAATTGTTCACCTAATAAATGCAGCTTGGGAAAGAAAGCCATGGTAACTGCTAAAGAGGCTTCAGAGCGCTGTGCCGATCTTATGAACAATCAAGCTGGTCAAAGAATTCTAAAACGGATTTACTTTACGTTCCGGTAAAAGAGAAATGTTACAACTTAACAAGTTAAGCAGATTTTCATAAAGGTTGTGAGAAAGCAAATGGACAAACAATTTTCAACAAAATGATGTTACTTTTATTAAAAATAAGAGCGCGAGGAAGTGGACCAAAGAACCCTTTATTGGTTAGGAAATTCCGAAGTGACTAGCAATCTTCTTCAAAATGAAGAGTAATTAGTATATTACCCTATAAAATGTGTGGGTCTCTTGCCCCTTCATTCTGTAAATACACAAATTAGCTGACATGTGTCCCCAAATCAAGAAACAGTCCAGGCTTTTGGGTGAACTCTACTTTGCATGATGGGATTTTAAGCCCATATATATTCAATGTTGAATGTAAAACTATATGTCCCAGAATGCAACCCGTCTTCCCCAACTTGATGCCCCAGAAAGCAAGTAGCTTCCTGCTAAAAAGACTGGGCTGACTGGCTCAGTGTTGCACACGCCATAGGACACTTGGGGCCAGATTTATCATAGAATTGCCTTACCCTTGCATTAGGCAGGGTGACGCAAGAGAACGCAATCCTTAACCACATGCGCGCGGCGGTTTTTCCTGCTGCGCGCTGAAGTTTTTAAAACCCCGCGGTTCATGACGAACTCAGCTCGTCATGAGCGCAGGACAGGTAAAGCTGATGACGAGCTGAGCTTGTCATCGGTGCAGAAGGGGTTAAGTAAGATTTAGCAAGCCGCAGAAGGTCACCTTTTTTGGTCCTACGTTGCTTGGTAAACCAAAAGTAACACAAGGCAGCTCAAGTCACTGCCTTGTGTTATGCTGCACCAGGAAGGCATTACTTGGGTGGAGAGTAAGTGTTCCCAAGCATCCACCCATGGATTTTGCCCCATTCCCAGATTTACCAAGACTCGTAAACCTGGAAAAGCATCAAAATGCTACTCCTTCCTAATAGAGGCACGACGAGGAGAAATATCTTTATTTCTCCGCACTCGGCAACACACTTTGAAAGAGGAAAATGCCTCTCAAGATTGTTTTTGTGCTGGAAGGTGTCCCTTCATTCACAAAAACAGTCCTGCCTTCAACGCAGGCACCCTTGCACCATGACGCAAGGGTGCCTGTGTTGGCACTAGGCTACACTGAGTGCGGCAGAGCAGAGAGAGGGCAGGAATGCACCATACCTTGGTATATATGGCACATTCCTGTTCTCTACATTTGACGCAGCGCAGCAAGTTGTCTTGCTGTGTTGCCCATCATCTAATAATGTTATATCTGGCCCTTGGAACCTATGCTTCGTCAGCTGTGTCAGCAGTGGCGGCCGATCCAAAAAACGAAAATCATTTCGATACAATGCTATTTCTTTCATAGTTGAAAGCCAAAGGAGCAAACAAACAACCTTTGTTTTTTCCTCTCAGCCATGAAATAAATTAGTTTTGTTTCTCGCACTGACGGACGCTGCTGTTTCCTGGAGGCAGCCTGGGAAAGCGTGTATTTTGGAGATTGGAGAGAGTGAGTATGGTTTGAACGCGGGCCTCCAAGCATGGTCTCTGTGAGACTTATGAAGGTACAGTTTGTTTTACAAACTGCTGCTGGCACACAGACACAGCGTCTGGGCTGCTCAGTGCCAATTCCTTCACTCTGAGTGAAGGGCGCCATGCTCTGTGGAGTACTAGTCTCCTGTAATACCTTTTCTTATTCTTGCTGACTTCTAACAGGAAGAACAAGCCTGTAATTAGAAAATAAAACACAGGGGCATATGTATAAATGTATATATGTCGTTAGCGACAGCTTTCTGGCGAAACTAGCCGCTTTCTGCATTGCCACCCATGGTAGCGATAACTATTGTGAAGAATACAAGTAGTGTACAGTTCCTAAGGGAAGAGAAGAAGGTCTTTTCTAAAAAGTGCTTTCACACACCCGAAGGATGTCATGCTTTATCATTGGGCGTTGCTCCTCGTCGGGCCAGTGCTGCAATGCCGGATGGACACCCGCAAAGGGGCTCTTTGGTGGAGATCTTTTGGAGGAAGCCTTAGGGTGAGTACGGGTGTATGGGCTTGGTAGTGCGGCGAGTAAGTGAGTGAGTATAAAATAGGTCTAGGGCCGTCCTAACTAAATGTATTCATTCCCAAGGGGTACTAGCCTAGTTAAAAAACAGTCTGCCCCTATTGGATGTAATGTTCCTATAGGGCTAGTGTGGTGCAAAGGGTCGACAAGTTTCATGCCAAAGTAGCCCCTGAAGGGTCTGGTGGCACTTCATAAGGACCAAAGAAAAATTGGAAATTGGGTGATTTTGGCACTACAGCATGTTTGGTTCAGTGGTTTTCATGCTAGTAACCAGAAGCAGTTAGCAGCCCCAGGTCAGATGATCCCGAGGTGGAAAACCTAGGGGAAATTGGGAGGGAAATAAAAGAAAACAAAACACAGAGGACCATGGTTTTGATAAAATTCCATGATACAACATGTAGTCATTGAGCTACGAGTGATTGGAATTACAATTGAGTTACAATGTAGTCGCAGAGCCAGCCTTGGTTACTATGATTAAATAGAGCAACCGGAGCTGAAGAGAATCCTAAAAACACCAGTGGTTGTGTAGGTGATGGTGATTCCAAACTAGCATAGACGGTTCTATCAAGAATTGTGAGTAAAATCATTATCGGCGTGTGGGTATACATGGTGACATTTTAAAGTAATGTCCCATGCATAGAAATGTTGGGTAAAACACGCATTTTCAAAAACTTGTAGCAGGCACACCAGTTTAAGCAAACAAGCAATATATTGGTAAGGTATACATATGAAATTGCAAGCACAATACCTCAGGCATGTATCAGGCACATCCATTATGATCGTTGTTTTTTTAGGGAACAGGCGAGTGTGGCTAGATGAAGAATTCGCCCTCCGCGGTTAAAATCCTTTTACACAATATCGATCCCATTAGGGGAGTGTTTGAAAGATACAATAAAGTGGCCTATAAAGTGTATAATAAAGTGGTCTAACTAAAGGTGCGACCGCGTTAGCCGTGGTCCACCATGTGACTGACTGAAACGCTCAATGTGCACTCACCCCTGGGGATCGGGGCTTCTGCTGATGGGATTGGCAGAGCACCTCATTGCTCTGATATTAGAGAGGAAAAGCAATTTAAAAAAAATAATTTCAGAAGATATAAGGCGCTTGTCTTACTAAGGTTAGATGTGGCATTACCACACACATGAACTTCCATACTCACGCAGGGAAGCAGTGCAACTAGCGGCTGTCCTACCCTTTCTCCGTGTCCCGTAGTTCTCGCTTCCGGGTCTGCCGTATTTACTCAGCAAGTTGAATCAGCATTGCGTGTATGACTAGAAAGTAAACCTCTGCGATATTGGGGAGGAATTCTAAAAAACGGACATTGTCTTCCTGGACATGAGTGATTGCATGGTGTGTAACTCATGGAGCCATGATGCAAATAGCACGATCGGGACGTTGTGGGGGTCACAGGGAGGAGTGCCTAACCATGTGCGTCACCTGTGGCCACGTTACTGGCAAATGGGGTGCTCTCTATGCCACTGGAATCAAGCTATCCTGGCTAAGAAGGGCTGAAAGCCTGAAACCGGTCCTAGGATGCTTATTTCCAGTCCAGGGAGGACTTGGCCTGGCAGTCCGGGCTGGACTGTTCTCATTGGGCACAGGGTCAAGACTGATTCGCATATAGTTGGGTCCAAACTGGAATGGCTTGGTGAGCAAAAAAACGATGGATTTAGGCCCAGATCTTTGTACTGGGGTGAATATATGACATTGTTCTGCATTCTGTCCATCAATTGTTCTTTTTGCATTTGTCACCCCGAGAGGGACGGGTATGCCCAGACGTGGGTCCCATGCTCTACATGCCACTTGAGTCAAGCTATCCTGGCTGATGAGGGCTGAAAGCCCGAAAATGGTCCTAGGATGCTTGTTTCCAGTCCAGGGAGGACCTGGCCTGGCAGTTCGGGCTGGACTGTTCCCATTGGGTGCAGGGTCAAGACTGACTTGCAAATGGCTGGGTCCAACTGGAATGGCTTGGTGAGCAGATAAATGATGGATTTAGGCCCTGATCTCTGTACTGGGGTGAATGTGTGTCATTGTTCTGCATTCTGTCCATCAATTGTTCTTGTTGCATTTGTCACCCTGAGTGGAGCGGGTATGCCCAGACGTGGGTCCCTTGCTCTCCATGCCACTGGAGTCAAGCTATCTGGGCTGATGAGGGCTGAAAGTCCGAAACCGGTCCTAGGATGCTTGTTTCCAGTCCAGGGAGGACCTGGCCTGGCAGTTCGGGCTGGACTGTTCCCATTGGGCGCATGGTCAAGACTGATATGCATATGGCTGGGTCCAAACTGGAATGGCATGGTGAGCAAAAAAACGATGGATTTAGGCCCTGATCTCTGTACTGGGGTGAATATATGACATTGTTCTGTATTCTGTCCATCAATTGTTCTTTTTGCATTTGTCACCCCGAGGGGGACGGGTATGCCCAGACGTGGGTCCCATGCTCTACATGCCACTGGAGTCAAGCTATCCTGGCTGTTGAGGGCTGAAAGCCCGAAAACGGTCCTAGGATGCTTGTTTCCAGTCCAGGGAGGACCTGGCCTGGCAGTTTGGGCTGGACTGTTCCCATTGGGTGTAGGGTCAAGACTGACTTGCAAATGGCTGGGTCCAAACTGGAATGGCTTGGTGAGCAGAAAAATGATGGATTTAGGCCCTGGTCTCTGTACTGGGGTGAATGTGTGTCATTGTTCTGCATTCTGTCCATCAATTGTTCTTTTTGCATTTGTCACCCTGAGTGGAGCGGGTATCCCCAGACGTGGGTACCGTGCTCTCTATGCCACTGGAGTCAAGCTATCCTGGCTGATGAGGGCTGAAAGCCCGAAACTGGTCCTAGGATGCCTGTTTCCAGTCCAGGGAGGATCTGGCCTGGCAGTTCGGGCTGGACTGTTCCCATTGGGCGCATGGTCAAGACTGATTTGCATATGGCTGGGTCCAAACTGGAATGGCATGGTGAGCAAAAAAACGATGGATTTAGGCCCAGATCTCTGTACTGGGGTGAATATATGACATTGTTCTGCATTCTGTCCATCAATTGTTCTATTTGCATTTGTCACCCGAGTGGGACGGGTATGCCCAGACGTGGGCCCCGTGCTCTCTATGCCACTCGAGTCAAGCTATCCTGGCTGATGAGGGCTGAAAGCCGGAAACTGGTCCTAGATTGCTTGTTTCCAGTCCAGGGAGGACCTGGCCTGGCAGTTCGGGCTGGACTGTTCCCATTGGGCGCATGGTCAAGACTGATTTGCATATGGCTGGGTCCAAACTGGAATGGCATGGTGAGCAAAAAAACGATGGATTTAGGCCCAGATCTCTGTACTGGGGTGAACATATGACATTGTTCTGCATTCTGTCCATCAATTGTTCTTTTTGCATTTGTCTCCCCGAGTGGGATGGGTATGCCCAGACGTGGGTCCCATGTTCTCTATGCCACTGGAGTCAAGCTATCCTGGCTGATGAGGGCTGACAGCCCGAAACTGGTCCTAGGATGCTTGTTTCCAGTCCAGGGAGGACCTGCCCTGGCAGTTCAGGCTGGGCTGTTCCCATTGGGCGTAGGGTCAAGACTAATTTGCATATGGCTGGGTTCAAACTGGAATGGCATTCATGGTGAGAAAAAAGAGATGGATTGAGGTCCATATATTTGTATAGGGGTGAATGTATGACATTGTTCTGCATTCTGTCCATCAATTGCTCTTTTTGCAAATGAGGAGTCAATGCCAGTAAAGAGCTGTCAACAATAACGTTATTGATTGGCCAGGGACATTGGTCATGCTACAACAGAATTTAATAGGAACACAGGGTGTTTCTACAAGGATATATGACTATTGCCCACTTGAGTGTGGATCGTCGTTGTGGTGGGCATTTAAGAGGGTAACTATATAATCATAATTAGGCCCGTATTGGGCGTGAATTAATGACTCCGAGTATACCCTACTCATGGAAGGTAGTGCCTATATGGATGTGTTGCTCCCAGAGGGAATACATGTTGCGGGGAGTGGTGAAACCTCACCTGGGGCCGCATATAAGGCGTCATGAGTAGAGAGAGTAGGTGGTGCCTGTTGGTGAGAGATTATTCATAAAATTGCATCTACTGTAAGTGGTGAGGTAATAGATAGTGTGACCTCACCTAGGACAGCAGGTGTGCAGGTGTGTAAATCTTCGTCAAAGATCACTTGGGAGTGTGTCTTTGTCAGTCAGATATAAGACGATGATTGATCCAGGAAAGGTGGATCAAGGGCGGTTTAGCTCAGCCCAAGAAATATCATCATTAAGGCCGTGGGTATGTGGTGAGAGTTTGAAAACCCAATTCTGCTCTTTTCTAAAGAGGGCCTCTTTTGATATTTGGAGGAAGCCTTCCAAAACAGTCCAATATAGGTAGTTGGAGGTGTGATTGAGCTCAACAAAGTGCGTACACATCTTTTTTTTTTTATTTAACATTTTATTGAAAAACAACAGCAGAGTCATCATACAGTTGATCAATCAACACAAAGCAGAATCAGATATATCAGGCATGTACAGGAAACAATCATTTAAGGGTCAGTACGTCTTCTCGGTCCTGCCTCATCTATTGCCATTTCCACAGTGGGGGAGGTACAGATCTCCCCTCTAAACACGTTCCAATGTCCCCACATTTTATCCCACTTTTTGGGGCACCCTCTGACCTTAAACACCGATTTCTCGGCTAGCATGCATCTATCCATTTCGGCCACCCAGCCCACAAGTAGAGGCCTCTAGGGGGCACCCCAGTGCATTGCTATTGCGCGTTTCACCAATAGGAAGCCCAGGTCTACCCACTGTAACTCCAGCTCTGTAAGGTCCGTAGGACCCCATATATTAAGAATCCCTTCCCTAGGGGAGAGAGGGATGGGCTTTCCCATCGCCTCAGTCATTTTGCGAACCGCCCTGTCCCAAAACTGTTGGATAACTGGACATGCCCATAGGACATGGTAAAAGGAGCCAGGGAGGCCGCAGCCGCGGAGACATAACTCATCTGGGCGTCTACCCAACTTGGCCAGGAGGGGGGCAGACATATATGTTCTGTGTAGGATTTTTAGTTGGATCAGTCTGAAATGGTGGTTAATGGCTGTTTCTCTGGGGGACATCAGTGCTGACCTTCAGTCGTCATCGTCTAAGTCACCCACATCTCCCTCCCACTTGTCCCGTAGGGCCTGGAATGAGTTGGGCAGATTGTTGCAAAGTTTGCGATATGTGCAGGATATCGCCTTCGTCTGGAGTGGTTCTGAGAGCAGCCTGTCCTCTAGGGGAGAGGCCTCCGGAAGGGAGGAGAGGTCCGGCACTGAGGTAGTGATAGCATGCGTAATTTGGAGGTACCTGAATGCCTCGGAATGAGCAAGATCAAATTTCTGTTGAAGTTCGGGAAAAGGCAACAATTTTCCCTTGTGGATCAAGTCTCCGAGGGTGGAGATGCCTATTGTATCCCATCTGTCAAACCCCTTCAGGTGACAGAGGGAGCCCAGTTTGTGGGAGGCCCAGAGCGGGGTAGCTTGGGTGAACACGTCAGACCAACCGAGGCTCTTAGTAGCCCGGTGCCAGATAGCAATGGTTTGTGCCATGGGTCCCACGTAGCGGTGTTGGGGAAATTTGCCATAGAGGGCGCCTAGATATCCTTCACGTCCTGTCTGGAAGCGCTCCAAGTGATAGGCCGGGTTGGTAGGCGAACCATGTAACCAGGAGTTAATGGCCACTAGTTGGGAGGCCCAGTAATAGAGTTGCATGTTTGGCAATGCGATACCCCCATCGTACCATCCTTGAGTCAGTTTATGCAGAGCAATTCGAGGTGCCTTACCATCCCATAGGAGGAGTCGCAAATCGCCCTCCAGTGTATGGAAGAAGGAGTCAGCAATCGGGAAAGGGCAATTTTGAAGGACATACAAAAAGTGCGGGAGTGCCAACATTTTGAAGAGTGCCGCTCTGCCCGGGAGGGACAGGGGCAGCGTACGCCAGTGGGAAATGTCGCTGTGGAGCCACTGAAGCGGGCCCCGTAAGTTGCGGTCGTAGAAGAGTTTAGGATCCGGAGTTACAAAAATACCCAGATATTTGAAGCCGTCCTTGGCTATCGCAATGGTGAATTCTTTCGGGAGAGCGGGTGTAGGGCCATGGAGACAGAACAAAGCTGACTTGGACCAATTAATCGAGAAACCAGAGTATTTTCCAAAGTTCCTAATGACATGGAACAGACTATTGATTGAGGATTTAGGGGAGGAAACATACACCAGAATGTCATCCGCGTATAGGGATATTTTATCAATTGTGTCTTCATTCCATCTCAGTCCTTTTATGGAGGCATCCGTACGGATCCAATGGGCCAGGGGTTCCAACGTAAGCGCAAATAAAAGAGGGGAGAGGGGACATCCCTGCCTTGTTCCTCTATGTAACTGAAATTGTCTGGAGGTATGGGCATTAACCCTTACCTGGCCTAACAAGTCAGTGTATAGCAGTCGGACCCACTTGATGAAATTCGGGCCAAATCCAAACCTCTGCAAGACCTCAAAGAGGTAGGACCATTTTATGGAATCGAACGCTAAGGTGGCATTGAGGGATAAAATTGTGGCATCTTCCTGTAAATAGGGTCGTCTGCCCAAGACATAATGTACTCTGCGAAGGTTCAGCGCCGTGTTCCGACCCGGAAGGAATTCAGATTGATCATCTTGCACTAGGGAGGGGAGGACTGTGAGGAGTCTAGTCGCCAGAAGCTTGGCCAAAATCTTGACCTCAGCGTTAATGAGGGAAATCGGCCTATAAGAGCCACAGTCAGTGGCCGGCTTGTTAGGTTTGTGGATGACTGCTATCGAGGCCAGGCGCTGGTCCAGTGGCAGACTGCCCCGTTCAAGGCTTTCTTCAAACATGGCCTTTAGGTGTGGGATCACTTCTTGGGCCATCCCCTTGAGAAATTCAACGGGGACACCATTAGGTCCCATAGCCTTGCCCGAGTTAATAGCAAAGAGGGCACTCGTAAGCTCCTCAGTTGTGAGAACAGCGTCTAGTTCTTCCCTATCTGAGTCGGAGAGAGTGGGCAGATGCATTTCCTCCAGAAGGAGGCGAGATTCGTCCGCAGAGTAGTACGCTCTTGAGGAGTAAACGTCCTCCAGGTGGTCCGCAAATGCCTCAGCGATATCTAATGAGTCCGTGATGCGCGAGGCATCTGGGCGAAGTAGAGCGGAACCCATCTAGAGCCCTGTTTGTGGCGTTCTAGCCAGGCTAGCATTTTACCTGCCCTATGTCCCAGCTCATAGACCTGGTGGCGGGTTTGCAACAATTTCGCCTGAGCCTTTTCCGAGGTGAAACCAGCGTGTACCAGTAGCTTGTACCCCCCTCGATGGAGTGCCCGACATGTGTTGCCCATTAAGTGTGTCTCCTGGAGGAATACTAGATCGGGTGCATGGCGTTTGAGGTATTGCAGCACCACTCCTCTCTTGATTGTGCTACCAAGGCCATTTACATTCCATGTCGTGATGGTGAGTGCCTTAATATGCGATTGCGTCATGGTGGGTTGTGTGGTAAAGGCCGGGGGAACAGGATAGCCGCGAGAAGCCAGGCCAGTCGGGAACTAAGATCAACATCCTCAAAGGATAGAATGGCAACTGAGGCCGGACGGCAGCATCGTCCATGCCCATAGGAAAGGGGGACACTGCAAAGTGTATGATGGTGGTGGATAATGAGAGGTCTGTGTATTTGACAAGAGGAGAGGTACTGTGTGCTGCTGTGTGTCCGCGGTGAAAGGAATGTGATGTAATGGGTTACCTGGAACTCCCGGGGACCCGCTGATACCCGAAGGAGCCAGCTCTCTGCGGCTAAACTCTGGAGGAGAAGTGGTTTATGACCAGGAAGGACTAAACGAACACTATAGGCCATGGTTGTGAAAGATGTGGAATGTGACAAAGAAGGACTCTGCTGCAAACAAAGAATACGAGGAAGAACCAACAAAATATAACTACCAATGAACTACCCCCTCGTTGACCTCCCCCCTCCCCCCTAACTCACCCCCCCACCCTGCTTCCCTGCCCGCAGATTTAAAACTATCTACGCCCTAACAAGGCCGAGCGCCTGTCGCCCACCCAACCATGATAGGGGCGTTGGAAGAGCCGGTCCGGCCCTCGCCTTAAGCTGTGATCAAACATACAGAAAACCAATACTCATAACAAAACATCCCAAAAGTGCACCTCAACTTGGAATTGAGCTGACTGCTCAGCTGGCTACTTCAAATAAATCAGTACCAGAGTAACAAAAGCTAGACCATTGAAAGGGAAACACCTGGAGGCAGTCCACAGCTCGTCCATAGGGCTGGGATCAAGAGATGCAATACCCCTCTCAGACAATACCACCAAGGCTCAAGGCAGTGAATCCATCCTACTGTTCAGCAGAGGCATCATCTATGAAGAGATCCTGACTCTCCGGTCGGAGATCTTGAGGTGAACGGTCACTCGAGTCTCTACGAGCTCTTGGGACTCCTTCGTCCGTCGCCAGCCATCTAGCCACTCCCACACCTCGCCTGGAGACATGAAAAACCAGGCTTTACCGTCGGACTCCACCCGCAACTTCGCGGGGAATAGCATGGAGTATTTGATGTGTTTGTCTCTTAAGGCCTTCTTCACCTCCAGAAAACTTTGCCTGCGTGCCTGTACCTTCATAGTGAAATCCGGGAAAATTGTTATCCGAGCATTTTCCAGGAGCAACGGCAGCCCAGACCTCGCTGCCTGGAGGATGGTCTCTCGATCTCTAAAGTTGAAGACCCTCGCGATGATAGGACGGGGGACCCCAGGTTTCGGTCTCCCCCCTGGTACCCTGTGCGTCCGCTCAATTGAAAAATAATTGGAGATGTTTTTGGGCTGAAGGTGCTTTAATACCAGGTCTTCTACAAATAGGACTGCAGCCGGCTCCTCCAGTCTTTCCGGGACACCTAAGATACGGATGTTGTTCCTCCTCGCCCTCCCTTCATAATCATCCAGGAGGGCACTCATTTGTTGCTGTTGTTTTTGAAGGAGGGCCACTTCCTGCTGGAGTGTAGACGTGTCATTAATTAGGGCTGCAGTTTTAAATTCCACGTCTTTTACCTTGGTGTCTATTTTTCGAAGGTCTGCTCGTAGCAGGGTAACTTCAATATTCACTGAATCAATGCGAGTCTCAAGGGAAGATCTGACCCCCGCAATTGCCTCCATCACATCCTCTAGGGTGAGAACTTTCGGGGCAGGCCCCTGAGATGTAGTTTTCTGATCTGTAGGCGGACCCGCCTCTTTACTTTCTCCCTTAGGGCCCCAGGAGTGCTTGTTAATCTGCCTCTGGGTGGGCGGCTTAGGCCCTCTATTTGTCGCCATCTGAGTGATGAGCCCGTGTCCCTTCGCTCAACCGTGTGGAACAGTGGAGAGCGTGATGCAGGCAATGTTGGTGACTCCGTGCACCCGTGACAGCCTCCAGCCACTCTTCCCGGGTATGGAATCAGTCACGAATTGTCCACCCACCAAGGGTGGCCAGCCCCTGGTTCCACAACAGTGAGAGCTCCTTTAAGGACTCCTGTCCCCCGGACCCCACAGGAAGTTTAAACTCTACGGCGTTCTCAATGGGCAACTAATTCGCCAGTCTGTTGAGGCCCCCAACCAAGTGTGGATCAGAGTCGAGCGCAGGGAGGGGGGGGGGGAGAAGGAGAGCTCCTCCCGACCCACTCTATATTGCCAAGGTCTCGGGCGCATTCACCTCTGCCTTCAATTCACAGCGCATGGGGCAGGCGCACAGCAAGTCAATAGTCACAGCTCCCACCTGTATTTCCCCTCATGGGCAGCCCGGCCGCCGGCACCGCAAGAGGCCACCAACGCACTCCGTCAGCGGTGTGCAGGTCCACCAGGTCAATGTTTATCCCCACGCGCCCCAACCGGGGGGGGGGCTCCGATCGGCAATGAGTGGGCCGTGGGTCGAGGCCGCGGTCAATCAAACAGCGAGCGCCTCCGCTTGGTGTAGGGACCGCCAGGTCACAGCAGTCGGCCGGTCTCTAGGCCTTGAAGCCAGGGTGCGGCGTAGGCATCCCCTCGGGGCCGACGGCCGGCGCCGCGCAAGGTCCAATGGGCAGCAGGAGGTCCGTGTGGGCCGTGACGGCAGGCTCGAATCTTCGGTGGGTCTCCTGCACCACGCCGAGAAGGTCAGGGAGCCCCGCAGTCTGTGCCGCCGGGCCGGCGCCTGCTCTGTCACAGCGGGGCTCACTCGGCTTCTCGTCAATTCTCAGATGTCGCCGTCATTTTCCTCAGGTCGCAGGGGTAGAAGACTTCACTCGGTCTCCACCGGGTGTTCGCAGTGGGCGCACGCCGCCAGATGCCTCCCAGAGGTGCAACACTGGTTGCTGTGTGCCCACGTTGGGAGGGGATCTCACAGTAGTTGAGCGGTTCTCCAAAGGAAGTAATCAGGCGAGGGCCGGGAGCCGCGGAATCAGGCGGCCATCTCCTCCGGCTGCTAGCCACGCCCCCGCGTACACATCTTTGTGGTTTTTTTTGACATCTTATGTTACTTCTGTGTTCTGTCATTCTTGTTTTTACTGGGCGAGTAGTCATGCCTATGTATTGCAATTGACAGGGACATGGTATCAGCTAGATGCAGTTGCGTGTGTTGCAGTCTGGCGCCACGTCAAGGTATTGGTTAATGTGATAGTTTTCATAGCATTAGTGAGTGGGCAGACCACACACTGTCCACAGGGGTAATGGCCCAGTACTGGAGGTAGATTCCACAGGGTATTCTGTGGCAGAGGAGTTGACTTCTTGGCCCTCGTATTAATCAGCAGGTCTTTAAGATTTGCTGTGCATTTGAACGCAAATCTCTGCTTGTTCAGGCTGTGGTTGCCTACACAAAGGATTTTCCAGTGCTTTCTAATGGCTTGTCTGTTCAGGTTCGATTCTGGTGTAAAAGTAGTTACACAAGTCATTTGGTCAGTGTTGGATCTGGGTTGAGCCTCAAGGAGTGTTTCTCTGTTAGTATTGCGGGCTCTCTTCTGGGCAGTTTTTATTTTAGTCACAGGTTATTGTCTTTGGGCCAGATGATTTGTCAATTCGGCTGCCTGTGATCTAAAATCCTCCATATTGCTGCAATTGCATCTTAATCACAGGAAGTGCCCGTAAGGAAGGTTTTCCTTCAGGGACTTAGGGTGGGAGCTACTGAAGAGGAGTGGGCTGGGGCTATCAGTAGGTTTTTTTAAGGTGATGGCGTCCAATCTGTTGTTCCCGCAACTAATCATTAAGTCGAGGAAGGGAGGTTTTAGGTTGGAGGTGTTGCCCGTAAACCTGAAGTACGGGTTGGGACTGTTTACCCACATGAGGAATGCAGGAATAAGGTTTTCATCACCCCTCCAGAACACCAGTATATTGTCTATGTAGCGACTCCACAGTGAGACATTCTCAATGAAAGGGTTGGTTTCAGTGAGGACATGTTTTGCCCCAAAGTCTGACATTTAAAGACATGCCAGACTAGGGGCGAAAGTGCTGCCCATGGAACTCCCCTGGGTCTGGTAGTAAATCTGGTCCTCGAATTGAAAATATTTCGCTGTCAAGGCAATGTGTGCGCATTCCATAATAAAACTTATGGGGGTTGGTGAAGTCCATGCGGTGTTTCGCAGGATTTCATCGATTACCTCCAGTGTGGATAATTGAGGAATGTTGGTGTAGAGGACTTCGACATCGAGGGTTATCAAGACGTCGGGTTATTTGCCCTCTAAGGTTGTGGTTTCAATCAGATTCAGGACTTCCTTGATGTCCTGAAGGAAGGTTGGCGTGATTTTAACAGAGGGTTGGAAAAAGTGGTCCCAAAATTTTGAGAGCGGCTCTAAGACTGACCCTATGCCTGAGACAATGGGTCTGCCTGGAGGGGGCACACCCCCTTGTGAATTTTGGGCAGTGTGTAGAAATAGGGTAGTCTGGGATTTTCATTACTCAGGAAATCCGCCTCATTTTTTGTGTTCCATCCTTGATTGAGTGCAGTGGTCACCAGTGATTTTATAAATGTTGTAAGGGGGGGTGGGGTCCTCTGCGAGGCGGGTGTAGTATCTAATGTCCTAGAGCTGGCGCAAACATTCCGTCCTGTAGTTGGTGGTAGACATGATTACGACAGCCCCTCCCTTGTCTGCTTTGTTTATGGTAATGGAAGGGTCATTGGCCAGGGTCTTGATGGCCTCTGTTTACAGTCTGGTGGTATTGTGAAATCCTCTAATGGGGCGTTTTTATGTGATCTCTTTTAGGACTGCTTTTTCAAATGTGAGACCTTCTGGAGGTACCATGCTGGAGTTGGGGGTGAACGTGGAGGGCTTGCGAAGACCAGAATCCACAGCTGAAACTTCCGGTTGGTGTCCAAAGAAGGCTTTTAGACATACTTTTCTGAAGAAGTTATGAAGTTCGCAATTAGTGCTTAAGTCGTCGATTCTAGAGGTGGGCACAAAGCCCAATCCTTGTTTTAAGACACTTGTTTTCACATTGTTGAGAGTTCTTTCACAGAGGTTTACAATTAGTTTTTCTTCCCCATGTGGCTTCTCAGTTCCATGTGGGGTTGTTGTACTTGGTCCTGCCATTGTACCTGATTCTGTTAATTGAAGCCGCCTATTCTTTTTCTGCCTCTCCCTCTGCCCCAGCCTCTGCCCAAACAAGGTTGTGGTTGGGAGGGGGTTAAAGGTGGTTGATGGGCTGGTGGAAATTTAGGGTATTGCTACATCAGAGGTCCCTGGTAAGGGGGTAAGCCATATCCATACATCATGTTGGGTGGTGCTCAGTGATCTTGTTTTTGTTGTAACCAGAAGCAGTTTTGCAGCTGATGATCCTGAGGTGGAAGACCTGGGGGAAATTGGGAGGGAAATAAAACAAAACAAAACAAAGAGGACCAATCACTAATGCCATGAGGTAAGCGTTCCCGTGCAAAAACGCACGCTAACCCCACTTTGCGATATTTACAACGATCGCCTGGACCTGTGATACATTAGATAAACAGCAGCTAAAGGCCGTTAGTTGCTGGGACTTAAGACCAGAAAATAGCTGGTCTTAAAAATGGAGAAAACACATGGGGCCTCATTCTTGCTGGTTATGGTGCTGGACAGCGCTGCAAGCAATGTTGCTGCGCTGCCTGCGACAAAACTACAGGACAGGAATGTGCACCATCAATAAGAGAGTGTGCATTCCTGGGCCTCAGTCATGAAAAGTGTTGCAGCACTGTGACAAGACAGCATTGCAACACTTCTCACTACGCCCTTCTTGCGACACCATGGATGCTCTGTATTCACTGGACAGCGCCTGAAGACGCAAGTAATGAAAGATACGTCTGGAATCCTGACGTATCTGTGGCACAACCATGACGCAACTCCAGCAATGCATGTGGCCAGCCTATCCCTGTGACACAGCCTCACCCTCATGCCTGCCATCAGGCTGGCAGAAGGTACTGACGCAGTGTCGTTCTTGAGTGGTGCCCGGGTGTCGGCGCAGTTGGAGATCCATTGGTGGCGGTTGCGTGCTGCATTGTCATTGTTTGCAAGCGTTGGCGGAGTGGTATGCAGAGGGAGTTGACAAAACTTCTTCGGTGGCCTTGATCCAGCTGCAAGGGGGGGAGATGATGGAGGTGGCGTCCGGTAAACAAGGAGAGGATGTGATGTATACAACGATGGTCAGTCCAGGAGAGTCCGGTGTTGTGGCTGTGGTTGAAGTTCCTGCTGGCAGAGGTGACGTGCTCGACCGTGTGTCCTGCTATGTGGTTTGTTGCGGTGACTTGCTGCTTGTGTCTGATGTTGGGGACCTTTCCCAGGAGGGGGTGGTGTTCTGGGCACTGAGGTTGTCCAGATAGAACTTGAGTTCACGGAGTAGGATGTCGTTGGTGGATGGGAGAGCCTGGGGTGCAATGAGGTATACAATGGTATCGGAGAATGGGGGGCCTGCACATGAGGGTGACGCAGATGATGTGCTTTGGGTTGGTCCAGGTCTCGGAGTTGAGGTGGTCCATGGTTGCCGTTGGGTCATTAGAGTGTGTAGTCAGTCGGAGTGTGTTTCTTTAGCTGATGGCAATGCCTCCTCCTGGGCAGTCGGGTGGTCCTTGCGGGTGATACTACAGCCGTCAGTGATGGCGATTGCGATGTCCGGTCCAGAGCAGAGGTTGGTCCTGGCAGGCGAAGTGACGTCCAGGGTTAATGGCGAGGAGGATACTGGCGTCGTAGCGGTGGAGTGTCCAAGAGGAAGGGTCTTTGGTGCTAAGCATGGTCCTGGGGCAGATGGACACTGACAGGCTTGCCTTTGGCACAGGAGACATCCATTACAATGCAGGCATTACATTGTTAACAACGGAACTCCGACAACGCAGGTGCCTTTACATCGTATTCGATTACAACGCATTGTGAGGTCAGTAATGGGGTAATTTTAAGTTTCTCAGGTGGGTTTGGCTTTTGGATGTCGGATTTGAAATTTGGGGTGTAGTCTGAATGGAATGAATGAGATAACACATTGTGGATAAGAGGAATACGTCCTAATAATGCCAGGAGACCCTATGTCAGAAAGACCGAAGTTCGGCACAACAGCCATAAACAAATAACACCCAGGTTAAAGATAAAAAAAATTAAATCTGTAAGTGCCAGGAGTGCATACATCAAAACGATCAGTCAGAACCATTGTTCACTATTTAAAATCTGGATATTTGTCAGCATGGAGGAATATCCAAAATGCACATGCATCCTTGAGGCACTATATGAACAAAACACCTACAGTAGACCCACATAATAAGCCGCAACTACTGCAACATTAGTTGCCATGACAACGCTGATACAGGAAGTCAGGCGATGTCAGGCTAGATGCACCACATACGCTACGTGCATAATCACGTTCAATGCACGCAAGTGGAAGGAAGGCAAACCGGGTTGTATTTAATGCTGGCCGCGTGCTATATGCGAAAACTCCCAGAGAATTGAAGATCAGAAACCCGTGAACCCTAGAGGAGAGCACGGAAACAGATGCGCCCGCTATGTACACACAATAAGGTATAGAGGACTAAGCTGCCGAGAATGACGTAACACTTAAAACCTCAAAATGCTGGTCGCACGAGCATGCATGTCGTTTTGATGTAGCACATTTAATACAACGCTGAGAACTTCACCGATGAACATGGACAGCATGAGGCACGGACCTGTTTTGTAAATCCCTCGCACGGTGGGCAGTTCACGACTATGAAATGAGCACACACGAACGCTCAATATAGGTTTAGCATGTGCAGCACATTTCCCATTCAAATGGTGTTCCCTTTTTTTTTAGATCACCAACCCTCCAAAACATCCTAAGGCGCCAGTGCATGCCCTTTATTAAATATATACACAAAGTCTAAAAACTAAAGATATTCCTCTTTCTTCACCACCATAAACCTAGAACGCCAAAAGAACACACTGAACTGATGATCCAAAAAGGCTAAAAATAACTGCACTCTGGTGCACAACGAAAGCCTAACCTGGTATTTAAGGAGCCAAGTATTAGTATCAGTTAAGCAGGAATAGTTTAGGTAATAGATTCACATTATTATTATTTTCACTCACACAGGAAATACACGTCCTACCCGAACACAGTCCCGCTCTGATGAAGACCTTCGTATAAATTCATCATCTTGGTCCCCCCAATGAAGGTCGAAACGCGTTGGCTCTTACTATCAAGAGGCCTAGAGCAACCGAGGTAAATATCACACCAAGCAATAGGTGTCTTGAGCTGGATTTAATAAGCTCGAGATTAGAGTTTGAAAATAATTCTCTGACCTCTTTAGGACATAGGGAATAAATAACATTGAGGACTAAAACAAAAAAGGTTGCAATGCTAAACGCAAGCCAGTAGGACTTTTTAGTTCTGATGGGAAGCTCATTCCTTTGAAAATTGAAAGCATCACAATAATTACGCTTGATGTTGCTTTTATGTGTCAAAAAAATTATTTGTTGTTAGTAGTAGAACATATGTATGTGATGTAAATATTGTTTATGCTAGCTGTTTTGAAAAAAGTCTTTGTATATAAAAAAAACACAGAGGTGTATGTTTTAATGTGATATGTGAAAGGTACCTTCACTTCATAAAATTGTAAAAAAGAATTCAAAATGAATGAAGCCCGTAGTTAATAGAAAGGACTACTGTGGCACAAGATAAGTACAGTTTCATTTATGGTTTCAGAGGTATTCATTTGTTTTGACTCCATTACAACGCAGGTATTACATTGTTAACAACACAACCCCGACAACGCAGGTGCCTTTACATCGCATTCGATTACGGATGTCAGATTTGAAATGTGGGGTGTATTCTGGGATATTTGAACACTGGGGGTTTGGGGTCAATTATGAAAAAGGCGGGTGTGCAGTTGGGTCAAATGTGATTTATAGGGTGTATTTTGGCGGCTGAAAAAGGAATTTTAGGGTTCACAGTTTGGTTTGGGGTGCAAAGGTTAGTTTTTGGGTTGCACTCACTGAAGTGGGAATAGTAATGTTTACGTCTCCTCTATGCAACACCTTCCCTACTGTTGCAATATGCCTAGTATTAGTATACATTGGAATGGAATGCGATATACTGGTATGCATCGTAACTACGTATGTACCTTGGCACACAAGTGGTACACCCGCTGCGCTTGGGCACACAGTGGTTGCCATTGAGAAGTGCTGGGGGGGCTGCACAGCTGGGAGGTGGTTATGTTATGCAGAAAAAATTAAATAACCATTTTAAAGAGATAGGTTTTTAAAGTTTTTTTAAAAAAGACAGAAGTCCTGTGTATGTTGTAACTCCACGGGGAGGGCATTTCAGGCAGCTGCTGCTTTAACAGAGAGGGACTGGTCACCCAGACGCGCCCTACGAACCCGTGTGATGACTAGCCGGCGCTGAGTGGCAGATCGTAGAGGGCGGTTCGGCGTATACAGAGCAAAACATCTTCTAAGATACACTGGCCCTTGACCATGAATGGCCCTGTGAGAAAGAATGAGGGCCTTAAATAGCACCCGCTGGGCCACCGGTAGCCAATTCAGATCACACAAATGTTGCCGGACACTAGATCTCCGAGAGATGTTGAACAGGAGTCTAGCCACTGCGTTCTGTATGATCTGGAGTTTCTTAACCAGGTAGCCCAGGATACCAATGAACAGCACATTGGCATAATCAAGGCAGGAGAGGATGAGGGCACGCGCTACCATTTCTTTAGCCTTCCTCAGAAGCAGGGGAAAGAACCTTCGTAGGGCCTTGAGGGTACAGAAGCAGACTCCGGTAAGTTTTTTAATGTGTTCTTCAAACCGTAGATCTTCCCCAAACCATACCCCTCGAACACAAAAGCTTCCCCTATACGCGTCTGCCCTACCCATAGAGGGGCACGCAGCGTTGTCGGTTGCTAGAGACAGGGGGTCAGTTAAAGCACTAAAGGAAGCGGGCATCACACTAATGAGCGACCTGTTCCCAGAGAGTACGTACATTTCGGGAGATGACCTAGCGTACATCCAAAACCCCACGCTACTATTCCAATTCACATGCTACAGATTACGGCGCGCAATGAAGGAACACTAAAAATGCTTACCGGACGAGCCCGCAGCTCTCTCCGCTTTACAATTAACCATTACCACACCCACTAAAAGTAAGCTGGTCACTAAGCTATACAGGGCCGTACAGAAAGACACGCCACATAGCTATGCCCCCTGCCTAACACGTTGGAATGCAGACATTGACCCTCAAATAATAGAAGAGGAGTGGATACAAATCTGCTCGATAACGGGACGATTGACGTCCAACAGTAACCTTCGAATCATACACCTCAAATTCCTACATCAAACCTATCACACTCCTCGTAAGCTGTGGAAAATCGGGCTAAAGGCGACTTCCGACTGCAGGAGATGTGGGATGGGGGAGGCAGGTTTCATACATGTGGCATGGCAATGTCAACGAGTCTTTCAGTCCTGGGAGAAAGTGATAGATCTTCTTGTCAGCATGACGGGGTTGGCTTTAAGTAATACTCCAGCATTGTGCCTGCTGGGACACGGACCACACATGAAGGGGGCTCTAGGAAGATTTGTACAACTGGCCCTGCTCCTGTCAAAGAGGCGTACCCTGTTCACATGGGACAGTAGACTGTATCCAAAGGCGGACGGCTGGCTCAAAGATATGGTGTACTGCCGGGATCAGCTCGAAACTTACGCTGAAGAACTGCCTCGTGCCTCACGACCAAGAGACATCTGGGCTCCCCTGCGGGAATACTTAATAGCCCAGGTCGAGATGGACCATGAATGACTTTGCCTGCACAAACTATTCCCTGCTGTAAGATAACTTTATATGGGTAATTGATGCGGTGGAGCCGCTGTGTTTTGAAGGGGGGTGTGCCCAGCAGGACGCAATGATATATTTGGAAAGTATAGCTTGCAATGATGTTCATGTGACATTATGAGATTTGACTTTTGGCAATATTTACGTTGTTTGTTTAAGTTTTTTACTTGGACTGTACGCTAAAGAGCGCGATGCTACTGTAACATGATAAGCAAGGATACATGCTTCCTGTATGACCACTATGTGCTCAATAAAGCTTTACAAATAAAAAAAATTAAAAAACCCTACCCCCAAGTTCTTTGCCGGATCACCCACGGAGCTGGGGCAGGGAACATTGGGAGGCCACAGAGATTCTCTGAAGGCAGGCGGGAACTGGCCACACAGGAGTACCTCCGATTTTTCCTTGTTGCACTTAAGTTGGACATGTGCAAGCCAGCGGAAAACAGATGAAAGGCAGGTCTTGGTGTCCAGGTCCGAACCCCTCCAAGTAAATAACAGCTTGGTGTCATGCGCATAGGCTATAATTTTTGCACCCAGTTACTCCGCTAAAAAAATCAGGGGGGGCAGATATATATTGAAGAGCAGATGGCTCAACGTGGAGCCCTGAGGTACTCCAGTGGAGAGTTTCCTCACGGAGGACGAGTGGGGGGGCACCCAGACCTGCTTAGTACGGTTGTCTAAAAACGATTCTATCCACTCCAGAGCAGAGCCGGCAATGCCAATAAATGACAGCCGGCAAGAAGAAGTTGATGGGGCACCGTATCGAAGGCGGTAGAGAGGTCCAACAAAATCAGAGCCACCTTGCCGCCTCCATCTAAGCACTCCCTAATCACCTCAGTCATTTCCACCAGCGCAGTATCGTACTGTAGGAGGCTCGAAACTCGGATTGAGCAGGGTGCAGAGCACTAGATGTTTCCACGAAGGCCTCCAGCTGCTGGAATACCACCTTCTCACAAACTTAGGTGGTAAATGCAGCAAAGAAGAACATTGGATGGGGTGTGGACGTTGAGGTGTGGGGGTGAGCGGGTGTATTTTAATGAGGGAAGTCTTACCTCGAAGCCGGGTCCCGTGTTTTTGTTGCTCCTGCTCTCCTGTGTCTGCTTCCAGGAGCAGGAAGTAGGCAGCCAGGCTCCCTCCCCTGAACCAATCACAACACTGCGATGCGGCGGTAGGATTGGTAATTGGCAATGGGACACGGCATTCAGCCAGGGGCTGGAGGGGTGGGCATGTTCTCCATGCAGGCTGTGATCCATCCTGCATTAGGAACAGGGAAATTCGCATGACTTCTTTGGGTTCCCTGAATGGACCGACCAAACAGTCATTGTGCACTTGAGTGGGCATGCCAATCCGCCCATGCCCTGCTCCATGCTTGGAGCAGTCCTACCCACCCTCCCACCCACAAAGGAAACATGGCACGATTACATCAGTAAGTTATCATCATGTGCCATCTTCTGCCATATTGGATGAGGTGGCACTGGGGGTGCGTCATCTACGTGTGCTAGGCCTGGGCGACTCAACCTCCAGGCATCCTGCGCTATGCGTCCCACCTTCTCCTTACCTGGAACATTGACACTGTGGCACAATCCGATGCACTCTCTCCAAATCTGTGACTCAACCAGCAGGAGCCTGAGCTAGTTGGGGTTTCACAAGTGTGAGTATAGCAGTCAATGCAAAGTCCGCTGGCGAACCTCTCAATTCAGTTGATGCAGCAGGGCCCCCTTATGTGTGAAGTTGCAGAGCTCCCACCACACAAATACCGGCACACCTCAGGGGCCTCACCCTCCACATTGTCCGGTCAGCCCAACATCATCCAGCCTGTGATGCTGAGAGGCGGCAACCACCGTTGGTAATCCCCTCTGTGCATCCCGGTGTACTGGTGGATCGTAGTATGCAATGCAGACCTCCCTACTTTGGAGCGCAGGGGCGCCTCTACCATTCACAGCTCCAAGGGGCGCAAGGCGGTCTTCCCACACAGGTCAGCAACGTGTCTCCATGCGACTGGCCAGACTTCAAAACCAGGTACGGGCGATTGCCGCGCCTCAATGTCTACCACCACAGCTCATCAACTCAACAGCTTCCCCGCATCCCACTCCAGACTGCAGATGCAGGTCCAGCGAGGCATCCAGGCTCCGGACGCAGGTCTAACGAGGCATTCAGGCTCCAGACGCAGGTCCAGCGATGCATTAAGACTCCAAACGCAGGTCCAGCGACACATCCAGGTTCCAGATGCAGGTACAGCGACACATCCAGGCACCAAACGCAGGTCCAGGGACACAGCCAGGCTCCAGGTGCAGGTCCAGCGACACAGCCAGGCTCCAGGTGCAGGTCCAGCGATGCATCCAGGCTCCAGGCGTAGGTCCAGCGACGCATCCAGGCTCTAGGCCAGATCCAGCGAGGCATCCAGGCTCTCATCCTGGTCATCCTTGATGTTGGGTGGCTCGAGGGGGTTGTTGATGTGTGTTGCACTTGGCCCTGGCTGCTCCATTCTGCATCTCATTGTTTTTTCTGCCTATTTTCTATTGGAGGTCGACTGATAGCCTATTTTTTCCATTAGAGGAAAAAAAAACTATTTTTTGCCGCTAATTCACCTATCGTTGGTTTTCGCCAGCTAGTGCCGGAATTCCTATCAGCATTACGCTAATGGTAGTGGCAGTTTTCACTGCTCATCCCTGAAGCTATCGCCATGAAGCGACGTCTTGTACATACGTCGATAACAAAGCAATAGTTTTTTGCGGTACACAGTGGTAAGAAAACTGCCGCTAACTAGCGTTAGCTGTAGTTTTCACCAGTCCTTGTCCATATGCCCCACAATCCAGTGTTAGAAAATTACTGTCTGCCACATATCATTATACGCTTGTAAAGATGAGTGCAACAGTAACCTAACAGTGTGCTTAAATATCACAAGGATGGAGAGTGGATAGTGAAGTAAAAGAGAAACGTTTGGTAAAAAATATATAGAATTGCACATTGCGATGGAATATACAAGACTACATGAACTCAGTTGAGTATTAGTAGAAGCAATAATGATAATGGTACTGAACAGAAAGGCCGCATGAGAGGAATGGTGTATATAACTCCTGAACCAAGTTGTGGCATTTAAGTGTTGTAAATTAGCTGCACCTGCCGCTGCTTCGATTCATAAAATATGTAGATTCCTATAAATCAAAATAGCAATGTTACTTGAGGGATGAAATTGAGAAGGGCACAGCAATCTTTGTACATCAGGTGCCGTGCACCGGGGCCTATTGAACCCTGACAATGCCAATTTTACTACCCTATGCACCTTATTATAGTACTGGCCATTCACTTCAAATATACCAATTAAGGAATGCCCCTGGGATTCTTTCTACTGCTGTATTAACAAAGTGTCATGTGTTGGAGAATACAGATAAAAAACGCATTTTTATTGTGTACACATATACACACATAAAACACATTCAGGCCCTCAATCCCGCGCGCACACACACACACAGACACACACATATACATATATCAGATTAGAAGGATGCAATCGCACACACACACACACACACATATACATATAGCAGATTAGAAGGTTTCAACCAAGCAAGGACAGCTTCTGCATTAGCGTGCATCACGGTGTATGTGACAAACCATAGCAGGGCAACAGAAATAACTTGACACTGTCATAGTCATCGTCATGTACACCTTAGACCCTATCTTTAATAATCTAGTCAACCTTGCTATGGAGGAAACAATTCCTATTCCATGGTCGGACCACCATACAGTCCTCTACTGGCTCAAAGTTCCTGAAACAACAATCAAACAATCCCCACTCCCAAAAACCTAGGCGTTCATTGTCCAAGCTCAACTAAAGGGTGTGGGTGGATGCAGTCACCGAATCTGCTCCCACTCTAAAGGGTGACACGATGGAAAGATATAACTCATTTGAGAAATAGCTAAACAATACTCTTGAATCCCCAGTAAACTCCCTAAACCTAATCATATAAAAGGCAGAGCCTCATGGTACACTCCAGAGCTGACCGTGTTAAATAATGAATCTAAGAGGGAGGGAAAGAGAAAGAAGGGCGTATAACAAAAACTGCTAAAACTGCTATAGAAAAGCTGCAAAAAACTCTGAACAAGCCATAGGGCAAGCCAGAATTGCCTACATCAAGGAGAAAATAGAGACTGTCCCAACTCCTCCAAAGAATTGTTTACGGTAGTCAACAACCTCATGACCCTTCCTTCATGCCAAGCGGGCCCCCTGCCTTCAAACGAATAGTGCTACATGCTCGCCAAGGTTTTTATTAATAAAATTATTTAAAACTTGGATCTTCTAACACCAACCATCATACCTAACGTTAAAACTAAGGGAAGGCTGAAGTCCGGTCCCATCCAGTTGATTTTCCCTGCTTTGAGCCGCAAAACCATAGAAGCCACTCTTAAGTCAAACAAATCAGGATATTCTTTGGACCCAGCCCCTCCTGATATTTTAGGACAAGGTGGCAATTCTTTATTATCCATCCATCCATTAGTGTCAGCCAAACGTCTACCCAACTCAATTCTTAGGGAGGTCACAGACTGGGTGTCTGCAAGCAGTCTGACGCTTAACGACAACACAACTGAGGAACTGGTGGTAGGCAAAAACAACCCAAGGTGGGCGGGAATTGTCCTGACCATAACAACTAGGCAAGCTACCAGAGCAAGCCAAAGCAGCAAAAAGTCTAGGCATTTGGATAGATGACAAGCTCATGATGGAGACTCAGGCTAAAACATTGTCTGGTTCCTATTTTGGCATCCTGAGATCTCTCAGGAAAGTCTTACTGATGTTACCAGTATCCACCAGGAGGGTAGTGGTACAGAGACTCATACATTCACGTCTAGACTATAGTAACTCCCTCTATTTAGGGAATCCTAAATATGTGATTAAAAGACTCCAAGTGGTGATGAACACAGCTGCTAGAATGCTGCTCAAAAGTACCCAAGCACCAATCAGCAAGACCAGCCCTCTCAGCCCTACACTGGCTGCCAGCCTAAAGGACAACTCTCTATAAGGCTCTGTACATCGCTCATTGGGCCATCCACGGAAAAGGCCATCTCATCATCTGGAACTTACTTACCCCAAGTGTTCCCGGAGATATCTGCAATCTAGCAATCAGGGACTCCTGTCGGTGCCCAATATCAAAAGAGTGAGTGTACCTTGTACCCATGCTCTGCAACTCCCTTCCAGCTCTCTCAGAAGTTAGCAGTCATTAGAATGCTTCAGAAAATCTTTAAAAATACACCTTTTCTGAAGAGCGGATTTTGGTAAATTGGTTTATCAGGGTAGCTTGGTGAGGTTGCTGCAGCAGGCCCTGGGAGGTATGGTGGGGTAGCCATGTGCTGTATAAAAACATGTGAATTAAATTGAACTGTCAGAACATACAAAGCATACAACAAAAAAATGGAAGTTGGCCAGCTTATTAGCCCTGTGCAGCTTCAGTAAATTACATAGTGTGGCGCGTGCCTTTTAAGATGAAAGTCATATCCATATCACCCAAGATGTGTTACAAAAATACTTCACAATCTTTTCAATGTAACTCTAAGAAAAACCTGTGAAAGTTGTGTCTTGCCTGTAGACTGGTAAAATATGTGAGATTACACCCTCCTATAATACATTTTGATAGTCTATTTGTATACCTACATATATTTATGTATTTTTTTATTTAGTTTACTGTCATTAAAATTGCTACTAGACATTACTCCAAACTATGGAGTCATTGAGCGGATGGATGCTCTGGGGGTTGTAGCTTCTTGGGGAGGTGGGTTTTCAGTGACCCACTGAAAGGCAGGGGGCAGAGAAGGTTTAGAAGTAGTTAGCCATTTGATCCCTGAGTTTGGGGCATGAACTATAACAAGTCTTTCTCTTTGATTTTGCATGAGGATGCTGGTGAATTGATTCCAAAGGGGTGTAGTGAGTTTTTGCTTGCTTGCCTGAGATTTCGAAAGCACTCTTCTTTTGACTCCCTCATTGTGAATGTCTAAAGTAGCTTGATCAATCTAATGTCCAGTAAGGCCAGCACACAAAGCATTTTGCAGTCTCACTGGTACGACGATGTGCAAAGCACAGACATATCAGACAGGTTGTCTTTCTTGGAGGTATGAGGTTTCTGCTGCCGCACATACTTGCATGTCAAAGTGAGGCAATAACTTATTTATACCCCCAGCTTTCTGACTGCTTTAGCAAATGACAATTGGCAATGAAAAATTGTCGGCGGTGGGACAAGAGTGAAAGCAAGGCCCGTCTTTAACCAGAAAATCCAAGGTACATCCCGAAAGTGGTATCTGTGGCCCTTCATTATTAGAACTTTCAGGACTCTGTGAGAGTGCAAAAGTGAAAGAGGATGGAGAGAGTGGCCCTTCCTAGACACACTACAGGTGAAGAGGGGGAGCCCCGAGAACAAGCATTTGCAATGCACTAGTCTTGCATTCCCCTAATTGTTTTTATTTCTCTGTCGCATGATACTGTCTGTACCTACTGGAACATGGAATGTAATGATGCCTGCATCTTACATGTCAGGTTCCAGATTCCATGTTTGACAGTTAATTGGATTTCTTCATACTGTCAGATGTGCTGTGCTGCTTCTAATCTACTTTACAATAAATTATTTATTTTTACCTGAATGTATGGACTCTTCTTCAACAATGGCGACGAGGGACTGAAGATTTTTCCAGCCACGTTATTTTCAGCACAGGAGCGGAAAGAATATCTTCTCGAACTCACAGACTCAAGTTTCTTCGTTCATTTCTACATATTCTGGATGCCGCTGTTGTTTTCCATTGTGTTGCCGGAAATCTGCAGGAAACTCCATGTCATTTATATTGATTTTCTTCGATTTCTTCAGTTTTTTTTCTGTAGATGCCCGGTAAAGTATTGCGCTCGTTTCTTATTGGCCACCGGCTGTGACACGTGTCTTCCATGACGTGTCGGTACAGCGGTTGCCAATGGCCCATATTATACTATTAAAATAGTCTTTCATTGGCGGCCATTTTGTATACTTCGATAATCCTTGTGATTAATCGGCAACAGTGAGCCTCGTTTTTTACGTTTGGTGCAATACAATATTTATCGGTGCTAATTACATTATTTATTGGCAACTTGGAACTATCGCGGCAAGGATTAAACAGCAGCAGAACTGCAGGATTTCATTTGATTTCGTTTTTTTCTTATAAAACTTTGGATGATACATACTGTTGATGAATGACATTGCTGCAAGTTACTTCAGGAATTATTCAATATTTATCTTCCAATAGGTCTGTGAGGAAGCAACTTTTACTCTTCATATTTTTGTTGGTGAATAACATTTCTTCATTTTCTTTTTAGTATTTATAGGGATTTTAGGTGTACTCATATTATTTTATGGACAGCACTCATTTTGTACTCATTTTACATTTAGCTAGCATGTTTATGCACTGGAGTTAGGTTGTTATATTTAGATAATTTCTTGTGTTTTGTTTTGGGATTTGTCCATTCTCTTTTATCACTATTACTATTGCTATTATTAAACAATTCAATTTGACCCGCCATCCAAGTTTTTGCAAACAAAAGGTGAACCACCTATTCCTTGGACAAGATGGAAGGAGGAGTTTTTTACTTACCTCAAAGCAATGGATGGAGAATGCATGTCTGCTGAGAGGAAAAAGAACATATTTTTACATTGTCTTGGATCAGAAGGACAATTTGTTTTCAGAACTTTGCCACCTGTTAGATCTGGTGGTGATGCTAATGTGTATGATAAAGCTATTTTGAGGATTGAGGGTAGATTCAAACCTACTACTAGTGTTGTGCTTAATAGGTTTAAGTTCTATACTAGAGTTCAAGATAAAAATGAAAGTTTTGATGAATTTTTAACTGCTCTCCGTGCATTGTCTTTGCATTGTAACTTTGGTTTGATGACTGATGAAATGATCAGGGATCAAATCATAGTACATGTAAGAAGCAAGAAAGTTCAAGAACAATTGTGGATCTTGGGTGATCCCAGTTTGGAAACAGCGATTAGTAAAGCTAAAGCTCTTGAGCAATCTGATAAATGGATTAAGTCTCTTGACAAAGCTACTACCTCTACTGCTTCTACTTCTAGTAGTGAGGTTAGTACTATTAAGTCTCAAGAGTCTAAGAATTTTTCTGTTTACAAAAATGATGGTAAACGCAAGCAATATTATTGTTACCGGTGTGGTAATCCTGACCATATTGCTTCCATTCCGCAATGTCCTGCTATAGGTAAGCAATGCAACAAGTGTGGTCATTCGGGACATTTTTCTAAAATGTGTAAAAACACTATCAAATCTTTTCATGATACTAGGAAACCATCATTTTCTTCTCCAAAAATTACTAATGGTAAAGTGTCCTATGTTTTTGACGAAGTGAAGAGTGCTTCAGAAACTATTGAGTCTGGCATTGTTGTAAAAGTCCAGGATTAATTTGATATATCACAAACTGACAAAATAACTTCTCCCAAATGTTTAGTAAGTATTTTGGGCAACGTTTTGGAACTCATGACAGACTCTGATTCTCCGTGGACTATCATTACACAAGAATATTGTACAGAATTGTTTGCAGACCTGGTAGATATTAATGCTTTCTGTGAACCAGATATTATTGCTTACAATTTTGATGGTTCAAAAATGGATTTTATTGGTTTTAAAGAAGTAGTTATTTCTTTCAAAAGCAGTTCAGCTGTCATCAAATTATATGTGGCTTACAAGGGTGTGAATGTGCTAAGTTGGCGGGACCAAGCCAAATTAGGGATTTTTTTGAATCCTAGAATGAAAGATCCTGTTTCTGTTCTTACGGTATCTATGTCTAAGGTTGAGTTCAATATGTTACCAGCATCCACTGATCTTCCATAATGTTTTCCAAATATATTTTCTGACAAGTTAGGAAAACTCAACGGTTTTAGCCACAGAATTAAGGTGAAGCCTAGTTCTGTTCCAGTCAGACAGAAATTAAGGGGAGTTCCTATAAGCATTAGAAATTAACTTAAAGACATGTTAGATTCGATGATTAAGGATGATATAATTGAGGAGGTAGAGTCTTCAGAATGGGTATCTTCCATTGTTTTGGCCCTTAAACAGGATAAAAGTATCAGATTATGCGTGGATTTAAGAGCATTGAACACTAATCTAGTCACAGATTGTCACCCACTTCCCAATATTAACGAAATGATATGTATGTTGGATGGTGCATGTGTATTTTCCACTTTGGATCTTAGGTGTGCATACCATCAGATCGAGCTTACTGAGGACTCTAAGCATTTTACAGCTTTTATTACCCCTCATGGTTTATTCCAATTCAAAAGGATGCCTTTTGGTTTGGTTCAGTATTTCAGAGGGCTATGTATCACATTTTTAAAGATGTGGGAATGTATGTCAAGTGCTTTCAGGACGACATCCTGGTTTTTTCAAAAGATGACAATGAACATCTTATTAATCTTAAAGATGTTTGCTCTAGGTTAGAGCAATTTGGTTTAACACTCAAGAGTAGTAAATGCAAGTTTTTTGTAAATCAGTGGAGTTCTGGGCCATACTCTTTCAGATGAGGGTGTTGTACCTAAGAAGGCTCTAGTTGACACTATTATTAATGCTCCTGCTCCTGATGACAAGGAAAAATTACTTTATTTTGCAGGTTCATGTGAATATTATAGTAAGTTTATACAAAATTTCGCCACTAAAATGGAACCCCTTAGAGAATTGACTAGGAATTCAGCCAATTTTGTTTGGACTGAGAGACAAGAACTTGCCTTTAAGCAGATTAAAAATTAGATTGTTAGTGCTCCCACTCTAAAATCATTTTGCATTAACAAAAAATGCATCATTACAGTGGATGCCAGCCTTTATGGGCTTGGAGGTGTTCTCAGTCAATGTTCCGGTAAAGAAGAGTAGTGCGTTGCTTTTGCTTCAAGAACTTTGTCATCCACAGAAAGAAGGTATTCAGTAATTAAAAGAGAATTATTAGCCTGTATCTGGGCAATTGAGCATTTTCGTAATTATGTTTGGGGAAATAGGTTCACACTTAGGACGGGTCAGAAGCCACTGGTTGGGATTTTATCTTCTGGAGGTGGATGGAATTCCACTGCTCGGATAGCCCGGTTGACATCCCGGCTTCAGGAATATGATTTTGAAATTGTTTATGTGCCTGGAAGAAGTAATGTCACAGCAGATTTTCTTTCGAGGTTACCTTGCAAAGAAGATAATATTTCAGCGGTTGAGCTAGAAGATGATGTCATTGCTACTATAAATAATTGTGTTTCTCAGGAGTTTATGACTTTAGATGAAAAAGAGTGGTTTGAGGAATTGAGCAATGATGTTTTGTGCCAGCAGATTTTTGAATATGTAAAGGAAGGATGGCCCAAGGAAAGATGTGCTTCTGCGGAATTGTCTCCTTTTTGTCATGTACATTCTGAAATTAAAGAGTTAGGTGATTTACTGTTTAAAGGAGGTAAGATTATCCCACCATTTTCTTTGTAAAAATGTTTTTGTCATTGTCTCATCAAGGACATTTAGGGATGTCTTCTATGAAGCGCCTCATTAGGGCAAATTTTTGGTGGCCTGGCATTGATAAAATGGTGGACAGATTGGTGAGACAATGTCCACAATGTATAAACAGTGATAAAATGCTTCACGTGTCTTCAGCTCCTCTCAAATCAGTGTCTTGGCCAAGTTTTCCTTGGCAGAAAGTAGCTTTTGACATTTCAGGCCCTTTTAAACATCTTCCACTGAATGCTCGTTATGCGCTAGTCATGGTAGACTATCATTCCAAGTGGCCTGAAGTTAAGTTTGTAGGTAATGCTTCATCTCAAGTGATTATTGCTTTTTAAAGGAGATTTTTGCCCAGGAGGGAGCTCCAGAAACTTTTGTCACCGACAATGGTGTACAACTTATTTCCAGTGAAATAGAACAATTTTTTAAAAGTTGTCATGTTAAACATGTCACCACATCTCTATATGAACCTAGAGAAAATGGCCAGGTTGAACGTTTCAATCGTGTTCTTAAGGACAGTATTCAATATGCTGTCTAATCTGGTGAGCTTTGGTTGGATGTTGTGAGGAAAAGGTTAAGGACATACCATATCACTCCTCATTCAGTCACTGGGGTGAGTCCTTTTATGCTCCTCAAAGGTAGGGAACCTTCGTCAGACATTTGTCCTTGGTGGATCAAAAAATTGAATACAACTAAAGATTTAGTTGATGTTGAAACCATTGTTAAACAGGTTGGAGACAAACAGCATAAGATGAAAATGTTTTTTGATTCTAAAATGAATGTTAAGTTTCCTGATTTTGTGGTGGGGGAGTGGTTCAGGATTAAAAAACCTGGTTTTCTAGTGAAAGGACTTTTCAAATGTTATCCTCCTATCAAAGTTGTGAAAGTCTTTAAAAATAGTGTTGTTACTCAAGATGGAAGGATATGGAATGTAAGAAGGGTTGCAAAATGTAATGTTCCTATTATATGCACAAGTCAGAGAATACTCGTGACAAAGTTGTGCATAAGTCAGTGATGTTTTCCAGTCTGATCAATCTATAGAATCCAGAGTCAAAAGTAACATTAGACCTAGAAGACTACCTGGCAGATATTTATATTGATTGTTTTATTTGTTTATGGGTAAGATGTGTTGCATTCCCCTAATTGCTTTTATTTCTCTGTCGCATGATACTGTCTGTACCTACTGGAACATGGAATGTAATGATGCCTGCATCTTACATGTCAGGTTCCAGATTCCACGTTTGACAGTTATTTGGATTTCTTCATACTGTCAGACATGCTGTGCTGCTTCTAATCTACTTTACAATAAATTACTTATTTTTACCTGGATGTATGGACTCTTCTTCAACAACTAGGTCTCGCATTTGTGAGCGTTAGAGCTATTGACGTCGTAAATTACTGTGTTTTACATATGTGTTTTTGTGTGGAGTGTAGGGGATGTATGAACAGAGACGCATCTGCAGAACTGTCTAGAGGATTTAGAATCAGTGCCAAATTTATTTTGGATTACTGATAGTCTGCACAACAAATAACGTTACTGATTAGGAACTAAGGTCCAGTTGCAACAGGAGGCTTTGCATCAGGTGATGGAGAACAATTTACGGGAAGTTTATATTTCAACAAACCACACATATGCAGATTGGAGTGTCAAGAATGAGCTTTTCAGCAATGCAGATTTCTGCTTTGAAATAAAAGCTAGTGCCTTTAAAAATACAACTACAAAAATGTTATCTTTTTATACTATTCCAGACTCTTTGCCTGATCTTTCTCAATGTGAAAAAAGGTGTAAACGCATGCCAGTCGAGGATTGAATAGTTTGTAGCAATGTTAACAAAAGGTACCACACGGCTCCAGTAAAGCCAGAATTAGTGTATCTCTGAAGATCACTATTTTTGTTTGATCTAACCAGCAAATATAAATATTGTTCGCAGCAGACATTGAGTAATTGGTCCTAAATCTATGTGTAGGAACCTACTTAATCTCCCTGTGCCTTACCCAAAATGAATGTGCCCTAGAGTATTGTAACCGGTGTTGATGTGAAGCGCTCTAATACCTTCTACAAATGAGGACTAAAAGTATTTGCACCAATCCCTCTGATTTTGCAAGTGACTGAGGAAGATTCAATATAATGTTGTGTTAGCTCCAAGGACAGCTTTAAGTTAGTAACATCTTAAAACAATGCATTCAAGTAAATCTAACAGAGCCAGGCCACAAACATTTTATTAAAGCAACCAGTACCACGATCAGACAAGATCTAAAAGGAAGTGCTAACCGTGAATACCGAATTAACTCTTTTATCAGACTAGCTTATATGCATGTTGGCAGCAGATATTTAATACTTGGCCCTAAATATATGTATGGGAACCTTCACCCCGACTTGGGAAAAAAATTTCAAACAATATACCCACTAAGGCGGTCTCTGGGAAAATTACGCATATTTACCCCAAAATAAATAAATAATGCACAAATTACGCTTATGTTTTTGCACAACCACATCAGGATTAATCCAACCACTATATGGGCATATCTGTTGTTAGAATATTGCACTTCAATGTATAGCTGAGAACTTATGGTAATAGCAATGGTAATGAGACGATAAAAATATGAAGCATATATGGTTTGGCAGATAGATATTAGTTGTACATATGCTTCTATCTGCTAGAATACATGTTTTCTTTTTTTATTGTATACTACTAGTGTCAGTGATTAGCAGTTTTAGACATTAGGGGCCTAATTACGATGTCAGGCAGACTTATGTCAACCCGACACAGTCTCAGTCCTGGGACCGACCATCCTCTGGTCGATAGTCCCGACCGCTTAATTAGAATGCAACCGAATACTGTTCAGTTGCACTGCTCATTTCCATATAGGAGCAGGCATCACAGACGTAAACCGGACGTATTACATGCTCCTGTAGGGAAATGGGATGTGCTGTTCATCCCTGCACCCTGTGGCTGCCATGGGTACAGGTATCAACAGGGGGGCTGGACGGTGCCCCCTCGGCCCCCAACCGGAGGCCAGATACACAAGAGGGCGCTGCTGGGGGCCCCCAAACACTAGTAACCAACATGGTTTCAATGTCGGACATGCCGGCATGGAAACTATGACAGAAACCGCGTATCATAATCCAAGGGCAGAAAGACCCGCCTTTTGGGATTACGAGTCAGTTTCGCTGGCCGACGCGCTCCTTGAGCACGTTGGAAGCCAACCGAATGACCGTCCGGCTTCAATTCCCAACAGCTGCATCATAATCAACCGGTCGGAATCGAAACTGACGATGGCGGTCAGAAAGCCTTCGATCAAAGGTCAGAGGCTTTCTGACGCCATCGTAATAGGCCCCTCAGTGGCATCTAAAGAGGGTGTTGCATAAAGGCCTGAGAAGCCGACCTTTGAGCTGGGGAAACAGATTTAAGTCTTGGCATCAACTTAACATCCTGTGATTCTGGACAAACAACTTAACCTCTCCAGAAACTTCTTAAAAAAATATACCTACTAACTTCTAAGTTTATTTCTGGGACAAATATTCGCAACGGTTAAATGCAAGCCAAAACAAAGCAAAATTGAACAAAATAATAACCTGGAAAAAAAATAACACATCAGCAGTAAAAACACAGACACATGAGCCAAAAACAAAAACATCCCACTTGCGATAAGCACGTTGCAATTTACTTCAATAGAAATATTCACAGGTTTTCAATTCAATGGACGAACAGCAATTAAATACTAAAGTGAAAGTGATTTTTATAACCAGAATGCAAGTACCCCATGTTGCCAGCATCTTCCTTACACCTAAGCATCACAGACTTAGCACTAAGGAGATAAAGATGTCTGCGAGAAACTTATGGCGAGAGGATGGTGCTGCTGCTTCCATCTTAAGCAATTGCTGCTTGATTCTCGTAAGAGTGGGCATTAAGACTTAATTAAGTATTTGTGGTGGACTGTCAGTGGTATCTGAGGGTGGGACCTCAGAGTGCAAAAAGCATTATTCTGAGCTCCCTTCCTTATGCAGAGGTCTCATGGTACATAAGTGGTATCAACAACTAGAGGTGCTCTATGGGACACCATAGCGGTCCCAAATGGGCAAATTAATATTTCAGAGTCAAACTGCTTACCGCCATATAAAGATGGACAGGAGTGAGGGAGTGCGTTCTTTAAGGTCACTCCGTTTCTCTGAAACAGCAGAGTAGGAGAGACCCTTGACTGTTCCTTCTCAATGTATCAGTAGAAAAGACAAAAGTGATGACCACCCTAGCAGTGACTTCCCAGCATGACCGAAGTGTGCTCACAAAGGGTAAAGAATATGATGTCCGCACCACCACGCGCTGTACAGAAAAGTGATAGTCTCATCAGCGACGAGCTCACAAAAGAATAGGGGGTCATCGTCAGTACCCCAAAAAGTGAGCATGCCTGCAGTGTACTAGTTGCTTCTTACCAAACTGCCAAATGCCATAACCAGCAACACTTGTTCACACCCAACGACCAGCTGCTGCTGCCCCATGGCACTGTGATGGGACCATAAACCTTTCACACCCCACCACTTCCAGGCTCCCCAACTCCCATCACTTTCCATGAAAAGTCTTCATAACCCCCATCACATGACTGAATAGGCTTTGAGAGAAGAAAGCGCTAGGGTCTGTACATCGGCATTCCAAAAGGCAAATTAGAGGTACCATAGAATAAATGACGCGGAAAGAGTACTCAAGAAAACGTCTGTCTACATGAACGAGGAGTCTTTAAAGTTACAACGTCATCTGTCATAGAATACACATTTTGAAGCCAAAGTGCACGATCGAAATGTTCTTGATAACATACTTTATATTACATAGTTGATTTGCTCGTGAGTTTTACCCTTATAGGCTAAATACCAATTGTATGTGTAGCAATACTGCTACCGTATGTGCACACAGTTTATGGCTCACGCAGCTAACTTTACTTGCCTCCCAACCAGCAACAGGCTGAAAGCATCATTGAAGAAAAAAGGTTTTCTCAAACAGGAGATAAGGTTGGCAAGTGTAAGTGAACTGTACTTTACCTCCTCACCCTTAAAAGGAAGTGATGTATCGGCTTGGAGGAACGAGACAGGGGCTGCAAAGAAGAGTGAGGCTGGGGTGAACCAATTGTAAACATGTGGGTGGAACAGAGTGGTTTTATTGATTACAGCATGTCTTGCAGTCAATGAATGCGTGCTGCCAAGTCTCCACCTAAAAAGGAGTTCAGTTCCAACCACTAATAACTACAGGAAAGGAAAGACTGCAATTGTTGGGAGGTATGAGTGGTCAACTCCCAAAATTGGAGGGCGCTTAGGCAGGTGCAAATTTAGCATGTTGGGGTTGTGTATGAACGTTTAAACTTCATTATCTTTCTAATGAAACTTGAGGAATTGAGACTGGATTTTGTAAGCACAGCTAAGGCAAGGAAAGACAGATTCCCATACATTATTACGGTGCTTTTTTAGTGTGTCTTTCTGTTTCGTTGTATTCCCCCTCTCTCTTGCTGTTTGAGTACTCTGAAGTTGTTGTCATATAGCGTTAGAGCACTACCAAACAAAATAAAAATAAATAAATCCACCATGATAAATATCCTCAGTCAGAAATAGTCAGAAATCATTTTTTGGTTAAAGAAATATTACTGTTGTCCAGTAATGTATATTCCATTTGTTCTCCAGCTTTTCAGTATTGAAACGCATGAATCTGAGAAGCGTAAGTTTGTATTGTTCACTTTACCGGTCACACTTTTATAGCCTCTACCTGCAACTTAAAGAACCAATAGCCCAAGGTAGAGAAGCAAAGTTACAAATTTGCTCCAGTAGTATTGCTCCTGTTTGGAACACATTTTCTAACTATACAAATTATTGTAGGAGTAAGTTTGGAAAACTAGAGAAGTAGTAGTTTTCTATGAGTACTGAGGTGGTTAAAAAGACCACATTTAGCATTTCTTCAAAGTCAAAAGTTCTACATATTGAACTTTGATACAAACCTATATTTTCACATCGGGCTTGTTTTTCTTTCACAGTAGAACACTCATAAACCACCTTCAAATATGGGTTTCTTCCCTGCCTTTTCCAAACTTGGAGAGCAATGTCTCATACAATGTACATGTGTAGATTTGTGAACTTTTACCAAGTAGGAAGATCCAAGCAAAAGGTATGTAAACATTCAGAGAGTTACAAGTTTGTGCATGGTCCCCTTTCTTTTCCGGCGGATGTTCCTGGACCGCACATTGTAAATTTGTAAATACAGAAATTCCACAACACTTTTGGAAAAGCTGCATTTACAAATCCCATCCTGATTCTCTGAATTTGGCTTGAGACATTAACCTCTAAAATGCATTCGCTTGGGCATCTGGCCTTAATTTATATTACACAAATAACGTAAATTTAGCCCCAAATGATAGAATTAAAGATACATATAAATCCTACTTCCACTGTGTCTTCTAGACACAGCTTCACACTTCTCAGTGGGTAAGGGCTTGTGCCACTTTAGAAATCTGTGAGTGAATGATCCACAAATGACCTGAGTGTTCTGCCTATATCAACATGTACCTCTGTGAGAACTGTTTAAGATTTTAACCATAAATCTATTAGACAAAGGAGCATACAAACTGGGCCTTTCGGGACATTCCTGTTTCTTACAAAGGAAGGCATGCCACTTTAAATCACTTAAGTGATGGTGGAGGTAATGTTCAAGAGGTATCTAGCCATTCTACTGCACAATGTGGGAGCATCCTATTGAGAAAATTCCTAAAAATGTCCAACATTGATCCTGGTGCAGCCATATTACTCACAAAGTGGTTCACTGTATGAGAAATATGCTGAGAAGAAATAATAATGGAAAAGAACATTGAGAACCAAAATTATTTATGTGCACTTTAGAGTTTGCATTACTAACATGAAGACCACACTGGCATAGAGACATCTGCCTTCTTTGAGCCATGCATCACTACTGAAGACCTTCAAAGTATGGTTCGGTAAGAGCTTCATGAGAGTCATGTGGTCAATGCTGGGAGAAGAAATGTACTCCATGTCACTTTTAATACAAATACCAACACCACAGAAAGCTCAATCTTTTGCATTAGCACAATAGCAATACAAGCAGAGGCCTTCATTGCCTACCCTAGATCTGTATGAATACAATGGAAAGCCAGATGACCTAGATAGAGTAAAAAGGCTCTATTGAATAAGTTAAATGCTTTGATCTATCCTGAAAAGAAGAAAGACACCAGGGGATCATGTATTCCTTCGCAATACTAATATTTTTAGTCCATCGAAACCCAGTTCACCGATTAGCAAAAAGTTGCTTTACAACTTAATGAAATAATCACAGGGGTGCCTGATATTCTGCTTGGGTTTTCGCTAAATCCAAGTTCTTGTCAGGTTTTTATCTTTCATGGTAAATTAGAACTGATGTAATAATGGACTTTGAAAAGATATTTGGTGCTGCTTGCGGAGATTGCTAATGCCTTACCAGAATAGGTAAACTGGTGGCCATTTCAGTCTGCCAAACTGGTGGTCTTTAATTCTCTCCTGCTGTTAGAGTCCTTGGACTCAGAAGATACAGCATGTCTTGGCGTGCTGTGACATGAGCCCAAAGACACAGCAACTAAAAAGCAACTAAAAAGGAGCATAAGGTCTACGAGCCACTCACTGAGTTGAAGATATGAAGGAGTCTCATCTAGAGGTTAGACACTCTTCACTGAAATGTGACATACTTTTCAGCCCTCCTTCCCACAGCCCCCCATTTGGAGAGATGTATTACAAATTCCAACAAAAAATAAGAAACGTTCAGACAAGTGGATGGTAAAGATACTAAAACGAGGTCACCCTCTGCAAATCACAATGTAGCCTTCCATTTACTACATTCTAGCGGGTGACGCAGCTTTGCCAGATTCCTAAACTAGAGATCCATTCTCTTGTGCCATATTGGGGAAGTACACGGAAAACTTCCAGAACAGAAACACCAGAGAGTTTGTGCAAATTGTTATCTGAGGACAGTGAATATAGGAGGTCTCCGGTGCACCAGAAATCATGGAAAAGTAGGTAAATGTGTTCCTCAGCAACATTATCAGATGGCCATAAAATAGCACGTAAATATCAGTTAGAGAGATCGGTTTTGTATATTAGTTCTGGTACATCCATATATTTGCTAAACCACAAGCATTATAAAGGTTTTCATTTGTCATCCATCACTAGCAGTTTAACACCTGCATTTAATCATAAACCCAGGTTCCACAGTGATCACAAAATGCATGTTAGTCACAGATAACTTCTTAACCTGGTCAATTGACTATTCCTGCCACTATCCCTGGAAGACCCCTGACAGGCTTTTCAATACAAAAAAACCTGGCTCCATGTAGATGGTGTTAAGTGAAGGATGCACCAAAGCAGATAAGAAGAAAGTAACTTCTACTCCAGAAAATAGGAGCCAACAGATCCTCCTCCTATGACATCCAAATGCAACTCCCTGTTTTTAGGGTTGGAACCCAAAGGGGGAGAAGGCTGGAACATGGACGGCATCACAAATAAAAACATATGGTGTACCAGATAAGTCTATTTGTACACAAAATAAACATACAACTACATTCATCACACTACAGATGGTCTTTCCCTGAACTACCCATCAATAAAATCTGGATCCATAAAACAGGATTACATTTAGACAGCATTGATCAACTCACACAAACAGTGGGTCTTCCTGTCTGAAAACGTAGTAAAGGGTCTGCTAGGCGGGCCAAAATCAGAGTCATGTAGTTCAAATCCCTTCTGACAATTGTCTTTATGCCTCTTGTTAATTCTGATTGGCAATCTTTGCTCAAGGTCAGAATTGAAGATGTTTAAAGCTCACTCTAGTTGAGCACAATGAAGAATATGTGTCACAAAACGAATCAGGTTGTGGAGACTGTCACTATATCTTTCAAAGGGCCTGTCATTCTAGTCAGAGGCGTATTATCACCCTTCAGATAGTGCACCTTCACCACCACTCCCCTATTTGGACAGCTGGAGCTTATCATGACGGGCTTCAGTACAGAGCCGGGAGCTAGTTTTTATGCACCTTCACTGTGTAAAGTGGATTCATTTAAGCTGGTATTTCTCCAAATTAGTGCACTAGGTCGATAGCACAACTAAGACACAGAAAACACACAAAGGCAAATCATGTTCATTGTTTCAGAGTTCTAAAGTCGAAAAATCAGACTCTAGGAAATAATATCTTAATTGGTGAATAACAATTGGCGCTCGGCTCAGCGCTCATCCAGCAAAGCCCATCATGATATGGCTCCTGATTTGAAATTCAAAGAAGCCGTTGTTAATTTGATCATAGTCATATTTGAGTTTTGCAGATGGAAAAAGTTAAGGAAAAGAGTTTGTGAAACAAAATCCCCAAGTTTCACACTCCAGTTTCCAGAAGCAAGGCCTGTGGGGAAATCTCTTTTAATCAGATTGTGGAATGCATTTACCAACCTTTTCAAATTTCCCTATGAGTCTGTGATTTCTAATTTCAGCATGGAGTGTGGCAGTACGATTCTCTTAGCACCGCATGGAACATGCAGACCTGGCTTTTCGATGCTCTGCATATTTTTCAATAATCAAAACAAGTATTTGCAGGGCTATTAACATATCACCAGGTGGGAGGCAGGATTTGGTCCCTGGCCTTATTCTCTTCTTGACTTAGAAATGGAACATTGTCCTTCGTATGACGAGGGTAAGGAAGCACTCAGAAAGCCAGAGTTTGATTTACTAGAAGCTTGCAAATAATGGAATATCAGTCATAAATGTCATCGTCCATTGAGAAGAAATTACAGCTAGTCATCTCTACTTACTTTCAAAGTGTACCTTGCTTATTTCAATTTGTGCCATTAGGGATACCATTTTCTACTGGTGGCATCACTCCACCGTTGGTACATTTATTAGAAATAGCTTCATCTTTGCTGCATCTATTTCAGTACCATAAATTCTTCAAGAATGTATTTCCATAACTTCAAAGATATACAATGAGAAGTTACTATAGAAACTAAATGGACCATGGGTGATTTGATCAGAGAAACATGGAAAAAATAGGTCTTGAGCTGCTTCTGCAATTGCACCGGATTTTTTGTTTTGTCTTAGAAAATTCCATGGAGTGGGTGTTTGCACTATGAAACTTCCTCCTCGATAAACTCTCTAAGGGCTTTAGGTACTGACCAGAAGAAGATGTTCAACAATCTAAGATGCTGTCCTGGTTTGTGTCTGGAGCTCCAATTTTGTAATACCAACAGTCTGTAGTTGTGGTGGGGCTTGTTGGTGCTGCAGTTGTCCACACAATGCCAATGTAGATTCTTTATGGGTGATCTGGAGAGCTCTATTTGGAGTCTGCCAGATACCTACTGGGAAGTGTTCTGCAAGCATTACTCACTGTACTCTTACATGGGCAATCTGGTACTCAAGTGGGTAAGCAAGGTGAACGTGAATCCTTTATTTTAAGTAAATACCTCACACTCCTTCACCCTGAAAAGCTTGGAATTGTATTGAAGTGTGTCCATCAATTACGGATCAAATGATGGAGAAGAATAAGCTATTTAACAGAAACACTAGTTCACTTTTATTGGTGTGTTCTCCAGTGAAGCCTATACTCATCTGTAGAGTCTTTTAACTGTGTGTTCTCTCTGCAATATGTTTCAAGGCATCTAGAATGGCTACAGGTGGTGGCAGTGTTTTTGCAGCTCAGATAACATCAATTAAAGTGATGTTCTTTGGGCTACTCAAGTTGATTTTATTTTTGCATTGGAAGTACACAAAACATTTTTCTACAGTTATTGCATCCCTTCTTTCTGTAGTCGTAGCAGGCAAACAAGGTAGCACCTGGTCGGAATGAAAAGTCAGTGAATAGCTTCCAAATGTAATGAAACAAAAGCATTATGGAAGACCCAAAAGTCCCTAAAAATCATTAAAGTCTGTGGTCAAGCTGGAAGCTACAGAAACAAGAACCTCACCTTATGAATGAAGTTCCTTACCATCTCTATACTTGTTGGCTCCGGTAATATTGTAGCTTCCCCTTTTTTCATACGTCTGAGACCTTTCTAAGCAGGGTGTTGACACCTATGTCCTACCCATTCTTTGAGGTGAAGTCCATCAAATGCTGATCTATACTTCACAAACACGTTTCCCTTCTCACCCTTCAGTAGGTGACAAGTTTATAAAAAAAGATGTAGACGATAAACGAGACAATGGAATTAGACCTACTGGAATAGCAGATTAAAACCACAGGGAAATACACAAGAGCGAGGTGCTGTAAGGTTAAATGGAGTTTCCCACTTTTGGGGAACTGCTTCGACTTAAGCAACATTCCCAACAGAGGACTTGCTATCAGGAACAGATCCCTCATTGTATTTAGTGTCTGGAATACTTTCTCCAGAATTCATTAATCGGTGGGCAAACCCATGCCAAATGGAAGTAATCTGTGTCTGGGGCATGACAACGCAGACAGTATGTTTTATCGTGACCATCGAATTTAGCCTGGGCGACCTGTGTATAATACATTCAGTGTAGGAATTTATAGTGAACTGATCCATATCTGCCATTCATGGGAACTTCCTTAGTGTGCTCACAGTACTATGACCATTGCTTGTCAGATATGTTTGTTCCCAGGTCATGACACTAATGCTCCCTTGCCCAACTTTCAGTGTCAACAGCCCCCAATTCTCTGGCTTGCGGAGGTATACTGGAAAACCTTTTTTGACTGTCTTTTGCAATCTTAAGTAAAGGAACTAATCAAGGGGCGAAGCTACACCCTTTCTAGGTAATCTGCCAGCTAAATGAATGTATTATCTATGTATAGCTCTCCCAGGGTGTGACATCCTTGTGCTCTTAGTCTTTTGGCTGCTAGAGGTTCCAAAGTTATCTCAAGTTTGGGGTTTCTGACCAATGGAACATGTGGAGAGTAGATTGTGTCCACACCACAGAGCTTTGTCAGCCTATGCCACTCCCATACTGTGCAGTTGACTGTGTGTATCTCCTCTTTATTTAAACACAAGCCAAAAGGGATGAGAGGGACCACTCCTCTTCCATCTCCCTAACGGGTAGCGTAGCACATATAAAATGGAAGAGGAGGTAATATTAAAAGAATATCATCCACTGTGGGAAACCTAAAAAGATTTTAAATTTGCCCTCACCCACTAATGGCGGCATGCTTCCACCCCTGCGCAGACAAATGTTAAGGGTGGAGCAAAGGGATTTTGGAGCAGTTTGGGAAAAACAAACATTCAAAGCAATCCACAGTGCAAGCTACAAGGTAGAACTACCTTAGGGTTGTCCCTATTTTTATGTTATTCTGGGCCCCCTAGGCAGGGTTAAAAACATCTCCTGTCATGAAACTAGGGATATTAGTGCCCCGTCATCTCATCTGCTGTTAACATATTTTAGCCTAACTATCACCCCTATGGGTCACCTGGCCTTCTTCATGACTAAGATCCCATGACTCATAACACACCACACCACGTTCTCAGAAATAGGCCTAGTACGGGTGGTAGAGTCTCATGCAGTGACCTTACTTGCTACTTCTCATACACAAACTCATGGATTACCCAGGGTAATCTAAATACTCTCTAAAACTGGGGTGAGAGTGGGAGCGCCTCCCTGTCATCAAACAGTCTTCAAGGGACCGATAATGCCCAACCATGCAGCTCGCTGCCCTCCAATATCCTTTTTATGTCTGATCACATTTTTCAGTATCACTGTGTTTAGCTTATTGGGACTCGAGATCCCCATCTTCAGTCCTTTAGGTGGGACCTGTCAAAAGTTGTAAAACTAAAGTGATGCAATCTTGCCTGTGCTATTAGGTAATATACTTCAAAGTCCAGTGTGGCAAACCAACTGTTTTGAGATTCAAACGTTATCTCAAGTTTGGGATTTCTAGTCAATGGCACATGTGGAGAGTAGACTGTATCCCCAGCCCAGAGCGTTGTCAGCCTATGCCATGCCTATACTTGTAGTTACCTGTGCGTATCTCCTCTTTATAAGAACACAAAGAACACAAAATGAATAAGGGTCTCAGGGGAATTGATTAATGACTGAAACACCTCTACTCCCCAATCCCAATCACAATCTAAACAACTACTAAGAGATGGTCAGTCAGTTCTTAAGGAACAGAAAAATGATGAATGCTACAGGAATGTAGGGACCCGATTCAAATAGTTTGCCCACCACCTGGCTAGAGTAAAGAGTCCATCGGCCCACCCTTGTTGGCGGAGATTCGTCATCTGGAGCTCAAGGAGAACTAGATCTAGGACCACAGTTCTGAGCCACCTTGCTCTGCTGGGTACCTGTTCTCATGCTCCTGAAGGCTCTTGCCAAGGTGGATATATCAAACCATGTGAACTCAAGTAAAGTGCAGTGCTCAAATGTGTGAAAAGTTAAAAATGGCTATTTGGACAAAAATTATGTTTATTAGAGATTGTCCAAATGTCATATTTAAAATAACCTGATAGTATGAGAAATATTCACTATCTCCTGGCTATGGCTAATGCGGTCGACATGTTTCAGCCGTACTGGTCACCTGACCCGGCTTTCTTTAGGACCTAGATGTTAAGTAATGTAGGCTACTGCAGGAAAAACACACAACTAGTGCATGAAAAAAACTGTGTAAACTACAAATAAAAGGATATTAAGGTGAATCTGTGGCATTTGCCACCCTACCAGACACACAGTGTACGTGCTTGCAGGTAAGAGCTACCTCTTCTTTCCCAGCTTTATGTGGGAGGAAAATCTCCTCTTTATGTCTGATCATGTTTTTCAATATCACTGTGTTTAGCTCACTGGGACTCAAGAGCCCCCTCTCCAGCCCTTTATCTGGGACCTGTCAAAGGTTGTGAGACTAATGTGATGCAAATTGCATCTGTCCTATTAGGTAATATACCGCAAAGTCCACTGTGTTCAAATCCACTGTATCTATGTGGCCGTGTGGGGTTCGGTTCCAGCTTATTTGGGGTTGATTTCCAGCCCACGCCATTTTATCATCAATGTTTGGAGTTGCTCAACAAATACCTTGTTATGGGGCAATGGGATATTGTGAAACAGGTATAGCAGTTGAGGTAGAATCATAATTTTCATTAACCCAATTCTACCTGCGATTGTCAATGGCAGGTTTACCCATTTGTCTATGTTAGCAACAATTTTATCTGTGGTTCTGCCATAGTTCTCACACATACAAAAGGCCTTGTTTTAATGAAAGTATACACCTAGATATTTAACAGGGGTCTCCTGCCATTGCTGCAGGTATGTCAGTGTTGGTGCCATTACAACGCTCATCAGCGGCAACATGATCGATTTTTACCAGTTAATAGTCAAGCCTGACCAAACTGCACAATTTCGTCAATGATTGGGTGTGAGTTTATGTCAGGGTTTTGAACTATAAATAAAATGTAATCTGCATACAGTGATATCAAAAGCCACCGTATGCCAAACTCTGTGACCATGCTGTTCTTGTAGTATGCAGGCCAAGGGTTCAATAGCCAGTGCAAATATCAGAGGCAACAGTGAGAACCCCTGTCATGTGCCTCTTTGTATTGCAATAGGATCAGAGATTTGGCCCTTAATATTTCTTAACGTGGTAAGGTGTGTATAACAGAGTTCAATCCAGCATGTCATTGTGTTCCCTAGACCCAATTTAACAAGCGTTACAATCAAGAATGGCCACTCCATGGAATCAAAAGCTTTGGTGGTGTCAAGGAAGACCACCACCACTTTGTTGTCGGGGTCTATTTGATGTGCCACAGTAAATAGAGTCCTAAGGTTATCTGCTGTAAAGGGGCCAGTTATGGAACCAGATTAGTCTGACAAAGTCAGTCCAAGTAACAAAGAGATCAGTCTAGTAGCAAGAATCATAGCCAATATGTTATTATCAATATTAACTAGTGATAATGGTCTGTACAAATCATGCAGCTGCAGTTAGTTGCCTGGTTTTAGCAATGAGATCACTATCACCTTACGTACGGTCTGAGGTTAAAATTGCCTTTTCATACATCTCTAATAGTTGCAGGGTAAGCAGATCACTATACTCCTTGTAAAACTCTCTGGTCAGACCGTTGCTACCTGGCCCCATGCCATTTTTAAGATCTGCTATTGCTTCTTTGATGTCTTCCTCTGTAATAGGGGAACACAATACCTCCCTCTCCGCTGTTTCTACCCATGCCAGTGTAATGTCCTCAAGATACCAGTAGATGCCATCTGCCTATTTTGTGTAGTGTGACCCATATAAACTAGTGTAGTAGTTGGTGAACTCCGAACGGAATCCTGGATGATTTTATGTAGTGGGACACCTTAATAAGTAGTGATTGTGACAATTTGTTCAGCCACCCATTTAGGTATGAAAAAGCTGGTCAATGTGTGCCCTGGTCAATCACTCTCACCATACACTTATGCCTCTGCATATTTCCCCAGGTAATGTACTCCCACTCCGCCTACTTTCGGTATTCCCCTTACCACTGCCTTAAAAGCCTCCCAAACCATACCATGGTCTTTCACAGAGTCTTCATTACCCACAGAGTAGTTGACTATAGCTTGCCGCATCTCCCCCCTGAAGGTGCTATCAAGTAAATATGGAGGGTTGAAATCTCCAGTCATTATATCTCTGGAATTGTGCCAGGAAGCACAACTTCAAAACCCACAGGGAGTGATCAGAGTAAATGCAGGGTAGAAGTTCAATTGACACCGTTCATCCACATATCTCATAATCAGCCAGTAATCTATCCTGGAGGATGTGCCTTGAACCACAGATGAAATGGGTATTCACTCTCCACATGTCCACTATGTTCTTGTTGCTGCATAATCCCGGTGAGTGCCACCCTAGTTTCTGTCTGTTGTCCATCACGGGTGTTAGCATCATCTAGTGTGCCAAAGAGGGTGACATTGCGGTCTCCTCCCCTCATAATTATCATTTGTGGAATCAATATTTTGCATTGTGTGAAAATCCTGGGGAAGAAGTGCGGGTCTTCATGAATTGGGCCATATGTGTACACTAAGCTCATAGCCATTTGATTCAATACTCCTTGACTAACAAGTAATGACCCTCAGGGTCTCCAATGATATTTATATGCTGATAAGCAATGCTTTTGCGGAAAAGCAATGCCACCCCCCTGGAGTATCCTTAGTAGATCACAAAATAGCTGTGCTTCTGGCCACCCTATCACACATGTCTAGTACTAAGTGAATTTCATCTAATAAGAAAACTTTCATGCAGTGTCTGACAGCAAAGTCCAACACGACTGGTCTTTCACAGGTCATTGAGTCCCCTTCCGTTGCACGTCATCATTCTAATATGCTGCTACCCCCACCTGCACATAGCAATATGTAGTGTTTTAAGACTTTGTGTTGTTGTCTGTCTTGAACTGTACCTGCCTAGTTGTAACATTACATACCACATTTTTTTCATTTATTTAGCGCTGGAACCCAACTTCCCAGACAATGCCCTTATTGCACCCCTTCACCCAGATGTGACAAAATAGCTGCCCCTCCCCCCTTCGCCTGTATACTAGCCAGCAGCCTCGCTTGGGAGGCGGCCAGAGATTTGATACTATATGCCAAGTGCCTCCTGGCATTCCTTTGTCATCCCACACGTTCGTCTGATCTTACATTCTGCACAGTTACTTATCTCTCTGTTAAGACCAAGCCAAAGCCGAGTAAATCATCTTCATCATCAATACTCAAGTCAATGGATACATATGACGTCTGTCCCATCTCTAAATGGTATGCAGTCAATACAGCCAATACCCCATCACCCTTCAATGTCAATTACAAAACCTGAGCATCTTGTATGTTGTGTCCTCAAGAAGAAGTAAGCGTTGGGCCTTCCTGTAGGCGTGGCAGAACAGTTCACTCCACATCGTTATGTTCCGATCTGGGCTTCGGTTCTCTTCTCTGTGCTCTTTGGTGCATTTCTTTGCGTATTTATTTACATATACCACCGCATGATGGTGTGACAAGAGGTGCGCCCTCCCATCCAGGGTGGAGCAAAGTCTCACCGGGTACATCATGGCATGTCCAATGTCCATCTCCCACCTTCTTTTCTTTATAGGCGCACACTTCCGGCGCACCGCTTGCACTGCGTGAGGACCTGAGTGAGTTTGCTGGTATTTGATCAAAGCCTTCTGTCACATTGTTAGCACTGCGGCATCTTAAACGTCAATGACTCAGGTTGTTAATTTTTCCCACAGCATCTCCATGGGTGAACACCATTTATGATCACTTCCAGACGATATGGCACCACAAAGAAGCCCTTAAAATAGCAGAAAAATAGCAAGTGTAAGGACCGAGGTTATCAATTTTATAGGCTAGAAAGCGATTGGCGCCTCATTAATATGTGTGCTGTGAAAAGGCACAAACACATCTGGAAACATAAACATGGCCCAGCAGAATGGGGCCAAAATGTTACCACAAGTAATGTTTGGTATGTTTTTGCTGTCAGTAAAAAGTGGCATGCATACAACTAAATGAAGCACTTTAGTAAAATATTTACGTTACTGTGAATCGAGTTAACACAGGCGTTCCAAAATTAACTGACATATGAGGTCATATTTTATCATAACAGAAACTTCAAAATACAGAACATTTTTACGAAGACTTTCTCATTAATCATCTTTTCAAATAATATTTTATAATGCCTGTCAAAGCCGAGCACGGCAGGAAGCAAGACACCAGCCCAGGAGAAGTACTTGCGTGCATCCGCATCGTTCCTTACTCCAGCTGCTCTTGGGTGCGGTGCACTCCATGTTCCCTTGCAGGGTGGGATGCTGTGAAGTACTCGAAGCCCTTTAATACAGATGCCTCACCAGACAGTTCAACTTCTAGCCTGACTCTCAGACAGCCCCAACATTCTAATGCCCTTACATCATGAGGTTCTAACACCCAACAATGTACTTATGTTAATATGTGATGACGCTTCTCCCTCCCACAACAAACAGCAAACGATAAAATGAGGAAAACAAATAAAAAAACGATTCTAAGTGAAATCCCACATCTCCCCTTTTTATAATCAACAAACTACGTATATATATATATATATATATATATATATATATATATATATATATATATATATTACCTACTGGCGGTCGCCAGTAGGTATATATAGTTAGGATTTTTTCTCTATGGGTTTTTTGAAAATTCTATGTCTAATAACTTTGGCGTTTGTGGACGGAATTGGCTGAAATTTTCAGGAAAATGGCACATTTTGTTTCTGAGCAGCCCTTGAAAATGTGGGGGGGGTTCGTCAAGGGGGGGCCGAGAAAAAAGGGGGGTCCCAAAACGTGTTTTTAACATTGAGTTTTCCATAGGGCGGTTGGCCTCACTTTTAGCCCGAACGGCTGAATGGATTTGCACGAAACTTGGCAAAATTGTAGGGACTGGTAGCCCGATGTGCCTTTTGTAGGTCTCAATATATGTGCTCCAGTGGATTTTGAGAAATTAACGTTTAAAAAAAGATATATATCTGTAACAGCGGACCAGGCAGCGCTCCGGTTCGCGTACTTTACGCGCAACGGAGCTTTGTGAAGCGAAGCTGATTGGTTCTCCGGCGTCTGTCAACATTCCAAAAAGTCCGTAGCGGCCGCCATCTTGTCTCTCGGTAGGATCGAGAGACAAGAGGAGGTCAAAACAAAGGGGGAAATAACTATAAGGGGGCATAGTAGATCCTCGCTGACCCCCTAGGTTTGATGTGGAGGTTTTAAAAGGGCCCCGCGGGGCAAAAAAAAATAATAATAATAATAATCGAACGGCTGAATGGATTTGCACGAAACTTGGCAAAATATTAGGGACTGGTAGCCCGATGTGCCTTTGCTAGGTCTCAATATATGTGCTCCAGTGGATTTTGAGAAATTAACGTTCAAAAAAAGATATATATCTGTAACAGCGCTCCGCTTCGCGTAACGGAGGTTTGCGAAGCTGATTGGTCATTCTGTCACTGGGCTATAGTTGGGCTACATCTGGCTGATATTTGGGCTACATTTGTTTTTTTGTGTGTCTGGCGGCCATCTTTGGGCTACATTGGGCTACATTGGGCTTCATTGGGCTACATTGGGCTACATTTGGGCTCCAACATATATATAGGCCAATGTAGCCCAATATATATTTTTCAAAGTTAATTTTCGTAAAAACCACTGGAGCATATATCTTGAGACATAGCAAAGGCACATCGGGCTACCAGTCCCTACAATTTTGCCAAGTTTCGTGGAAATCCATTCAGCCGTTCGAGCTAAAAGTGAGTCCAACCGCCCTATGGAAATGAAGGAAATGAATGGGTAATTTGTAATTAGCAAATAGCTAATCGCAAACTAGGAATGGTAAAGAATCGCTATTTATTCCTTAAAGTTCGCTATTTAGGAAATGCAAAAAACTTTGATGATACATATGGCGGTTCATCTCTAACAAGATAAGAAGCATAGGGATACATTTATGATGACTGGCGCATCACCAGGGATGTGTTAGTCATTCTGTGCCGCTGTTCCGTCACCTATGGTGTGCTGCATTTACAATGCGGCGCATCATGGGGCAAAAACAGCACAGATGCGTGATGTATCTGTGCCGTAAAGGTGGCGCATTGCTGGAGTTGTATCGCAAGTGTGATGAAGCTCCAGCAAGGGTCGGGGGTGCCCCTGTCGCAGGGTTTCTGTTCTCACACAGAACTGTGGACAGAGGATTGGAACCTCGGCGAATTAGGGTGTCCCAAAACTCACGTTAGTAATCAAAAACTCCTTAGCAAGCTAGGTACAGTGTCACATTGGATATAACAAACTCTCAATGTTTAGACAATCCAGAATATGAACTTATAGTACCTCAGGATACGTGGAACTCATGAACAGTCGGTCGTTATATATTTCTTAGAAACCAGAACATGGAGTTAAGAAGAACACATGTGTATTTGAAATGTTTATTTACTAATGCCGTCTTCTCAGGCGTAGTATCTTAGATAATAGAAGTACACATATTATCAGTAGCAAAATTACCAGCATAGTTACTAGTACATAAAAAGCGAATGGTGACAGTATGTTAACATGCTGTAAATGAATAAGAGTTAGCAACACTTATAAGCAGCCGCGGGCCGTGGAGGGAGTTACGGTGGGGCAGGGAGGCGGGGAGGGGGAGGGGCAAGGTAGAGAGGGCTCCACCCTGCTTCTCCCCCTCCCCGCCTCCCTGCCTCACCGTAACTCCCTCCACGGCCCGCGGCTGCTTATATCTCACCCTCCCTAATACACATATTATATTATTTGCTAAGAAGGTCTCTTTGTGTTGGTTTAGGGCGTGCCCATACTTTAGTGTCTTAGATTTGAAGGAATCACATCAGCATACACCAGCTCTCTCTTCATGTGAACCACATCAACTGTTGTGTATGTGTGTTCGGCAAAGCAATATAAAACCCGCCTCATGCCCAGAATTGGCAGAAGTTGCACTTATGTTATGAGTATGAAGTCGTGGAGATCAGACCTCATAACAATTCTGTATCGTGTTGTTCTTGAAACTTTAGCACTCGCTGTACAGATATAGTTTAACAAGCAAAGCAGATAGTAGAGCGCTAACATATTATTCTCATGTAAACCACGATGAACTACTAGGTGGAAAGCTAAAGTAACAACTAAGTGTCGTGTGCAGAAGTTGCAAAAAAGGAAAAATGGCGTTTAAACCGGTAATGAGCCCATGCTAACTTAACACGGTGTAAAGATATCCAGGACCTAGATGACACCTCCCCATGATCCGGAAACGAACTGAATAAGATAATAGAAGTGCCATCTCATGAGAGCAGATTGCAAGTTTATATGTGGACGGTCCGCAAGGTAAAGCATTAAAAACTAGGAAAATTTAATGCTAAAGAAAAATAAAACAGCCAAGTACTTTATCGAGTCTTAAGCCAATAGGCAAGGTAAATAATAAAAACTTGACAAATAAGTCAATGAATTGTCAATGAAATGCTAGTACTCAGCATATCAAACATGAAAAAGGTCTATGACATAACTGTGTATGCAAAATAAGCTGCAACAGCCTCCAATAGGAAGTCACCGTCTTCATCCGAAAACAGTTCAGCCATCCAATTTAAAAGCGGAAAAGAACATACGTGCTCTCCCAGCACCGGATCCTCTATCACCATCAGAGGACAGCTCGGTGGGTTTTCAAGAAAGCTCTGTTCCAAGAAAGACTGTGCTGCCGCCAGTAAATTCCAGGGACCAAGTAGTCCATGCATCAATGCCACAGCCATAATCCTTTCGCCAGGACAAACCAACTCGTGAGTAATGATAGGAGTCATCAGCTGATTAAAGTCGACGTCAGGAGAAACCGGTCCGCAGAGACACAAATCAATGGCCCAATCGAAATCACAGGTCAGGCAGTGAAATACAGGCTGGACACAGGTGAAGTAGGAGAATCGAAAAGATAATCCATATGCCGTGCTTAATATCGCCAACGGCATTGTGCCATAATATTCTAGCATGCGATTGCGGAACAGTGTCAGCAGCTGCAGGGTGGGAGGTTGCATAGGAGGGACATCCATATTTAAAAATGTAAAAAAGCACAAGAGCGTCCGCTGGTAATGCAAGTAAAAATGCCAATCCACGAACCGGAGTGGAGAAAATAGAATGAAAGGAAGTAGGGATGACTCCAAAGATTTTCTCAAATGAAGTCACGAGACCACTGGTAACAACTTTAAAAAAGTGCGCCAGGGTCTTTGTGGAGGATGCGTTAAAGATAGTCGGAACCATCTTGCTGAAATTGAAAGGCAAATCTGAATTAAAAGTATTCCTTTTATCGTAACAGTAAGTGAACGGGTTATTTGCTGCAGAAATGTTCTATTTCCTCCCACACATGAACATAGGGAGTTTTCAATCTGGCCACAAATACCAACCTTGGGACAGATTTCAACGGCATGGCAAGAATAAGAGCTCTTTTGTCTCAGAGAGAGGTGGCCTTGAGTTCGGCCCGTGAAACTTTCGTGCTTCACATAGCGAACACCCGTACAGAGGTGCAGACCCTTTTCAATTAACTCAGAACAATCTTCATTATTGAGCATCAAATAACTACCATTTTCCAACAACTTGAACGTGGGGATGATAGCAGGAACTGGCGTGCCTTGCAACACGCAAGCCATATTTGGTCGGTGTTTGTTGCATGAACCGTGTAACTGTATGTGCCTACACATTAGTGAATGATCTGGCGTCTCAGTGCATTCCTCTCCATTCAGATAAACTTCTTGATCATCTTTGAAACATCTGTATGTGTATGGAAGCGACCAGACCTCATGAAGAAAAGCACTACCTAAAGGTTCATAACGACCTATTGGTATATATTTCATACAATTTGAAAACTTATATAAAGCAAAAGGCAGCGTTATTAAACCGTGGATAAGGCACGTTGCCAAAAAACCCGCAATCCTCTGCTGATGATGTCACTGAGCATGTCATGAATGATGTAATATGTGACATCATCAGCAGTGGATTACGGGTAATAGTATCTCTAGTTTACTCCCCTATAGCTGTCTTTCTTTTAACATAAGTGTCTGTTTCCTTCCCTTATACTTACTGTTTTTGGTTCGCTTCTAGTTCGCGTACCGGCGAGCGAACTGGGAAGCGAACTAAGAGAAATAGAGGTTGGCACAGTTCCAAATATTGTACCAATTTTTTAATAACGGGGAGGTAGTTCTGAAAAGAACTTTTTTTTTATTGTTTTTGTTGTTTTATATTTTTTTTATTATTTTTCGGAACATTTTTTTACTTTTTTTGAATTTTTCTGAAGTTTTATATTTTTTTGGGTTTTTCTTGGAGGGGGCAATGAAAACGATTCATTGTAAAGGGCTCAACAGGAGCAACAAAACAAAAAAAGAAGTATTTATTATTTTGGGCGTTTCGTACAAACTTGCATATGATAGTCAATAGCTCTGTTGATCAGAGTGATGCTTTTTTCTCCGTAGGAAATGAATCCATCGCAAAATACGCAGGTGTGTTTTACTTCACCAAATTTCATTTGTATATTTGGCACCATCTCCCTGCCCTCTGGTCCCGTTACTTCCGGTACAACAGATCTTCTGGCCATAATAGGGAGATTATCTAGGTCGTTCCGAAACTGTGCAGCACTGTAGTTGTTAGGATGCCACCTAGTCATATGGCGATGCATTGTGTAGTTTCCGAAACTGTATTTTTTCTCGGTTCCTCTGGACAGTCTATCTTGACATATAAGGCAAGTTACGTATCTTGCATTTACTTTTTTCTGACCTTTGGGAATTTAAAAAAATTGCCAAATGAAGTTTTCTTTCCGGTGAGACGTCCTGGGCTGCTCAGGCAAAAACTGCCTCTCTTCGTGCTCGTCGTCCTGTTCCTCTTCTTCTTCTTCTTGTTGAATTATAACTTGAGCAGGTTGTCCACTCTTCCTTGGATGTGGTGGAGGTGGTGGGGAAGCACCAGCTGAAGCTACTAAAGAAGCCATTGCTCAGTGATCACAAAGGGTCTTTCTCTCACAATGATGAAAGTCAGAGTGAGGAAAGAAGGAGGGATTTTCATCATTTGGGAAAAACAAGAGTTCTCAACCAATCAAAAGTGTTCATTTTAGATTATATGACCTAGTCTTACATCATTAGGAAACCAAAAGTGAAATGAACCAATGAAAAGTGTTATTACCAAGTCACATGACTTGCTGTGTTTACGTTAAGCGCTTTGCAGGGCCTCCCGGTTTGCTTCCAGAAACCTGCACTTTGCGACTCGCTTCGCGTACCAGTTCGCTAACGTAGCACGTCATATGACGTATCACGCGACAACGTGAAACGTCATGCGGACGGGAGGCGTCACGATGTTGTTTTCTAACGCGGCACTTGCGGTAAAGAAACGTTTACCGGCTCGCGGTCTATTTCGCGGCATCAAGGTCAGCTAACGGGAAGCTTCCCGATTCGCGAAGCGGGAACGAAGAAAAAAAAATATTAAAAAAAAAAATTATTCATAAACATATAAAATATATTTTTGGATTTAAAGAAGAATACATTTTACAGCTACAGATATTAGCTGTTAAAAAACCAATGAAATTCACAGAAAAAACCATAGGTTATAGACCATATATAGTTAGGAATTAGCATTTACAAAACCTTGAAAATTCACTGAAAAAACCACAGGTTATAGACCATATATAGTTAGGAATTAGCATTTAGAAAACCTTATTTTACTCACACAAAACCATTGAAATTCCATATATAGTTAGTTGCACTAACTATATATCGTGCACCCGCAATCCACTGCTGATGATGTCACATATTACATCATTCATGACATGGTCAGTGACATCACTGATGACATCACTGATGACATCTCAAATGACATCACTGATGACATCACTGATGACATCTCATTTGACATCAATGACCACATCACTGATGATATCATTCATGTGACAATACAATGCATCTCCTCACATTTTAATATAACCTCTGTTTCACCCAGTGTTAAAAAGAGAGTATAATTTTTGAAACCATTGACACACCAATACTAGTTACTACATACGCACTCACTGATTGCTACGTCTACACACACCTTCATTCATTCACCCATACAATCATTCATACATACAATCACTCATCTTTACAACACTATCATATGCACTCATACACCTATACAGACACTCACAGTCTGCCACTCATCCATGGAGTTACTCACACACCTAGTCAGTCCTGTAAAGAATCAATGACACTTCCATTTTCTTGTCTATACAGTTAAACATAGAGCACCTTACATTTTCAAACATATACTAACACATACTTACCTTCTTATACAATCATTGATACAAGTACAGATTGATCTGCACAGAGTCACACACCTCCCAGCTAGCCACACACACACTCAGTCTCCCATACAAATACTTGGGCAATCAATCAATAACCCATATAGTTACTCATATAGCTACTGATCAACACATGCAGCAGTTTACAGAACAACAGACATAATGATGCACAAATTAAGACAGTTTAGTCACTAACCCATGCAGTCAGTGAGACACATTTAATCACTCACTCATACAGTCAGTCATGCACCTACTAAATCCTTCGTCCAGACACTTACACATCCACTCATTCTTCAATATGTAAGACATATTTAAACTTTATAGAAACAAAAAATCACTGGATGTTGTTATCAGTGATGTCATCAGTGATGTCATTTGAGATGTCATCAGTGATGTCATCAGTGATGTCACTGACCATGTCATGAATGATGTAATATGTGACATCATCAGCAGTGGATTGCGGGTGCACGATATATAGTTAGTGCAACTAACTATATATGGAATTTCAATGGTTTTGTGTGAGTAAAATAAGGTTTTCTAAATGCTAATTCCTAACTATATATGGTCTATAACCTGTGGTTTTTTCAGTGAATATATATATATATATATATTCACTGAAAAAACCATAGGTTATAGACCATATATAGTTAGGAATTTGCATTTACAAAACCTTGAAAATTCACTGAAAAAACCATAGGTTAGAGACCATATATAGTTAGCTGGACATTTTATTGACATAAAACCAATGAAATTCCATATATAGTTAGTTGCACTAACTATATATCGCGCACCCGCAATCCACTGCTGATGATGTCACATATTACATCATTCATGACATGGTCAGTGACATCACTGATGACATCACTGATGACATCTCAAATGACATCACTGATGACATCACTGATGACATCTCAAATGACATCACTGATGACATCATCTAGTGTCTGTGTGTTTTTGTAAAGTTTAAATATGTTTTACATATTGAAGAATGAGTGGATGTATGGAAGACTGAGTGTGTGTGTGGCTGGCTGGGAGGTGTGTGACTCTGTGCATATCAATGTGTACTTGTATCAGTGATTGTATAAGAGAGTAAGTATGTGTTAGTATATGTGTGAAAAGTATGGTGTTCTGTGTTTAACTGTATAGATGAGGAAATCGAAGTGTGATTGATTCTTCACAGGACTGACTAGGTGTATGAGTGCATATGATAGTGTTGTAATAATGAGTGACTGTATGTATGAGTGATTGTATGGGTGAATGAGTGAATGTGTGTGTAGACGTAGGAATCAGTGAGTGCGTATGTAGTAACTGGTATTGGTGTGTCATGATGTCATCAGTGATGTCATTTGAGATGTCATCAGTGATGTCATTTGAGATGTCATCAGTGATGTCATCAGTGATGTCACTGAAGTATGGTGTTCTGTGTTTAACTGTATAGATGAGGAAATGGAAGTGTGATTGATTCTTTACAGGACTGACTAGGTGTGTGAGTAACTCCATGGATGAGTGGCAGTGTGTGAGTGTCTGCATAGGTGTATGAGTGCATATGATAGTGTTGTAATAATGAGTGACTGTATGTATGAGTGATTGTATGGGTGAATGAGTGAATGTGTGTGTAGACGTAGGAATCAGTGAGTGCGTATGTAGTAACTGGTATTGGTGTGTCATGATGTCATCAGTGATGTCATTTGAGATGTCATCAGTGATGTCATCAGTGATGTCATTTGAGATGTCATCAGTGATGTCATCAGTGATGTCACTGACCATGTCATGAATGATGTAATATGTGACATCATCAGCAGTGGATTGCGGGTGCGCGATATATAGTTAGTGCAACTAACTATATATGGAATTTCATTGGTTTTATGTCAATAAAATGTCCAGCTAACTATATATGGTCTCTAACCTATGGTTTTTTCAGTGAATTTTCAAGGTTTTGTAAATGCAAATTCCTAACTATATATGGTCTATAACCTATGGTTTTTTCAGTGAATTTTATTGGTTTTTTAAAAGCTAATATCTATAGCTGTAAAATATATTCTTTATTACGTGACGTATCACGTAGCCACGTGAGACGCCTCATGATGCGTCGCATAACCGTGACGTATCGGCTCTGCAGCGCAAACAAAACCCGTAACGTAAGCGTGCCGGAGCACGCTTACAGATATATATATTTTTTTTAACCTTAATTAGACAAAATCCACACGTGCACATATCTTGAGGCCTTGCAAAGGCACATCAAACAAACAGTCAAGTTTGCCAAGTTTGCTGGAAATCTATTCCCTTAATTTTTTTTTACTGTTTCTCCTGGTTTTCCCCTTGTTACGCTTACCAGGACGCTACCCGGTACGCGAACCGGACGCTCCAAAAACACAAGATGGCGGACTCCCGTTACGCTGCCGGTTAGCTGCCGGGTTCGCGTACCGGGAAGCGCCTCTACCGCGAAAAATCGCGGGGGACTTTAATATCCCCCTCATCAATCCTAGGGGGTCAGGAGGGGTTTACCTTGCCCCCTTTCCTTCATTTCCCCCTTCTTTTTTCACCACATCTTGTCTCTCGAACCTACCGAGAGACAAGATGGCGGCCGCTCCGGACTGTTTACAATGTTGACAGCTACGCTGCCGGTTAGCTGCCCGGTTAGCTGCCCGGTGAGCTGCCCGGTGAGCTGCCCGGTTCGCGTACCGGGACGCGCCTCTACGGCGTAAAATCGCAAAAAAAATAAAAAATTTATTTTTTGCCCCGCGGGGCACTTTAATATCCCCCTCATCAATCCTAGGGGGTCAGGAGTGGTCTACCTTGCCCCCTTTCCTTCATTTCCCCCTTTGTTTTTCACCACATCTTGTCTCTCGATCGTACCGAGAGACAAGATGGCGGCCGCTCCGGACTGTTTAGAATGTTGACAGACACCGGAGAGTCAATCAGCTTCGCTTCGCGAAGTTCCGTTACGCGTCAGGTACGCGAACCGGGGCGCTAACCGGAGCGCTGTCACAGATATATATATTTTTTTAAACGTTAATTTCTCAAAATCCACTGGAGCACATATATTGAGACATAGCAAAGGCACGTCGGGCAAACCATATCTACAATTTTGCCAAGTTTCATGTAAATCTATTCAGCCGTTCGAGCTAAAAGTGAGTCCAACCGCCCCATGGAAAAATGAATGGGAAAAACGCATTTTGGGACCCACCTTTTTTCTCGGCCCCCCCTTGACGAAACCCCCCCAAATTGTCAGGGGCTGCTCAGAAACAAAATGTGCCATTTTCCTGAAAATTTCAGCCAATTCCGTCCACAAACGCCAAAGTTGTTAGACATAGAATTTTCAGAAATCCCATAGAGAAAAAATCCTAACTATATATACCCACTGGCTATCGCCAGTAGGTAATATACATATATAAACATATATAATCTGCATATTTATATAAATATAAATGCATGCATACATAGACATATATGCATACATATGCATGTTATTTACATGAAAGTTTTAAAAACACTAATAAAAGCAAAGCTAAAAAGCCACCTCATTACAAACAGAATGGCTTTAACTTAAACGAGGGCGAGATCTATTGCATTTTCAATGCTTGTTTACTTTGGTTCTATCAAGAAGGCATTCAGATGTGTCACACATTTGCCATAAATTCTGAATGTTAGCACTCTAGTTGCTCATTAGATCACTGTAGTAAAGCTAGTGCTCACCAGGGAAGTCTGCTGCTAATCATGGTTTGCAGCCATTTTCCCGCATTTTTTATCCCGCAGACTTTCAGTCCGCATACCATTATCCCGCAAGGTCATTGACCTCGCATACCATTATCCCGCATTTTTTCAAAACGCATGTGCATTTATCGCGCATGCCTTTACAAAGAATTACGTTTTAAAGGCATGTATGGTAAATGCATTTGCGTTGTGAAAACCACGATGACGAGAGAGGTAAGTGGGTTTGTGTTAATTTTTTCGTGGGTTAGTGGTTGTGTAGTGTAGTGTAGTGTTGTGTAGTGTAGTGTTGTGTTAGTGTAGTGTAGAGTTGTGGTGGTTGTTTAGTGTAGGGTCATGCTGGGGGTAGTGTTTTAGGGTTTAGGGTTGTGTTGTAGTGTTTGCGTAGTGTAGGGTCATGCTGGGGGTAGTGTTTTAGGGTTTAGGGTAGTGTTGTAGTGTTTGCGTAGTGTAGGGTCATGCTGGGGGTAGTGTTTTAGGGTTTGGGTTGTGTTGTAGTGTTTGCGTAGTGTAGGGTCATGCTGGGGCTAGTGTTTTAGGGTTTAGGGTAGTGTTGTAGTGTTTGCGTAGTGTAGGGTCATGCTGGGCGTAGTGTTTTAGGGTTTAGGATAGTGTTGTAGTGTTTGCGTAGTGTAGGGTCATGCTGGGGGTAGTGTTTTAGGGTTTTGGGTAGTGTTGTAGTGTTTGCGTAGTGTAGGGTCATGCTGGGGTGTAGTATTTTAGGGTTTAGGGTAGTGTTGTAGTGTTTGCGTAGTGTAGGGTCATGCTGGGGGTAGTGTTTTAGGGTTTTGGGTAGTGTTGTAGTGTTTGCGTAGTGTAGGGTCATGCTGGGGTGTAGTGTTTTAGGGTTTTGGGTAGTGTTGTAGTGTTTGCGTAGTGTAGGGTCATGCTGGGGTGTAGTGTTTTAGGGTTTTGGGTAGTGTTGTAGTGTTTGCGTAGTGTAGGGTCATGCTGGGGGTAGTGTTTTAGGGTTTTGGGTAGTGTTGTAGTGTTTGCGTAGTGTAGGGTCATGCTGGGGGTAGTGTTTTAGGGTTTTGGGTAGTGTTGTAGTGTTTGCGTAGTGTAGGGTCATGCTGGGGGGTAGTGTTTTAGGGTTTTGGGTAGTGTTGTAGTGTTTGCATAGTGTAGGGTCATGCTGGGGGTAGTGTTTTAGGGTTTTGGGTAGTGTTGTAGTGTTTGCGTAGTGTAGGGTCATGCTGGGGGTAGTGTTTTAGGGTTTAGGGTAGTGTTGTAGTGTTTGCGTAGTGTAGGGTCATGCTGGGGGTAGTGTTTTAGGGTAGTGTTGTAGTGTTTGCGTAGTGTAGGGTCATGCTGGGGGTAGTGTTTTAGGGTTTAGGGTAGTGTTGTAGTGTTTGCGTAGTGTAGGGTCATGCTGGGGGTAGTGTTTTAGGGGTTAGGGTAGTGTTGTAGTGTTTGCGTAGTGTAGGGTCATGCTGGGGGTAGTGTTTTAGGGTTTAGGGTAGTGATGTAGTGTTAGCGTAGTGTAGGGTCATGCTGGGGGTAGTGTTTTAGGGTTTAGGGTAGTGTTGTAGTGTTTGCGTAGTGTAGGGTCATGCTGGGGGTAGTGTTTTAGGGTTTAGGGTAGTGTTGTAGTGTTTGCGTAGTGTAGGGTCATGCTGGGTTGTAGTGTTTTAGGGTTTTGGGTAGTGTTGTAGTGTTTGCGTAGTGTAGGGTCATGCTGGGGGTAGTGTTTTAGGGTTTAGGGTAGTGTTGTAGTGTTTGCGTAGTGTAGGGTCATGCTGGGGGTAGTGTTTTAGGGTTTAGGGTTGTGTTGTAGTGTTTGCGTAGTGTAGGGTCATGCTGGGGGTAGTGTTTTAGGGTTTAGGGTTGTGTTGTAGTGTTTGTGTAGTGTAGGGTCATGCTGGGGGTAGTGTTTTAGGGTTTAGGGTAGTGTTGTAGTGTTTGCGTAGTGTAGGGTCATGCTGGGGTGTAGTGTTTTAGGGTTTTGGGTAGTGTTGTAGTGTTTGCGTAGTGTAGGGTCATGCTGGGGGTAGTGTTTTAGGGTTTAGGGTAGTGTTGTAGTGTTTGTGTAGTGTAGGGTCATGCTGGGGGTAGTGTTTTAGGGTTTAGGGTAGTGTTGTACTGTTTGTGTAGTGTAGGGTCATGCTGGGGGTAGTGTTTTAGGGTTTAGGGTAGTTTAGTTGTTTAGTGTATGCTAAAGGCATATTCGTTCTAAAAGTTTTCGTTATTTTAATTTGCGGCCTAATAGTACATGCGGGATTTTTTTTGCGGACTGATGGTATGCGGGATTTTGTCATATATTCGCTAATCATACTTTCTATGGCAAAATGAACCCCCTCATTTTGTTCCTTTTTAAATTAAATGTTTTAAGAGTTACCACTTTATTCCAATCAAGATGGCTTCAGGTGTGCCATACCTTTGTAATAAGTAGGACTGTTAGCACTCTAGTTGTTCTTTAGAACACTCTGGGACATTCTGTCATTGGGCTATAGTTGGGCTACATCTGGCTGATATTTGGGCTACATTTGTTTTTTTTTGTCTCTGGTGGCCATCTTTGGGCTACATTGGGCTACATTGGGCTACATTGGGCTACATTTGGGCTCCAACATATATATAGCCCAATGTAGCCCAATATATATTTTTCAAAGTTAATTTTCGTAAAAACCACTGGAGCCTATATCTTGAGACATAGCAAAGGCACATCGGGCTACCAGTCCCTACAATTTTGCCAAGTTTGGTGTAAATCCATTCAGCCGTTCAGGCTAAAAGTGAGGCCAACCGCCCTATGGAAAATTGCATGGGAAAAACACGTTTCGGGACCCCCCTTTTTTCTCGGCCCCCCCTTGACGAAACCCCCCCAAATTTTCAGGGGCTGCTCAGAAACAAAATGTTCCATTTTCCTGAATATTTCAGCCAATTCTGTCCTCAAACGCCAAAGTTATTCGACATAGAATTTTCAAAAATCCCATAGGAAAAAAAAATCCTAACTATATATACCTACTGGCTATCGCCAGTAGGTAATATATATATATTTGTTGGGTCCGGACTGAACACTGGTTTGCCTTCGGCGTTTCACGTTCTCCAGGTATGGAGAAGTCTGGTTCCCGCCCCCGCTCTAAAAGGAAGGAGCAGTGGAGGTATTTTGCCTCACCTTTGGGCTGCCTGCATTTGCGGTTTAGCCCCTGCACCATGAACTTTTGGCGCGGCTGGCTGTGGTAGTTTGAGGGGACCTGATGGGAGTCTTCATGAACTTGGTCGCTTCACCACATCCTGCTTCACGAGTCCGCCTGTGATGTCCAGCAATGGCCTCCCACAAACATTCTACTCACCATCCTGTGGTGCCTGAATCATGGGGCATCCTGGGAGTAGTAGTCCGGAACATGCAAAACGGACTACAACGGGTGAGGAGTATTTAAACAGGGGGAGGAGCGGACTCATGTTAACATTACTTAAAAGGAAGCTGGAAAGACTTGTGCATATGGGACATTCTGATGTTGGGCGCTGAAGAAGGCTCACGCTGAAATGCATTCGCCGCCATCAGTGAATACAGGTTAATAAAGGCTTCCCACCTTGTATCCCCTCTGGGCTTCCACTTCATCATTTTTGAGGAAGGTTTTCGGTACATATATATATATATATATATATATATATTACCTACTGGCGGTCGCCAGTAGGTATATATAGTTAGGATTTTTTCTCTATGGGATTTTTGAAAATTCTATGTCTAATAACTTTGGCGTTTGTGGACGGAATTGGCTGAAATTTTCAGGAAAATGGCACATTTTGTTTCTGAGCAGCCCCTGAAAATTTTGGGGGGGTTTGTCAAGGGGGGGCCGAGAAAAAAGGGGGGTCCCAAAACACGTTTTTCCCATGTTAATTTCCATAGGGCGGTTGGCCTCACTTTTAGCCCGAACGGCTAGGGACTGGTAGCCCGATGTGCCTTTTGTAGGTCTCAATATATGTGCTGCAGTGGATTTTGAGAAATTAACGTTTAAAAAAAGATATATATCTGTAACAGCGGACTGGGCAGCGGCCCAGGACGCGGACTTTTCGCGCAACGGAGCTTTGTGAAGCGAAGCTGATTGGTTCTCCGGCGTCTGTAAACATTCCAAACAGTCCGTAGCGGCCGCCATCTTGTCTCTCGGTAGGATCGAGAGACAAGAGGAGGTCAAAACAAAGGGGGAAATAACTATAAGGGGGCATAGTAGATCCTCGCTGACCCTCTAGGTTTGATGTGGAGGTTTTAAAAGGGCCCCGCGGGGCAAAAAAAAATAATAATAATAATAATCGAACGGCTGAATGGATTTGCACGAAACTTGGCAAAATATTAGGGACTGGTAGCCCGATGTGCCTTTGCTAGGTCTCAATATATGTGCTCCAGTGGATTTTGAGAAATTAACGTTCAAAAAAAGATATATATCTGTAACAGCGCTCCGCTTCGCGTAACGGAGGTTTGCGAAGCTGATTGGTCATTCTGTCACTGGGCTATAGTTGGGCTACATCTGGCTGATATTTGGGCTACATTTGTTTTTTTGTGTGTCTGGCGGCCATCTTTGGGCTACATTGGGCTACATTGGGCTTCATTGGGCTACATTCGGCTAATTAGCAAATAGCTCATCGCAAACTAGGAATGGTAAAGAATCGCTATTTATTCCTTAAAGTTCGCTATTTAGGAAATGCAAAAAACTTTGATGATACATATGGCGGTTCATCTCTAACAAGATAAGAAGCATAGGGATACATTTATGATGACTGGCGCATCACCAGGGATGTGTTAGTCATTCTGTGCCGCTGTTCCGTCACCTATGGTGTGCTGCATTTACAATGCGGTGCATCATGGGGCAAAAACAGCACAGATGCGTGATGTATCTGTGCCGTAAAGGTGGCGCATTGCTGGAGTTGTATCGCAAGTGTGATGAAGCTCCAGCAAGGGTCGGGGGTGCCCCTGTCGCAGGGTTTCTGTTCTCACACAGAACTGTGGACAGAGGATTGGAACCTCGGCGAATGCATTGCTGGAGTTGTATCGCAAGTGTGATGAAGCTCCAGCAAGGGTCGGGGGTGCCCCTGTCGCAGGGTTTCTGTTCTCACACAGAACTGTGGACAGAGGATTGGAACCTCGGCGAATTAGGGTGTCCCAAAACTCACGTTAGTAATCAAAAACTCCTTAGCAAGCTAGGTACAGTGTCACATTGGATATAACAAACTCTCAATGTTTAGACAATCCAGAATATGAACTTATAGTACCTCAGGATACGTGGAACTCATGAACAGTCGGTCGTTATAGATTTCTTAGAAACCAGAACATGGAGTTAAGAAGAACAGATGTGTATTTGAAATGTTTATTTACTAATGCCGTCTTCTCAGGCGTAGTACCTTAGATAATAAAAGTACACATATTATCAGTAGCAAAATTACCAGCATAGTTACTAGTACATAAAAAGTGAATGGTGATAGTATGTTAACATGCTGTAAATGAATAAGAGTTAGCAACACTTATAAGCAGCCGCGGGCCGTGGAGGGAGTTACGGTGAGGCAGGGAGGCGGGGAGGGGGAGAAGCAGGGTGGAGAATACAAGTACACATATTATCAGTAGCAAAATTACCAGCATAGTTACTAGTACATAAAAAGCGAATGGTGACAGTATGTTAACATGCTGTAAATGAATAAGAGTTAGCAACACTTATAAGCAGCCGCGGGCCGTGGAGGGAGTTACGGTGGGGCAGGGAGGCGGGGAGGGGGAGGGGCAAGGTAGAGAGGGCTCCACCCTGCTTCTCCCCCTCCCCGCTTCCCTGCCCCATCGTAACTCCCTCCACGGCCCGCGGCTGCTTATATCTCACCCTCCCTAATACACATATTATATTATTTGCTAAGAAGGTCTCTTTGTGTTGGTTTAGGGCGTGCCCATACTTTAGTGTCTTAGATTTGAAGGAATCACATCAGCATACACCAGCTCTCTCTTCATGTGAACCGCATCAACTGTTGTGTATGTGTGTTCGGCAAAGCAATATAAAACCCGCCTCATGCCCAGAATTGGCAGAAGTTGCACTTATGTTATGAGTATGAAGTCGTGGAGATCAGACCTCATAACAATTCTGTATCGTGTTGTTCTTGAAACTTTAGCACTCGCTGTACAGATATAGTTTAACAAGTAAAGCAGATAGTAGACCAATAACATATTATTCTCATGTAAACCACGATGAACTACTAGGTGGAAAGCTAAAGCAACAACTAAGTGTCTTGTGCAGAAGTTGCAAAAAAGGAAAAATGGCGTTTAAACCGGTAATGAGCCCATGCTAACTTAACACGGTGTAAAGATATCCAGGACCTAGATGACACCTCCCCATGATCCGGAAACGAACTGAATAAGATAATAGAAGTGCCATCTCATGAGAGCAGATTGCAAGTTTATATGTGGACGGTCCGCAAGGTAAAGCATTAAAAACTAGGAAAATTTAATGCTAAAGAAAAATAAAACAGCCAAGTACTTTATCGAGTCTTAAGCCAATAGGCAAGGTAAATAATAAAAACTTGACAAATAAGTCAATGAATTGTCAATGAAATGCTAGTACTCAGCATATCAAACATGAAAAAGGTCTATGACATAACTGTGTATGCAAAATAAGCTGCAACAGCCTCCAATAGGAAGTCACCGTCTTCATCCGAAAACAGTTCAGCCATCCAATTTAAAAGCGGAAAAGAACATACGTGCTCTCCCAGCACCGGATTCTCTATCACCATCAGAGGACAGCTCGGTGGGTTTTCAAGAAAGCTCTGTTCCAAGAAAGACTGTGCTGCCGCCAGTAAATTCCAGGGACCAAGTAGTCCATGCATCAATGCCACAGCCATAATCCTTTCGCCAGGACAAACCAACTCGTGAGTAATGATGGGAGTCATCAGCTGATTAAAGTCGACGTCAGGAGAAACCGGTCCGCAGAGACACAAATCAATGGCCCAATCGAAATCACAGGTCAGGCAGTGAAATACAGGCTGGACACAGGTGAAGTAGGAGAATCGAAAAGATAATCCATATGCCGTGCTTAATATCGCCAACGGCATTGTGCCATAATATTCTAGCATGCGATTGCGGAACAGTGTCAGCAGCTGCAGGGTGGGAGGTTGCATAGGAGGGACATCCATATTTAAAAATGTAAAAAAGCACAAGAGCGTCCGCTGGTAATGCAAGTAAAAATGCCAATCCACGAACCAGAGTGGAGAAAATGGAATGAAAGGAAGCAGGGATGACTCCAAAGATTTTCTCAAATGAAGTCACTAGACCACTGGTAACAACTTTAAAAAAGTGCGCCAGGGACTTTGTGGAGGATGCGTTAAAGATAGTCGGAAACATGTTGCTGAAATTGAAAGGCAAATCTTAATTGAAAAGGGTGTGCACCTCTGTACGGGTGTTCGCTATGTGAAGTACGAAAGTTTCACGGGCCGAACTCAAGGCCACCTCTCTCTGAGACAAAAGAGCTCTTATTCTTGCCATGCCGTTGAAACGTGTCCCAAGGTTGGTATTTGTGGCCAGATCGAAAACTCCCTATGTTCATGTGTGGGAGGAAATAGAACATTTCTGCAGCAAATAACCCGTTCACTTACTGTTACGATAAAAGGAATACTTTTAATTAACTCAGAACAATCTTCATTATTGAGCATCAAATAACTACCATTTTCCAACAACTTGAACGTGGGGATGATAGCAGGAACTGGCGTGCCTTGCAACACGCAAGCCATATTTGGTCGGTGTTTGTTGCATGAACCGTGTAACTGTATGTGCCTACACATTAGTGAATGATCTGGCGTCTCAGTGCATTCCTCTCCATTCAGATAAACTTCTTGATCATCTTTGAAACATCTGTATGTGTATGGAAGCGACCAGACCTCATGAAGAAAAGCACTACCTAAAGGTTCATAACGACCTATTGGTATATATTTCATACAATTTGAAAACTTATATAAAGCAAAAGGCAGCGTTATTAAACCGTGGATAAGGCATGTTGCCAAAAAACCCGCAATCCTCTGCTGATGATGTCACTGAGCATGTCATGAATGATGTAATATGTGACATCATCAGCAGTGGATTACGGGTAATAGTATCTCTAGTTTACTCCCCTATAGCTGTCTTTCTTTTAACATAAGTGTCTGTTTCCTTCCCTTATACTTACTGTTTTTGGTTCGCTTCCGGTTCGCGTACCGGCGAGCGAACTGGGAAGCGAACTAAGAGAAATAGAGGTTGGCACAGTTCCAAATATTGTACCAATTTTTTAATAACGGGGAGGTAGTTCTGAAAAGAACTTTTTTTTTTATTTTTCTGAACATTTTTTTACTGTTTTTGAATTTTTCGGAACAGTTTTATATTTTTTTGGGTTTTTCTTGGAGGGGGCAATGAAAACGATTCATTGTAAAGGGCTCAACAGGAGCAACAAAACAAAAAAAAGAAGTATTTATTATTTTGGGCGTTTCGTACAAACTTGCATATGATAGTCAATAGCTCTGTTGATCAGAGTGATGCTTTTTTCTCCGTAGGAAATGAATCCATCGCAAAATACGCAGATGTGTTTTACATCACCAAATCTCATTTGTATATTTGGCACCATCTCCCTGCCCTCTGGTCCCGTTACTTCCGGTACAACAGATCTTCTGGCCATAATAGGGAGATTATCTAGGTCGTTCCGAAACTGTGCAGCACTGTAGTTGTTAGGATGCCACCTAGTCATATGGCGATGCATTGTGTAGTTTCCGAAACTGTATTTTTTGTCGGTCCCTCTGGACAGTCTATCTTGACATATAAGGCAAGTTACGTATCTTGCATTTACTTTTTTCTGACCTTTGGGAATTTTAAAAAATTGCCAAATGAAGTTTTCTTTCCGGTGAGACGTCCTGGGCTGCTCAGGCAAAAACTGCCTCTCTTCGTGCTCGTCCTCCTGTTCCTCTTCTTCTTCTTCTTGTTGAATTATAACTTGAGCAGGTGGTCCACTCTTCCTTGGATGTGGTGGAGGTGGTGGGGAAGCACCAGCTGAAGCTACTAAAGAAGCCATTGCTCAGTGATCACAAAGGGTCTTTCTCTCACAATGATGAAAGTCAGAGTGAGGAAAGAAGGAGGGATTTTCATCATTTGGGAAAAACAAGAGTTCTCAACCAATCAAAAGTGTTCATTTCAGATTATATGACCTAGTCTTACATCATTAGGAAACCAAAAGTGAAATGAACCAATGAAAAGTGTTATTACCAAGTCACATGACTTGCTGTGTTTGCGTTAAGCGCTTTGCAGGGCCTCCCGGTTTGCTTCCAGAAACCTGCGCTTTGCGACTCGCTTTGCGTACCAGTTCGCTAACGTAGTACGTCATATGACGTATCACGCGACAACGTGAAACGTCATGCGGACGGGAGGCGTCACGATGTTGTTTTGTAACGCGGCACTTGCGGTAAAGAAACGTTTACCGGCTCGCGGTCTATTTCGCGGCATCAAGGTCAGCTAACGGGAAGCTTCCCGATTTGCGAAGCGGGAACGAAGAAAAAAAAATATTTAAAAAAAAAATTATTCATAAACATATAAAATATATTTTTGGATTTAAAGAAGAATACATTTTACAGCTACAGATATTAGCTGTTAAAAAACCAATGAAATTCACAGAAAAAACCATAGGTTATGGACCATATATAGTTAGGAATTAGCATTTACAAAACCTTGAAAATTCACTGAAAAAACCATAGGTTATAGACCATATATAGTTAGGAATTAGCATTTACAAAACCTTGAAAATTCACTGAAAAAACAATAGGTTATAGACCATATATAGTTAGGAATTAGCATTTAAAAAACCTTATTTTACTCACACAAAACCATTGAAATTCCATATATAGTTAGTTGCACTAACTATATATCGCGCACCCGCAATCCACTGCTGATCATGTCACATATTACATCATTCATGACATGGTCAGTGACATCACTGATGACATCACTGATGACATCTCAAATGACATCACTGATGACATCACTGATGACATCTCAAATGACATCACTGATGACATCACTGATGACATCTCAAATGACATCACTGATGACATCACTGATGACATCTCATTTGACATTACTGATCACATCACTGATGACATCATTCATGTGATAATACGATAAACCTCTTCAGACTCTAATATAACCTTAGATACACTCAGTGTAAACAGACACTCATAGACTGTCACTCATCCATGGAGTTACTCAGACACTTAGTCAGTCATGCAAAGAATCAATCACACCTCCATTTCCTCAACTATACAGTTATACACACCTTACTTATTCAAACATATACTAAAACATATTTACTCACTTATACAATCCTGGATACAAGTTCACAATGATCCATACAGCCACTCACACATTCACTGGCTCTTATGCACAGTTATTTATATATGGTAACTCTCACATGTACTGTGTTTTACATATGTACTTACTTTGACATGTAGCACTGAGATATCCATTCACTCACCAATACACTCATGCACACAGTCAACCGCCCATACAGCTGTTTCCACATGCACTTTTGAACCCATACATCCAGTCAATCAACTGCTCACACATCTATGCAGAGAGTCATACACCTCCCAGCCACCCACACACACACTCAGTCTCCCATACAAATGCTTGGGCAACCAATCAATAACCCATACAGTTAATCATATAGCTAATGATCAACACATGCAGCAGTTTACAGAACAACAGACATAATGATGCACAAATTAAGACAGTTTAGTCACTAACCCATGCACTCAGTGAGACACATTTAATCAGTCACTCATACAGTCAGCCATGCCCCTACTAAATCCTTCATCAAGACACTTATACATCCATTCATTCTTCAATATGTAAGACATATTTTAACTTTACAGAATTATACAGTCACTGGATGACGTCATCAGTGATGTCATCAGTGATGTCATTTGAGATGTCATCAGTGATGTCATCAGTGATGTCACTGACCATGTCATGAATGATGTAATATGTGACATGATCAGCAGTGGATTGCGGGTGCGCGATATATAGTTAGTGCAACTAACTATATATGGAATTTCAATGGTTTTGTGTGAGTAAAATAAGGTTTTTTAAATGCTAATTCCTAACTATATATGGTCTATAACCTATGGTTTTTTCAGTGAATATATATATATATATATATATTACCTACTGGCGGTCGCCAGTAGGTATATATAGTTAGGATTTTTTCTCTATGGGATTTTTGAAAATTCTATGTCTAATAACTTTGGCGTTTGTGGACGGAATTGGCTGACATTTTCAGGAAAATGGAACATTATGTTTCTGAGCAGCCCCTGAAAATTTGGGGGGGGTTCGTCAAGGGGGGGCCGAGAAAAAAGGGGGGTCCCAAAACGTGTTTTTAACATTGAGTTTTCCATAGGGCGGTTGGCCTCACTTTTAGCCCGAACGGCTGAATGGATTTGCACGAAACTTGGCAAAATTGTAGGGACTGGTAGCCCGATGTGCCTTTGCTAGGTCTCAATATATGTGTTCCAGTGGATTTTGAGAAATTAGCGTTCAAAAAAAGATATATATCTGTAACAGCGGACCAGGCAGCGCTCCGGTTCGCGGACTTTACGCGTTACGGAGCTTTGTGAAGCGAAGCTGATTGGTTCTCCGGCGTCTGTAAACATTCCAAACAGTCCGTAGCGGCCGCCATCTTGTCTCTCGGTAGGATCGAGAGACAAGAGGAGGCCAAAGCGAAGGGGCAAATGACCATAAGGGGGCATAGTAGATCCTCCCTGACCCTCTAGGTTTGATGTGGAGGTTTTGAAAGGGCCCCGCGGGGCAAAAAAAATAATAATAATAATAAAACGGCTGAATGGATTTGCACGAAACTTGGCAAAATTGTAGGGACTGGTAGCCCGATGTGCCTTTGCTAGGTCTCAATATATGTGCTCCAGTGGATTTTGAGAAATTAACGTTCAAAAAAAGATATATATCTGTAACAGCGCTCCGCTTCGCGTACTTTTCGCGTTACGGAGCTTTGCGAAGCTGATTGGTTCTCCGGCGTCAGTAAACATTCCAAACAGTCCGTAGCGGCCGCCATCTTGTCTCTCGGTAGGATCGAGAGACAAGAGGAGGCCAAAGCGAAGGGGCAAATGACCATAAGGGGGCATAGTAGATCCTCCCTGACCTCTTAGGTTTGATGTACCATTTTGCCAAGTTTGGTGTAATTCCGTTCAGCCATTCAGGCTGTAGACGTATCTAAATGTCCTATGGAAAATTGCATGGGGAAAACACATTTGAAAGTGTTGAAATTTAGAACCAATTAAAATGTTACTTTGGTTTTGTATTTGTGTGTGATGAAAGTTAATTGGTTATGTATATATCTAAAATGAGAGGAAACCACAGCCATTTTGTGATACTACTGTCTGAGGTACATTTGTGAGGAATTTTTGGTGGTCAATTGCTGGTGTTTGATTTACACAGTACTAACACTTCTCCTACTTTTAAAAAGGTGAGTTGTTAATTTGTAAGGGGAACTATGTTGTACACTTGAAGATAATTTGAAAAATGTTTTCTGTTATTTATTTACAGTCCTTCTGTTATACTAAATACTTGATAAAGTTAGTTTTATATTATGTATTACTAAAAACGATAAATGAAAGTGATTATTTTTTTCTGCAATTTACAGTAAGCAATTTCAAAATAAAATGGCTCACAATGAAGAGACCGTGGCAATTTCTTTTGAATTATCCACTACATGTATTGAAATTGAGAGCACAAATAATGAAATATTGTCACAAGGAGGAGATGACTTGAATGATTTTTTGGATCAATCTGTTGATGGCGAATTTATCGAATGTTTGGAGACCATAGAGTTAGAAGAATCATCATTGCAGACTTTTCATGAGGAGATTCCAGATGAGATGATTGAAGAGGAAATTCCTGATGAGGACATGTTACTAGTTCTTTCAAATTTTGAAAATTCAGAAGAATAAATTTATATTTAGAAATCAAAAATTGTTTGAGACATTATTCATTTTTATTTTTAATTTATGAGGTTGTAGCGAAGTGATTGTAGTATAAAATGAGACTTATAGTATAGAGTGCAAAATTTTTATGTTACATGGTAAGTTTACTCATATTTACTTTCCTTCTCCCACTATATTATCTCCAATGTGTATTTGACATCTCTTCTTCATCTCCGGCCTCCTTTCTCTGACTGTCTGTCTCTGATGCATCTTATCGCTGCCATTTTGTGTAATTACAGAAGAGAGTAAAAAAAAATAGTTCGGAACGTGAAAAGGGGGCAAAGTAGAGTACCCCTCACCTCCTAGGCCTTCTCAGGCGGTCCCAAAAGGATCAGTTTCTGCTTTCCTGAGAGATTATGGTATGAGTTCCATATACCACAATAACTTGCATTACAACATGCAAGATATCTATCTCCTATTACCGACTTTTGGAGATATTCGCGCTAAGCGCGAATATCTCCAAAAACTAACACGTGCCCTGAGCAGTTCTTAGCCATGTTATCCAATGGGAGGTGGATAACATGGCTAAGAGCATTAGCTCGGTAATGCATGAATATCGCTGACTTTTTAGCGATATTCATGCATTGCGGCCGTTTTTTATCGCATTTGCGATAAACCTTGATAATAGCAAGGTTTATCTTCGATAATTTCTGACGATGCTTAGCGGTAAAAAATTCGTTGCTAAGCATCGTTAGCGATAAATATCGCTTAACTTTGGTAATATGCACCAACGTCTGTTAACGTTCGATTCGAAGGAAATGAGGAAGTGTTGAAAAACATTGTCTGCGCCATCTTGCCTTTTTTGAAATGCCACACTTTTGTCGTGCACGGCAGCCATTTTAGATGCCTTGACCAGACCCACTCTCTGCACGCTGTCGATCCTTAGCATGGCTCCCCACCTTCGCAAGCATCTTCCCCAGGCACTGGTCACCCCCGCTCTCTGTGTTATGCATGGGCAATAAACCTCCCCCCATCTGTGCTGCTCTTCCCTGAGAATCACACTCTGTGCCCGCCCGACACCTCCCTTTCGCCCTATTCACTACTGCACCCTCTGACACTCCTCTTCCTCTGTGTCCGATTGTCCAGGCTATCAGCTAGCCCTGCAGATGTAGTTTATGGCCCCAGCTGTAAAGAATCACCCCTCTTCAAAGGAGTTATAGTAGATCAAGGCCCACACCGATGAGATCCGTCACACCACACGTGTTCCTACTATCTGAAAACCATCCTGTATTGTGATTGGGGAGGGGACCGAGACTGAAGCGGAAGATTCCAGGGATGACTCTTTGTACATCAAAGTTTTTACAATTATGTGTCATATTAAAAATATATAGCACTCCAACAAAGTAGTAGGATTATAAAACTTTAATAACTTATAAATATATACAACAAAACAAAAACAGTAAAAACATTTAAACAACGAAGAGACCGTGGCAATTTCTTTTGAATTATCCAATACATTTATTGAAATTGACAGCACCAATAATGAAATATTCTCACAAGGAGGAGATGACTTGAATGATTTTTTTGATCAATCTCTTGATGGCGAATTTATCGAATGTTTGGAGACCATAGAGTTACAAGAATCATCATTGCAGACTTTTCATGAGGAAATTCCTGATGAGGACATGTTACTAGTTCTTTCAAATTATGAAAATTCAGAAGATGTTGCCTGGGTGCCGCACTGATTTGGGTATCCGGCGTGGGGCGTCCCGGGGGGTGGATTGTCAGTAGCGGTCTGTTGTGCGAATAGTTCCAAGGCAGCAGAAAGCGCTGAAATCTGGATGTCACGAAGGTGATGTCTAGTAAGTTGCCGCCCAGCAAATAACGGCGTGGGGCGCCGCGGGGGTGAGTGAGTCCAGTAGGCACCACAGCTATACTTATCGGCATTGCAGAATTACTGCTGGGGACAATGCATGTGCTGTAGCAGGGTCACAGCAGAAACAAAAAGGATTCTGTTGAAGATGTTGTTGGTTTTCAATTTGAAAACAGTTCTGGTGTCAACTGCTATGCTAATGTAGTGGTTAATGTTTTGTTTTCTCTAGAAAATGTAAAAGAGGGGGAGGCAGTCCATAGTTCCGGTAAAAGGGCAAAGGAAAGGATCGGTGGTTTGAACTATCAGTCAAAAAGGGGAGGGGGTGCAACAATTTTTCCTACCGGGTCACACTGTGCTTTCACCGGAACTGAGGTCTGCAGGATTCTAGTCATTCAAACTGAGGCTGGTGGCAGCATGGGAGCGCCGACGTCCCGCGGCTACAGTTTCGTCACTCCACGGGCGATCATGGCAGTCATTCCCCATCGGGGGTGTCTGCGGGGGTCGGAGACTCCCGCGGCTCCTCTAGAATCTTCAAGGTCGTGGAGGACTACGGTGGGGGAGTCAACCAGTGACCGGGCCATTTCTTTATGCTGGGCCCGCTCTTGCCAGGTCGACCGCCATTTTGAGAGTTCGGTAGCTACTGGCGATCGCGGGGTCAAATGAGCGGACGGGCTCCACCCTGCCGGGCGAGACGTTGCAGCATCGCCACAGTGGAAGAACCCTTTTCCGGGCGCCTGGAGCGCTGAGGGTGCAGCTGGGAAGCCTTCACCTGGGGAGGCGGGAGAGGCCTGTTCGCATCGTCTCTCCCTCCCAGTGCACCCCACGGCGTCTCGCTTGACATTTGTTATGGCCGGACCAGGCGATGAGGATGAGGGGGGGGGTCGGAGGCATGTGCAAGACATCCCCCCCAGTGTTGTCGCAGCCATTATAAAAGAAAGAAGAAATGTCCCGTCCGTCTTTGGGCCGCACCTCCGGTGGATGGCGGCCGGACGCCCTTTGCTCTGGCCCCATGAACGGGTTCCTTGGCTCATCGGCTGCAGCCGGATCCCGTCGGCCCCAGCCCCCGGCCGTTGGTGGCCGGACCGGGAGAGAGTGTGGAGGGACAACCTGCAACTCTCAAGGGCCACCGCGGCCGGACTGGGAGAGAGAGGGGAGGGTCGAGGACAGGGACATTCCCCCCCCTGAAACTCTCCAGTGTTGTCAATCCCCCTGGCCGGGTCCCGCTGGCCTCGGCCTCTCCTCCGGCTACACCCTACGTGATGATCTCCTGGCCGAGGCGTGGCAGCAGGACCCGCCTTATATGTGTTGCTTCCGGCTGGGCGTAGCCGAAAACCTGTTGCCCTTTGGAAGTTTCTAGAATGGGGCGGATGTCTGCTGACTTCTATCTTTCCCAGTTTGCCGTTATTTGGCCGTGGCAGGCGGTGGGACAGACACGTTTTGGGGCAGTGAGGGGCGATGTTTTCAGGTTTCTTATTACGGGCTTACTTCTAACGTTTCTTGTTTCTAGGACAATAATAGGTTTTATCATTACGTATTGTTATCGTTTCTTTGTTTGTTATTTAATAAAAAGTTCATCAGTGGCCTACTGATTTTCGTTTTCCTATTCTTTTCTTTCCAGGTTGTTTCATGCTAAAGTTTCTGTTAACAGGATACAGTGATCACTTCGTTATTATTGCATATGTCCTTTTCACTAGGGGTGCTCTCTGGTCGGGCCAGATGACCTATCTCTAGTAAATGGTCTGGGTGAAACAGGTGCATCAATCAGTGGGGAGTAGATAGGCATGACAGATTACAACGGGGGAGAAAGGTCCGCATTACGTACCCTTTCACTACTTGCAAAGATTTTCCTACGTTTATTTGCAAACAGGGAATACCTCCAAAAAGAACTAATTCCCAAACAGTCAATGTTCGGACAATCAATCAATCAATGAGGAATGAAATAGGTACGACGTGTTAAAGGCTTGCGTTACCTACCCTTCACTATCTGCAAAGGGAGAGAGAATATTCCTATTCTTCCTTGTTTGCAGGCAGAGAAGATCCTTAAGAGAACCAACTTCGAACAATTCAATGCTCGATTCAAACAATCAACAAGGGGTACTGTGAACAGAAATGAACGCCGCTTATGTACATACACATTGCTATTTTCAACAGGTTGTTCCTAATGTTTCTATTTTAGCGAGGTCAAAAAGAGATCCCATTAGTGGCCTACTGATTTTGCTCGATTCCTTTTGTTTTTTTACACGATTTTTCGCTATCTGCAAAGACTGAACAGAGTATTGCGACTCTGTGCTTGTTTGTAAATAGAGAATGAACCAAAGAGAACAATCAATCAAATGGAGAGAGAAGCAGGCACGACGGATTACAACGGGGGCAAAGGCCTGCGTTAACTACCCTTCACTATCTGCAAAGAGAGAGTACTCCTAATAGAAATGAGGGGTGGGGGGCAGCATTCAAAGCAGATCAGTGTGCATAAACACGAAAATGTTTTTACTTACCACGTACTTGACATTCGACAGTGTATGATATTTGCTATTAAAAAACCATTGAAATTCACTGAAAAAACCATAGGTTATAGACCATATATAGTTAGGAATTAGCATTTACAAAACCTTGAAAATTCACTGAAAAAACCATAGGTTATAGACCATATATAGTTAGGAATTAGCATTTACAAAACCTTGAAAATTCACTGAAAAAACCATGGGTTATAGACCATATATAGTTAGGAATTAGCATTTACAAAACCTTGAAAATTCACTGAAAAAACCATAGGTTATAGACCATATATAGTTAGGAATTAGCATTTAAAAAACCTTATTTTACTCACACAAAACCATTGAAATTCCATATATAGTTAGTTGCACTAACTATATATCGCGCACCCGCAATCCACTGCTGATCATGTCACATATTACATCATTCATGACATGGTCAGTGACATCACTGATGACATCACTGATGACATCTCAAATGACATCACTAATGACATCAATGATGACATCTCATTTGACATCATTCTTGTGCTAATACGATAAACCTCTTCAGACTCTAATATAACCTTAGATACACTCAGTGTATACAGACACTCACACACTGTCACTCATCCATGGAGTTACTCACACACCTAGTCAGTCATGCAAATAAACAATCTCACCTCCATTTCTTCAACTATACAGTTATACACACCTTACTTATTCAAACATATACTAACACATATTTACTCTCTTATACAATCCCTGATACAAGTTCACAATGATCCATACAACCACTCACACATTCAGTGGCTCTCATGCACAGTTATTTATATATACCAACTCTCACATGTACTGTGTTTTACATATGTACTTACTATGACATGTAGCATTGAGATATCCATTCACTCATCAATACACTCATGCACACAGTCAACTGCCCATGTAGCTGTTTCCACATGCACTCTTGAACTCATACACCTAGTGAATCAACTGCTCACACATCTATGCACAGAGTCACACACCTCCCAGCCACCCCTACACAAACTCAATCTCCCATACAAATATTTGGGCAACCAATCAATAACACATATAGCCTCTCGTATAGCTAATGATCAACACATGCAGCAGTTTACATCACAACAGACATTATGATGCACAAATTAAGACAGTTTAGTCACTAACCCATGCATTCAGTGAGACACATTTAATCACTCACTCATACAGTCAGTCACGCACCTACTAAATCCTTCATCCAGACACTTATACATCCACTCATTCTTCAATATGTAAGACATATTTTAACTTTACAGAAACATACAGTCACTGGATGTTGTCATCAGTGATGTCATCAGTGATGTCATTTGAGATGTCATCAGTGATGTCATCAGTGATGTCACTGACCATGTCATGAATGATGTAATATGTGACATGATCAGCAGTGGATTGCGGGTGCGCGATATATAGTTAGTGCAACTAACTATATATGGAATTTCAATGGTTTTGTGTGAGTAAAATAAGGTTTTTTAAATGCTAATTCCTAACTATATATGGTCTATAACCTATGGTTTTTTCAGTGAATATATATATATATATATATAACAAAACAATACCCTTTCAGGCATAAAGTGATGCATAAATTATGCAAAAAAGAAGCAGAGAACTCTGGGTAGTTCTCAAGTTTAGGAGGAAAGCAGCTCCTGTATAGAGCACTCTCAACACCAGTTACACTCCAGATCTGCTTACCTCAAATGCCTGCTTTCCTATCAAAGTCTTTAAGCATAGGATTAGCACAGTACCATTCACGCCCAGATCAAAATGGACAAAGTTTTTTGTCATTTCTACAGCAAAGTCTTTAAGCATAGGACTAGCACAGTGTTATCAATGTCGAGCTGTAAAATGACAAAAGCCAATTACCACTGAAGGCACAGTATTACAGCTTTGAATTGGTAAAATACCAACCAAGCCAACCTGAAATGAGTAAAAGCAACCCCTGGCACAGTGTTTCGCTCTACTTAGAGTTCTTCAGAGAGGTATAGCTTTGTCCAGACACAAGGGCGCACCCAGTATAAGTAAAAAAATACCCTTCCAGGCAGAGAGTGACACATAAATTATGCAAAAAAAGAAGCAGAAAACTCTGGGTAGTTCTCACGTTTAGGTGGAAAGCAGCTCCTGTATAGAGCACTCTCAACACCAGCGACACTCCAGATCTGCTTACCTCAAATGCCTGCTTTTCTATCAATGTCTTTAAGCATAGGATTAGCACAGTGCCATCCTTCTTTTATATATATATATATATATATATATATATATATATATATATATATATATATATATATATACTAGCAGCCCGTCCCGACGTTGTCCGGGTATGAATTGCTGCCGGCAAAAAAAAAATATTGTTTTGTAGGATTTCGTTTAGATAGCATTTCTTATCTGTGACAGGCCTGTGAAACGCTCCGATTCACAGTGCACTGCTGATGTACTTAAGAGTGCGCGTTCAGTAGTGTGTGAACTCGAGTTTCCCTACTTTGTTTTTCCTTGCAATATTATATAGCGCGAACTCGACAACATGGCATGAGCACAATTTACATTACAGAAGAACACATTAATTTGTGGTAGGCACGGGGAGACAAAGCGATTTGCCTGGAATCACAGGATGTTGAGCTGATGCCGAGATTCGAACGTAGCTCCCCAGCTCTAAAGTTCGCAATTCTAGAACTTGTGGCGGGAGGTGTGTCTAAAAGTGTATGTCGGTGCTGGCCATCAATGAGAGAGACCTGTGCATTTTTCAAATGGGTGGTGAAAAAATATGAGTATGTTGCTGGAGATGTGGGCCGCCGTGCCACCAATGTACTTACCGGGGGAGGGTAAACACCCATTATTCCGCAACTTTCTTTCCGCATACCATCACTCCGCTACTTTCATTACGAAAGTACCATGACTCCTCAATGCCATTATAACGCATGGCATTCCATTTTATATGCTTTTACCACGCATACATTTACAACGAAATTCGTTGTAAATGCATGAATGGTAAAAGCATGTTTTTTTTAATGTTTGGATAAGGTAAGTATGGGTATAGGGGTATATGTTGTGGGGTACTGAGGTATATGTTTTGGGGTGTTTGGGTATTTTATGGGTTCAGATATAGTTTTGGGTTATGGGGTACAGGGGTATTTTAAGGGTTTAGGGATAGGTATGGGTTTTGGGGTAAAGGGGTATTTTTAGGGTTCAGGGCTAGGTTTGGGTTTTGTAGTATAGGGGTATTTTTAGGGTTCAGGGGTAGGTTTGGGTTTTGGGGTACAGGGGTATTTTAAGGGTTCAGGGCTAGGTTTGGGTTTTGGGGTACAGGGGTATTTTAGGGTTCAGGAGTAGGTTTGGGTTTTGGGGTACAGGGTTATTTTTAGGGTTCAGGGCTAGGTTTGGGTTTTGGGGTACAGGGGTATTTTTAGGGTTCAGGGGTAGGTTTGGGTTTTGGAGTAGAGGGGTATTTTAAGGGTTCGGTGCTAGGTTTGGATTTTGGGGTACAGGGGTATTTTAGGGTTCAGGGGTAGGTTTGGGTTTTGGGATACAGTGGTATTTTTAGGGTTCAGGGCTAGGTTTGGGTTTTGGGGTACAGGGGTATTTTTAGGGTTCAGGGGTAGGTTTGGGTTTTGGGGTACAGGGGAATTTTTAGGGTTTGGGGATAGGTTAGGGTTTTGGGGTACAGGGTATATTTATAGGGTTAAGATGGGTTAGTGTTTAAGGGTGTTGGGGTATTTTAAAGAGTAAGGGTGGGTTATGATTATGGGGTGCAAGGGTATTTAAAGGGAGCAGGGTGGGATTAGCACACGATATGAGACATGGCATGAAGGGCGGAACGTACCACACGCCCCCAGCGCTTGTCATGACCCCAGCACACGCCCACAGCACAACGCAGACACGCCCACAAGGGACTACTTTGCTGGCACGGTTCTTTTACCTTTTAAATGTATATGGTGGGCGTCTGCATAGCCTATGTCCTTCTGCTGCAACTGCCCTTTCCAACGCTGTATTGGGTGTTGTGATTGGTGCTGTGGTTCCTGAGATTACCCACCTCAAAGGTTTGGGCTCTCTCTTTATTATATTAGTATGGATATATATATATATATATATATATATATATTTTCTCACACAGGTTGCCCTTGTAGAAATGGTACATATGTAGAAGGGTCCCCGTAAGGATGGTGTATTGCCAATAGCATACACTAGAACATGGTTAAAAACAATTAAACAAAAGAAATTTAAGAAAATTCTGGATTGGTAATAGTGATTTATTACCAAAAACTGCGTAATTGTCAGTAACAATAACAATACATGAATTTTATATTTCACAAGCCCCGAAGGGGGAAGGGAAACAAGGGGAAAGGGAGGGAAGTGCTCAAAAGAGTGATTAGAACATAGAAAGTTGACACAGTATAAAAAGGTAACCAAAGTATTGCAAGTTTAGTGACAATGTAAAGGTAATTATAATGCAAGGGCCAAATTATCAGGCCAAAATCACAACATTGTCAATAAATCACATTCACCAGGCACATCTGATTGCTAGATTAGTCGGGGTTGTGCCGGAGTATCAACAACGAAAAGTCGACGTTTCGACCCCTAACAGCAGGCTGATTAAAGTCCTTTCACGGGGTCTTCATCAGGACGTCACACACGGGGGGGGAGGAGGGGGCCAGTCTGTGAGAGAAAATATTGTAACTTTAGTACATGGTAAGGACGACCATTCATCCTATTATCTATACCAAGGAGTGATTTAAAAACAAAAGTTTGAATTGAATTACCATGGGGTACGGCCAAAAAGGGGAGGGCTCTGTACATAGAAGGGACGCCACGCTAGGAAGTCGTGGTCTGTCGCTTGTGGTGGAAGCCTCCACTAAAGAGGAGATAAATAATCAGTTAAATCTGTATTTTGGAAAAGTCAACAAGCTATTCTAGCAATTAAATATATAAGGGTACTAGGACCCTCTAATGGAAAATACGGCGTCAACCCAAAGGGTGACGGGGCCTTATTACCAAAAAGTACTACTAAAGGATTAGTCAAAATAGAGTTGTACCTCTACGTTCTGAAAAAGAATCCGCCAAAGATCAACGAGTTTGACACATTGAGGAAGAGATGGCAGCTTGAGTCACCCTTAATGAGCTGAAAACAGTAAATAAAATACTCAATTTGCCTGACACGCGAATCTTGTACCTTAAAAAACCTTTTCTTCAGGTGGCAATTACTCACAGGAAAGTGTTGGCGGACAGGGCCGTCTATGTGGATTCTTCAAAAGCCCTCCGTCACGTCAGTGGCGCGGAGTGGGGGTTTTGAAGAGATCTGGCTCGAAAGCGGGATAGCGTTCGTGTGTCCTTAGGACCACCAGTAGATAAATCAGTGTGCTTTTTCAGCTGAAAAAAGTAAATTGAACATTCAATTCACCGGACACGCGAAGCTTGTGCCATAAGAAATTCCTATAGGTGGCAATTACTCACAGAGAATTGTTGGCGGGCAACTCCGTCTATGTAAATTATTCAATGGCGTGGAGCGGGTGATTCGAAGAAGTCTGACTCAAAAAGCGGGATGTAACTTCCAGCGCTCGTGTGTCCTTAAGGCCTAAAGTAGATAAATCAAAGGGTTACAAGGGGACCTAGACCCTACTTTCAAAACCACACTGTCTGAGATTTACTCACACAAAGCGAACACCGGGCCGTCTGCAGCGGTCTTGTCGTGAACTCCGCAGGAACCGCAATGCGGAGTTTATGGGAGGAGCCAACTTGTATGTTGATTCAAAAGAAATGGAAGAGTTACTCCCGAAAGGCGGAATGGGCCTCTGGGTGCGTTGTGAGGGCCGGCATGGGGCGAGTGTGTAAACGCAATGTTCACCAATAATTTGCAAAAGTTTGTAGTGCAACAGAATTAAAAAACGGATTTGGAAATACACAGTCAATGGTGCATCTCTCACGCAGGAGGATGTAAACCAATTTGTTAAACTCGAGTATGCAGACAAATTGAAAAAAATTTTTTTGTTTACAACGCAGATTATAAAACACAGATTATAAAACCCGGTGAGTGGTGCATCTCTCACACAGGAGGATGTAAACCAAATAACTAGACCTGAGATCAAGTAAATAGTCATAGAACGAATGCGTGGACTTTGTAAATTAACACAATTGTATTCCAACAGATGGAAAATTAGAATGCAACAAAACTTTTGAAAAACGGGTGCATCTCTCACACAGGAGGATGTAAACCAGTTGGACAGATATCAAAGGACTGTAATGTGTACATGATCCCAGAGATGAGCTGAAAAAATTCGATCATAAGCGCCCCATGTGCATGCACTTCTCTGAACTGCGAGTGTCAACTGATATGCTGGATCAGTGGGGGACATTTAGTGGCTAAGGAAGTCCACAATTTTAACCCAGTGCTGCCAGTTGTGCTAAACTACTGTCGTGTTCATTCAACCCATGTTTAATGGAGTCCAAAAGTGACATCCATTTGGACTCACGTGTGTTCAGGATTGATAAGAGGTTGCCTCCTCTTCTCCCAAGGGTGACCTTTTCAATAACGAACCATCGCAAGTCTGTGACCAAGTGTCCCGCTGTCAGCCAATGGTCTACCAGGGGTGCACCTGCCACTTTACATCTTAACCTACTGCAGTGGGAAGAGATCCTAGACTTGATTTTTTGTTGCGTTTGACCTACGTATAATTGGCTACATGGGCACCGAATGATGTAAATGACCCCAGTAGAATTACAGTTGGTATAGTGTTTAAGATTAAATGTTCGCCCCTCGTGGGCAAATGTTTTAGTCTGAATAGTAGTGTCACACGCAGTACAAGCGCCGCATCTGTAATGGCCAATTACAGGGGGCAAGTTCCAAAGTGATGTTAAAGTTGGTTGGCTCACTGGTTCCAAGTACGAGTGGACCACCATGTCCCTTATGTTTTTGGCTCTCTTAAAAGAGTGGAGAGGCAGTTCTGTTTGGTTAATGACATCAGCAACCAAAGGCCAGTTTTGGTTAATAATCTTCTTTATGTCGTTGCTGCGCGTGGAAAAGGTCGTAACACAAATGACACGGTCAGTTGAGGCACGTGGTGAGTTTTCTGGATTAAGTAGGGAATCTCGGGGATTATACCACGCCCGTTTTCTGGCTCGTTTAACCATCCTGGTCGGGTACCCCCGTGATATTAGGCGTTCGCTCAAGACCTCGGACTCTTTGAAATAATCAGCTCTTGTAGAGCAATTCCTCCTGATTCGGAAGAATTGCCCGACTGGGAGGTTATCCTTGAGGCCCCTTGGGTGATGACTCTGATATTGTAATAATGAGTTACGCTCGGTTGGCTTCCTGAACAACGTTGTTTGCAAATGGTCTGTTTCCACATAGATCGAAATGTCCAAAAAGGGTATGGTTTCTTTGCTCGATTCCATCGTGTACTGGATATAAGGGTTCCTGGAGTTCAGCCAGTTATGGAAAACTTGAAGTTGATCCTCGTCTCCTTCCCAAATGGCCTGATAATTTGGCCCTTGCATTATAATTACCTTTACATTGTCACTAAACTTGCAATACTTTGGTTACCTTTTTATACTGTGTCAACTTTCTATGTTCTAATCACTCTTTTGAGCACTTCCCTCCCTTTCCCCTTGTTTCCCTTCCCCCTTCGGGGCTTGTGAAATATAAAATTCATGTATTGTTATTGTTACTGAAAATTACGCAGTTTTTGGTAATAAATCACTATTACCAATCCAGAATTTTCTTAAATTTCTTTTGTTTAATTGTTTTTAACCATGTTCTAGTGTATGCTATTGGCAATACACCATCCTTACCGGGACCCTTCTACATATGTACCACATAGCGCCCAGGTCCCCGTGACTATATGGGTTTAACCCCCCTTTGTGTAACACGCCCTTGTAGAAATGCCTCACACGAGGGGGTTTCAGCACAAATGCTGCAGGTAGCAGCTCAGCAGACTGTCACACTTCAATCCTCTCAGGCCATCGTGTGAGGCATTTCTACAAGGGCAACCTGTGTGAGAAACTATTTTGCGGCTGGCTCAGTCGCGGAAATGCCCCGCCGCGGATGCAAGGCGGATCTACTGTGCTCAAGCAACGGAGCCATGACGAGAACGAGGGGGGGCCTGAGCTGCCGGTAAATATTGGCATCACAGCGGCACTGTTCGTACTTCTTTCCGCCCATTTGGGTAATGACATTTTGAACAATGCAAGATTGTAGGCACCCACTGGGGGAGTTTGGCACGTTTACAAGTCGAGCAAAAAACTGCATCTACCAGCATGCTCCAGCTTCACTTGGGCGTGACTTGTTAATTTAAATAAAACACGTGACAGCAGACAAGCCTCAGTCTTTCATTGCGCTGCCAGTGATCAAGGGCGAAAGGACACCCGAAACGCATATGGCCTGAGAGGATTGAAGTGTGACAGTCTGCTGAGCTGCTACCTGCAGCATTTGTGCTGAAACCCCCTCGTGTGAGGCATTTCTACAAGGGCAACCTGTGTGAGAAACTATTTTGCGGCTGGCTCAGTCGCGGAAATGCCCCGCGCGGATGCAAGGCGGATCTACTGTGCTCAAGCAACGGAGCCATGACGAGAACGAGGGGGGGCCTGAGCTGCCGGTAAATATTGGCATCACAGCGGCACTGTTCGTACTTCTTTCCGCCCATTTGGGTAATGACATTTTGAACAATGCAAGATTGTAGGCACCCACTGGGGGAGTTTGGCACGTTTACAAGTCGAGCAAAAAACTGCATCTACCAGCATGCTCCAGCTTCACTTGGGCGTGACTTGTTAATTTAAATAAAACACGTGACAGCAGACAAGCCTCAGTCTTTCATTGCGCTGCCAGTGATCAAGGGCGAAAGGACGCCCGAAACGCGTATGGCCTGAGAGGATTGAAGTGTGACAGTCTGCTGAGTTGCTACCTGCAGCATTTGTGCTGAAACCCCCTCGTGTGAGGCATTTCTACAAGGGCAACCTGTGTGAGAAACTATTTTGCGGCTGGCTCAGTCGCGGAAATGCCCCGCCGCGGATGCAAGGCGGATTTACTGTGCTCAAGCAACGGAGCCATGACGAGAACGAGGGGGGGCCTGAGCTGCCGGTAAATATTGGCATCACAGCGGCACTGTTCGTACTTCTTTCCGCCCATTTGGGTAATGACATTTTGAACAATGCAAGATTGTAGGCACCCACTGGGGGAGTTTGGCACGTTTACAAGTCGAGCAAAAAACTGCATCTACCAGCATGCTCCAGCTTCACTTGGGCGTGACTTGTTAATTTAAATAAAACACGTGACAGCAGACAAGCCTCAGTCTTTCATTGCGCTGCCAGTGATCAAGGGCGAAAGGACGCCCGAAACGCGTATGGCCTGAGAGGATTGAAGTGTGACAGTCTGCTGAGCTGCTACCTGCAGCATTTGTGCTGAAACCCCCTCGTGTGAGGCATTTCTACAAGGGCAACCTGTGTGAGAATATATATATATATATATATGCACAAAACCTTTTTCCTCCCATTTTCGAAGAGATTCACAGGCTGCTTTTGATGCTTTAGTGATTTTATTTAGAGGCACGAAATCAGCAGCTCCCTACCGACGCGTTTCGCCACTAAGGCTTGGTCACGGTGAATGTGATCATTGCAAAGTGCTATTTACATATCTTATTCATAAACAAGAAAAGAGGACTTTCATTAGTCATTTCAGACCAGTTTGTAGTCGCCATCTTAGAATGATCAAAAATTCATAAACACAAGTATCACCACAGTATGTTTTTAAATACTAGTTATAGCACTGCATCGGCTCATATTTTATATCTCTTCACAAATGAAATAATTGAGTCTTGCCCGAGTGGGCTGTCATCTAGAACTAGTGCCCGATGCATAACAAAATAAACGACAAATAATGTGGGAAAAACATTTTCAACATAAATCTTGCCCATATGGGCATCACAAAGTGCAAATGTTAATAATCACATTATTCTTGAATTTCATACATCTTGCCCAAGTGGGCTATTTGCTCGTGGCTGTCCTTGTTCAAAAAAGATTTTTAAGTCCTCCAGATGTTGTTCCATGTTCCTATGTGAGAAAAAGGTTTGTGTCTTTTAAAATCCAATATACCTACCATATTTACATGTTAAAAACTGAAAAGAGATATCAAAACCGGTTACAATTCACAATTCATCCTAAGTGGACTGCCATTTCTTCACTGCAGTTCATCCCAATTGGATGTAGGGTCTCAAAATCAATAATAAATTTCGATTCCAAGATTCTCAACTGTCGCAGTCTATCACCCCCTCTTACATTATCCTTGACTGCATCAAGTACCAAAAATTTCAATAAATTGTCATTTTGGTTATGGTGTGTCTTGAAATGACGAGCAACAGGGTACTGTTCGTTATTATTCCTGATGGCTCGTTTGTGCTCCAATATCCTGATCTTTGCCCTGTGTTTGGTACTCCCAATATAGAATTTCCCACAGGGACAGATTAAACAATACACACAGTATTCAGTATTGCAGTCAAAGTTACCCATGATGGAAAATTGCCTGGAACTATTGGGTAATTGTACTTTTTTACAGTTGGCGCTACCTTTGCAGGCTTTACATTTCATACAGCACTCAAACCCAACCATACTCTTGGTTTGTGTTCCTTTTTTAAATGAGATCATGTTTCTGCTAAGATTGTCTTTTAAAGATTTCCCTTTGCGGAAAGTGATCTGTGGATGTTCCATTAAATGTTTACTCAGAAACTTATCTGTGGTTAGGATTGGCCAGTTTTTAATCAGTACTTTTCTCACCATATGTGCCTGCCCCGAATAGGTAGTAATGAATCTTACCGTCTCCTCTTCTTCATTCATGACTTTTTGTTTAGGGACCAGTAAGTCAGTTCTTACTACTTTATCTACTCTAGCAACAGCTTGATTGATAGTTTTTACAGAATATCCTCTTTCTTTAAACCTGTCAATCATCAAGTGTTTTTCATTTTCAAAATTAGTATTGTCACTGTTGTTACGTTTGGCTCTTAGCAATTCACCGTAAGGGATGCTCTGGATGAGGCTATAAGGGTGAGCACTGGTAGCAAATAACAAACTGTTCCCCGCAGTTTCCTTTCTGTGAAGGCTAGTAGACAGTTTGTTATTTTTGACCTCTACCTGAGTATCAAGAAAAATGACTTTCTCCTTGCTTATGTGAGAAGTCAATTTAATGTTAATCTCGTTGTTATTGAGATTAACAATGTATCTCTTGGCACTCGCTTCATCTCCCTTCCAGATGCAGAAAATATCATCTATGAAGCGAGTCCAGAGTATCACCCTTTCCCCTGGTCACCTTGGCTACTGGACACCTGCTCCTCCCACCAGCCCATGAATAAATTTGCGTAGCTGGGGGCAAAGCAGGTGCCCATCGTCGTCCCTTGTGTTTGCCTGTACAGCTGGTCATTGAAATGAAAAAAGTTGTTGGTTAGACAGTACTGTGTCATGTCAATCAGCATTTCACTATGTGACAAAGTGTTGATCGATCTCGCTCTCAGGAAATGCCTAATTGCTTGGATGCCAGTTTCGTGTTTAATGGATGTATATAAACTGGTAACATCCATGGTTATTAACAGATAGTCAGGTTCCCAAGCTAGATCATGGATCAGATTAAGGAAGTGCATGGTGTCTCTGAGGTAAGCAGGTAAAGACATCACAAAGGGTCTCAAGAAGTAATCTATATATTTAGATGTTATTTCTAATTGTGATCCCATGGACGACACAATGCGAGATCGATCAACACTTTGTCACATAGTGAAATGCTGATTGACATGACACAGTACTGTCTAACCAACAACTTTTTTTATTTCAATGACCAGCTGTACAGGCAAACACAAGGGACGGCGATGGGCACCTGCTTTGCCCCCAGCTACGCGAATTTATTCATGGGCTGGTGGGAGGAGCAGGTGTCCAGTAGCCAAGGTGACCAGGGGGAAAGGGTGATACTCTGGACTCGCTTCATAGATGATATTTTCTGCATCTGGAAGGGAGATGAAGCGAGTGCCAAGAGATACATTGTTAATCTCAATAACAACGAGATTAACATTAAATTGACTTCTCACATAAGCAAGGAGAAAGTCATTTTTCTTGATACTCAGGTAGAGGTCAAAAATAACAAACTGTCTACTAGCCTTCACAGAAAGGAAACTGCGGGGAACAGTTTGTTATTCGCTACCAGTGCTCACCCTTATAGCCTCATCCAGAGCATCCCTTACGGTGAATTGCTAAGAGCCAAACGTAACAACAGTGACAATACTAATTTTGAAAATGAAAAACACTTGATGATTGACAGGTTTAAAGAAAGAGGATATTCTGTAAAAACTATCAATCAAGCTGTTGCTAGAGTAGATAAAGTAGTAAGAACTGACTTACTGGTCCCTAAACAAAAAGTCATGAATGAAGAAGAGGAGACGGTAAGATTCATTACTACCTATTCGGGGCAAGCACATATGGTGAGAAAAGTATTGATTAAAAACTGGCCAATCCTAACCACAGATAAGTTTCTGAGTAAACATATAATGGAACATCCACAGATCACTTTCCGCAAAGGGAAATCTTTAAAAGACAATCTTAGCAGAAACATGATCTCATCTAAAAAAGGAACACAAACCAAGAGTATGGTTGGGTTTGAGTGCTGTATGAAATGTAAAGCCTGCAAAGGTAGCGCCAACTGTAAAAAAGTACAATTACCCAATAGTTCCAGGCAATTTTCCATCATGGGTAACTTTGACTGCAATACTGAATACTGTGTGTATTGTTTAATCTGTCCCTGTGGGAAATTCTATATTGGGAGTACCAAACACAGGGCAAAGATCAGGATATTGGAGCACAAACGAGCCATCAGGAATAATAACGACCAGTACCCTGTTGCTCATCATTTCAAGACACACCATAACCAAAATGACAATTTATTGAAATTTTTGGTACTTGATGCAGTCAAGGATAATGTAAGAGGGGGTGATAGACTGCGACAGTTGAGAATCTTGGAATCGAAATTTATTATTGATTTTGAGACCCTACATCCAATTGGGATGAACTGCAGTGAAGAAATGGCAGTCCACTTAGGATGAATTGTGAATTGTAACCGGTTTTGATATCTCTTTTCAGTTTTTAACATGTAAATATGGTAGGTATATTGGATTTTAAAAGACACAAACCTTTTTCTCACATAGGAACATGGAACAACATCTGGAGGACTTAAAAATCTTTTTTGAACAAGGACAGCCACGAGCAAATAGCCCACTTGGGCAAGATGTATGAAATTCAAGAATAATGTGATTATTAACATTTGCACTTTGTGATGCCCATATGGGCAAGATATATGTTGAAAATGTTTTTCCCACATTATTTGTCGTTTATTTTGTTATGCATCGGGCACTAGTTCTAGATGACAGCCCACTCGGGCAAGACTCAATTATTTCATTTGTGAATAGATATAAAATATGAGCCGATGCAGTGCTATAACTAGTATTTAAAAACATACTGTGGTGATACTTGTGTTTATGAATTTTTGATCATTCTAAGATGGCGACTACAAACTGGTCTGAAATGACTAATGAAAGTCCTCTTTCCTTGTTTATGAATAAGATATGTAAATAGCACTTTGCAATGATCACATTCACCGTGACCAAGCCTTAGTGGCGAAACGCGTCGGTAGGGAGCTGATGATTTCGTGCCTCTAAATAAAATCACTAAAGCATCAAAAGCAGCCTGTGAATTTCTTCGAAAACGGGAGGAAAAAGGTTTTGTGCATATCGAGGGTGTCCGGCACCCGCACAGGCTCGCCGTGACAAGAGACGAGGAACAGCCGGGAATGGTTGTCAGTATATATATATATATATATATATATATATATATATATATATATATATATTCACTGAAAAAACCATAGGTTTAACACACGTTATAGTTAAAAATTAGCATTTAAAAAACCTTAGAAATTCACTGAATTTGTAAAATGATTGTATAACTGACTTATTGAGTGTATCTTAGTGAATACAGGTATTAGCGAGTAATGTTTAAATATGTAAATATCTGTATCAGTGTCTCACTTTGTGTATAAGTGGCTGCATGGGTTGGTGACTAGCTACATGAGTGTCGATATGGGTTATTAGTTGGTTTTTAGAGAATCAGTATGAGTGTCTGTATGGTTTGGTGGGGGTATTACTTACCGCATAGATGCATGAATGGGTGACTCACTGTTTGTATGTGTTTTGAAGACAGCATGTGTGCAGGACTGTATGGGTGGATGAGAGTGTGTATGGGTGTGTTAGTGAGTGAATCACTGTCTCAATAGTATCTTTATGAGTAACTACATATGTTTTAAACTAGTATATGTGAGTATTGATGTATATAAGTGAGTATATGTGAGAGCGAGAGATTGTAAGAGTTCCTGTATAAATAAGTATGTTTTTCTATAACTGATTGTTTAAGAGAGTAAGTATGTGTAAGATTCTGTATAAGTAAGTGTAGTGGTGGGTGTATAGCTGTATATGCAAGTAAATGGATGTTTGATAGTTTATTTGCATGTGTGAGTTTGTGTGTGAGTAACTATATAGATGAGTGTCGGTGTGTAATAAGATGTATAGGTGTATGGGTACATATGATGAGTGAGTACATGTATGAGTGCCTATATAGAACTGTCAGTGAATGACTGGATGTGTATGTAGATTTTAGAATTACTGAATAGGTTGTTCTAACTGGAATTGGTATTCCCATTTTTTTTGGAAAATTTTAGTTTCTATTTTTGAATGTGTGAATCAAGGGTTATATTACGCTATTACGCTGAGAGGAGGTCTGTCACTCTTTCACAAGGATGATGTCATCAGTGATGTCATCAGTGATGTCATGAGTGATGTCACTGACCATGTCATGAGTGATGTAATATGTGACGTCATCAGCAGTGCATTGCGGGCGCGCGAGTTATAGTTAACTATAACGGGGGAATTTCAATGGTTTTGAATGAGTGAAATGTCCAGCTAACTATAACATGTGTGAAACCTATGGGTTTTCAGTGAATTTCTAAGGTTTTTTAAATGCTAATTTTTAACTATAACGTGTGTGAAACCTATGGTTTTTTCAGTGAATTTCTAAGGTTTTTTAAATGCTAATTTTTAACTATAACGCGGGTGAAACCTATGGTTTTTTCAGTGAATTTCTAAGGTTTTTTAAATGCTAAATGTTACTATAACGTGGCAGAAACCTATGTTTTTTTCAGTGAATTTCAAAGGTTTGGTAAATTATAATTTTTAAATGTATTAATTGTTATTTTTCTTATACTGATTTACTACATTATTTTAAATGATTTATTTTTAGATATTTTATTTTTTAAATTACATTACACATTTTTTTATATAAATTTAAAAATAAATGTTTTTAAAAATATTGAAATTGTAATATTTTTATTTTTTTTAATTTATATATATTTTATATAACAGGCAATGATATCCTACGGAAGAAAATTCAAGTTACTGGTAAGTACAGTTAAATTTACTTTTCAGGAACAGTAGTGAGCTGAAAGATGCAGCACTGAGGTCTCTCCTGAAAACAGGTGAGTAAATCAGAATTCGTAGTTCGGCTGATTTTTGAGGAATTTTTTAAAGTTCCAAAACTCCACACTTCAAGTGAAACATGTCAATGTTACCCTATGGAAGGAAATTCAAGTTACTGTAACTACGATTAGAATTACTTTTCAGGATCAATAGTGGGCTGAGGGATGCAGCACTGAGGTCTCTCCTGATAACAGGTGAGTAACTCAGAATTCGTAGTTCGGCTGATTTTAGAGGAATTTTTTAAAGTTCCAAAACTCCACACAGAAAAATTTCCAAGAGAAACCAGTCAATGTTAGCCTATGGACAGAATTTCAGAGGGGGAACTAATTCTAGCCCACCAGGAAACTCCAGTATGCGACAGGGGGCTGCGTTGCAGAGAGGTGTAATGAGGCCACGCCCCTTTTTACACCTCTCTGCAACGCAGCCCCCTGGCGCTTTTTCAGAGGGGGAACTAATTCCCATTGCATACTGGGGGTCCCTTGGGGCCATCTAGCCCACCAGGAACCTCCAGTATGCGCCATGGGGCTGCGTTGCAGAGAGGTGTAATGAGGCCCAGCCCCTTTTTACACCTCTCTGCAACGCAGTTCCCTGGAGCTTTTTCAGAAGGGGAACTAATTCCCCTTGCATACTGTGGGTCCCTGGGGGCCAACTAGCCCACCAGCAACGTCCAGTATGCGCCAGGGGGCTCCACTGCAGAGAGGTGTAAAAAGGGCCATGGCTTGCATAGAGATGCAGGGAGGGGGCGTGGCCTCCTCCCGATCCCGTTTTTTTTTTACTTTTAAGAAGGCCCGCTTCTTTATCTTTTTTTTTGGGCCCTGGGGACCACATGCCCCAGGGCCTGCCCCCAATTCTTTTTTTTTTAAATTAAAAAATTCAGGAAGGGGGCCTCGTGGCCACCCTCACATGGCCAATTCCGGCCCCGGGGACCCCATCCCCCGGGGCATGGCCAACTTTATTTTATTTTTATTTTTTGGAAGGGGGCTGCATAGCCCCCCTCCTTTGCCCCTTAAGGCCCCGGGGACCCCATCCCCCGGGGCCGGCCTTTTATTTATTTATTTTTTTTTTTTCCCGGGCCACTTCTGGCCCCGGGGACCCCTCATTGGGGGCCGCGGGGGTTCCCCAAACCCCCACGGCCCCTGCCGGCTCCCAGCATCCTGCGGGAGCCGGCATTGCTTTTCTGCATGGGGAGCAGCTAACATGCTGTTCCCTATACAGAACAGCAATCGGCTTTAATTTTTGAAAGAGAGAGCAGGTTTCCTGCTCTCTCTTTCAAAAATCAAAGCAGTTTGCTGTGGTAGGGTGGGAGCCGCGAGGCTCCTGCCCCATCACAGCAAACAGCACAGCAGCACCCCGGGACACTGCAGGGGGGTGGTGGTCCCCAGGGCAATCGGGGGGTCCAGGAGGGGGGCCGCGCTGTCCCTCTTCCAACCTAAAAGAAGCCCCGGGGGTGGCGGTCCCCGGGGCAGTGTGGGGGGGATTGCCCCCCCACACTTTTTTAAAAATATGCCCCCGGGATTTGGTCCTAATTTAAAAAAAAATTTTTTAAAAGCAACCCGGGTTTTTTGTTTTTTTAGCGGGGTACGCGTATGTACGCGTACCCCGTGATTAAAAAAAAATAATGATGTTTTTGGCCTTGGGGGTCCTTGTGGGACCCCCTGAGCAGGGCTAGGGGGTCAGGGTGTGTCTACCCTGCCCCCTTTGCGTGATTTGCGCGTTTGTTTTCAGCTTTCTTGTGCCTCGGTTCTCTAGAAATCTACTGACCGCAGAAGAGGAAATGTCATGCAGGCACAACACTTCAACCCATCAGAAATACAGATCCATGAGAACCAACACATTAGGGGGTGGTATGCTCTCTCCTTACTGGTCCTAGAATGTCCATGGTGCCTCTTCCCAGTAATATAATGGCAAATTCCTGCACTCCATGGGGATATTACTAGTCTTCAGGTCTTTGTCAGAAGCCACACACCCCACACAACCCTGACCACACATTCCACGTCATGACCCAACACTGGACACCAGTAGTCTCTTTGAAGCCTCTTTTTAGTTTTTACTGTTCGCTTGTGGCCCTCATGGCCGAGTTGCAACACTTTTTGCCTCAAACCCTCAGGTAGTACCAATCTAGTCCCCCTGAGAAGAAACCCTTTGTCAACCACAAGCTCATATATTAATTTTCCCTAACTGCCTTTGCACATTCTCAAGTCTTTTTTTGGTCTTTCTGGGGTTAGGACCTGCATTACATGTTTTAATTCTTCTTGTTTCTCTAATTCTTCTAACTACTCAATCTCAGTAATGCACCCCTGAGTAATTTCACAGACACTAACAATATCCTCTTCCAGAGTGTCTTACACTTCTTCCACCAATGGAGCACCTACATTCACAGTCTTGACAAGCAGTCAGCAGAGAATACTCTAGCTTCCTGGATATACAACAAACCTTTTGTAATCCCACGACCCACCTCTTAATTTCATGAGGATATGCAATCAACTCCTTTCGTTGTAAAAACTTCTACAAATGTATGTGGTCAGTCTGAACTGTAAACTTTACTCCCCACAAAAAGTATTTGAATCTATGGACAGCCCAGTAAACAGCCAGAGATTCTCTCTCAAGGACAGAGTAATAATACTCAGCTTTTCTTAAGGCACATGAGGCGCATGTGATTAGATTTTCCTGACCATTCCTAGTCTGTATGAGAAGAGCTCCTAAACCCTTTGCACTGGCATTGCACACCACTTTGGTGTCACACAAGGGGGCATATGCTTGCAGAGAAGGGGCATGACACAACTCTTCTTTCACCCTCTTAAATTCCTCTGCAAATTAATCTCCCCAGAGGCATTCTACATTATTCTTCCTCAATTTCCTCATGTTGTGTTTCTTACTAGCAAAGTATTTTATAAACTTGTTAAAATATTCCACCTCCCCAAGACATTATGAAAACTTGTCTTTGGATATTGGTTCCTTGAGTGATTTGATCGTCTCTCCACAAACTCAGTGCATGGACAAATGCCATCGCCTTAGATCATGTCTCCTAGAAAACTGAATTCACTCAACCAATCTTACACTTTCCTGCCTTCAGTGTTAGACCAACTTTCTGTGATCTTCCCAACACCTCTCTTAGTCTCTGATCATGTTCTTCAACCCTTGAACCAAAAACCAAAATGTAATTCTGGTGGCATCTTACCCCAGGCACACCCTTTAAGATTCTCATCATAACCCTTTGGAAAACCCCAGCAACTGAAATCAGCCCAAAAGGCATCCTTTTGACGCAAAATACCCTATTGGGCATCAAAAAGACTGTAAGCTCTTGGGAAGCCTCATCAAGCTCAATTTGATGATATGCTGACACAAGGTCCAGAGTAGTAAATACCCTTGCTTCCGAGAATGTTGCAATCATCTCTTCAATATTGGTCAAAGGTAATTTGACTACTATTAAGTTTCTGTTGAGTGCCCGCAGTTCCACACAAAAAAGAATATTTCCATTCCCCTTGTGTGCCACTACAATGGGAGCCAGTTTTTCCGTGGCCTCCACTGGCTCGATCACCCCGCTCTTACACAGACTCTCCATCTAATTTGTTACAGCTACTTGCATGCTCAAGGGAATGCACCTCACTTTTGCCACAACTAGGATCGCACTCTCTCTCAACCTGATTTGGTTTGTAACCTTTCAACTTGACAAGTCTGTCCTGAAACAAACGTTCAAACTCCATGATAAACTTGTAACTACTTGATAAAATGCCATATCTGCGAGCTGCGGAGTATTTACCCAGAAAAGCAGTTTCCCTCTCAACAAGGTCCTGGAACTCCGCCATGAGATTGGAATGTCTGTGGAGGGAAGGGGAGTCAGGAAAGTGGGAGCTGGCCCTGTCAATATCAGTGAGTTTGGCCTCTACTCATGCCAGACTGTTACGGATGTCACTAAGAGCACCCACGTTTTGAAATATAGATACCATGTATATATGCCTTGAAGTCATCCCATAATGTAGCGTGGCTGTGAACGGAACCCTGAGTTGAGCTCAAAATATTCAAGAATGGAGTCATGGAGTTCTGACAGGAAAATCGCATCCAGCAGAGTCATACAAGGGAATCACCATTGCTGCTCCGATCCCCCTCCATAGGGGAAATCAAGCACTAGCCTGACTGGGCATGAGAGGACAATGTGTATGGCAAAAGCTGTACGTCTTTGAGCCATAGACCTGCACTCCAGGATATATACCAGTAGTCTATCCATGTTCATTCCACATGGGGGACAGAATAAAAAGTGTGTCTCGGGGTGGTACAGTGGAGAAGATGCCAAGCATCTTTAATAGTGTGTGTGTCAATAATATCATGGAGAACGTGCAGCACACATGGTTTGCCAACAGAATGTATGCTAGTGGTGTCCAGCAAGGAGTCAAAAGGTAGAATCCGATCTCATTAAATAAGAGGACCCGTAACCTCATCAATGTACCAGCCACAAGAACATATTGTCCGTTCTTCTCTGCAACAGTGGTTTGGTGGTCGAAGGGGAGACTTTTATGCAGTAGTATGCATACCCAGCGAGAGTACAAATTATCGATCAATCAATCAAGGCCATTTGTAGAGTGCACGGCTACCTCAGCGGAGGTGTCCCAGCGCTAATAAAGTGGACTCAAGAGATTGAGAGGCTCGAGTTACTATTCCATCTGCTTGAAGAGCCAGGTTTTTAATGCCTTTCTGAACCTGTGCTCCGTATCTAGCATGCGTAAGTGATAAGGCAGGGCATTCCAAAGTTTGGTGGTCCCGACTGTAAGGGACCTGCCCCCCTGTCTCATTTCAGCAAAGCGAGGTACATTAAGGAGAGGCTGCTGTTTAGATCTTAAAGTCTGCTCCTGACGATATAGGCTTAGCCTCAACCTCAGGGCCCTTGCCATGGATGGCTTAAAGGCAAGGGTAAAAGCCTTGAATTAGGTCATCCTTGCTATGGGGAGCCAGTGGAGCTGTCTAAGTTGGGGGGAAATGTGCTGGCTCATAGGGACCTTATGGATGAGTCTTGCTGCAGCATTCTGAACTGGCAGTAGCCTGTGGATCAGGTAACCCGGCGACCCCAGGTAGAGAAAGTTGGCATAGTCTAGCTGGGAGGTTACTAATGCATGAACCGTGATCCTGTGGCTCTCTTCTGGCAGGAAGCCTAAAAATGTCTTGATGGATCTCATTTTCCCAAAGCAGGCCAGAGAGATTTGCCGGACTTGTGCCGTGAGTGCAAGGTTCTTCTCCCATCTGACTCTAAGGTTTTTAACTGAGTCCTTAGGGATGGGTGGGGAACCCAGCACCTTATGCCACCAAAGGTACTTCTGGGGCAATGCTTGATTAAAGAATAACGTACTGACGTACTGCAACGGACAGATGGTACTACGGCCTGTCTTTACAACTTACTAGACCGATTGTCATCGCAACACAGAGCATTACACGCTTGGACCCGAAATTGAATTCTCCTCGAGTCTCCCCTGTCCTTGGCTGAGACACGTCCGGCCTGCCCAGGGCTGTCACCATCGCTCCCAGACACATTGTCCTGATGAAGACCCACCGTGACCACCAACTGGGGCACTTTTAGGGTTGAAACGTTGACTCATACTCAAGGTCCAGACCAACCAAGACTCCACACAATGCAAGAAAGGAGTCCCTGGTGTGAAAACATTACCTGGCCTATCCCCCACCTGTATATAGAAACTATAACCACCCTGTATAGCACTGAGCACTTATGTCACAAAATCACCCCATATCCATGTAAATATTTCATGTTGACAGCTTCTGTTTACTGTGATTATCTATGAATGAATCAATTCTGATAAAAAGAAACAGTACAAAGCATTTACTTTCTGTTTCAATTCCTTCAAAGTGAATTTTTTTTATCCACAGGCGTGTTCCATAGGTGCTATCGTTTTTATAAATGCACTATGAGCAACATTAAGTAACATACTTTCTACCTGACAAAACCACTTGTTGTTTAATGATTAAAGAATAAGACCTCCGTCTTATCGGCGTTAAGCTTCAAGCAATTTTCAGTCATCCAGCCAGAAATGTCCTTTAAGCATTCCTTGAATTTATCATAGGCTGCAGTGGAATGTTCTTTAATGGAGACACCAGCTGGGTGTCGTCCGCATAGGAAACTACCTTGACTCGATACTCAGTAATGAGGGTCACCAATGGGGCAAGGTAGATATTAAAGAGTAACAGGCTTAAGGCAGAACCCTGGAGCACTCCACATATAAGTTGTTTGACTGAAGATGAGAAAGAGCGGAAGAAAACTTGTTGGCCACGGTCTTCAAGATGAGATCGAATACAGTCAAGTGCCACCCCCTGCACTCCTATGTGTTTTAATCTTTCCAGCAGGATCACATGAGACACCATATCAAATGCTGCCGACAGATCCAACAGCACTAGCACCGCAGAAGAGCCGCCGGCCACTGACATTCTCACTGCATCGGCTACTTCTACTAACACTGTCTCAGTGCTGTAACCTGACGAGAAGCCTGATTGAGAATCGTGTAAGAGGTCATTGGCTTCTGCATATTTGGCTAATTGTTGATGAGCCAGTTTCTCTAACACTTTGGCTGGAGCAGATGGCAGGGAAAATGGTCTAAAGTTGCTAAGAATTTCCGGGTCAGCATTGGGTTTCTTCAGCAGTGGTAATAGGTAGGGCTGTTTCCAAGTGGCTGGAAAATTCCCATCCTGAAGGATGCATTCCAGAATTGGTTTAGGACGGGATTGAGCCACGTGGCCCGTTACATGAACCAGAGATCCTGATTTACATTTCCTAAGTTCTGCCAGATTCACCTCTACTGTAATCGGGTGGCATTCCGAGAATACATGCGGTCCGTTCAAAGGGACAAGGGGATCCTTGCTTTCCCCGGACTCTGTCATTGGTGTGAAGGAGAAGTCCAGCTGCAGTATATTGTCTTCAAAAAATTCTGATAGGCGTGAGCATAAGGCCTGGGAGGGGCAGAAACCACAGTCTAGCACTGTGAGATTGGTAAAGTGTCTATGGATCCTAAAAACGTATTTTCTGGAATTTTCTGAACCTGCATTGCAGCTAGCCAGGTATTTTACCTCCTCTTACATCTTAACAGTTTATGGAATTTCTACCGGGTCTCTTTGTACGCACTTTTTGCGTTGGGCAGATAGAACTTTCTCCACTCGCATTCCAACCTTCATCAGATGCTTTTCTCCTGTCTTTTATCCTCTGAGAATCAAGGGGCAGATCTGGACGAGGTAACTGACTTCAGTGGGGCAATTATATCGAGCACAAACGTCAGCCAAGCATTAAAGCAGGCGGTGTCACGATCGAGATTGTCAGATAGTTGAGGCCTTGAACCATCAAGAACTGGCCCCTAGGTGTTAGTGGTGACTCTGCTCCAGTTCCTCTTAACTTCAGTTGATTTAATATTTGCCGGATCTTTTGCCCTAAAACCAAACCTAAACGTACCCAACAAATCGTCCATCCAAACCATGCGCAACGGTTCCTCGACCCTCAGCTCCTGCATATTTGAGCAGATGAGATCTAACACATGACCTGCTTTATGGGTAGGGGATGTGACCAGCTGAGCTTAATTACAACCATTAAGCGCTGATACAAAATGAGCACCATGAAGGCTATAATTGGAAAAGTATCTGTGGGGCCCCCAGGATTCTGCAATTGCAGGGGGGTGATTGAGGAGGAAGGTGTGTCTCTTGTAAAAATGCAACCTTTACACCATGTCTAATGAGGTATGACAGTACTTGTTTGCTTTTCCACAGATTGTTAAGACCGCGGATTTCCACATCATAAACGTGAGTTCCGCCAGCAGTGTATTAACCCCAGTCATCGGGGTTAATAAGAAAAGAGTGGTCATGTAGGCAAAGTCATATGTTCAAAGTAAGGGAAGGTCTCTTTTTAAAAAAAAAAAATGTTATTGAAGTCTTGGAAGCAAAGCCGAAACATACAATTACATATCATATACTAACCAAAATATACACATACCCCCCAAATTCAGGAGCCACACATATGACCATCTCATAAATGTTAAACAGAGAAAAAGAAAACCAACGTAATCAATTGAAATCAATTAAAATCAAAATAAGAACGCCAGATTTTCTCAAATTTCCGAATCGCCCCAACTCTTTGAGCATACAATTGCTCGCTATTTCTGACCTTTTGCATTTTATAGCGCCATTCATGTACGTTAGGGCAATATTGCAAACACCAATTTTGAAGAATTAACGATCTCGCTACAGCCATAGCAATGTATATTAGTTTGACTAGTTGCCCTTCTAACATCAATTCAGGATCAAATCCATACAAAATCAATTTATGATTAACCGAGATTCAGATTTTACACTGGTTTTTCATAAATGCAAATATTTCTTCCCAGAAAGGTACAATTTAGGGGAATTGAGCAACAACATGAGACCAATTAGCAGGATTATAATGCAGACACCTATAACAATTGGAAGAGCAATTAGGATACATTTTACTAACCATTGCCGGAGTGTAATACAGAAGCCATTTACTAAAAAACAGCATTCTGCGCCAATTGGCACCTCTTAATACAGAAAAATTCAGCACATTGATTCTCTTCCATACCGCAGGAGTTAATACCAAATTTTCCTGCCCTAGCCACTTATTACTTGCTTTAAGACTTAAGTCCGGATCCCTATTCGCGGTTGAGCGACGTTTCCACTCCCCCTGTTTTCTTTCTTGTATTAAGAAAACTAATTCATTAAATAACGGAACAGGGGAAAAAAGAAGTGAGGGATCTAATTGGAGCAACACTCCATAAATCAGCTTATACGATCCCATCAATAAGAAATTTCCTTGAACCCGGGATGTCATATCTGACATCCTAATCCAAGCATCATCTTCCATATAATCGCTTAACTTCATAAACCCTATCCTCTGCCATTTTTCTAGCAGATCCATGCTAATATCCACTCCGAAAAATGAAAAGACGGAGCTGAGGGACGAAGATGTATTGAGAAATGGAAGGGAATACCTCTTTCGGAGTGCTGTACGTCTCTTAAAAAACCAGTGTAGCTACCTTATACCTCACTGTTTTTGGTGATTTAAATAATTGAAGCGGGGAGGGAATCTGAGTTTCTTTACAGATCAAATCAAAGAAAAAATTTATAAAAAGTTGCTGATTGTTATCCTTAAATCTGGTCATAAATTGAGCCAAATATGCATTATAATAATCTTTGAGATTGGGAAGAGCTAACCCTCCTTGTTCCTTATCTTCGAATAAAGTATTCAGTGCAATTCGAGGCGTCTTTTTTGCCCAGATAAAAGAGGAAAACATAGATTCAGCCTTGGAAAAAAGATCCAGGCAAAGCACAAGATATTGTTGAAAATAAAAAATTGAATAAAGGAAGGACCGACATCTTAATTAATGCGACACGACCCATAATAGTTAATGGTAAAAAATTCCATCTTTCAAACATTGCTCGCACCTTCTGCAGCATTGGTACAAAATTCAGACTATAAAGATCAGCAACTGAGGAAGAAAACAAAACCCCCAAATATCTTTTCGGTTTATTATTAATGCATGAGCTTAAATCGGGATGAATTACAGGGTTGATGCCCCCGCAAACTAGGATTTCGTTTTTTTTTTATTTATCCGATAGCCCCCCAAGGCCTCAAACTCTTCAAATATTTGGAGTGCATGAGATTGACATTGCATTTCGGGCTTAATTAACAAAATTATATCGTCTGCGTAGAGTTTAATTTTAGGCATCAAATTAATACGGGGGAATAAGAGAGGAGCTTTCCTAATTGCAGTTGCTAAAGGTTCGATGAAAAAAGCAAATAATATCGGAGAAAGTGGACAGCCTTGTCTAGTACCGCATTTAACCGATACTAGTCCCACCGACTCAGCATTAATAATAATATTGGCCCGAGCCCCTGAGTAAAGTCTCCGAATCAAATTAATAATTACTTCTGGGATGCCAAAATGCTGTAAAATAATAAAAAGTGTCTCCCAAACCACCAGATCAAAAGCTTTTTCGGCATCAAATAATAAGATTAAAGCAGGGACCTTGCGTGATTAAATAAAATCCAAAGCCTCTGTTAAAAAGTGAGTGTTAGTCAACAGTTGCCTACCGGCAACGAAACCATTCTGGTCTGCGTGGATCAAATCTGAAGAAAAAGAATTAAAACGTGTAGATAATAATTTAGTGGTGATTTTGTAATCTGTATTCAGTAACGTGATGGGTCTGTAAGAGTTCGGATCCTTGGGGGGTTTACCCTTTTTAAGAAAACTTACTACCGTTCCTTCCCTAAAAGAATCCGGAACGGATCCGCCAGACAGCATTAAGTTTAATAATTGGACAAAAAAATCTGCGAAGGAACTAAAAAATACTTTAAAAAACTCTGAAGGAAACCCATCAGGGCCAGCAGCTTTCCCTAGTGGGAGCTGTTGGACTACTTTCTCTACTTCCTCTCTAGTAAATGGGGTGGCCATACTAACTTGATCTATAAGAGAAAGAGTGGGAAGAGAGTACTTTTTCAGATAATTCAATAATTTTTGATGATCTATCATTGATTGAGTGTTATAGATCCTCTTATAGTGTGCTACCATTATTTCTCCAATTTCAGCTGGGACCGATGTATCTCTGAAAGTATCTGGAGAGTGTAAAGAATGTCTGAGATTAGACGAGGCTTGCTCTCTGGCCTGCCACGCCAGGAGTTTACCAGTAAAATTACTCTCTTCATAAATTTTTTGTGAGCTCTTACGAAAGATCTCATCACTCTGAGTATAGAGCTCCTGAGAGAGCTCTCTTTTGGCCGCATTTAATTGATCTTGAACCGATCTGGCAGAATTTTGTTGCCTGAGTACAGTCAGAGCCTGAATCTTTTGTTGGAGGGATTTATTCTTATTCTTAACTACAGAGAGATCGGCCGCATCTCTGCCAATCACCAGGCCCCGAATGTAGGCCTTAAGAGAGTCCCACACATAATTAAGGGGGGCAGTTCCCATATTCCGAGAGAGAAAGTCTAATATCTCAGTTTTAATAGCCGCCACCCAAGTGTCATCAGTTAAATATTTTTTATTAAAGACCCAACATTTGGGGGCTCTTACCCTATCCACCAATCCCACTTCCATAATAATCATTGCATGATCCGAAAACCCGTTATGGAGCAACGTCTGTTTAGAAAAAATGATTTGACGTGAAATTTAAAAAAAATCAATTCGAGAGGAGGATTTAAATCTGCCGGACCAACAAGTATATTCTCTTTTGTCCGGATTTTGATTGCGCCAAGGGTCCCACAGGTTAAATAAGGACATATTATTCCTAATAGACCTAAGGGATTTAGGTTTAAATTGAGTCTTTGACTTGCTGGATGAATCCAGCTCTCTGTTCATCGTAATATTAAAATCCCCACCAATAATGATCTCACCCTTGGCCATCAACAAAGAATAAAAAAGCTCCTCATATATCTCTGGTCTATCCTCTGTTGGAGCATAAAAACTGACTAACGTAACAGGATTAATTCTATTTGGAATCATACAGGTGGCCCAGCACCAACGGCCCGACCCCCCTTGCTCCACCTGACTGATCTGGGCCTCTAATTTTTTACTAACAAATAACGCCACTCCCCTCTGTGACTCTGAACATGAAGAGAATACTCTACAGGAAGCCCAACTTTTGAACATAGAGAATTCCTCAATTTTTGACCTAGATATATGGGTCTCTGTAATAGAATCACATCAGGTTGTTGCGTTTTGGCCCATAGTTCTATTGCTCTCATTTTTTTCCTATTGTTTAAGCCATTTACGTTGAAGGAAATAATTTTCACCCCATGATAAAAAATCAACACAGAAATCAGCCCACTCCCAGGCTCCAAAGCAGGTAATAGACCGTTTAGATACCCCACATTGCAACAAATACACCAATCTAGTATTCCTAACATTCTTAACCTTCCAACTATACACAAGTAAATTATATACAAACATCCAAGACTTCATTTTTTGACTTCGTGCCCCCTGCCGCCCTCCCCTCTCCCCCTCAACCCCTCTAATCTCCCCTTCCTTTATGGCCCTCCCCCCACGCCGGCCATGCGGGACCACCCCTACCCTTAAGGTGCCTTGAATTAGCACCCCTTTACCTTTCTATGAGTCCAGTCCTGACCTCTCCCCCCCTCTCCCAAAAGGAAAAATAAAAAGCAAGAAAAAGAACATATCCTGCCATCCGGAAAATTTCAATAGTACATGGAACAGAAAGAAATTAAAGAAGAAAGAAACGCGCCCAACACTAGAATTCAAAAGACAGTCTCACGGCCATATTTCATTGATCCTGAGAGATCAAACGTAACAGCCCCTGTGCTTCATCGATATCCGTAAATAAATGGCATTTGCCCTTTACCAAAACTTTCAATTTTGATTGCTGAGCAATCATTGCTTGTGCTCCCCTGTCTTTAAACAGTTGCAACATTTTTACAAATTCCTTCCTCCTCCTAGCCGCAGCGGCAGACATATCCGAAAAGATCTGGCATTTAGTGGAAGGGTTAACAGAAAATTGCCTCTGCTTAAAAGCTTTCGAGAGGATAGTTTCTTTCACTCGGATATCTGCAAAATTAACAAGAATGGTCCGAGATAGAGAGGAGTTGGGAAATGGCTGCGCAGGGACACGATGGGCGCGTGTAATCGTTAAGTCTCCTTTGAATTCTGGAACGACTTCCTGGAGAAGAAAGGAGGTGAGCCACTGTTTCATGTCAGAGCCCTCGATTTTCTCGGGAACTCCCACGATTCTGAGGTTCGACCTCCTATTATAGTTTTCCATTTCATCCAATGTTAGCGCAAGTGACTTAGAGGTTTTGGTAAGGGATGTAACCTCTTTTTTAACTTCACTCATATGATGCTCTAGGCCCGAAATCATAGTCTCCGCTTCTTGTAGCCGAACAGGAAAAGAAGAGATCGATTCTTCAATTTTGTCTAGCCTTTGATTAATAAGGGCCAGATCAGACCGTTGAGACTGCTTCATCTCCCTCCCCTCGCCTAGTATCATGTTAAGCATGTCTTTAACCGAGATCTGGAATTCTCCTGTGGTCTCACTCTCCATTCCTAAAATCGGACTTTGCACTCCAGGGGGAGAAGAGATTATGAGATCCATCTGGGGTGAGACTTCGTCTTGTATAAGATCACTTTCTTGCGAGCCCGTTAAGTCCAGAGAGGAGAGAGTTTTGACCCCATTTATAATGGTCGGTAGACTGAAACCACCCCCTCTTCCGCCATACCTTCTGGTAGGCCCGTAGGACTTGAACTTAAACCCACCGATGGAAGAGGAGCGGGCATTGAATTATCAGTTTTTTTCTCAAATAATGGGAATTTTTTTAGAGACTTTAGGGGCCACCCCTGACACCCCGCCTTTGGAGGCCCCAGGCTGCGAACGATTATCCAGCGCCTCGCTCATCTCACTCCCATTTACATCGTGTGCTAAATCATTTTGCTCTTGAGGCGGATTTTTCAACGACGTCAGTCGAGATGGGTTAGGAAAAACCGAATCCGTCGTCTCCTCCTCCTCGTCACCCGAGGTTCCAGAGATATCAACCAGCGAATCTTCTTTCCCAGCGCCTGTATCAGCATTTTTTGGAGCGGCGGCCTCGTCCTTAAGTTGCTGGCGTCTGATTCGCTCTTTGGCGCAGGCATTTAATTGTTTGCCCATCCCACCAAGAAACCAATAAAGTTTTCTCCAACACTACCCTGAGAAGCCAACCGAAGTATTGGATACCTCCCGAAATTATTTGAATGGGAAAACAAAAGCCAAGGGATTTTAAGCAGATAGCCTCAGATGTCTTTCTGTCCTTCCTGCTTCTTAGAGCATGCAAAGCCCCCAAACTGCAGCCGCTGCACACTTATCCGCAGCCTCAGCGGCAGAGAGAGTCTTTACAAAGCATGCGGAGTCCCACCGGGCAGTGCTAAGCAAAAGAACCACCAGACAGCACAATCTTCTGCCCGCTCATATATCACAAGTCCAAAAGTTAGTAAGTATCCAGCCGACCGTTACTTTGTATCCTCCATCAGCGCAAATCGTAGGAGATGAGACGCCGCTCACCTCATGCTTTTTACTGCTCCTTATCGTTTTTTTCAGGAAGAGCTTTACACATTCAGCTCAATCCAAGCTCTGCTCTGCGCTGAAACCTCGGTAAAAAACGGCCATTCCTGAGGGAGCTGCTTCACGCGAAAACGCAAGCAGAGACGCCTTGCTGCATCGCCATTGAACGCGAGGTGAGGGAGGAGTCAGGAACAGGAACTCCAGCTACGAGGAGGCGTGGAACTCCAGCGCAGCCCCCGGCCGGTCACAAAGTAAGGGGCGGTCTCGTCCAACATACTATAGAAACAAAAAGAAAATAGAGAGCAGTACCCACGTAAGCAAAAACCACCCCCCCACCCACACTAGGCAAAAGTGACCTAACGAATCCCAGCAACACCCAGAAAACAAACAAAAAATAAAAATCCCACATGTGAATCATGGAATATTCCTTAGGGAGCGGACAACTCCTTCAGCAATCCGTGCCCTCATTGAAGAATAATAGTTAATGCGGGTACAAAGCTGTGGGGTTTCAGGGGAAGGGTCAGTTCTAGATGCATGTAGGACAGGCTTTTAACAAAGATAATCAGCCAGTGGGCACAAAAGTGAATTGCAGTGTTCGTAGATGAGCCAGGGAGCATTTCAGGCTGTAGGGAAAAGTTAGGCACTGGCTGAAATGCGGCTGCCCGAGGCCACCCGGTGGCCATCAGGAGGGCGGGCCTCTTAGTCCCAGAGGTCTTCCCCCGCCCCCAGCCTGTGGTCCTTCACTCCTCCCCCGGGCAGTGGGAGCCTAGTAGGCTGTGACGCGCGTCCGGGGCGGCAGGCAAGGCGAGGGGGTATATATCTCCCCCTCGCCATTTTAGTTGCCTCTTTGCCGCTCCGGACACGCGTGTCGTGCATCGGGACACTCTTTTGTCCTCGTCCTTTCTGGCCTAGGTGGTCGTGCCGAGGAGCTGCCGCGATTGTAAGACGTCGGGTCCCTGGTCTGTCTCGGGTACGTGGTGAGTGGCGGGGCATTCCCAGCTTCCTCCCGTTGTCCGCCACACCTTGGCGACATCGGGGGAGCGGCCAGGTATTGTACGGTCTTTGTGGTTGAATGTGGGCCGAGTTTCGCTTCATTGGCAATGGGGGCAGTTGGGTGCCCGGCCTCATCTCCGGTGTTGTGGAGCAATAGAGAGTGTTTTGGCAGAGGGAACAGAGCGGTTTGGAAGGGGCACTAGTGACCTGGGCGGTTGCAGCAAGACTGGCAGATTAAAATTGTTGAAATGGCCTATACGACGGTAGTGGCGGAGCGCGCACTTCCGGTGTTCGCTAGTTTGAAATATAGAGGTGTGTTTTGGCGTCCATTCCGTGATTTCGAGCGGATCGCTTGTTCACATGGTTTTGGGTCAAGTAAGGCTAGTTCTGGAGCTGCTACTGTTGCTTACGTATTCTTGATACTTGCAGTCGGGGGAAGTTAGAGAATACAGCACACTGTGTGGTATGTATGCGACCTAGTGCCTGGCCAGATAGTATTTACGGATGACCGTTGTCGAGGCACCCGGCTGTTATTATGTAATATATGGTATGTTTACAGTGGATCAGTGGGCATTGCTTTTGCTTTTCAGTATTGCCCGCTTTGCACACAGCTCAAAAAACGGACCTCTGAGGCTTGCATCTCCACGTATCCAAATTCTTAGGTATGATTTTATAGTTTGATCACATTAGCTATGCCCCAGTGTAAAGTTATTTTTGCACCAAGTGTACGCTTTTAATATGTCTATTGTTCGAAGTTGGAATTTGAAATTTTTGAAAGGGACGATTGGGCGAGTGGGGTGTAGAGTACCTGTAGAGGCCTTATCTACGTCCTAGAGCAGTGACCATCCGGGCGCTTTCAGCCAGTGCCGCGAAAGGGATGCCCACATTTATAATTGTATGTGGGAAGCATTGGCATTTTTCCACATTGCCACAAGTGTTTTCATTTTATGCTTGTGTCCCCATATCGAGCACGGTGTGTGGACTCAGCACGTGAGCCTCTTGCCAACAGGCTTTGAATGTGAATAACTGTCCATGAGATTAGGAGTGCATTGAAGCAAATGTTCTTTTGCCACAAAACGGGTGTCTTATTCAATTTTAACAAGTGGCATTGCATTTTCAGCAGGATGGATAAGCCTATTCCATGCGCAATTGTGTTGATGGGGCCCTTATTAACAAAGGGTGTATATTATCATTGGGCCTTGGTATGTCGACGCCCAATTGAGTGACTTGTTCATTTTAATACGCGGCATTGCATATTTCAGTGCGATGGGTAAGCCTATTACGTGCGCAAATGTGTTGATTGTGACCGTATTTACAAATGGTGTATAGTATCATTGGGCCATAGTACCTCGAGGCCCAATCGTGTGACTGATTCATTTTAACACGTGGCATTACATATTTTAGCGCGAGGGGTAAGCCTATTACGTGCGCAAATTTGTGGATTGTGACCGTATTTACAAATGGTGTATAGTATCATTGGGCCATAGTACCTCGAGGCCCAATCGTGTGACTTATTCAATTTTAACACGTGGCATGGCATTTTCAGCGCGATGGGTAAGCCTATTCCGTGCGCAATTTAGTAGATGGTGTCCATATATACAAAGGCTGTATAGTATCATTGGGCCATAGTATCTCTAGGCCCAATCGAGTGACTGGTTCATTTTAACACGTGGCATTGCTTATTTCAGCGCGATCGGTAAGCCTATTACATGCGCAAATTTGTTGATTGTGTCCGTATTTACAAATGGTGTATAGTATCATTGGGCCCTAGTACCTCGAGGCCCAATCGAGTGACGTATTCATGTTTACACGTGGCATTGCATTTTCAGCGCGATGGGTTAGCCAACTCCGTGCGCAATTTTGTTGATGGTGTCCGTATTCACAAATTATTATTAATATTTTATTTTATAGCATTTATAAGGCGCACAGCTACCCACAAAGGGTTTCCCGGCGCCGAATAAGCAAGAACACAGGGTACAACTAAAGAGAGAACAGATCCGAAAGCAGTTATTTGTCGAACAACCAGGTTTTTACACTTTTCCTGAAGCTCCTATAGTTTTCTTCTTTGCGTATTTGAATGGGCAGAGTGCTCCAAAGAGTTGGACCCAAATATGAAAAGGATCTTCCTCCCATTCTAGCCCGTTTGTACCTGGGTACCGCAAAGTTCGCTGATGTGACTGAACGAAGATTGCGATTAGGAAGGTAAGGCTTGGCAAGATCTTGAAGATACTTGGGAGCAGTCCCAGCTTTGATTTTAAACAGATAGGTCAGAGTTTTGAAGCGGATCCGGTTTTCGACCCTGAGCCAGTGCAGGTCCCTAAGATGTTTAGTGATCCTGGCATATCTGGGAATTTTGCAAAGCAGTCTGGCCGCAGCGTTTTGTACCAGTTGCAAGCGTCTTATCACTGCTTTGTTTGCACCCAGGTATAGGTTGTTACCGTAGTCAAGCCGAGATGTCACCAAGGCATTGACTACGGTCTTCTGGGTGGTAGTTGGCAACATCTAAGAATAGTGAAACATATACCAGCCACTTTGTTGGCTTGCTGTGCCATGGACATATTGTCATCTATGATGACCCCAAGATTTCTAACCTGAGTGGCTGTGGTTGGGAGCTTGCCCAGTGAAGTTGGCCAGTGGGGGTCACTCCAGAGATCTTTACTGTTCCCTAAGAGGAGGATCTCTGTTTTTTCCCTATTTAATTTAAGTTGGTTGTCCGACATCCAGCAGAAAATTTCATGAAGGCCTGTTTTAAGTGCAGATGGAGCAGACGGGTCAGACTTGGAGAGTGAAAACAAAATCTGAGAATCGTCTGCATAAGTCATTAAAACAAGACCGAAATTCTCTGCAATGTTGGCTAGTGGACGAAGGTGCAAATTAAACAACAGGGGGCTCAGGATAGATCCTTGAGGTACACCATGAGGAGAATTGAAAACGTCAGAACAAGCCTCAGAAGAGGTGATCTGGAAGGTGCGTAGGGATAAGTATGATTTAACCCATTCTAACGCCCTGCCCTCGACACCACTCTCCTCCAGCCTGACAAGTAGTCTGGAGTGAGAGATGGTGTCGAAAGCCGCGCTTAGGTCCAATAGGACCAGTGCCACCGTTTGGCCATCATCTCTGAGCTCTCTTATTTTTTTTCCGTGACCCCAAGCAGGGCGGTCTCGGTGGAATATCCACTCCTGAAGCCGGATTGGGACGGGTGAAGTAGTTCATTATTTTCCACATATGTGGAAAGAGCCTCATGAATGTGCTTTTCCAGTAATTTGGAGAAAGCAGGGAGTAACGATATTGGACGGCAATTGGCCAATATCGTAGGATCGACGGTCGGCTTTTTTAATAGAGGGCTGACTATGGCATGTTTCCATAGAGCAGGAACTGAAGCCTGCTCCATGGAAGCATTGAGTATCTCTGTAATGGGCGTCAGGGTGGAATCCTCTAGTTGGCTAATGATACTAATGGGGATGGGGTCACGGGGGGAGCCCGATTTAATAGATTTAAGAAGTTTCCTCAGTTTATCCGATGTAATGGGGGGCCAAGCTTCGAGGTGACAATTTACTTTAGAGGTTTGATAGGTGTCCTCTTGGTTATACGAAGTGGTGCTGTTTTTATTGATATTAGAGACAATCTTCTCGATCTTTTCAGTGAAGAAGGACACCAAATCCTGACACTGCTGAGTATTGAGAGGGGCAGCCTCCGCTTTAGAATTTTCTCCAGCCAATTCCTTCACAGTGTTGAAAAGAGTCTGGGATTTGTTAACAGCTATATTTATGGTAGTGGTGACATAGCATGCTTTAGCTTTCATGCATGCCGAGTGATAACTGTTTCTGGCCTTACGGTAGATCTCTTTTTGGTGCAGTTCGTAGTTCTTACGCCACTGTCTCTCCAAATTTTTACAGGTAGATTTTTCTTTCTTGAGGGCCTCTGTGAACCAGGGGGCCGGGGGACGATGTACTTTCCCTTTGCAGCGGGATAGGGGCAGACAGGCATTCACTGCGTCATTGAGCCATGTCTGTGTGGCTTCAGCTATACTTTCCATGTCTCCATCAAGACATGGGTGGTCTTTGTTCAGTGCGTTATTTAGATCATCTAAGTTTAAGCTTTTCCAGTTTCTCCTCAAAGATTCAGAGGGAATAGTGGAGGGGCGTTTAATGGGTTTTAGAGAAATGGAGAAGAGTATGAGGAAATGATCTGACCAACACATAGGGGTAGTGTTCAGCCATAATAGTTCTTTCATGTTAGAAATGATAGGATCAAGCAAATGTCCTGCTTTATGGGTGGGACCCTTATTGCGCAGTGTCATATCCAACGCCATGAAATCATCAATAAGGTTTTTACACATCGTATTTTTATCATCCTCCAGATGGAGATTCAGGTCCCCAAGTACTGTAAAATTTTGAGCGTTTAAATGGTGAGGTAGAATAAAGTTTACCAAATTATCTGACCATGAGGGATTATTAACTGGTGGTCGATAAATGAGTAGGCCAGAAAAAGTGAAATTGGGACTAAGGGTAATTTTAAAAGATGCCGCTTCGCAATTTGGAATATCAGCAAGTTCAAAATTGCATACAAAGTCTCTGCTGTGAATAATGGCAATACCCCCTCCTATTTGGCCAACACGGTCCCTCCTTACAATAGCGTAGCTCGGGGGGAGTGCCGTGGCAACGTCAGGGCCTGCACTATCGTGGAGCCAGGTCTCTGTGAGAAATAGCGCACTGGGCTTCTCTTCCATTAAAAGATGGAAGATATCTAGTTTGTGTTGAGGCAATGAACGACAGTTTACCAAGTAAAATGTAAAATTACTGGAACAGTCTTTCTGCCGAGGGATTTTATAGTAAGAGCCATGAAAAGAATCCGGATAAGGCTGGTAGTTTGACAGAGAAAGAGAACACTTAGGACAATTTTGCGTTCCAGCACACAGCGGGTTCAGCGTTATACATTTCTCATGTCTGGCGGGGCGTAACGCTCTAAGAGACTCGCGTGTAAGCGTCATACCTGGGTAATGGGTAATGGAAGGGGCAGAGTTCTGAGCCCTAAGTCCCGGCCTGGCCCGGACGGGCACAGACGGGCTGACTCTGGCTGGACTCCGGCGTAGACGAGGCGCGTCCGCTAAAACGCGTCCGCTATCGCGGAGGAGGACTGTTTCCTTTTATCCCTGAGACTAGAGCGCTCTCACCGCTCTGTCAATCAATCAATCAATCAATCAAAGCATTTATATAGCGCACTACTCACCCGGAGGGTTTTAAGGCGCTGGGGGGAGGGGGTCCGCTACTGCTCGAACAGCCAGGTCTTGAGCTGCTTCCTGAAGGCGAGGTGGTCTTGGGTCAGGCGGAGGTGGGTCGGAAGGGAGTTCCAAGTCTTGGCGGCCAGGTAGGAGAAGGACCTTCCTCCTGTGGTGGCTCTTCGGATGCGGGGGACGGCGGCGAGGGCGTGGCTGGTCGATCGAAGCTGGCGTTTGGGAGCGTAGAAGTTGAGGCGGCTGTTGAGGTATCCTGGGCCTTGGTTGTGTAGGGCTTTGTGTGCGTGGGTGAGGAGCCGGAAGGTGATTCTCTTGTTGACCGGGAGCCAGTGCAGGTCTCTCAGGTGTCCAGGGATGTGGCTGCGGCGGGGGATGTCCAGGATGAGTCGTGCTGAGGTGTTCTGGATCCGCTGGAGTCTCTTCTGGAGTTTGGCGGTGGTTCCGGCGTAGAGGGAGTTGCCGTAGTCCAGACGGCTAGTGACGAGGGCCTGGGTGACCGTCTTCCTGGTCTCGGTGGGGATCCATCGGAAGATCTTGCGTAGCATGCGCAGGATGTTGAAGCACGACGAGGAGACGGCGTTGACTTGTCTGGCCATGGAGAGGGAGGAGTCCAGGATGAAGCCCAGGTTGCGTGCGTGGTCTGTGGGTTTGGGTGCACTGCCCAGGGCGGGGGGCCACCAGGAGTCGTCCCAGGCGGAGGGTGAAGATCCCAGGATGAGGACTTCTGTCTTGTCCGAGTTCAGTTTCAGGTGACTGTTCATCATCCACTTGGCAACGTCCGTCATCCCTTCGTGTAGGTTGGCTCTGGCGGTGGCGGGGTCGTTGGTGAGGGAGAGGATCAGCTGGGTGTCGTCGGCGTAGGAGATGATGTTGAGGTTGTGCTGGCGTGCGATGGCTGCGAGGGGGCTCATGTAGACGTTGAAGAGTGTTGGGCTGAGCGAGGAGCCTTGAGGAACGCCGCAGATGACTTCGGTGGCCTCCGATCTGAACGGGGGGAGGCGGACTCTCTGTGTCCTTCCGGCGAGGAAGGAGATGATCCACTTCAGTGCCTTCTCCTGGATTCCGACGTTGCTGAGGCGCTGTACTAGGGTACGGTGGCAGACAGTGTCGAAGGCCGCGGAGAGGTCCAGGAGGATGAGGGCCGCCGTTTCTCCGTTGTCGAGCAGGGCTCGGATGTCATCGGTAGCTGCGATCAGGGCGGTCTCGGTGCTGTGGTTGGCCCGGAAGCCAGACTGCGAGGGGTCGAGGGAGCAGTTCGTCTCGAGGAAGGCGGCCAGTTGCTTGTTGACGGTCTTCTCGATGACTTTTGCCAGAAACGGGAGCAGCGAGATGGGGCGGTAGTTCTTGAGGTCGGTGGGGTCGGCTGATGGCTTCTTAAGTAGGGCGCTGAGTTCGGCGTGCTTCCAGCTCTCCGGGAAGGTAGCGGTGTCGAAGGAGGTGTTGATGATGTCCCGCAGGTGGGGTGCGATGACAGCGTCGGCCTTGTTGAAGACGTGGTGAGGGCAGGGGTCTGTCGGAGATCCGGAGTGGATGGAGTTCATCGTGTTGACGGTGTGTTCGGTGCTGATCGGGGTCCAGGCGCGGAGGGTGGTTGTGGGGGGGGGTGGTTCGGTCGTGGCGTGCGTCGGTTGAGTGCTGAAGCTGTTGTGTATGTCCGCGATCTTGTTGTGGAAGTAGGAGGCGAGGGAGTTGCAGAGGTCTTGCGAAGGGGTGATGTCGTTGTTTCCGGCGTTGGGGTTGGAGAGCTCTTTCACGATGTTGAAGAGTTCTTTGCTGTTGTGTGCGTTGTTGTCCAGTCGTTCCTTGAATGCGGTTTTCTTGGTGGCGTGGATCAGTTGGTGGTGTTTTCGGGTGGCGAGCTTGAGGGCAGTCATGTTGTCCGGTGTTGGGTCTCTGCGCCAGGTTTTCTCGAGTGCTCTGCAGTTCTTCTTGGAGCTCTTGAGTTCGTTGTTAAACCATGGTGCTTTCTTGCTGCCGGGTCTGCTCGGCGGGGTTTTCAGCGGGGCGAGGTCGTCTGCGCAGTCGCTGATCCATTTCGTGAGGTTCGTGGCCGCTTGGTTGGGGTTCGTTGTGCTGGTGGGAGGGTGCTTGCTCAGGGAAGTAGCGAGCTGGTCTGCAGTGATCTTGTTCCAGTTTCTGCGGGGAACCTGTTGCTGGTGATGGTGGAGCGTGGTCCTTCTGAAGCTGAAGTGGACGCAGCTGTGGTCCGTCCAGTGGAGTCCCGTGGCGTGGCTGAAGGCGATGTCCTTGCTGGAAGAGAAGACCGGGTCGAGTGTGTGTCCGGCGTAGTGGGTGGGGGTGGTCACCAGTTGCTTGAGTCCGAGGTTGGCGAGGTTGTCCAGCAGGGTGGTGGTGTTGTGGTCGTTGTTGTTCTCCAGGTGGAAGTTGAGATCCCCGAGGAGGATGTAGTCGGCGGAGGGGAGGGCGTGCGGGCTGATGAAGTCGGCGATGTCTTCGCTGAAATGTGTATGTGGTCCCGGGGGTCTGTAGATGAGGGTGCCTCTGAGGGTGGTCCTGGGGTTGACGTGGATCTGGAAGTGCAGGTGTTCGGCGGGTGCAAGGGTATCGTTGGTGTCGGTCGTGATGCGGATGGTGTTCCTGTGGACGATGGCGATGCCTCCTCCTGTCTGGTTGACGCGGTCCCTCCGGATGATCTTGTAGCCGTCCGGGATGGCGATGGCGATGTCGGGCGCTGAGGAGGCGTTCATCCAGCCCGCCCTAAGATGGCCGCCACTGGATCCCTGTAGCTCGGTGCCTTGCCCTAAATCGGCAGGTATCGAGCGCGTGTATGCAGCAGTAAATGCGAGTATGAGACAAGTATGCTGATTGCAAATTTCTACAATTAAAATGCGCAGGTACAACAAATTAACACAATTCAATTTTTAAAAATGTTTCAGTTCGATTACAAATGGTGTATAGTATCATGGGGCCATAGTATCTAATATATAAGGGTAAGCCGATCACGTGCGCAATTTGGTTACTGGCGTCCTTATTTAAACATGGTGAGGAGTATCATTAGGCCATAGTATCTCGAGGCCCGTGGCGTGGTATTGATTGGGCAACTACGCAATCACTTTCAGGTCCTCGGGCAGATCTGTGTTGAGGTGCTTTCTGCATCGAAGATTGATCCCTTGCTATCTCAGCAGGTCTGCTGAGACGATGCGCTAGGCATCAAGACAGGAGCAATCCTTGTAGCTACAATTATTCAATGATATGCGTTTACGTGTAGGGAGGGGTGTATTGTTAAGTGATTGCTTACGGCTCAGATCTGTAAGGACTAACAGATGTTGCGATTGTAAAAAAAAAAAAAATATCACTTGTCCGGTTTCACGAGGGCGAAGTTATGAAGAATGAGTTATAGCTCTACATATAAATTTTAGGTTGCCTCGGTTACCGTAATGCAGGGTTCATCTGCGCAGTTACATGTCGCATGGACAGGAGTCCGTAATGCGAGGTTCAACGGCGCATTTACAGGTTCGTGGGACACGGGTTCTTTCCAGTTGTGGCGTTCCACATCGACTGGCAGTTCACACTGTGGCACTTCGTGGGCGATGTGGGTCCTTGGCGTCTGTCCTTCCTTGCACAGGCGTTGCCTTGCGTTGGTTCAGTCTAATTGCAGTTGTTGGGTGAGTGCGGGAAGCGAGACATTGCCCGTAGACTCCCCCCCTCCCCTTCGGGTCGGTTTTAGGCCACACGGTACCCGCGATATCCCAACATGAGGCCACCTCCCACGCTGAAATATTGGCTGTCCTACTTGGGAGTTCTTTGCGTGGCCAGTTTCTTTGATTTCCATGCTATTTTATTGCGCCGACTGACACAGAGGTCTCAGAGCGCTTCACAACATTACAGTAATGACACACGTGGAGGGGAAATAAGTGAAGTGAGCAAGTTACAAAGCAAACCCTAAATGACACGCGGCAAACGTACATTGCAGAGGGTATAGTGAGATGTGTACAGGTTACAAAAGCGTACACGCTTCATGTAGTGGTATAATACGGGCTAGGGCGCTCGACCTGGGGTCCTGGGTCGAGTCTACGTAGAGGTCGCGATACATGTGTGCCCGGCGTTAAATTTTCCGTACCTCTGGCCCATGGAGCTGGCAGGATCGTGGGACTGGATGCGGCAACCCCTGTTTGTAATTAGGGGACTCACCATCAGGGAAGCTGTGAATCCATGTCTCAGCTTTCCTTTTCAGTTCGCTAGATGTTCATGGGTAGGGATACTCATTCTCATGCCTTGCCCCATTCATTTGGGGGATGAGTTCTCGCGGGTCGTGTAGTGTTTTCTTGCCGCTAGGCCGCGTCTCAGGCACGGATTTCTGGCCTAACCACTGCTTAGCGTGGAGTGCAGGCTTGGTAACTTAGGGGGCGGCTGGAATAGGGTTTCCTTGTCATGCATCGCATTCACATGCTGTGAGGTTGGTCAATTCAATTAAGTTGAGCTGAGTTTGCGCGGTTTAATTATGTTTTCCTGTCTTAAGATCGCGTCACATGTATGCTATCGGTCTAATCGGTTAGTTTGTGCGGCTTCGCGCTGCTTAATAATGCTTGCTTCGCAGGATGGCGTCACGCTGTAGTTGCGGTCATGTCAGTTATCTGTGCTGAGTTTTGCGCTGCTTTATCAGATATTGTCGCAGGATCGAGTTCACATGTTGTGACTTCGGTCACCCCCCCTACCTTGCATGTGCCTTTGATTGATAATGAATTCTGCGCATAAGCGCTCCTTCTTCTGGGCCGAGCTCGCACTTCCGACGCGGGGGCTAGAACCAGGTTTCGAGCCTAGGGTCGCGTCCAACTAGGTGATCCTGGACTAAGCGCGTTCACATGCATGGGTTTTCGGGCAAATAAGTTAGTTTGTGCTGAGTGGCGCTGCTGTAATAGGGGACTGTGGCCAAATCACATACCTTGCAGGTACCTGAATTGGTATAGAATTACTTTTCATTTTAGCGCTCTTTATTTCTGGGCCGAGCGCGCGCTCCCGGCGTGTGCTAAAACATGGTTTCTGGCCCAAGGGTCGCGGCCAATTAGATGATTCCGGACAGAGCGCGTACCGCGCATGTGCCGGAAGGTATAATGTATAACCTGAGCATCTGTCCCTTCGAACAGAGCGCACCGCTGTTTACTTTGGCTCTGTCATAACACAGGGTTGGTCCTTCCTAGCCCATGTAAATAGTGGCATGTGACAGAGTGCAGCGCTTTTCCTGGGCCACGCATCCACGTGCTACCGGGCAGGCACTCATTAAGAGGCTACACGCTTAATTGCAATTTCCTGGGTAAAGACCTGTCCTTGCAAACGCCTTCTCGGAGCCAAGTCTGTAGAAGAGCGCTTGAAGATCACGCGTTATATCTAGAGGAAAGCACATAGTTCACACCTACACTGAGTAGGGGGAGAGCACAAAAGGTTCAAACACAAGCTGTCCGAGCTAGGTGCCTAACTCCCGTTTAACCATAGGAAATGGTATTAGCATGGTCATGAATCCATTCACCAAGGGGCCAAAAATACAGGCTGGTATTGAACACATACATGTCGAAGGGATGCAGGCTTTGGCATCGTTCACCTATCCAACACAACATTCACCTGCGAGTCAGATTCTACCCAATTGTTCCATAGGAAAGTGTTTAAATTGCTTCTGCTTCACCTACCTCCTCACCTGTCACAATTCTCAGCCCCAGGCATGCCGTCTGGTGCGGCCCTGTTGTATGGTATTAATTCCCATTCTCACATGACGCGAGCCCCCGAGGGATGACTGGGTGTCATGTGAGTCAGCTCACAGCTAGTCGAAGGTCACCCTCCTGGGCCTTGTCGGCAGCCAGTGCTCCTCAGGTCGATTAAGCGCAGACTTGACCCGGAGGTGGCTCTTGCCTAGTACCAGAAGTAAACACGATGCTAGAGGATGATACTGCATCAAATGGCGGACTCGCTAACCACATGAACACTTGGGTAAGACACTTCCAGGGTCAGGGAGAATAGAACCTGTATAATATAAAGGCCTTCTGCTAATAACGGAGAGGGCTGTAATTGTAATTGTAAGTGCCCTTATAGGAGAGGAACTGGAAGTTCAGTCGGGAGGCCCGGATGAGGTAGGTTCCTGGGTAGAGTGGTAAGGGGTGGAGTTAGGAGGTGATACCAAATGAAACACACCAAAGGGCTTTGCTCATTATCTGGCTTAAGTATCTCTATTTGGACACAGCGGCAAGTCATGACACCACGCCACCCCCTGCCAGTTCAGGACACTGCTAGTATTATTCTTCTGCCTCACCTTTCTGGTGCATCAGCGGCCACGCAGCCAAGTATACCTCACGGGGGCTGCTCATACTCAATGGTGGCCATGTTCACACAATGCACAGAATGTAGTGCGGTGTCAGTCATATGGGCCTACCCCGAGGTAGCGGAGTGGACAGTTGATACCTGGTCGCTTTAGTTTGGATATATCCACCCACGCTTTAGCCAGGGCAGCAGGCGGGGGGAGTTAGTTGCATCTATCAAGTGTATTGAGCACAGAAAGTGGGGTCTACAGTGCTTGAGCCAATGGCGTCCGGGTCCGTTGATCCTGACATTCCCTCTTCCGTACCCTGGAAAAGGGCACACAGACCAGTATGCTCCTTTACTCTGGGCTGGATGTACCAGGGAGCCGTTCTGCAACGGCGGGAGTCAAGCTGATCGCACTGCAGTTTTGTGGGGCATCCTCCCTCTGACATGCACTAAGGGTAGTGATGCATACAAGCGGCTAATTACCCCAGGCACATATTCCAGCAGGCGACGCCTTACATCCTCCTATTGGAGGCAGTACAGCGTCACGTGTAGCGTGTAGTTTGTGTATATAAGCTATTTGAATTGCCTTTTCAGCTATTGTGGCACTCTTCAATTGCTGTGCGAAAACTCTCCTGGGCACCTCAACTTATACAAGGGACAGACTTGCTGTCTGGGCTCACTCCTGTGGCACTCTAGGGGGAGGGGCCCGCACTATTTTCCCCGCTTAGTTTTCGGGGGGTCTCACTGATCTATCTGGTGACCCAACACTCCTTTCCCCAATGGGAGAAGTTGGCCTGATGATGATGTCTCCAACTCTCGGGGCACCTTGTAGCAGTCAAAGCAATCCCTTAGGGTGGTGGTTGTATGTCAACCTTATATTCAAGCTATCCTATTGGTAGCATGGACTAAACAGCCTCGAGGCCAACTCATGAGGGCATTGTGAAGCCAGTGTCTTACCACTGCAATCCTGTGACATCACATGTGGGGACTCCACACTTAGTTATCTATTATATATACTAGAATGATCCCCTGTACTCTTTGAGTATGGAAGCTCAAGCGTTTAATCAGTAGCACTTTTTACTGATTATTCGGGGGACCGCGTTACGGCAGTAGTTGAAACCTACCGGGGTGTAGTCTGCTGACGCTTTGTGTAGGTGTGGGTTGGGTCTCAGTGGAGTGCGCTGGATCTCCTATTGTACAGATTACAGGAAGCACTATCAGCAATGGTGGCCCCTCCTCAGCGCTTGGTCCTTCACCGGGGGATTTGACCCCATGCACCTGGGACGGTCTACTCTAATGCTGTAAAGGGCATACAGACCCGGGGGTATCTGCAGATTAGTGACAGAGGGGCTTTGGTTCGTCAGGCATGTGTTGATTCAGAACAGGATCAGGTCACTTTGAAGTGGAAGGGGTCCAACTCTCTCCTGTCGGTTTGACTTGTTCCTATTGGACTGACGAGAAGCTCTGCAGAGCAAGGGTTGCAGGTTTCCCTAAGTAGCGAAGTGGTGGGGGGCCCGGGCGGCGACGGTGGCCGCCGGCCGGGCTGTGGCGGAGTTACAGGGTGATCCGGAAACAGAGAGGTGCAACATTGTACTTCAGCGGGCACATAGGGGTGCCAGAGCCTAACCTCGAACCTCATGGGAGGTCCGGGAACCCGTGTCGGCACCCCAGTAGTCCTTCGGGCGGTTGTGGGCCTGTGCAACCGGGGGTTTGCCTAGATACGCCCCGCAAGGGGCGTGAGTAGAGTGATTACCATAATGGCGCAGCAGATGGGTGGTTCGCCACTGTGCTGCTTGGCTCATCAGGCGGGCAGGTGGTGAGAATGCGGCCTGCCCTTGGATCGTCCGTAAGATAACCCACCGTGATTACATAACGTTGTATGTAATAAACCTGCAGCAACTTTTTCCCAATCTAACACTGGTGTCTGTGTGTTATTTACCTTATGTTGTTGGGTATGTTGGGGGCGGGGGGTTCTGTTGACCTGATGGGACTATGCGGCTGCCCGAGGCCACCCGGTGGCCATCAGGAGGGCGGGCCTCTTAGTCCCAGAGGTCTTCCCCAGCCTGTGGTCCTCCACTCCTCCCCCGGGCAGGGGGAGCCTAGTAGGATGTGACGCGCGTCCGGGGCGGCAGGCAAGGCGAGGGGGTATATATCTCCCCCTCGCCATTTTAGTTGCCTCTTTGCCGCTCCGGACACGCGTGTCGTGCATCAGGACACTCTTTTCCCTCCCTACCTCTTACCCTGAGTGTCTGCTTGGGGGGGTGGGCACCTGGGGGAGCTTTAATGTGTTCTTTTGATTTGCAGGCGGAGTTACAGGGCGATCCAGAAACAGAGAGGTGCAACATTATACTTCAGCGGGCACATAGGGGTGCCAGAGCCTAACCTCGAACCTCATGGGAGGTCCGGGAACCCGTGTCGGCACCCCAGTAGTCCTTCGGGCGGTTGTGGGCCTGTGCAACCAGGGGTTTGCCTAGATACGCCCCGCAAGGGGCGTGAGTAGAGTGATTACCATAATGGCGCAGCAGATGGGTGGTTCGCCACTGTGCTGCTTGGCTCATCAGGCGGGCAGGTGGCGAGAATGCGGCCTGCCCTTGGATCGTCCGTAAGATAACCCACTGTGATTACATAACGTTGTATGTAATAAACCTGCAGCAACTTTTTCCCAATCTAACACTGGTGTCTGTGTGTTATTTACGGGATGTCGGGGGATGTCCAGGATGAGTCGTGCTGAGGTGTTCTGGATCCGCTGGAGTCTCTTCTGGAGTTTGGCGGTGGTTCCGGCGTAGAGGGAGTTGCCGTAGTCCAGACGGCTAGTGACGAGGGCCTGGGTGACCGTCTTCCTGGTCTCGGTGGGGATCCATCGGAAGATCTTGCGTAGCATGCGCAGGATGTTGAAGCACGACGAGGAGACGGCGTTGACTTGTCTGGCCATGGAGAGGGAGGAGTCCAGGATGAAGCCCAGGTTGCGTGCGTGGTCTGTGGGTTTGGGTGCACTGCCCAGGGCGGGGGGCCACCAGGAGTCGTCCCAGGCGGAGGGTGAAGATCCCAGGATGAGGACTTCTGTCTTGTCCGAGTTCAGTTTCAGGTGACTGTTCATCATCCACTTGGCAACGTCCGTCATCCCTTCGTGTAGGTTGGCTCTGGCGGTGGCGGGGTCGTTGGTGAGGGAGAGGATCAGCTGGGTGTCGTCGGCGTAGGAGATGATGTTGAGGTTGTGCTGGCGTGCGATGGCTGCGAGGGGGCTCATGTAGACGTTGAAGAGTGTTGGGCTGAGCGAGGAGCCTTGAGGAACGCCGCAGATGACTTCGGTGGCCTCCGATCTGAACGGGGGGAGGCGGACTCTCTGTGTCCTTCCGGCGAGGAAGGAGATGATCCACTTCAGTGCCTTCTCCTGGATTCCGACGTTGCTGAGGCGCTGTACTAGGGTACGGTGGCAGACAGTGTCGAAGGCCGCGGAGAGGTCCAGGAGGATGAGGGCCGCCGTTTCTCCGTTGTCGAGCAGGGCTCGGATGTCATCGGTAGCTGCGATCAGGGCGGTCTCGGTGCTGTGGTTGGCCCGGAAGCCAGACTGCGAGGGGTCGAGGGAGCAGTTCGTCTCGAGGAAGGCGGCCAGTTGCTTGTTGACGGTCTTCTCGATGACTTTTGCCAGAAACGGGAGCAGCGAGATGGGGCGGTAGTTCTTGAGGTCGGTGGGGTCGGCTGATGGCTTCTTAAGTAGGGCGCTGAGTTCGGCGTGCTTCCAGCTCTCCGGGAAGGTAGCGGTGTCGAAGGAGGTGTTGATGATGTCCCGCAGGTGGGGTGCGATGACAGCGTCGGCCTTGTTGAAGACGTGGTGAGGGCAGGGGTCTGTCGGAGATCCGGAGTGGATGGAGTTCATCGTGTTGACGGTGTGTTCGGTGCTGATCGGGGTCCAGGCGCGGAGGGTGGTTGTGGGGGGGGGTGGTTCGGTCGTGGCGTGCGTCGGTTGAGTGCTGAAGCTGTTGTGTATGTCCGCGATCTTGTTGTGGAAGTAGGAGGCGAGGGAGTTGCAGAGGTCTTGCGAAGGGGTGATGTCGTTGTTTCCGGCGTTGGGGTTGGAGAGCTCTTTCACGATGTTGAAGAGTTCTTTGCTGTTGTGTGCGTTGTTGTCCAGTCGTTCCTTGAATGCGGTTTTCTTGGTGGCGTGGATCAGTTGGTGGTGTTTTCGGGTGGCGAGCTTGAGGGCAGTCATGTTGTCCGGTGTTGGGTCTCTGCGCCAGGTTTTCTCGAGTGCTCTGCAGTTCTTCTTGGAGCTCTTGAGTTCGTTGTTAAACCATGGTGCTTTCTTGCTGCCGGGTCTGCTCGGCGGGGTTTTCAGCGGGGCGAGGTCGTCTGCGCAGTCGCTGATCCATTTCGTGAGGTTCGTGGCCGCTTGGTTGGGGTTCGTTGTGCTGGTGGGAGGGTGCTTGCTCAGGGAAGTAGCGAGCTGGTCTGCAGTGATCTTGTTCCAGTTTCTGCGGGGAACCTGTTGCTGGTGATGGTGGAGCGTGGTCCTTCTGAAGCTGAAGTGGACGCAGCTGTGGTCCGTCCAGTGGAGTCCCGTGGCGTGGCTGAAGGCGATGTCCTTGCTGGAAGAGAAGACCGGGTCGAGTGTGTGTCCGGCGTAGTGGGTGGGGGTGGTCACCAGTTGCTTGAGTCCGAGGTTGGCGAGGTTGTCCAGCAGGGTGGTGGTGTTGTGGTCGTTGTTGTTCTCCAGGTGGAAGTTGAGATCCCCGAGGAGGATGTAGTCGGCGGAGGGGAGGGCGTGCGGGCTGATGAAGTCGGCGATGTCTTCGCTGAAATGTGTATGTGGTCCCGGGGGTCTGTAGATGAGGGTGCCTCTGAGGGTGGTCCTGGGGTTGACGTGGATCTGGAAGTGCAGGTGTTCGGCGGGTGCAAGGGTATCGTTGGTGTCGGTCGTGATGCGGATGGTGTTCCTGTGGACGATGGCGATGCCTCCTCCTGTCTGGTTGACGCGGTCCCTCCGGATGATCTTGTAGCCGTCCGGGATGGCGATGGCGATGTCGGGCGCTGAGGAGGCGTTCATCCAGCCCGCCCTAAGATGGCCGCCACTGGATCCCTGTAGCTCGGTGCCTTGCCCTAAATCGGCAGGTATCGAGCGCGTGTATGCAGCAGTAAATGCGAGTATGAGACAAGTATGCTGATTGCAAATTTCTACAATTAAAATGCGCAGGTACAACAAATTAACACAATTCAATTTTTAAAAATGTTTCAGTTCGATTACAAATGGTGTATAGTATCATGGGGCCATAGTATCTAATATATAAGGGTAAGCCGATCACGTGCGCAATTTGGTTACTGGCGTCCTTATTTAAACATGGTGAGGAGTATCATTAGGCCATAGTATCTCGAGGCCCGTGGCGTGGTATTGATTGGGCAACTACGCAATCACTTTCAGGTCCTCGGGCAGATCTGTGTTGAGGTGCTTTCTGCATCGAAGATTGATCCCTTGCTATCTCAGCAGGTCTGCTGAGACGATGCGCTAGGCATCAAGACAGGAGCAATCCTTGTAGCTACAATTATTCAATGATATGCGTTTACGTGTAGGGAGGGGTGTATTGTTAAGTGATTGCTTACGGCTCAGATCTGTAAGGACTAACAGATGTTGCGATTGTAAAAAAAAAAAAAATATCACTTGTCCGGTTTCACGAGGGCGAAGTTATGAAGAATGAGTTATAGCTCTACATATAAATTTTAGGTTGCCTCGGTTACCGTAATGCAGGGTTCATCTGCGCAGTTACATGTCGCATGGACAGGAGTCCGTAATGCGAGGTTCAACGGCGCATTTACAGGTTCGTGGGACACGGGTTCTTTCCAGTTGTGGCGTTCCACATCGACTGGCAGTTCACACTGTGGCACTTCGTGGGCGATGTGGGTCCTTGGCGTCTGTCCTTCCTTGCACAGGCGTTGCCTTGCGTTGGTTCAGTCTAATTGCAGTTGTTGGGTGAGTGCGGGAAGCGAGACATTGCCCGTAGACTCCCCCCCTCCCCTTCGGGTCGGTTTTAGGCCACACGGTACCCGCGATATCCCAACATGAGGCCACCTCCCACGCTGAAATATTGGCTGTCCTACTTGGGAGTTCTTTGCGTGGCCAGTTTCTTTGATTTCCATGCTATTTTATTGCGCCGACTGACACAGAGGTCTCAGAGCGCTTCACAACGGTTACAGTAATGACACACGTGGAGGGGAAATAAGTGAAGTGAGCAAGTTACAAAGCAAACCCTAAATGACACGCGGCAAACGTACATTGCAGAGGGTATAGTGAGATGTGTACAGGTTACAAAAGCGTACACGCTTCATGTAGTGGTATAATACGGGCTAGGGCGCTCGACCTGGGGTCCTGGGTCGAGTCTACGTAGAGGTCGCGATACATGTGTGCCCGGCGTTAAATTTTCCGTACCTCTGGCCCATGGAGCTGGCAGGATCGTGGGACTGGATGCGGCAACCCCTGTTTGTAATTAGGGGACTCACCATCAGGGAAGCTGTGAATCCATGTCTCAGCTTTCCTTTTCAGTTCGCTAGATGTTCATGGGTAGGGATACTCATTCTCATGCCTTGCCCCATTCATTTGGGGGATGAGTTCTCGCGGGTCGTGTAGTGTTTTCTTGCCGCTAGGCCGCGTCTCAGGCACGGATTTCTGGCCTAACCACTGCTTAGCGTGGAGTGCAGGCTTGGTAACTTAGGGGGCGGCTGGAATAGGGTTTCCTTGTCATGCATCGCATTCACATGCTGTGAGGTTGGTCAATTCAATTAAGTTGAGCTGAGTTTGCGCGGTTTAATTATGTTTTCCTGTCTTAAGATCGCGTCACATGTATGCTATCGGTCTAATCGGTTAGTTTGTGCGGCTTCGCGCTGCTTAATAATGCTTGCTTCGCAGGATGGCGTCACGCTGTAGTTGCGGTCATGTCAGTTATCTGTGCTGAGTTTTGCGCTGCTTTATCAGATATTGTCGCAGGATCGAGTTCACATGTTGTGACTTCGGTCACCCCCCCTACCTTGCATGTGCCTTTGATTGATAATGAATTCTGCGCATAAGCGCTCCTTCTTCTGGGCCGAGCTCGCACTTCCGACGCGGGGGCTAGAACCAGGTTTCGAGCCTAGGGTCGCGTCCAACTAGGTGATCCTGGACTAAGCGCGTTCACATGCATGGGTTTTCGGGCAAATAAGTTAGTTTGTGCTGAGTGGCGCTGCTGTAATAGGGGACTGTGGCCAAATCACATACCTTGCAGGTACCTGAATTGGTATAGAATTACTTTTCATTTTAGCGCTCTTTATTTCTGGGCCGAGCGCGCGCTCCCGGCGTGTGCTAAAACATGGTTTCTGGCCCAAGGGTCGCGGCCAATTAGATGATTCCGGACAGAGCGCGTACCGCGCATGTGCCGGAAGGTATAATGTATAACCTGAGCATCTGTCCCTTCGAACAGAGCGCACCGCTGTTTACTTTGGCTCTGTCATAACACAGGGTTGGTCCTTCCTAGCCCATGTAAATAGTGGCATGTGACAGAGTGCAGCGCTTTTCCTGGGCCACGCATCCACGTGCTACCGGGCAGGCACTCATTAAGAGGCTACACGCTTAATTGCAATTTCCTGGGTAAAGACCTGTCCTTGCAAACGCCTTCTCGGAGCCAAGTCTGTAGAAGAGCGCTTGAAGATCACGCGTTATATCTAGAGGAAAGCACATAGTTCACACCTACACTGAGTAGGGGGAGAGCACAAAAGGTTCAAACACAAGCTGTCCGAGCTAGGTGCCTAACTCCCGTTTAACCATAGGAAATGGTATTAGCATGGTCATGAATCCATTCACCAAGGGGCCAAAAATACAGGCTGGTATTGAACACATACATGTCGAAGGGATGCAGGCTTTGGCATCGTTCACCTATCCAACACAACATTCACCTGCGAGTCAGATTCTACCCAATTGTTCCATAGGAAAGTGTTTAAATTGCTTCTGCTTCACCTACCTCCTCACCTGTCACAATTCTCAGCCCCAGGCATGCCGTCTGGTGCGGCCCTGTTGTATGGTATTAATTCCCATTCTCACATGACGCGAGCCCCCGAGGGATGACTGGGTGTCATGTGAGTCAGCTCACAGCTAGTCGAAGGTCACCCTCCTGGGCCTTGTCGGCAGCCAGTGCTCCTCAGGTCGATTAAGCGCAGACTTGACCCGGAGGTGGCTCTTGCCTAGTACCAGAAGTAAACACGATGCTAGAGGATGATACTGCATCAAATGGCGGACTCGCTAACCACATGAACACTTGGGTAAGACACTTCCAGGGTCAGGGAGAATAGAACCTGTATAATATAAAGGCCTTCTGCTAATAACGGAGAGGGCTGTAATTGTAATTGTAAGTGCCCTTATAGGAGAGGAACTGGAAGTTCAGTCGGGAGGCCCGGATGAGGTAGGTTCCTGGGTAGAGTGGTAAGGGGTGGAGTTAGGAGGTGATACCAAATGAAACCCACCAAAGGGCTTTGCTCATTATCTGGCTTAAGTATCTCTATTTGGACACAGCGGCAAGTCATGACACCACGCCACCCCCTGCCAGTTCAGGACACTGCTAGTATTATTCTTCTGCCTCACCTTTCTGGTGCATCAGCGGCCACGCAGCCAAGTATACCTCACGGGGGCTGCTCATACTCAATGGTGGCCATGTTCACACAATGCACAGAATGTAGTGCGGTGTCAGTCATATGGGCCTACCCCGAGGTAGCGGAGTGGACAGTTGATACCTGGTCGCTTTAGTTTGGATATATCCACCCACGCTTTAGCCAGGGCAGCAGGCGGGGGGAGTTAGTTGCATCTATCAAGTGTATTGAGCACAGAAAGTGGGGTCTACAGTGCTTGAGCCAATGGCGTCCGGGTCCGTTGATCCTGACATTCCCTCTTCCGTACCCTGGAAAAGGGCACACAGACCAGTATGCTCCTTTACTCTGGGCTGGATGTACCAGGGAGCCGTTCTGCAACGGCGGGAGTCAAGCTGATCGCACTGCAGTTTTGTGGGGCATCCTCCCTCTGACATGCACTAAGGGTAGTGATGCATACAAGCGGCTAATTACCCCAGGCACATATTCCAGCAGGCGACGCCTTACATCCTCCTATTGGAGGCAGTACAGCGTCACGTGTAGCGTGTAGTTTGTGTATATAAGCTATTTGAATTGCCTTTTCAGCTATTGTGGCACTCTTCAATTGCTGTGCGAAAACTCTCCTGGGCACCTCAACTTATACAAGGGACAGACTTGCTGTCTGGGCTCACTCCTGTGGCGCTCTAGGGGGAGGGGCCCGCACTATTTTCCCCGCTTAGTTTTCGGGGGGTCTCACTGATCTATCTGGTGACCCAACACTCCTTTCCCCAATGGGAGAAGTTGGCCTGATGATGATGTCTCCAACTCTCGGGGCACCTTGTAGCAGTCAAAGCAATCCCTTAGGGTGGTGGTTGTATGTCAACCTTATATTCAAGCTATCCTATTGGTAGCATGGACTAAACAGCCTCGAGGCCAACTCATGAGGGCATTGTGAAGCCAGTGTCTTACCACTGCAATCCTGTGACATCACATGTGGGGACTCCACACTTAGTTATCTATTATATATACTAGAATGATCCCCTGTACTCTTTGAGTATGGAAGCTCAAGCGTTTAATCAGTAGCACTTTTTACTGATTATTCGGGGGACCGCGTTACGGCAGTAGTTGAAACCTACCGGGGTGTAGTCTGCTGACGCTTTGTGTAGGTGTGGGTTGGGTCTCAGTGGAGTGCGCTGGATCTCCTATTGTACAGATTACAGGAAGCACTATCAGCAATGGTGGCCCCTCCTCAGCGCTTGGTCCTTCACCGGGGGATTTGACCCCATGCACCTGGGACGGTCTACTCTAATGCTGTAAAGGGCATACAGACCCGGGGGGTATCTGCAGATTAGTGACAGAGGGGCTTTGGTTCGTCAGGCATGTGTTGATTCAGAACAGGATCAGGTCACTTTGAAGTGGAAGGGGTCCAACTCTCTCCTGTCGGTTTGACTTGTTCCTATTGGACTGACGAGAAGCTCTGCAGAGCAAGGGTTGCAGGTTTCCCTAAGTAGCGAAGTGGTGGGGGGCCCGGGCGGCGACGGTGGCCGCCGGCCGGGCTGTGGCGGAGTTACAGGGTGATCCGGAAACAGAGAGGTGCAACATTGTACTTCAGCGGGCACATAGGGGTGCCAGAGCCTAACCTCGAACCTCATGGGAGGTCCGGGAACCCGTGTCGGCACCCCAGTAGTCCTTCGGGCGGTTGTGGGCCTGTGCAACCGGGGGTTTGCCTAGATACGCCCCGCAAGGGGCGTGAGTAGAGTGATTACCATAATGGCGCAGCAGATGGGTGGTTCGCCACTGTGCTGCTTGGCTCATCAGGCGGGCAGGTGGTGAGAATGCGGCCTGCCCTTGGATCGTCCGTAAGATAACCCACCGTGATTACATAACGTTGTATGTAATAAACCTGCAGCAACTTTTTCCCAATCTAACACTGGTGTCTGTGTGTTATTTACCTTATGTTGTTGGGTATGTTGGGGGCGGGGGGTTCTGTTGACCTGATGGGACTATGCGGCTGCCCGAGGCCACCCGGTGGCCATCAGGAGGGCGGGCCTCTTAGTCCCAGAGGTCTTCCCCAGCCTGTGGTCCTCCACTCCTCCCCCGGGCAGGGGGAGCCTAGTAGGATGTGACGCGCGTCCGGGGCGGCAGGCAAGGCGAGGGGGTATATATCTCCCCCTCGCCATTTTAGTTGCCTCTTTGCCGCTCCGGACACGCGTGTCGTGCATCAGGACACTCTTTTCCCTCCCTACCTCTTACCCTGAGTGTCTGCTTGGGGGGGTGGGCACCTGGGGGAGCTTTAATGTGTTCTTTTGATTTGCAGGCGGAGTTACAGGGCGATCCAGAAACAGAGAGGTGCAACATTGTACTTCAGCGGGCACATAGGGGTGCCAGAGCCTAACCTCGAACCTCATGGGAGGTCCGGGAACCCGTGTCGGCACCCCAGTAGTCCTTCGGGCGGTTGTGGGCCTGTGCAACCAGGGGTTTGCCTAGATACGCCCCGCAAGGGGCGTGAGTAGAGTGATTACCATAATGGCGCAGCAGATGGGTGGTTCGCCACTGTGCTGCTTGGCTCATCAGGCGGGCAGGTGGCGAGAATGCGGCCTGCCCTTGGATCGTCCGTAAGATAACCCACTGTGATTACATAACGTTGTATGTAATAAACCTGCAGCAACTTTTTCCCAATCTAACACTGGTGTCTGTGTGTTATTTACGGGATGTTGGGTATGTTGGAGGCGGGGGGTTCTGTTGACCTGATGGGACTATGGGGAGGTCCGGAGGCAAGCGCTCTGGGGTGGTACGGTATGAAGAAGGTTTGTTATGGCCCAGCTGCATGCAAAAGGTCAGTACCTCTGCCGGAGTGCAAAAGAATCAAGCCTTGCCATCCATGACCAGCCAGAGCTTCACTGAGTATAACATGGCATATTTAAGCCCCTGCTTGCGAAGCAGGGCTTTTGCATCATTGAACTTTCACCACGCCTCCTGGACAGCAAGTGTAAAGTTGGGGTTGAGTTTGTGGCATCCTGATCCAGCGATTTGACCCTGCTCACGTGCTAGACGAAACGAAGTATTGTGGTCCCTGAAATTAAACAAGTGAGCCACAATAGGGCAAGGGAGGGACCCCGGAGACGTGCATGGAGCCAGCAATCTGGGGGCCCTTTCCTTCGCAAATGTAGACGTGAAATGTTGGGTGCCAAATAAATCAGAGAGCAGTCTCTCCACAAAGTGTTCCAGGCGCCCAATGTCTGTAGATTCTGCAAGGCCCACTATGTGAGTATTATTCCTGCGCAAGCATGCTTTGAGGTCCTTGTTCTTTATAGCCACTGCTTTCAGGAGACGTTCTGTTTTCTACAATCGCCGGCTCAGGGAGGTCGCGCAATCCTCCAGACAAGAAACACATTCCACCACTGCATCAAGGCGAGTAACATGGCATTCTAGGCGCTCCCCCATGAGGTCCAGGCACACAGCCAGGGTGTCGAAATGGGTGTCAATGACACAGAAGACAGCACGGAGCTCCTCCATGATAGCCGCAGAACCTCCCTACTGGTCCGTGAGCTGAGTCGCAGGTGTCCATCCTCTATATCATATACGGCAGAGCTTTCAAAATGGTGTGTCCCGACACAGTACTGTGCCGACTGCAAATGATGGGTGTGTCGCGGGATGACACTGGTATTAACGGGCACTTAGCACATAACTGCTACTAATTAGGAGGCATTCCTTTGTTCTCACAATGCCTCATCTATTGCATAACGTCTCCCAGTAAATGGTCTTTTAAAGACCTGCGAAGTACTCGGGTGCGGCTGTGTGTGTGCCCGGGAAGCTGGGGTGAGGTGACAGAGGGTGACAGACAGAGGGAGACAGACAGAGGGAGATAGAGGGAGGAAGACAGAGGGAGGGAGACAGAGGGAGGAACACAGAGGGAGGGAGACAGAGGGAGAGGGATACAGAGAGGGAGGGAGAGAGTTAGGGAGGGAGACAGAGGGACAGAGACAGAGGGAGACATAGGGCAACAGACAGAGGTAGACAGACAGAGGGAGGAAGGCGACAGAGGGAGACAGACAGAGGGAGGGAGAGAGTCAGATAGAGGGAGACAGATAGAGGGAGACAGACACAGGGAGACAGACACAGGGAGGGAGACAGAGAGAGAGGGAAACCGTGGGAGACAAAGAGAGAGGGAAACCATGGGAGACAGAGAGAGAGGGAGACAGACAGAGGGAGAGGGAGACAGAGAGAGGGAGACAGAGGGTGGGAGACAGACAGAGGGAGACAGACAGAGGGGAGGAGACAGAGGGAGAGGGAGACACAGAGAGAGGGAGACAGAGAGAGAGGGAGACAGAGAGAGAGGGAGACAGATAGAGAGGGAGGCAGAGGGAGACAGGCAGAGGGAGACAGACAGAGGGAGGAAGACAGAGGAAGGGAGACAGAGGGAGGGAGACAGAGGGACGGAGACAGAGAGAGGAAGACAGAGGGAGACAGACCGAGGGAGACAGACAGAGGGAGGAGGGTGACAGAGGGATGGAGACAGAGGGATGGAGACAGAGGGAGGGAGACAGAGGGAGGGAGACAGAAGGAGGGAGACAGACAGAGGGAGGGAGACAGAGGGAGAGAGAGGGAGGGAGCAGAGGGAGACAGAGAGAGGGAGGGAGAAAGAGAGAGGGAGACAGATTGAGGGAGACAGAGGGAGACATGGGGAGAGAGGGAGAGAGGGAGATAGAGAGATGGAGAGAGACAGATAGAGGGGGGAGGAAGGCAGAGAGAGAGACAGAGAGGGAGGGAGACAGAGAGGGAGGGAGACAGAGACAGACAGAGATAGAGACAGAGACAGATAGAGGCAGAGACAGCGACAGGGGCAGACAGATAGAGACAGACAGAGACAGATAGAGGTAGAGACAGGAACGGGGAAGACAGATAGAGACAGAGACAGACAGAGAGACGGAGAGACGGAGAGGGAGACAGTGACATACAGGGACAGACATGGACAGACAGATGGAGGCAGAGACAGGGACAGGGACAGACAGATAGAGGCAGAGACTGAGGCAGACAGAGAGGCAGAGACAGAGAGAATGGCGGAGGGAGAGAGAGAGGGGGAGACAGAGGGTGACAGAGGGAGAGAGAGAGAGAGGGAGACAGAGGGAGACAGAGAGAGAGGGAGACAGATGGAGGAAGACAGAGGGAGAGAGAGAGGGATGGAGACAGAGGGTGACAGAGGGAGGGAGACAGAGACAGAGGGAGACAGAGAGAGAGGGAGACAGACGGAGGGAGACAGAGGGAGAGAGAGAGGGAGACAGAGGGTGACAGAGGGAGGGAGACAGAGAGAGAGGGAGACAGAAGGAGACAGAGAGAGAGGGAGACAGAGGGAGGGAGGCAGAGGGAGACAGAGGGAGGGAGGCAGAGGGAGACAGAGTGAGGGAGTCAGGGGGAGACAGAAGGAAGGAGAGGGAGACAAACAGAGGGACGGAGACAGAGGGACGGAGACAGAGGGAGGGAGACAGAGGGAGGGAGAGGGAGGTAGACAGAGGGAGGGATACAGTGGGAGGGAGACAGAAAAGTTTTGAAAGCTATGATATACGGAATCAGACCTCCCGGTCTTCTTGGCATGGTCAAAGGTGAGCTTACATTGCTTAGGGTCCACATGACGGACGGACACAAAGGGCATAACAGTGGCAGAAGTGGTAGGAGTTGTGAGTGCCACGCATGTGAATAGAGTGGTCATGGCGGAGGAGGCGACAACCATCCAGAGGCTGAGGACATCCCAGAGTTCACCCAATCACAAAGATGTAAGCCAGGGGAACGAGTAGGGCCACCAGTAGAGAGCTATGGCAGTAGAAGGAAGTAGTGTCGAGGGAAACAGGCTCAGCTCAGTCCAACAAGCACAGGGGCAATGCGCAGTGGGCAAAGGGCAGACGGGAGGCAGGAATATCCTGAGGAGCAGCAGGTAGACTGGAAGGCAGGTTAAGAGTCTGACCACGTAGACCAGCGCACTGGTGGAAATCACAAGGAGAGGGGCCCAGTCAGAGGGTTCGAGGAGGCTCCTCAGTGGACCAGCAGAGACACATCAATGGGTAAAGGCAGGTCCAGGGGCCCCATGCAGACTGCAAAGCAGTGTACTCACAGACTGTTCCTTCCCCACGCCTTCCACTGAAGCAAAGAGGACGGGTGGTCCCATCAGCATGGCAGGGTCAGAACATAAGGGGCGGCAGTGCCTACCCGGCATCAGGACACAATGGCTCCTAGGCATGTTGAGCGAGTACGTAGAGGGGTCAGCACTCCTTCGGCCTGAGAGGCCCAGGAAGATTCCGCTCTCCTAGGCCTCGAGGTCCAACGCATGCCACCAGATCCACAGCAGGCACGGCCAGCAAGATGAAAAGCCAGGCGGCAGAGGAGGCTAGTGCAGACCCCAGACAAGGATGAGAGGAGGCTATGGGCCTCGGGGGAGGGCCCAGCAATGCTCGGTAGCCTCTGGCCTCAGGCTCGTCCTTGTCCCCTGTCACCACAGGGCTTCTGAGGCGAGGCTAGGCCTCTCACACCTGCCCTGTGATTCCAGGAGTAGGATGATCTGACGGGGCTGGAACCAGCATAATTCAGCTCCACCTGCGCGGGAGGCTCAACATCTCGACCCTTTGATGGTAAAGAATCATGTTAGAGTGTGGTAACCCATAGGATGAGGGCTATTGGCACTGGAGCTTCTCAGCCATATGGCCATTACGGTCAACGGTTTAGCTATGCCCCCACACATTTAATATTCATGAAGGTCACGCATTTCATTTGGGTTATGTTCTGGAAAGTTCTCAAGATCGTCCTGCCTCTCCACACCCAAACAATGTAACAAAAGGGCATGTATCCTATCTGCGCTGGGATTTGTGCACACACATGTGCGCACTTGCTGAATTTTATTTTTCCATTTGCTCCACTTGAGTATAGGTTCTCCTTGAGAAGGTAAAAAGAATGGTGGTGCTGTGACATTTTGCATTGTGATACTTCAAATGACACTCAGATGATTCTGTTGAATAAAGAACTCGTGGCCTGGTACCACAGCATGGGCTTGTAATATGCAATGAAAACCAAGAGATAAATGCACCTTTTAAATTTTTTATGTGATAGTTCTGAATTCTCCCAAATTGAAGATGTTTACTGTTACCACAGTGCTCCAAATGCTCTCCACAACGGCAATCAGAGGATGTCCCTATAAAAATTCATATCTCACTGCCAGCATTATCCAAAATTGTTCCAACCCAAAATGGCCGCTGCTCTTCATTCTCCGCTGGTGATGAAACAGTCAATCATTTCACCGCTCTAAACGTGCATGCACGCAAAGAGTAGCGCGCACAGGATATTGTCTGACGCCTCACACTGATGTAGAGATCAGTGTGCACATGGAGACACACATGCCAGCTTCAGACACACTGTGCAGGCTCACACTGGATATTGACGCGCTGCAAGCCCAACTGCCTCAATACGATTGAGTAGTTATTCATGCGCACCTGACCCCTCGGAGATTAAACAGCAGTCACAGCATGCCTAGTCAGCCTCAGAGCAGTCTCAGAGCATCACCACTGCCTTGTTGAGGTGTCTGATTACGATAGCAGTTGACTTCATCCCATCCTCGTCGCCAGAAATTGTTGCGTTCTCCAAAAGACAACAAACTAGCAGATCAGGTAAGTCAAGCCTTTTAATGCAGACACCTCACCCAACAGCTCATCTTCTCAATGGATTCTCTCACAGTCGCAAAATTCTAATGCCCTTACATCATAAGGTTCTATAACAAAGTACAATGTACATATGCTAATATGCCACAGATGCCTCGGGTGCTCCCATGTTTGTTTCAGTGCTTAATTTGAGCCAGTGGTTGCCAGTGTTCGGCACCAGCACTCAATTGTCAACACCAGCACTTATCAGTCTGCCACATGATGGCCCTATTTTCCTAAAATAGAGATGAACACAACAACAGTTGTTTATTAATTCAATTTACATTAAAAATGACTAATGCCTGCTGTCCATGCCATTATTATAGCTTGGGGACCTGGAATATACTGAATTGTCACACTTGTAGGGTGAGATGGCTAGTAGTTGTGTTGCTTGTGTTATTGGCGGCGCTAGCAGGGGCAGTGGGTGGTGCAAGGTACATTGGGCTCCTGACGAGGGCCCTGGCACTTTTTGTTTTTACAAATTAAGCACTAGTTTGTTTCTGCCTGAGTGCCCAGCAGGGACTGAAGCTGGCATTGGTCCCATAGCAGTGCTGTATAGACGAGGTGGCAGAATACACCCAAAAAGCCAATAGCATTACGTCAGAGATGTTTACTCCACCTGGTTAGGCTCAGAGTTGATCAACAAAGTTTGAAGTCAATAGCTGAAAGAGGTTGGTTGAAGAAAGTCAGTGGTTAAATTGGGCAGGGTGAGAGCGTGCTCTTGTAAGCAATAGGTATGCATGGAAACTGTGCTGTCAAACCCCAGACCTAATAGAACAAGTCTGATTTCATCACAGGCCATCATGGTCGTGCAGGCTTCACCAGAACATTCACAAGAAGTCTCCCTTAGTACAAAAAATGGGCCAACATCAAACAACAAGAATGTGAAAATATTAAGTACACGATCATGGGATATAATCATATTCTTAATAAAAGTAAATAAAAGCGTTGCTGTGGCTTTATTGTAACATTAATCATTTTTTGGCGAAAGGGAAGCATGCACTTGCAGAAAATGTTCCAAAAGTATACAAAACCTACAAGCAACCCGCATTGTATGGAAACTTAGATGATGTACACAGAATACTAACTTCCTGTTTCCCCTAAAATGATTCAAAATGTAGACACTGTTTCTCCTATCTGAATATTTATTCCTGTGTTTTGGTGAGTTGCCGCAAGGAGATGAATTATTGGTCTCCTTTTTCCGCTATTCTCTTGTTTTTCTTGCTTGTTCTACATTCAGATACAGACCTTGAAGTGTATACATTTGCATGAAAATGTTGATGATGTAAAACACAATACTTGTCATCGGAGAGCGTTTTGGGTACATTGAGGCAAGAGAACAAAGAGCATAAAGTATATTATGCAAGTGCTAGATAATATATTTATATGTTTACTTCAACTCAGAGCAAATAATCGGCCACTCAATGTACTGAAATTCAACGAGATAATAAAAACGAAGAATGTGCGCCTGGATGAAACTTTAAAGACTCAAAGTTCAACATACTCAGGGGCTTATTTACAAGCCCCTTTCCCCTCAGGTACGTCACTTTTACCATGTTAAAAGTGACCACCAGGGGCGCAAGGGGCTTGTAAATAAGCCCCACACACTTAAATGCAGAAAATGGCAAATGTGGCAAAGACGGCGACCTGCATTTGTGGGAAGTGATGAAGTGTTTTCTTCATAAATGATACCAGTACTAAGGGCCTGATTATGAGTTTGGCAACATTTGTGGCAGAGTACCCTGTCCATCAAACCGGCGATCCCTTCTCTCTGTTTCGAGTCAGGTGGACCGTCAGGTTTCCGATGGCTGTTGCTCCACTGACTCAACCATTAGAAACCTTACACCAAAGGCCTGACGGTGTAGGGGCTATCAGTGTAGGAGCATCAGACTGCCCACACTGTTTACAGTGAACAGTCTGATGTTTCTTTTTTCTCCGGAACAACCAGGAAAAATGTGGCTGCCCCAAACAGAGTAAAGATTACTAAAAGCCCCCATACCCATACAAAAAAAACTCCTAGGGTGTAAGGATCATTCGTATTATGTTTTTTTAAAACAAACTCACACTTTGTTTTTTGAAAACCAAAAATGTGTGGTGAGCGGATGCCTGAAACATGGCAAACGCTCACTAAACTTTTTGTGCCTACAGAGGAGACACTATAAGCTTCTCTGTGAAGCCACAAAGAACACCATCAGGGTGGCAGAATTAATGTACTCCGCCACACTAATGGACAGCGTGCCACTCGCCTAAACCTAATTCAAACCCTTATACTTAAGATGTCATGTTCACTATCAATGTGTGTACCAGTGGGAAATCCAATGTTAGCTAATTCTGCGGATTATCATCAAAATGGGCCCCAATGTTATGTTGCTCTGTCAAAGCACCGCTACTAAGTCAATCATTCAATCGTCTTCTGAAACGCGACTACTCACCCGTGAGGCTATCAAGTCACTGAGGTGGGGAGAAGGGGGCTGCCTAACCATCGATGGCACTGTGGTTCAGTCAAAGAGCCAGGCCTTGAGGTCCTTCCTGAATTGAGGCAGTGACAATGATTGCCTGAGCAGGAGAGGCAGTGTGTTCCAGGTCTTTGCTACGAGGTAGGAGAAGGATCTTCCTCCAGCTGTGGTCTTGCGGATACGTGGGATGGTGCCCAGGGCCAGTTGCGAGGAGCTGAGGTCTCTGGTGGGTGCGTTGAATGCTAGGCGTTGGTTAAGGTACGCAGGTCCCGCGTTATGTAGGGCTTTGTAGGCATGTGTGAGGAGCTTGAAGGTGATTCTTTTGTTGACTGGGAGCCAGTGGAGGACTCACACGTGTCCGGTGATGTGACTGTGGCAGGGGATGTGGAGAATGAGTCTGGCGGAGCCGTTCTTGATGTTCTGCAGTTTTTTCAGGAGTTTCTGGGTGATGCTGGAATAGAGATGCTCTGCCGAAGTTGATTCTGCTGCTGATGAGAGCGAGGGGTGACCATCTTTCTGAGTGTGCTATTACTCTCACCGCTGATTCTTGTATTTCATGTTTATCTGTTTTGTCAACCTTACGTTAGGGTTCTTTATGAATCTTTTTAATTTGTATCTAGAATTTGAATTAGGAAGCCATTGATAACAGGAGCCTAAATATTATTCATCCAGGCTACGGGGCTAGTGCATTCACTGAAAGGCACAAGTTTGACTACCTTTCCCTTATCAGCGCAATCCCACACCTTTGGGAGCTTACGTTCTAATGCCCGCCTAATCCTTGATTACCTATTGCAACTTTGAAAGCTTTTCACTAAACAAACACAGACACTATTGGTTGATTCAATGATTGGGTTTTGAAAGTTAATGAGATTCATTGGACAGAAGGTGTGACATGAAAATGTGATATTTAATATAGTGTACTGCCTGGTTGTTCTAGCCTTGAAGTAAGTGGCTTGCAATTTGCAGGCCTCTACTTTGTCCTGTGGTTTCCTGGACAACCTGGAATAGTCACTAGCATTTTTAAAGAGGGAGTTAAAGTCTGCAGGCCTCATCTATTATGAAGGTAAATAGGAGATGTAAGGGTACGATACTTATATAATACCCAATCAGCCAGGCTGATACCGCGCCACCATCTTTGCTTGGATCTCAAAGGTCTGTAGTGGCAGTGGGGGGAGGAGGATGGGGTTATTAGTTTCTTTGCTCAGACAGGAGAAACAAGCATTGGCGTAGCCAATAGGTCTCGCCTTTGGGAACTTATAAGCGTTTAGCCAGAGATATTTGGAAAGAAATTGTGTGTGTGTGTGTGTGCGTGTGTGTGTGTGTGTGCTTGAGCGAGAGACAGGGGAAGTAAGAGAGAGAAGGAGTGAAACTGAGAGAGGGCAACAGATATTGCATGTTACAAAGAGAGTGACCACAGGAGTGATGAAAAGAAACAGATGATGAGTGCCTGGGTGATGGCTAGACAGAGAAAGAGAGACGGCAGAAGACTAGATACAGAGATAAAAGAAAAGAGCAGCAAAGAGACAAGGGGAAATGGTGAGAGGAAGAGTGGAAAGAGATAAAATAAACAGAGGAGCAGAGAAAGGGTGACAGAGGAAGTGCGAAAGCAAGATAAATTAATAAATAGGAAAGGGGAAATGAGTAGAAAATACATGAAAAGAAGCACCCATAATTCGACTAGAAGCCTTGTGGTCCTTCAGCTTCAGACGCAACACAACCTTCCCATGGGCGCATCACAATCCCACTGTGCTCCCCAAATAAATGGATATAGTGTAAGGGGAGCATGATGTGCAGCAGAGAAATACCGTACCATCGCCGGTCCCACTGGACCCTTCAGCTGAACCGGTCTGCGCTGTGCGAAAGGAAATGGAACAAAAAGATGGAAGGGAAGCATGAAATAAATGAAAACATAGAAGAAAGAAAACAACTTAAGTACGAGGAAGAATTAACTCGGAGGAAGGAGAAAAGAAAATGTCTCAGGATCGCGCTATTAATGTTGCTTAAGCGTTATGCAAAAATATCAACAGTGTGACCTGAAATGGTGTAAAATGCTAAGAGAGGCGTGAAAGAATTTCAGGGGGGCTTGCATTTTGCACAACTCCAGGTGCCCCCCAGTCATGAGTGACATTCAGCCAGGCCAGGAACCGCGCGACCACTGTTTTCAGGAACTTGTACAGCGTAAATGGAGCTAAAAAATCCGTGCGAGCGAAGGGATGTGGGCTAAAAACCCATGCCTGGCTGACGGTGCCACCCGCCACGGGGTAACTTGGCAGGTATACCAGTGAGGGGGGCTGGAGTCCTTGGGTCCACAAGAGACAGTCCGGCGGTGCCAGGGGTGCATCAGGTGTGTTCTGATAGGTGTGGGCGGTGCTCACTGTGTTCTTTTGGGGGTGGTGAGAGTGCCGCAGAGAAAGTTCGCTGAGCAAGTCCGGGTTTGAGAGACATGTAAACTCTCCTCTCTCTCACGGATAGGGCGTGTCTCCTTCCCTGGATAGATCGCCCTGTCCCTTACCCCTGATGACAGGTGCCCGTAGATAAGAGTAGAGCGCGGATGATGGACACAGATGGGGGAATGGGGAATGGGGAATGTCTGTGATAAAGTGTGCTTAGTGTGGGGGGGAGTCTCGGTGGTGGACAGAGACTGTTTGTGGTAGACAGGGAAAGTGCCCTCTCAGGCAGAAGGCGTGTCCGCGGCAGACAGAGCGACCTATGCGGGAGGACTGATGGAGCAAGGATTCGCACGAAAAGCACCTTGCTTGTATCAAGAACCTCAAATAATGTTAATAACTATAATCAACATGTTCGTGTTACTAATATTGCACATTTCTACATTACACGGGGTGTCCCAGCGAAGCTTGCAAATGTGTTTACTAACCGTAATACGCTTGCCTTTAAAATGGTCGCTGCTTAGCGGGAATTTCGTCTGCGCATGCGTTGGTCACACTCACGTGACGTGACGTACTCGCAGATCTGGTGGGAAATCTTTGCGCTTGCGCACTAGCTCTAAAATGGCCGCTCTGTGTTCTCACATGTCCGATGCTTGCCATGCAGCTTTTGCAATGCTGTTCGTCTAGCACTAATCTTAATGCTATAGTGAATATAAAGTAAGGGGAGTCATATAGGGATTCCTGGTATACAGTGTATTCATTTATTTCTATGTTCTAAATTGTTTTCCTTTACTTTTTATGTGGCGAATCTTTTTGGGCCTGGGAGGCACTTAGTATTCCATCTTGAAATCCCTACTGCGCATGTCATCCTAGCAGAGGGAAGAAAACCTTGTACCAGTGGAACCCAGCCAGCTGGCAGTCACAGTCAAGATGCTCATGGGAATCGACCTGTAGCCCAGCAAACGGAGCCGAAATGTACTGCATTTGAAACAATTGTAATCAAATGTGTATATGCCATTGTTAGGTGGAGAACCATGTCATGGGAACCCCAAATTCAATGGGAGGTCCCTGAAATGCTAATATTGAGCTTAAGAAAATCAAATCCTGGTTGGTGTGTTGACCTGTCCAAAATTGGGGATTCTTACACTTGCAACATTTGGGGGGTGGTACATTGACCCGAAAACAGTATAACTAGCCTAGGTTTAGCTAGAGAAATCGTCCGACTTGTCCGAATAGCTGACCTGTCACTGACCCAACGCACTCAATAGGTGACTGATACAGAGAGCTGCGGAGCACTCTGTCCGTAATTTCCAGAGACCCAAGCGGGGTTTTGGAGACCTTAAGTGCTGGCGGAGAACTTTGCTGGGAAATTCGATAACCCAATCGGGGTTCTGACTGATAGCTGCAGAGAGGGTGGAGCGCAGGCGTTGCTACCGAACTGCGGGTGCTGGTCTTTCCTTGGTGGTCCTGTCCTGATCTTAATCTGATCTTCCTGTCCTGGGTGTCCATTCTGCACCTGCTGGCCTACTGGCGACTGTCCTTTCCTTGGGGTTTCTCCTGTCCTTAACTGACCCGTGGCCAGGGTTGGTCTCCACACCGTTCTAGGTAAATATAAACATGAGGGAACCCGAATTGCATTCTCTATTTTTCCTTCCTTTGAATAAAATCGTACTTGCTCTTTATTCTTTTTTCCTTACCCTCTTTTTGCTACTGACAAATGATAAAGTCCTACATTGTAGTTGTTATATTAGCATGTTCCAATTTTTCCCATCCTTTATGAAACTCCTGATGTACTGTTCATGAAATATAGATGTTCCTTTTCTTTACCCATCCTTTAGTTGGTTTCAAAGTGATTACACCGACTTATTAGAATGTTCTATTCTTACCTTTCCTATAGTTACATGGTATCTCAAAATTTCCGTAGTACAAATCAAAGTTCGAATTCCCTACCCTCTTCAAGGGGTAATACTCTACTGTGACATTCTAGTATGTTCCATGTTTCCCCGTCCTTTAGTCACTCCATATCAAGTCTGGATTCTGAAAATTCTTATTAGCATATTTCCTGTTTCCCTTTCCCTTTAGTCTTATAAATGGTTGGTCTATTTACTTCCTATATGGATATGTGCTCTTTATAATCTTAGTTATTGACAGTTTGTTTGCTGTGAACTTTATGCTTTCTGAAATTGAAGAAGATTAGCTAAAGACTTTGAAAACTCCCCGTGTCTCTGGTTCTTATATGAGTGCAAATATAGTAAACGATATTTGTATTTTGGTGTCTGCCTTTCTTTTAGATACATATACAAGAGGGTCCCCGCAGAGGAGGCGTATTGTGAGCTACATACACTGGAAACTAACAACCATAAAGTGAAATACTAACCGGAATATTTGGGTATTGTCATTTATTTATCAACACCGAATAATTGCCAATGGCATAACACATTCACATAAAATTGATAGCCCCAAGGTGGGGAGGAAAAGAAGGGAGGGAGGTGCTCAAGGAAGTGTAAGGTCAAGGAAAATAACCACAGTCCAAAGTAATTGCTAATTACAAAATTACAAACAATTCATAACACATCAAATACACAAGCCCTAAATCAAGGCATACAATGGAACTGATTAAACACAGGACATTCAACGGTCACATACAGCATTTGAGAAAATCGGGGGCATGTGCCGGAAGTCCGAGAGAACAGTCGACGTTTCGACCCCTATCTATAGGCTATGTTGAGTCCTTTGTCGGGGTCTTCATCAGGACATCTACAATGGGGGATGGGGGAGGGAGGAGTGGGGCAATCCTATCTGGAAAATTAAAAGAACAAGAATTTGAACTTAGTACATAATGATAATGAACTTAATCAAACCATCCCTGTGGCATTCAAAAGAATCATTAAATTAGTTAATTACCATGGAGTAAAGGCCCAGCTGGGCTCTGAACATGGAAGAAGAGTACGCCACGCAGGATGTCGTGGTCGATCTCAGCGGTAAAAATTCGCAACTACAGAGGAGGACATTAAATCAGACAGCGGAATAAGGGTAGATTCACAGTACTCAGACCATCAAACATGTGTACTGTCCATTAACACTATCTACTAAAATTAAAATTAAAATGCCAAATTGGGACTTACACATGCTTCAGGAGTTAATTGGGACGAATGGTGAGTCAGTAATCTTAAATCCGGTTCAGGGTCGATACAGCCAAAATACACGGGCTGTGGGTAAACATAATTACAGCAATTCAGAATGGATAGAGCATATGTGATTCATGGCGCTACAATAGATTTACTGTCCCGGCCCTGGGAGCCTATGTCAAGCATGAGCAACCACTTACATGAGAAACACGGTGGTCAACGCAACGTTGATTGAATTGGAGACTAAAGGGCCATTCAATTGTGGTGAAGATCGCTGTAAAATACAATGCAGGAACTCAGTTGCGAGTTATATCATAGATTACTTCATATCACCTAAAGGCAGAGTCTCTTACATACCTCCGAATTAATAACGGGGTTGGGGAAATAAATTCAGTTGCAGGACTTCTGTTCGGCCCGAATATAATCTACGGTGAAGACCGTCACGGAGGCCGCAGGTCAAGGAAAGCAATTAACAAACGGACACTCGTTCGTCAGCCTAAGGCGAATTAATCCTGCAATAGACAAGGAGAGCGCCGTTTAGGATTGGGACCTGTCTGAGATTATAATACATAATCAACACACACTTTCTGTTACTCACAGATGCCCGAGAGGACGTTGCCGTCTACCCTGGTCGTGCAAAAATCCGCAGAACCGCTACGTGGAGTAGGGGGCGGAGTCTATAGATTTTTAGAGAAAAATGGAAAGTGAAGAGTTACTCTCCGTTACTACTAAACTCGCTAGTGTGGCACTGTGGGTGAACCTTAATAGACTACAATTTGAAATGAATATATAGAAAAATCCAATTTAGAAAGGGAGATAAATATTACAAAGCATATTAAAATCACTCATGCAACTCTCGCACAGGAGGTTGTAAACGAGTGCGCAAAAGGTGGTCATGTCCACTAAATAGCAAAAATAATAAGAACATTGGATTAGTGAAACAACAAATAAAACCTCTGTCAGTGATACCCGCGCAACTCTCCAACACGAGGTTGTAGGCGAGTGACTTGACATTAAATCTCCCTATTGCTGTAATCACAAGGCAACCGATCTCGTGCACTTCTCCAACACGAGAGTGTAACCGAGTGGTCAAGATTTCAGAAAACACATTGTAGGAGAAGGATCATATAAGTTAGCCAAGTGATGCCATTTGTGCTAAACTGCTTTCCTGCTCATTGAGACCATTCTTGATCGAGTCCAGAAGGGACATCCATTTCGATTCACGTGTGTTTAATACTGTAAGAAGGTTACCCCCTCTTCTACCTAGGGCTACCTTTTCAATTACAAACCATCTCAAGTCAGATACTGCATGTCCTGCTGTCTGCCAATGTTCTACCAGTGGCCCGCCCGCCACTTTACATCACAGTCTACTGCAATGGGAAGAAATCCGTGATTTGATTTTTTGTTGGGTTTGTCCCACATGAACTAGACTACAAGGACACTGGACGATGTAAATAACGCAAGTAGTGTTACAATTCGTGTAGTGTTTTAAAGTATATATGCGACCGCCATGGTCGAAGGTTTTAGTCTGGATGGTAGTTTCCCATGCTGTGCATGTGCCACATCTATGATGTCCTATTAGAGGGGGCAGATTCCATAAGGTTGTCAGAGTTGGTTGACTCATTGGTTCCAAATAAGAATGGACCACCAGGTCCCGTATGTTTTGGCTCTCTTGAAAGAGTGAAGGGGGAGTTGAGTTTGCTTAATCACATCTGCCACCACTGGCCAGTTTTTGTTGATGATTTTCTTGATTTCATTGCTCCGTGTTGAGAAAGTCGTAACACAGATAATACGATCTGTTACAGTGTGATTAGTTGCATCTGGATTGAGCAACGAATCGCGTGGATTATACCAAGCGCGTTTCCTGGCTCGTTTCACCATCCGAGCTGGGTACCCCCGTGAAATAAGACGATCACTGAGGACCTCAGATTCCATGAGGTAATTGGCTCTAGTCAAGCAATTTCTCCTAATTCTAAGGAATTGACCCACGGGTAAATTGTCTTTGAGACCTCTGGGGTGATGACTCCCATATTGCAGCAATGAGTTACGCTCAGTTGGTTTCCTGAACAGGGTGGTTTGTAAGCGATCTCCCTCTGCATAGATGGAAATATCCAAGAATGGTATGGTTACGTTGCTGGATTCCATCGTAAATTGAATATGGGGGTTTCTTGAATTAAGCCAATCATGAAAAACTTTCAGCTGATCTTTGTTGCCCTCCCAGATGCATAGGACATCGTCAATATATCTGACCAATAAGGTCAGCCTGGCCTGAAAAGGGTTGTTGGAAGAAAAAATATGTTTTTGTTCGAAATGATCCATATATATTATGGCCAGATTTGGAGCAAAAGTAGCCCCCATGGCTACACCTTTTGTCTGTAAATAGAAACCCTCCTGGAAGATGAAAAAGTTCTGCATCATGGCGATCTTCAGTAACTCAATTATGAAGTCCGTCGGAACTGGTACAGGGGCCGTTCTCTTATCTAGGGCCTCTCGCATCACTCCCAAAGCCTCCTCTTGGGGGATGCTGGTGTACAGCGATACGATATCGCAAGTGACTAGGAGTGAACTTTCGGGATTGAATGGTCTTTCATCTATCAAATTGATTGTCTGTGTCGTATCTCGTAGGTAAGCCCTAGTATTGAGAGCGATGGGCTTTAGAAAAAAATCCACATATTTGCACAGGGGCTCTAACATAGACCCGCATCCGGACACAATCGGGCGTCCCGGAGGGCTATTCAGATTCTTGTGCACCTTCGGTAGGGTGTATATGGTGGCTAGTCTTGGGAATTTTTGGTTGAGAAATTTAAATTCCTGCTCACTAAGAAAGCCAGCATCCACACCTTTCTGTGTGGCTGTCAAAATTGTAGATGCCAATTCGCGTGAAGGATCACTAGGCAGTTGCCGATAACTGACACCATCCGTCAACTGTCTATAAATTTCATCCTTATAATTGGCAAGGTCCTGCACAACAATCGCCCCGCCTTTATCGGCGGGCTTGATGACGACATCTTTGTTAATGCATAGGTCATTCAGGGCCTTTTTTCTGGTTTACTTAGGTTCAGTCCAGTGAAATTTGGTTGATCCAGTATTTGGTCTACCGAAGAAGTCACAATTTCTTCAAAAGCCTGAATTCTATGATTCATAGCGTAGGTGGGTGGGAAGAAGGTGGAAGGTACTCTAAGTCCAGTGATAGAACTATGTTGTCTGGTAGTTTGATTACGGAAGAAGTATCTTAATCTGATCTTCCTAAAAACGCTGTATAGTTCTGTTTTCAGCAGAAATTTGTTTACCGGGGCCGTAGGAACATATGAGAGGCCTCTACTTAGGACCTTGAGTTCTTCTTCCTGTAAATTGTATTTAGAGATATTAATCACAGGACTAGGAGTGGCACTGCTGACGTTCGATGTATTTGAGCCAAAAATGGATACAGGGTTCACCACCTGTATGTGTTCCTCCTGGTGGATATTTCTCCGTGCACTTCGGGGCGGAAGGTTACCCGTTTCTCCAGCTTGCCTCGGCTGCCATCACAACCTCTGGGGTTCTGTTGTTGTCCTCTGCCACGTCCTCGTGGGGGCCGCCATTGTCCCCGGCCCTGGTCTAAAAAATGTGGCTGGAATTGTGGAGGGTACTGTTGGTATCCTGTCTCTTGTGGTGGGTACAGGTAAGGTAAGCTGGGTCCTGCTTCCCCGTCACTCCCTGAACTGTACGAGGAGTCGGAAAAGGTTGTGAAATTGCGCCTTCCTCTGTAACCACCTCTGCCTCGGTTGGTGAACCGGCCCTGATTATCCTGTTTGTAGTAATCAGGTTGTAGATATGGATAGACAGTTTTCTTATCAAAAAGTCTAAGGTCTCTGGCTAGTTTTTCCAATTTCTTGGTTTGAGCCGAGATATCAAAGTCTTTTATTGTAGCTTCCAAATTTTCCACCGCCTCCTTGGCTTTTGTGAGAGTATTATCTCCCAGAATTTCAGCCTTAAGATCAGCAATTTCCTTGGTGAGAGAGACGATTTGTTCAGCTGCCGTCTCCACTCCCAACACCATCCAGTGCCGGGAGCAATTGTTTGCCACGTAGCTGAACCCCTCTTTAAACTTGGGTACGTCCACAAAAATCGCTGGTTCGATTTTAATCTGTAGACCTACCGGAATTATGTTTTCTTGGAGGTATCTAGTAAAGAGGTGCCCATGTAGCCGAGTTCTTATAAATTTTTTCTCTAATCTTTCTAACCGGGATATTTTGTCATTTAGGGTAAGGTCTATTATGGGGGCAGAGGTAGACAGAAAGGTAGTGGATAAGTCCTTAGTTAACTGATTGATGTACTCCTCTGTGTACGACAATAATTCTGATTCCACCATGGTCTATTTAACATAAATTAAAGTAAAAGGAACCTCGCAGGTCAGCACCTGCTCAGAAGACGTTACAGGAAGGGGGGTTGAACCCATGCAGTCGCGGGGACCTGGGCGCTGTGTGATACATATACAAGAGGATCCCCGCAGAGGAGGCGTATTGTGAGCTACATACACTGGAAACTAACAACCATAAAGTGAAATACTAACCGGAATATTTGGGTATTGTCATTTATTTATCAACACCGAATAATTGCCAATGGCATAACACATTCACATAAAATTGATAGCCCCAAGGTGGGGAGGAAAAGAAGGGAGGGAGGTGCTCAAGGAAGTGTAAGGTCAAGGAAAATAACCACAGTCCAAAGTAATTGCTAATTACAAAATTACAAACAATTCATAACACATCAAATACACAAGCCCTAAATCAAGGCATACAATGGAACTGATTAAACACAGGACATTCAACGGTCACATACAGCATTTGAGAAAATCGGGGGCATGTGCCGGAAGTCCGAGAGAACAGTCGACGTTTCGACCCCTATCTATAGGCTATGTTGAGTCCTTTGTCGGGGTCTTCATCAGGACATCTACAATGGGGGATGGGGGAGGGAGGAGTGGGGCAATCCTATCTGGAAAATTAAAAGAACAAGAATTTGAACTTAGTACATAATGATAATGAACTTAATCAAACCATCCCTGTGGCATTCAAAAGAATCATTAAATTAGTTAATTACCATGGAGTAAAGGCCCAGCTGGGCTCTGAACATGGAAGAAGAGTACGCCACGCAGGATGTCGTGGTCGATCTCAGCGGTAAAAATTCGCAACTACAGAGGAGGACATTAAATCAGACAGCGGAATAAGGGTAGATTCACAGTACTCAGACCATCAAACATGTGTACTGTCCATTAACACTATCTACTAAAATTAAAATTAAAATGCCAAATTGGGACTTACACATGCTTCAGGAGTTAATTGGGACGAATGGTGAGTCAGTAATCTTAAATCCGGTTCAGGGTCGATACAGCCAAAATACACGGGCTGTGGGTAAACATAATTACAGCAATTCAGAATGGATAGAGCATATGTGATTCATGGCGCTACAATAGATTTACTGTCCCGGCCCTGGGAGCCTATGTCAAGCATGAACAACCACTTACATGAGAAACACGGTGGTCAACGCAACGTTGATTGAATTGGAGACTAAAGGGCCATTCAATTGTGGTGAAGATCGCTGTAAAATACAATGCAGGAACTCAGTTGCGAGTTATATCATAGATTACTTCATATCACCTAAAGGCAGAGTCTCTTACATACCTCCGAATTAATAACGGGGTTGGGGAAATAAATTCAGTTGCAGGACTTCTGTTCGGCCCGAATATAATCTACGGTGAAGACCGTCACGGAGGCCGCAGGTCAAGGAAAGCAATTAACAAACGGACACTCGTTCGTCAGCCTAAGGCGAATTAATCCTGCAATAGACAAGGAGAGCGCCGTTTAGGATTGGGACCTGTCTGAGATTATAATACATAATCAACACACACTTTCTGTTACTCACAGATGCCCGAGAGGACGTTGCCGTCTACCCTGGTCGTGCAAAAATCCGCAGAACCGCTACGTGGAGTAGGGGGCGGAGTCTATAGATTTTTAGAGAAAAATGGAAAGTGAAGAGTTACTCTCCGTTACTACTAAACTCGCTAGTGTGGCACTGTGGGTGAACCTTAATAGACTACAATTTGAAATGAATATATAGAAAAATCCAATTTAGAAAGGGAGATAAATATTACAAAGCATATTAAAATCACTCATGCAACTCTCGCACAGGAGGTTGTAAACGAGTGCGCAAAAGGTGGTCATGTGCACTAAATAGCAAAAATAATAAGAACATTGGATTAGTGAAACAACAAATAAAACCTCTGTCAGTGATACCCGCGCAACTCTCCAACACGAGGTTGTAGGCGAGTGACTTGACAATAAATCTCCCTATTGCTGTAATCACAAGGCAACCGATCTCGTGCACTTCTCCAACACGAGAGTGTAACCGAGTGGTCAAGATTTCAGAAAACACATCGTAGGAGAAGGATCATATAAGTTAGCCAAGTGATGCCATTTGTGCTAAACTGCTTTCCTGCTCATTGAGACCATTCTTGATCGAGTCCAGAAGGGACATCCATTTCGATTCACGTGTGTTTAATACTGTAAGAAGGTTACCCCCTCTTCTACCTAGGGCTACCTTTTCAATTACAAACCATCTCAAGTCAGATACTGCATGTCCTGCTGTCTGCCAATGTTCTACCAGTGGCGCGCTCGCCACTTTACATCGCAGTCTACTGCAATGGGAAGAAATCCGTGATTTGATTTTTTGTTGGGTTTGTCCCACATGAACTAGACTACAAGGACACTGGATGATGTAAATAACGCCAGTAGTGTTACAATTCGTGTAGTGTTTTAAAGTATATATGCGACCGCCATGGTCGAAGGTTTTAGTCTGGATGGTAGTTTCCCATGCTGTGCATGTGCCACATCTATGATGTCCTATTAGAGGGGGCAGATTCCATAAGGTTGTCAGAGTTGGTTGACTCACTGGTTCCAAATAAGAATGGACCACCAGGTCCAGTATGTTTTTGGCTCTCTTGAAAGAGTGAAGGGGAAGTTGAGTTTGCTTAATCACATCTGCCACCACTGGCCAGTTTTTGTTGATGATTTTCTTGATTTCATTGCTCCGTGTTGACAGAAAGTGTGTGTTGATTATGTATTATAATCTCAGACAGGTCACAATCCTAAACGGCGCTCTCCTTGTCTATTGCAGGATTAATTCACCTTAGGCTGACGAACGAGTGTCCGTTTGTTAATTGCTTTCCTTGACCTGCGGCCTCCGTGACGGTCTTCACCGTAGATTATATTCGGGCCGAACAGAAGTCCTGCAACTGAATTTATTTCCCCAACCCCGTTATTAATTCGGAGGTATGTAAGAGACTCTGCCTTTAGGTGATATGAAGTAATCTATGATATAACTCGCAACTGAGTTCCTGCATTGTATTTTACAGCGATCTTCACCACAATTGAATGGCCCTTTAGTCTCCAATTCAATCAACGTTGCGTTGACCACCGTGTTTCTCATTTAAGTGGTTGTTCATGCTTGACATAGGCTCTCAGGGCCGGGACAGTAAATCTATTGTAGCGCCATGAATCACATATGCTCTATCCATTCTGAATTGCTGTAATTATGTTTACCCACAGCCCGTGTATTTGGGCTGTATCGACCCTGAACCGGATTTAAGATTACTGACTCACCATTCGTCCCAATTAACTCCTGAAGCATGTGTAAGTCCCAATTTGGCATTTTAATTTTAATTTTAGTAGATAGTGTTAATGGACAGTACACATGTTTGATGGTCTTAGTACTGTGAATCTACCCTTATTCCGCTGTCTGATTTAATGTCCTCCTCTGTAGTTGCGAATTTTTACCGCTGAGATCGACCACGACATCCTGCGTGGCGTACTCTTCTTCCATGTTCAGAGCCCAGCTGGGCCTTAACTCCATGGTAATTAACTAATTTAATGATTCTTTTGAATGCCACAGGGATGGTTTGATTAAGTTCATTATCATTATGTACTAAGTTCAAATTCTTGTTCTTTTAATTTTCCAGATAGGATTGCCCCACTCCTCCCTCCCCCATCCCCCATTGTAGATGTCCTGATGAAGACCCCGACAAAGGACTCAACATAGCCTATAGATAGGGGTCGAAACGTCGACTGTTCTCTCGGACTTCCGGCACATGCCCCCGATTTTCTCAAATGCTGTATGTGACCGTTGAATGTCCTGTGTTTAATCAGTTCCATTGTATGCCTTGATTTAGGGCTTGTGTATTTGATGTGTTATGAATTGTTTGTAATTTTGTAATTAGCAATTACTTTGGACTGTGGTTATTTTCCTTGACCTTACACTTCCTTGAGCACCTCCCTCCCTTCTTTTCCTCCCCACCTTGGGGCTATCAATTTTATGTGAATGTGTTATGCCATTGGCAATTATTCGGTGTTGATAAATAAATGACAATACCCAAATATTCCGGTTAGTATTTCACTTTATGGTTGTTAGTTTCCAGTGTATGTAGCTCACAATACGCCTCCTCTGCGGGGACCCTCTTGTATATGTATCACACAGCGCCCAGGTCCCCGCGACTGCATGGGTTCAACCCCCCTTCCTGTAAATGCCTTTCTTTTAGAGCTAGCTCCATGATCCATTGTGATCATAGGTACCCATAACAGTGGATTGGTAAGTCGGATACAGTGGAAATAAATAGGAAGGAACTGGGTTACTGGTAGTAGAGTGTAAGGTTACCCGATTAATAAATATGGTGAATTGAATTTATATGGGCCCAAGTGTGCGTGATGGTAAATTGTTGGTCGGGTGACCTGCGCGCTCTATCACAGACACGCCCTATCCGTGATAGAGAGGAGAGTATTCATGACAAAGCGTGTGTTCACAATAGACAGGGAGAGTAAACTGAGCAGGCACTGAGCTCGTCCATGACAGGGAAAGCATCCCTGGTGGCGAGGGAGTGTGTAGGGGCTGACGGGGATCATACGGCAAAGTGTGGGCAAAGTGTTTCCGTGGTAGACAGTGAGCGTGTCTGTGGTAGAAAGGAAGTGAGAGGGTCCTTGGTGGTGAGTACGAGTATGGAGGGGGAAAGCAGGTCAGTGGTGAAGAGTGTGCTTGATGTATGGTATGGTAGGTTGGGGGAGTCTGTGGTGAAGGGTGTGTCCATGGAAGAGAGCCCTGGCAGGCAGGGTACTCCAAGTAGGAAGAGAGTGCCCTTCAAAGGGTATCTAGCCCGGAATGGAGCGCTCTCGGGACACATCGAGACAGCCTGGGTGGATCACAACGGAGGGCCCAGGTCATCAGAGTGCCCCACACTCGTGGGGAAGGCCATGAAGCAGTGCGCCTACACCTTGCGGAGGGCACGACATACCCAAAAGTGACCAAGCCACAGGGTGAGTCTCCTCAATAAAGAATGCAAGTTCCAGGGCAGGCGGTCGTTCCCCCAGAAAAGAGAGTGTTCGGAACAAGTGGGGCGCCCCCGAGTGAGTCTTGGGCTCTCGCCCACTCGAGCGCTGCCGGAAGGAGTAGTGACTCGCTGCAATACAATGACACTTCATACGAGAGGGCACCTTACGTGAAAGCAGTGTCCCATACGCGCAGACAGTACCCTGTGTGTGCTGAAGGGCTCCCGTGCAAGGCCCTCTATTCACTCATTCACTGTGCAGCTGTACATAGCGTGTTGCGTACATAGTAACCTGATCCACGAGCAGTGCAGCTGCCGCCGTGCATGCCGCTGCTCGCTCCCGAGGCAAAACGCAGTGGGAATGAACATTTCAAAAGAGGTTGGACATGCACCCACCTTTAGCCATTTGCAAGCTTTCATTCTTGAAAAAAACACGCAAAAGCCAATCCAATGTGTGGGAGGAGTCAGACCCACACATAGCAGATACAAGAAGCCTCGCAGAGCAGCGCATGCGCTGCTGCTAGGCTTGGCCTAGAAATGGGGCACGCTGGTTCCTAATCCTGTGGAGGTTTTGATTGGGGAGAAACAGGCAATTTCCCTTCTGGGAATGGGAGGCGGAGCTAGTTGTCTATGGTTCATGGGAGTCAAAAATATCTCTGCTCTGGTGGAACTGAAGGAAATTATGTACAACGACTTGCACACAGAAAAACATATACTTGACAACATTCTGTGACTACAAAAAAGGTAGGATTTTTTAGGTTTCAAAATTAATTTAAAGACGCGTTTTCATCAACTTAGTGAAGATGTGTAAAGCCACCTGAGAAGTGTATGCATATTGAATAGCTGCGAAGTGCCCATATGTCACGTGCTTCACCTTCACTCAGCCCTCTTTTTTTAGCCACCAGCATTTTGCATTCTGGGACGTGTAGTGTTCGGTTTTAAATTGTAAGCGTAGGCTCCAGCTTTCCAGCATGCAAAGCACGGTTATCTAAAACATAACTGCCTAATGGTGCACTTTTCAAATGACATGGGGTAACTGGGTATCTTAAATCAGCGGGTTGGCAAGTATGGAACTATAAACAAGACAGCCAGTTCATAAAAAGACATTAAAGCAGGACGAATGTAAAATAGCAGTTAGGAAAATACCCGGTTTTCTATTACATAGCTTGTGCTGGGTACTCCGGAGGCAAGTCCACCGCACACCAGCCCAGAAACAGAATATGTGCCCCATCGTGGGTCCAATGAAACACACTCCCGAGTTGTGGCATGTGCGTAATCATGTACGTCTCACTATGACATCGGTGCGTGTAATACATTCCTTTCTGGAGGTCCACATGAAGGTGGGTTCTATTTCATCCTGGAAGAAGAATGGTGCAGTAGGGGGAACACCCTATGGGTGGGGTACATTCTGTTCACCAAGAATGGGGTGTATTTGTCCCAGCCCGTGTTTAATAGAAACACGGCTGCTAGCCAATCAAGGGCCTCTGCTCAGTCCTACCTTCACTTTGTAGCATTCCAAAATGCTCCTTTGTGTGCCTGTGAAATTTAGGCCTAACAATTCAAAGGCCCAGATTACAAATTGAGCATAGTGGAATTTTCATGAGTAATTCCGCTCTGCTCAATCATGGCCACTGTACCCGCTCTTGAATTTTTCGGGAGCAGGAACAATGGACCCAAGGGTAACTGCCAGAAAATCTGGCCTGTTAAATCGTTTTGGATTGTGGATACCCTGGAGCCTGCCTAAACCCTTTACAAGGCACAGAAGATCATATAATGCTCCCTTATGCCAAGAAATGTCCTCTCCTTCCCTCCACCACCCTCCAACTCCCTCCTCACCACTTCATCCTGCATCAGCTCTCCCTATTCACATTTATCACCTGCTCAAAGCAGTTTGCACATGTGAGTCTTAATCCAAATGAAAAATATAACAAAAGTTCAAAATTCTTTCAGGTAATACCAGGTCAGCGCAGTTATTCCCCAATCTGTGGGGATTCATTTGTAACTGAACGGCACTGGTGTGGTTTTACCGCACGGTGCCAATGCGTATAAGTTGGGAGTCAGTGGTCGAAGTGGGGAAAAAAAAAGTAAGGGTACTGTGGGCGGAGAATTAGAGGGCGGGAATAACCTGAGGATTGGATCAGTGGGCGGAGTTAGAGGTGTGGCCAGGATGCGCAAAACATCCCAATCTTTAGTAATTGTTTGGCTTTTTACTGACCAGTTATAGCTTATTATGTTATGTAATTCAACCAATGGATACACATGATTATTTAACGATTAATATGAGTAATTGACATTAAAATAAATTCAAAAAGTGGGATATGTTTCTAATCACAGAATGTCCCAAACATGCTTAAAAGTGGGAGCACAAGCCATTTGTTTCCAAGCCATGGAGTTTCTGTCGTCAGCAATATACACAGAGACAATCAATTTTATGTGTGTAAGTCACTGTATAGGAAATGTTACATAAGACAAAGGACTACAACTTGTAGGAGTCACATGACAACCATACTAGTCGACAGTATAGTTTGATAGTGATTGATCTGGAGAAACACAAACTCAGAATGTAATACTTAAGACCATGATTGGAGGTTCTCTTTAATAATCATTATTGATTTCAATCAAAAATAACACTTTTTGCAACATTAGGATAATCAAAGGCTTAGGGAAAAAACCATAAAGCTCTAGTTTATATCTTGCAGTTTGCAGCTCACTGTTTTTTGTTAGGATTTTAACTCATAAATTGCAACTAGGAAAAGGATCTCACTGACAAAAGCAGTAACCCACTGACCTATTTAAAATATGTGCTCTTTGTGAAGGGCATGGTACATTTTCTTTGCAGCAGGCACATTAACCCTCTGCGCTATCTTTCTACCTACAGGGCCCAGAAAGTACCCATTTCAATGTCCACTGCTTATATGCTTACAAAACGTAAGCAGTATGGTTTAAAAAGACCACATTTGTGAACACAAAGCCGCCATCCACATTTTGTTTTCCAATCCACCCATCAACCAGGTATTGCAGTACCTCCAGGTAGGAAGTACTGGAAGAAAACAATGCTGTTCAAAGAAAGTCAAGAAACCAAAAGTAGCTTTAATGGCAAACTTTGTAAATTGGTGCTAATGTGTTTGGGTTTGGAAAAAACTATCTGGCCACTTTAAGAACACTCCGTCTTGCTTGTTGCACTTTGGAATAGAAAAATGTCAAAACGGCATTTCCAGCAAAAGTGTTTTTCTTTTTTGCATCCATTTCACAGGGGAACAAATGGACGACAGGAAGAGAGGGTGAGGACAATTTCTTGATTCGTGGTCGGTGAGAAGGAGCTAGACAGAAAGAGAGGGAATAAAGAGTAAGAAAGAGAGGGGGGGCAGCTGCCAGCGGCAGAGCAGAAGCGGGCACCTTCCTTGTCTTCTCTGGGCAGGAAGCAAGAGACAGAGACCTTTTTCTTCTCTGCTCCCCACCGGTCCCCAAACAGCCACTAATGCCGAGCCTTCTCTGCAGGCCTTGAATATTTCATACATCAAGGGACGCAATCTATAGAATTAAAGAAGTAGGGACACGCCGTGCCCTGCCGATCCCGCCCACTTCGACCACTGTTGGGAGTGACCACCACACCAGTACTGTACAACTAATCGGGGCCTAAGAAGGGTCATTATTTTATGGCACAGACCTAAGCTAACATTTTTTTATTCATTTATTATTATAAATTGTTTACATTTTCGGGCACGTACTGGTGAAGTAATGCTGACTTTTGTTGCTGCTGCATTATCATCACACATCATGGGAACACACACACAGAAACAAGCGCGATATCGAATTTATGCCAACCTCAAGCGCCGTCATACACATATTGCCATGCCACAAGAAATGCATCTATTGCTCACAGAACTCCAAAAGGTCCGCACAAAGTGGCTGAGTCAGGTCTATGGCACATCCTCGTTGGCATATGAACGAGGAGTGCTTAAATGGACCGCTCCTGAGGGATGTATGACGATACATCGCGCACCTTTTCATCGCGTGCGTTTACCACGCGTCTTTGCAGAGGCTGCCCCCAAAGGGGGCTCGAGAGCCGGCGCCATAACTAGCGCCATGCTCCCAGACACAACTGGTACGGACCAGTTTTTGGGCGCGAAAGCAAGCAGGGACGAAGGAGACGCCCGCCCCCCCCCCCAGCAGCGGCCAGCGAAGAGGCGCTGGCCAATGGAGACCGAGGCGGGATGCAAACCCCCCAATAGGATCGGGGCCCACCTGGTACAGAGGACAAAGGGGGGGCATATAAGCACTGCTCCCCCTGGCAAGCTCCTACCTTATCAGAGCGGGGGAGCAGCACCGACGTCGGTGCCCCAAATTGTTGTGAGGACTACAAGAGGCGCAGCTCTGTCTGGGCTGCACCACGCAGGTAGCCTGGTGCCCTACAAGGGAAGCTAAGTCTGCTGCCGGGATACAGCGCGGAGAACTTCCGGAGCATGGGAGCACCAGCAAGCTGGACCAGGCCCCCAGAAGAAGCGCACACGGGTCCGACGCCTGCAGCCTAAACTACGGGGCCGGGACGAAGGATTCGAGTAAGTGAGACCGGCCATTGGGTTGCGCGGCCTATGACCAAGGCGGCGGCAACGGGATTGGGGAGCCACAAACAGTGGAACCAGGGGACGGAAGCCGAGAACCATCGACCAAACGAGGATCTAGAGCGGGGAGCGGCGGGCCGTGCATCCCCAAAGGAACAAACGCATGTCCAGTGCTTGCAGCCGGAACGGCAGCGGCCATCACGCGGGACGAATCCGACCGGGCAGGTCTCTCACCACACGAGGGTCGGAGCGGGCGAGAATGCCCCCGAAGCCGCATGGTCAGCTGAGGGCGAGGTAAGCAATGACGGGGAGCTGGACCCCCCCCCCAGGAAAAAGGGGCAGTTAGCGCAGCAAAGGAAAAAGGGGGGCATCAGAGAATACCGACTTTAAAGTGGGAAGCAGGTTCGAATATCCCCAGGGCTAAGCGAGCGCCCGTAGATGTAGCTAGGCGTGGCTGGCCGCAGGTCTTGGCGGATGGAGAGAAAGCGCTGCAATAATGCCCCGAATAGCCACACAATGGCGGTATTGCACCAAGAAATGCTATGAAGCCCCCCCCCCTCCCCTAGCACGGAGCCCGAACAACCTAAGACTAACGGGGAATGTTTTCTTTACCGTGCCAGTGGACTGTTTTCAACAAGTCCCGGTAGGATAGCGCAGGCTTGAGGCTCCAGGAGCGCGGGTATTTAAGGTCCTGCGGCAAAGGCGGTATTAAGCCAAAAAATTCTATGAAGTTGCCCCCTTAGCAGGGAGCACGAACAGCTTTAGCAGGGAGCACAAACAGCTTAAGGCTAACCGCAGCTTTACCGCGGTTCGAGTTCGCGCTACAGAAATGTACACCGATAAGCTTGAGAGAGTGGTAGGGAGAGAAATCACGCGAGGTGCCTCACTTTATGGCACATTCCAAGGCAAGTTCTTCAACAAGTCTGGGGTTCTGAACCACAGCAAACAGCTCAGGTGGAACAGCTGTAAGCACAATATGCAAATCCTGGTTACGGTTAGATTACGCTCCCAAGAAGGCAATATTTATGTGGCTGCTTTATTATTTGCAGTGGTTTCGAAATGTAATATTTGGGCTGCTATATATGCGAAATGCGAAACATAAGCGGCGACCCCAGGTCTGTGATCAGATCACGCGGTGACAAATAGGTTTAGCAATGTGCCGCCAGGTCTGAGCCATCGCACGGCACATGAGGTCTCGGGAGCACGAGGGGGGAGGTCAGTGAAAGGAATGAGGAAGGGATAAAGCAACGGCTCAGGAGAGCAATGGGTAGAATAAATATATGTCAGAGGATGAAAAGTTGCTAACCCTCCAGCTTTAATTAAACGAAGGATGCGCGAAGCTAGAGAGCGTGAGGGATGTTTCTATCCTAATAAAAAGCGACAGGACACACAGAGAGGTTGAACGACAAACGGAATGCTAATTGCACGTGATTTCGCAGTGGGCTGCGTTAAGCAAGCTTAAAACAGGAAAGCCATATCGTTCCAGATCACAGACCTTACTCAAAATTGGCAATAAAAGTGGCAAAGTGCAAGCACCACAAAGAAACGCGTAATGGAGGAGGGGCAAGTCGGTGCAAAGGGCAGCGGGTGCTGAACCATTTAGTCGGCGACAGATTGCAAGTCGAGAAAAAATCACCTTTCATTTGATGGTGAAAATTATCATTACAGAAAGGCTTTGCTTTCAAGGGACAGCCATGCCACGAGAACAGCTCATAAAGGAAGGGTTGTAATATAGAGAAAGACTGCAAAGTAGTAGGGGAATTAACGATGTGGCGGGCCAGCTAGTTGCAGTGGGCAGAACGGAGGCCGTTCGGAGTTGCAATCCTTAAAGCGCTTCAACTAGGTTAGAGGTCGCTGTTTAGAAAACACCACCCTCCAGGGCAGGTCAGGCCTGAAGGTCTAGATGATAAGATCGTAAGGCTCACTGGACACGGCATTAGGGTATCAACGGACTCATCGCCAAACGATCTTCCGGCGCACGCTGTGCACCAGAGCTTAATCCCCCTTAACGGAACGGTGATCAGTCACAGCGCGGCCTCACCCCGGAAAGAGCAAAGTCGAGGCCTATGGTGGAGCCGCCCGTCCGGCGGGACGCCTGGGAACTGTTAGGTCATATGCGGTTGGGGGCAGGTCTTGCCGGAAGGCTGTCAGGTTGAAAAGCACGCCTTTCACGCGGGGGTCGTGCAACACTCAATAAACACTGATGGTGCTAAGTACGGCGGATCAAATTCGCTCAGAAGCTAGAAACAAACATGGTATTTCGGCCTCCCTGGCGCATAGTTCTATAAAGGTCCGGCAAAGACGCTTAATTAGCTCGTGATTCTGGGCAAATCACTTAACCCCCCGTGCCTAACAAATGAATGAATGTGGGTCCCAAGGAAGGGAACGGGTGCGTGGTGAAGCACTCTGATACCCGATTCGGGTCAAGTTCACGCAAATACATTCTGCATATTTCATCGGGAAGATATACAAAATATATTGGATAGCTTCAATACTGCAGATACCAGTCGATGCCCGCTTAGAGGGCTATTACTGGAGATTTTTCAGTATGTCATTATTTTGGGAGAAAATATCAAAAAACGTGAGCAGGGCCAGACACATTTCACATCGACAGGAAGCCCAAAGATTGCGGTAGATCTAGGGAACAAGTTTGTATGGGCCTGGCTGCAAGCACTAGACAATTCAACGCAGCGAGTTCATTGTAACTGGTCTTAATGGAGTGACAACAGGGGAACACAGGGCCATGGGCCAGCTCGCAGCACACAGGGCGGACACGGGCAACTGTCGCTCACTGACCCCCATGCAAGGGGCCTGCAGCCGAATCCGGGCAAATGAACCACTCCTGCAGCCGGGCGGGGCCAGCGTTGGTCAGAAACCAGGGTTGCAATACCCCCCACCCCCTCAGAGCACCTCGGGACACTTTCCCTCGGCCGAGCAAAGGGGGCGTCCGCGGTGGAGCCCGTCCTGCAGCGGTAGGCAGGAGGGGGAGGAGAAAGGAACAGAAAGCTGTAGTAACAGCCGCCCGAGCGGCTTGTCAACAAAAAACAAGCAAGGAAAACAGTTGGGCAGTAGGCGAGCAGCCGGAGCCAGGCGAGAGAAAGGTTTGAGGACGAAACCGCAGAACTATTGCCCCATTGTGATGGAGCACTATGAAAAGGGGGCGCGCGGCTGTCAGAATAGCCCATCCTAGTAGCCGGTTCTGAAGCAGGATGCGCCTGAAGGAAATGGTCAAAGCCATGAGGTCCGCTTGAGGCCGACCAGCCGTCCAGCCGTGCAACCGGTACCCGGGGGAACTCATAGGCACACAACAGCAGAAAACGAGCGTGTGCAGTTGCACCGAATATGGAAGAACAGGACGTAGTTGGGGGGAGCCGCAGGGAGACGGAAGCCTCCCAGACGGCGTGGCGAAGAACTACGCTGATATCGGTTGGAAGGGAGGCACACCGGAGGGCGGTGTGCCAGAATAGGTACACTCACCTTCAGATGCCTCACGGCTGGGTGAGTTGGGCCTAAGGACAGGTGTGTAGGACCACTCACTCTGGGATGCCTCATGGCTGGGAAGTTGGCCTACCAAAGATGGGGGGGGGAGTAGCAAACGGAGACGGCGCTCACAGCCCAGCCCCGCCGGAAGGCAGGGCACAACAAGAATCGGACATGGTAGCGAGGTGGCCTAACTCCGGGACAGAAACTACTCCCCTCCCGCGCAAAGGGAGCGCAAAAAACCAACCTACCAAACGAACCGACCCAGAAGGGCCAAGAGACAATAACAAGGACGTTTGCCAAGACATAACAGGCAAAATATGCAAAGTATATATATGTTTTCTTGTATTCCTAAAAAACTGCGGCCAACAAATGACCACCACAAGATGATTGCGTACATTGGCTTTTCTTGTCATAATAAGGAATACTGTATGGGAGAAGGTATTGTGCATGTGGGAGTGGGGCAGAGTGCGGGGGGTTATTTACCTCGCATAGTGCATTACCTCGTCAACTGTTCCATCGAGAGCTGTAGCATTGCCAATGCGTTGCATTCTATTGGGCAGAACATCACATCGCTTACCCTGAAATCGCACGCCGTAACAACGCGTTTTTATGTGTCCTGAAACAGTGTTTGCTAAATTAACGATGGTGGATATGTTGACACTTTCAATTGGCTGACAGAGTTTCAACATATGTCGCAGCTCGGTCATATGCCTTTCTTGAAAGTGCTCTTTTCAACTTTACATTTATTTTTTAGATGCCTTTGTCTAAACATCTCTTTATCAGAGAAAACAAGCCCAGAATGGAGTGATGATCGAACTTTATTGTCATATGATCTTCAATTTATCCTGTTAGAATAGTAAATAAGAAACTCAGCAAACGCGAAACAAAACGCCCACGAATAAAACAGTGGAACATTTCTTGATCAGAATGGTTTTCACGGCGTGTTTCCAGTTAAGACACATCCCAGGAGAACGCACGATACACAATCAGCTCACTCCTTGAAGCAGCAGCTCGGACCATTGGAACTGCTGCAAACCAGCACTATTATAAATGCACCTTTGATTGCAAGTTGATTGTTATTGGAGACGCTAAAGACGATTTACCCAGGAGTCTTTGAAAATTGGAATAGTAGATTAAAATGTAGCAATAGATCAGTTCTCACTCTTGCACAGAGAAATAAACAATAAAGTAAAATAAGTATGGGATATATTAATTTCAAGAGGGGAATGCTGAGAAAATTGTCAGATATAAAGGAATTTTATATTCATCATCAATGTTAGGAAAATCGTTTGTTTTTTCTAGTGTAGCATTGTAAACACGCAATTCTCCATTTTATTTTCAAGTATCATTCACCATGTGAAACGATGGACCATTTTTTACTAACCTCAGCTATAGGAATAAATGTCTGGGTCATGCTGGTGGTCAAACATCTGCCTATCACACTTAAAAAGATGACCTATGAGCCGTGTTACCACCAAATTAATTATCGCAGTTTGGATATAGGCTTGCTGATGTTTAGCAACGAGATCTCATTGCAACATTTTCTACACGAAAGACAAAGATCCATATTATTTGGGCTTTGCAAATTTAGTATGCACTACTTCTGGAAACCAAAAACAGTTCTAAATGTCCAGGAACACAGTTTTCCTCCACGTATCTCTTCGTATTAAAGAGCATCCCACCTCTGAGACAGAAAAGGTCTAGGAAAAATACTACAATGCAAGGCAAAAATGTCGCCCAACACAAATAATACGAAATCTGCTGTTGTTCCCAAGCAGAATTCTTTTGATTTAGGGTCCACCCAGCCACCCATCCATCCACAGATCCCAGCCACTCATCCATCTTGCATCCGCCACCCAGCCACCCACCCATCATGCATCCACCCCCAGCCACCCACCCATCATGCATCCACCCCCAGCCACCCATCCATCATGCAGCCACCCATCCCTCCATCCATCCATCCATCCACCACACAGCCACCCATCCATCATGCATCCACCACCCAGCCACCCATCCATCCACCCATTCATCATGTATCCACCACCCAGCCACCCATCCATCAAGTATCCACCACCCAGCAACTCATAAATCCACCCATCCATCCATCATTCATGCACCCACCCATCCACCCATCCATCCATCATTGATGCACCCATCCATCATGCACCCAGCACCCACCCATCCATCATGCATCCATCCACCCACCCATCCACCCCTCATGCAGCCACCACCCAGCCACCCATCCACTCATCCATCATGCACCCATCCATCCATCCATCATGCATCCATCCACCCCTCATGCAGCCACCACCCAGCCACCCACCCATCCATCATGCACCCATCCATCCATCATGCATCAATCCATCCATCATGCATCCATCCATCCACCCACCCACCCACCATGCACCCACCACCCAGCCAGTCATCATGCATCCATCCATCCACAATTTCGGTCATCCATGCTACGCACTCACATTGCTCCCGGTGGTGTCAGAGGGTCAAATAGTGGTATCTCTGCTGAGAGTGCAAACAGCTGCTTTGAATTTCACACCATATAGGTCATAAAGTATATTTGTATGCAAAGTCTTTACCTCGCCTGGTAAGTAGTATTTTTAAGGCAAGTGATATATATAAATATATATATAGATTTAATTTTCTTCTTTTCTTTTTTTGGGGAGCAACACCCCAAGCACTCCCTTTAATTTTATCCAAGCCACCCCATAGCCCTTAATTTACCCTTATCACCCTTTACAACTAACCACCCTTAAACCATTAGATTACCTTTACAACCTTTTCCACTACTCACCCCTAAACCCTAAAAAACGCTTACCAGCGCAAACCCTTCAATTACCATTACCACCGTTTAAGACTACCCACCTCTAAACCCATATATATTAAATATAAAATCAATACTTACCATCAATGTTCCCTCCAAAAAACATTCTCTCTGTGTGGCAGTGTTGGGTCTCTGTGCGCTGCGGCCAATGCTGTGTGCGCCAAGAACAAGACCGCACGTATGGGTGCAGTGACAAATATCAGTGCAAACATCACTCCCATCCACCCACCCATCCCCCATCCACCCATCCAGCCACCCATCCACCCATCCACTCATCCATCCAGCCACCCACCCATCCACCCACCCATCTCCCATCCACCCATCCAGCCACACATCTACCCATCCACCCATCCATCCACCCACCCATCCACCCATCCACCCCCCATCCACCCATCCATCCACCCATCAATCCAGCCACCCACCCACCCATCCACCCACCCATCCACCCATCCAGCCACACATCCACCCATCCACCCACCCACCCATCCACCCATCCATCCAGCCACCCGTCCATCCCCCTCCACCCATCCACCCATCCATCCACCCATCCATCCACCCATCCATCCACCCACCCACCCACCCCATCCACCCATCCACCCCATCCACCCATCCACCCACCCATCCCCCCATCCACCCATCCAGCCACCCATCCACCCATCCATCCACCCATCCATCCACCCACCCATCCACCCATCCATCCACCCACCCATCCACCCCCACCCATCCATCCAGCCACCCATCCACCCATCCATCCACCCACCCATCCACCCCCACCCATCCATCCACCCACCCATCCACCCATCCTTGCAACACCCAAAGACCTCTAGAAAGTAGTCATATGGTTTTAAAATGAGAAAAATACTATAGCCAGTTTGCAACACCCACAGACCTCTAGAAAGTAGTCATATGGTTGCGGCCAATGCTGTGTGCGCCAAGAACAAGACCGCACGTATGGGTGCAGTGACAAATATCAGTGCAAACATTACTCCCATCCACCCACCCATCCCCCATCCACCCATCCAGCCACCCATCCACCCATCCATCCAGCCACCCACCCATCCACCCACCCATCCCCATCCATCCCCCATCCACCCATCCATCCACCCACCCATCCACCCACCCAGCCATCCATCCAGCCACCCACCCATCCAGCCACCCACCCATCCACCCACCCACCCCCCCATCCACCCCCCATCCACCCATCCATCCACCCATCCATCCAGCCACCCACCCACCCATCCACCCACCCATCCCCTCATCCACCCATCCAGCCACCCACCCACCCATCCACCCACCCATCCAGCCACACATCCACCCATCCACCCACCCACCCATCCACCCATCCATCCAGCCACCCGTCCATCCCCCTCCACCCATCCACCCATCCATCCACCCATCCATCCACCCACCCACCCACCCCATCCACCCATCCACCCCATCCACCCATCCACCCACCCATCCCCCCATCCACCCATCCAGCCACCCATCCACCCATCCATCCACCCATCCATCCACCCACCCATCCACCCATCCATCCACCCACCCATCCACCCCCACCCATCCATCCAGCCACCCATCCACCCATCCATCCACCCACCCATCCACCCCCACCCATCCATCCACCCACCCATCCACCCATCCTTGCAACACCCAAAGACCTCTAGAAAGTAGTCATATGGTTTTAAAATGAGAAAAATACTATAGCCAGTTTGCAACACCCACAGACCTCTAGAAAGTAGTCATATGGTTGCGGCCAATGCTGTGTGCGCCAAGAACAAGACCGCACGTATGGGTGCAGTGACAAATATCAGTGCAAACATCACTCCCATCCACCCACCCATCCCCCATCCACCCATCCAGCCACCCATCCACCCATCCATCCAGCCACCCACCCATCCACCCACCCATCCCCATCCATCCCCCATCCACCCATCCATCCACCCACCCATCCACCCACCCAGCCATCCATCCAGCCACCCACCCATCCAGCCACCCACCCATCCACCCACCCACCCCCCCATCCACCCCCCATCCACCCATCCATCCACCCATCCATCCAGCCACCCACCCACCCATCCACCCACCCATCCCCTCATCCACCCATCCAGCCACCCATCCACCCATCCATCCACCCACCCATCCACCCACCCGCCCCCCATCCACCCATCCACCCACCCATCCCCCCATCCACCCATCCAGCCACCCATCCACCCATCCACCCATCCATCCACCCACCCATCCACCCATCCATCCATCCACCCACCCATCCACCCATCCACCCACCCATCCACCCCCACCCATCCATCCAGCCACCCATCTACCCAACAACCCATCCTTGCAACACCCACAGACCTCCAGAAAGTAGTCATACGGTTTTAAAATGAGAAAAATACTATAGCCAGTTTGCAACACCCACAGACCTCTAGAAAGTAGTCATATGGTTGTAAAATAAGAAAAATACTATAGGCATTGTTTATTAAATATTACATTCTGCGCTGTAAATGACTTGATATGAGGGGTTGATAGGAGGCTCAAACCTTGTCTGTCAGCACCAAAGTCGGTTGTAAATGACTTGATATGAGGGGCTGATAGGAGGCTTGAACCTTGTCTGACAGCACCAAAGTCGGCATAGCTATCCGTCAGACCACATCCTGTTCCTGTTATTGACGCGGTAATTCAAACATATGATGTGTTAATTATAACATATATATGTAAATGTTTGCAGATGTTTATTAATTGTAAAAGATTACGCACGTTTTTCATAGTTTTTAATAGCAATAGGGCTGATGTTGTAAAGCCCTTAGCCTATCCCTTTCTTTATTTTCGATATATTTATTTGATTTATTGTATTCATTCCCAGCCCTGAAGAAGTCGCGGAGCAATTCTCCCTTGTGCGACGAAACACGTGTCGGCTGGCTTGTCTCTACATTCATTGCACGTTTGAAAAGGATTAAAAGATTTCAACCTGATCCATACAAGACCTTTTCCTTTCATCTTGAAGAAACTTGTTATATATATGTTCTTTTCTCAACAGACAGATATTATATCATTTTACTGCCTTTTATGTGTGCCTAGGCTATATATTGTATGTGCGCTGTAAATGTTTCTTTTATATTTACATCGCCAAGTGTTGCTTCAATCGTTACCTCGAAACAATACACAGGTTCTGCATTCCATTATGAAAATTAAAAAACATATTAAATATGAAAATCTGCGCTGTTATTACATAAAGCAATACAAATAGATATCCCTTATAAGATCTTGCTACATATTATCATGTGCGCGCGCTGAAATATGTAGCCACTGCTGCTTGTTTAGATTTTCATGTGCGCTATAAAAAAATAAACACAATACACTTGGCATCGTTGCTGCTTGTTTATATTTCCATGTGTTTGGCATCCGCGCTATAAAAATAAACACAATTCTGCGCTATAAAAATAAACCCAATACACTTGGCATAGTTGCTGCTTGTTTATATTTCTATGTGTTTGGCATCCGCGCTATAAAAATAAACACAATTCTGCGCTATAAAAATAAACCCAATGCACTTGGCATCATTGCTGCTTGTTTAGATTTCCTTGTGTTTGGCATCGTTGCTGCTTGTTTAGATTTCCATGTGTTTGGCATCCGCGCTATAAAAATAAACACAATTCTGCGCTATAAAAATGAACACAATACACTTGGCATTGTTGCTGCTTGTTTAGATTTCCATGTGTTTGGCATCACTTGCGATGTAATCGTTAACGATGTATATGTTATTGCGATGCAGTACCATGCGCCCTGATGACATACGTTGTGATGTCGGCCGCGATGTAATAGTCACGTTGCAATGACCGTGCGATGCGATATATTCGTTGTAACGGGTGTTTCCCCTCCTGAGGTCCCCTATGTGGTGGATGACCGAAGTACGAAGACCAGAGGTGATATTGGAGGGACAGCAGATTGCTTCCCATTGTCAGCACCCTGTGCATGCTGATCAATCAGGGCATGTAACTGGGCGCAGCACCTTCCTAAACATCTAGAGGCTTTTGATGTAGTTTCAGCACTCTGTCCATCACCTTGTTGTGCTTGCTATGTTCGCCTTAAGTCGCCAAGGGTATGTCCTGCTGTGGGTCCCTTGCTCAATGTGCCACTGGAGTCAAGCTAGCCTGGCTGATGAGGGGTGATATCCTGAAACCGTTCCCAGGATGCTTGTTTCCGGTCCAGTGAGGACCTGGCCTGGCAGTTTGGGCTGGACTGTTCGGTTCGCATAGGAAGCAGGATCAAGACGGATTTGCATATGGATGAGTTTGAACTGGGGTGGCATAGTGAGTAAAAGAACAATGGATTCAACCCAAATCTCTTGACTGGGGGTGAGTGGTTGAGAAGTTTCAGTACTCCTTTCATCACCTTGCTGGATTCATACATGATACCCCACCCGAGGCACACAGCCGTGTAAGTGGTGTCACTTGACATAGAAAAAGCTTTTGGCATTCTCAGCGGGGTCTTCTTGTTGATGACCCTAGAGAGCATGGGATTCAGGACGGATTTTCTGGGCTGGATTTGCATGCTTTAGTCAACTCCAATGGCTAGAGTTAGTACAGGTCAGTTGATCTCAGGCAGCTTTCCCATCCAAAGGGGGACTAGGCAGGAGTGCCCTTTATCCTTGCTAATTTTCGTGATAGTCATGTAAGCACTAGCTTGCCGCTTTCACCTGTGGGCACTGGAAAGGGGATCCCAGAGCTAACCATTCACCACATTGTGCCACTTCATGCAGATGATGCCCTGGTCTTTTTACACGAGGTTAGGACCTCCTTTCCGGGCTTGATGCTTTTGCTGGACGAATTAATGGCTGTATCCAGGCTCAAGGTCAACTGGCCCAAACCATGCCTGTTCTCTCTCACTCCAACCCCTGCACCTAATAGGGGGTCTTCGCCAGGGCTCCGGCTCAAATGCTGTCACAATACATTCAAATACCTAGGCATCGAAATATACCACAAGGAGGGCAATGCTGATAGGGCACTGAGATAGATCCAGGGATCCATCTCCTTTTGACATTCACTGTCCCTTTTTCTGTTGGGGAGAGCAGAGATTGTAAGATGCTCACGCTGCCCCACTTGTTATACTTTTTCGCAGCACTCCAGCTCGTGCTCCACAAGTACTTCTTTCGGGAGCTAAATTCTCTCCTCCTTGAACTGATATGGGGGACGGGACACCATTGGATGGCTCTTGCTATTGCACAAAGACCCCTACTCGAGGTAGAGCTTGGTGTGCCAAACTTTGAAATGTACTATGAGGCAGCACAGCTACAATGGCTGCTGTGCTGACTAGGCATGACACCTTGTCCTGACCAGGCAGCAGTTTCAATGCTAGTGGGAGATACAATAGTTTATACATGGTTGGCACATCAGGACAACCACAACAAGAGTCGAGCCAAATGGTGATGGCATGGATGTGCTGCTGATGATTTGTGCTCGGCCAGAACCCCCATATCTCTTACTCACCATCAATAATGCTGGGGAAATTACATGTCATCCAGGGGCTCGCTGGGAGGCATGATTTGACGTCATGAAGGGAGCCAGGGATTGTCCACTTAAGGTATCTTTTTCATGAGGGCATCATTACGGCATTCCAGGACATAATGGACATCCAATAAATAGTGCAGGACACTTGGGAGACTGGGGAGGTGGAACCGTCCCCTTCACGTGTACTACATCCTCTCCTTACACATGGTAGCATGCAACAAGCTATCTCCACAGTATACTTAGCAATTACATCCAGTGCACTAGAGGACGGGGGGAGGGCGCTGACTAGGTGGAACAATGTCCTCCTGCAACCACTGACAACAAAGCATATGCACAGGAGCTCCAGCACGTGAAGGAGGTGCCTATGAACCCCTGATTTTTCTTCACACAACTTAATTACAATACACACACCAAACATATCTCCCCCCAAAAGGATTAAGCGCATCTACCTAGCCGCTACACTTGACTGCCCGTGGTGTAAGACATTGGAGGCTGGTTTTTACCAAATGGTGTAGGAGTGTCCAACATTACAACTGCCCTGGTTGGAGATCATGGCCACTACTGTGGAGTTGGCTGAACACACTGTGGTGCCCACTCCCAAGTCCTGTCTCCTGGGCCTACGCTCCAAAGCTAAAGGGGGCAAACACTTACATAGGTTCAAAGGCCTTGCGTTTGTACTCTTCAAACAACATATTGCAATGACGTACAGCACCATCTCAAGATGCACTTTAATTAGATACACGGATGTAGCTATGCACATTGTTGCATTGGGAACAAGTGGAAGCTAATGCACTACAACTATTACGCACCCAGGGAGTAGGCAAGGTGGGTGAAGGGACCTGGGACATTACATCGCAAACATTGAGGCCAAGAATGACACCCACCCGCTCTGAGGGGAACACTCCAGATTCAAAACAGAAAATGGGGGGGTAGAGGTTTTGAGCTAGGTCCGCCCTCCTTGATCAATACTGAACATAAAACCCGAGGTGTCAGGTAAAGGACCTAGCCGAAGGACAAGGATAGGGTTATCAATCAGTATGATCCAGAAAACACCGAACACAAAAGAAAAGTTTCTTTCCTTTGTCCCCTCAATCACCAGGGTTTAATGTGCCCTATGGACTGTGGGGGGCGAGGTATCCCTTAGTCCGAAATCTGGGAAACAAGGAAAAACGGGGAGAAATTGCCTTGTTAGTTTCTCCTATTTCAAAAATTACCCGAGAGGTGTTTGGTTGGGTCTGAAGTGAGCTCGGTCTGAAAACAGCCAGTGGAAAGAAAGAACTTACTTAGTATTAGAGCGCCTCGCGGAAAACACCTATTCTGCTCATAGGTAGACACAATTTCCATGCTGTTTATTTTATTGCCACCTCTTCAGTCTGCCATGATGCGTTTCGGGTGATTCTGCCCTTGGTCACATGACATAGCTTAAACATTGAACCCGCTATTTAGAGTGCTAGAGTAAGTGACTTCACAATGGACATAGAAAACATTCATTTGAAATGACCCATAGATTACTACACATAAATGTTGAAACATTGTCACAATATCTTTTGAACTTGAATGTAAAGGGATTACCATAAAATACAATCAATGTAGGATAATTTTCATAATAAATATATAAATATATTAATCATGTTAATAATGGCTTAAATGCCTTTTAATTATCCTAAAAACATTTCAATCCAATTGTGAAGCAAAAATTATAATAGTGCCATTCCAAAACCTATTAAATATGTGCTAAAACAAAAACCCAGGTGCCTGATTTCATAAATGAGATGCTGTTATTAAATAACCAAAAATCATAGATAGTAGTATATTCTACTGCGTTCGAATTTTCCTATTCCCCTGTATACCAGACGAGATATTCCTGTAAAATACCACCGGTCTCATCGTGGGCAGGTACTAAAGTGTTTAATAAAACAAATGTGCAACAGTGTTTAGGACTCCATATTTTTGCCACAAATCTATATATACTCATTCATGGTTGTTCCCCAATAGATTCATACATACATAATGTCATACATAAAAAACATTGTCCATATACATATGATGTCTAAAAACCAACTATTATATTGCCACCTCTTCAGTCTGCCATGACAACTTTCGGGCGATCCCGCCCTTGATCACATAACATAGCTTTGGCATTGAACCCGCTATTTAAAGTGCTAGTGCAAGTGACTTCACAATGGATGTAAAAAAAATATTCATTTGAAATGACCCACAGATTACTGCATATATATATATATATATATATATATATATATATATATATATATACATATATACATATATATATATATATATATATATATATATATATATATATATATATATATATATCCAACAGGAAACTCTGACCACTTCCAACCCACACTGGCGCGCTGGCGAAGAAGGAGGCTCAGACCACCACAGCTTTTCAGGCGAGGTTTCTTTTATCAAATCGCAGCCTGCAACAACGCGTTTCGGGCTACCAAAGTCCTTGATCACATATATATATATTCACTGGAAAAAAACATAGGTATCAGGCATGTTATAGTTAGGAATTAGCATTTAAAAAACCTTAGAAATTCACTGAAAAAACCCATAGGTTTCAGGGGCGTTATAGTTTGCTGGACATTTAACTCATACAAAACCATTGAAATTACCCTGTTATAGTTAGTTCAGCTAACTATAATTCGCGTGCCCGCAATGCACTGCTGATGACATCACATATTACATCACTCATGACATGGTCAGTGACATCTCAAATGACATCACTGATGACATAATCCTTGTGATAGAGTGGCAGACCTCCTCTCACCCTAATATAAATGGATTTTTTTTTTGTAAAATTGATTGTATAGCTGACTGATTAAGTGTATGTTAGTGAATACATGGGTTAGCGAGTAATTTTAAATATGTAAATATCTGTATCAGTCTCTCACTTTGTGTATAAGTGGCTGCATGGGGTGGTGAGTAGCTACATCCGTGTCTATATGGGTTATTAGTTATTTTTTTGAGTATCAGTATGCGGTGGGGGTATTAAATAGTGCATAGATGCATGAATGAGTGACTCACTGTTTGTATGTGTTGAAGACAGCATGTGTGCAGAACTGTATGGGTGGATGAGTGTGTGTATAGGTGTGTTAGTGAGTGAATGACTGTCTCAATAGTGTCTTTATGAGTAACTACATATGTTTTAAACTAGTATATATGAGTATTTTTGAATATAAGTGAGTATATGTGAGAGTTAGAGATTGGAAGAGTTCCTGTATAAATAAGTATATATTTCTATAAGTGATTGTTTAAGAGAGTATGTATGTGTACGTTTCTGTAGAAGTAAGTGTAGTGGTGTGTGTATAACTGTATATTCAAGTAAATGGATGTTTGATTCTTTATTAGCATGAGTGACTATGTGTGTGAGTAACTCTATGGATGAGTGGCAGTGTGTATCAGGATGTATAGGTGTATGAGTACATATGATGTGTGAGTACATGTATGAGTGAATATATAGGACTGTTGGTGAATGAGTGGATGTGTATGTAGATCTTGGAATTACTGAATAGGTTGTTGTAACTGGTATTGGTATGTCTATTTTTTTGAAAATTTTAGTTTCTATTTTTGAATGTGTGTATGAAAGGTTATATTAGGGTGAGAGGAGGTCTGCCACTCTATCACAAGGATTATGTCATCAGTGATGTCATTTGAGATGTCACTGACCATGTCATGAGTGATGTTATATGTGACGTCATCAGCAGTGTATTGCGGGCGCACGAGGTATAGTTAGCTGAACTAACTATAATGGGGGAATTTCAGTGGTTTTGTACGAGTGAAATGTCCAGCTAACTATAACGCCCCTGAAACCTATGATTTTTTTCAGTGAATTTCTAAGGTTTTTAAATGCTAATTCCTAACTATAATGTCGGCTGAAACCTATGGTTTTTTCAGTGAATTTCAAAGGTTTTTTAAATGCTAATTCCTAACTATAACGTCGGCTGAAACCTATGTTTTTTTCAGTGAATTTCAAAGGTTTTTTAAATGCTAATTTCTAACTATCCCTACAGAGATAGGACAAGTGAAGAAAGAAGAAAAAATGCACAGAAATAAAAAAACACCTCAGGCCCTGCCCCCTCCCTTCCCGACTGTGTAAGCACGCCCTGTGGCCGTTTTAAGTTGGAAGATTAAGTCCCCTTGAATTCTGAGGGTTCCTAGGGTCCAACTAGCCCACTAGGTACCTCCAGTAAGTGCCAATGAGCTGTGTTGCAAGGAGGTGTAAAAAGGGGCACCGCCTAGACCACCTCTCTGCAACCCAGCACAGTGGTGCTTACTGGAAGCACCTGGTGGGCTAGTTGGCCCCCTGGGTCCCTCAGGATTGAAGGGGAATTATTTCCCCAACTTAAAACGCACCACAGGGCGTATTTGCAGACACGTCATCTCAGGCCCCGTCCCCTCCCTTCACCACTGTGTAAACGTGCCCTGTGGCCGTTCTAAGTTGAGAGATTAAGTCCCCTTGAATCCTAAGTGTCCCTAGGGTCAAACTAGCCCACTAGGTACCTCCAGTAAGCGCCGCAGAACTGCGTTGCAGAGAGGTGTGAAAAGGGGCATGGCCTCTGAACACCTGTCTGCAATGCAGCTCCCTGGCGCATACTGGAGAAAGCTCTTGGGCTAGTTGGCTCTCAGGGACCCTCAGTAGTGAAAAAGAACTAATTCCCCAACTTACAACTTGTCACAGGGCGCGTTTGCACAATGGTGAAGGAAGGGGGCGTGTCCTGCGGTGACATGTCTGCAAACATACCCTGTGGCGCGCTTTAAGTTGGAGAAATAATTCCTCCTCAATCCTGAGAGTCCCTGGGGGCCATCTAGCCCACCATGTACCTCCAGTAGGTGCCAGAGAGCTGTGTTGCAGAGAGAAGTTCAGAGGCCTCGCCCCTTTTCACAACACTCTGCAACGCAGCTCCGTGGCGCTTACTGGAGGTACCTGGTGGGCTAGTTGGCCCCTAGGGACCCTCAGGATTGAAAAGGAATTAATTCTCCAACTTAAACCGCGCCACAGGGTGTGTTTGCACACATGTCAACTCAGGCCCCACCTCATCCCTTCACCACTGTGCAAACGTGCCCCGTGGTGCATTTTAAGTTGGGGGATTAACTCCCCTTGAATCCTGATGGTCCCTGGGGTACAACTAGCCCACCAGCTACCTCCACTAAACGCCACAGAGCTGCGTTGCAGAGAGGTGTAAAAAGGGGCGTGGCCTCAGAAAACCTCTCTGCAACGCAGCCCCCTGGTGCAAACTGGAGGTTCCTGGTGGGCTAGGTGGCCCTCAGGGACCCCCAGCATTCAAGGGAAATGTGTTCCCCATCTGCAAACGCGCCAGGGGGCGCATTTGCAGAGTGCTGAAAGGACGGGCGTGGCCTCCGGCGCAATACCGGTGTTTTTTCTGGTTTCTTTTAAGAAGGGGGCTGTGTACCCCACCTTCTTTTTCAAATTTTTTGGCCCTGAGGTCCCCATCCCCCATGGCCTGCCCCCTAATTCTTTTTAAAAAATTTAGAAGGGGGGCGCGTGGCCCCCTCCCGAGGCCTTAATCGGTCCCGGGGACCCCATTCCCGGGGCATGGACTTTTTTTTCTTATTTAAATTGTTTTGGAGGGGGGCTGTGTTGCCCCCCTCCTCTGGCCATGTGTGGCCCGGGGGACCCCATCCCCCGGGGCCAGCCTTTGTATTTTTTAAAAATATTTTTTTAAACTTTAGGGAGGGGGGTCACGTGGCTCCTCTCCTGGGCCACTTGTAGCCCCGGGGACCCCCTCCCCTGAGCCTGGCCCTCTCCGTTGGGGACCATGGTGGGGTCCCCAATCCCCACACAGTCCTGCCGCCTCCCCGCGTCCCTCAGAAGCCGGCACTGCTTTTCTACATGGGGAGCTGCTACGATGCAGCTCCCCATGTGGAAAAGCATTTTGTTTAAAAAAAATCCAAACCAAGTTTGCTATGACTGTCATAGCAAACTACAGTGTCCCGGGGGTGTGCACCCCGGGACACTGCAGGAACCGGCCCTTGGGGATGGCGGTCCCCAGGGCCATCTTTGGCTCCAGGGAGGGCCGCGTGCCCCCCTCCCACTTAATTTAAAGTCCCGGGCGTGGAGGTCCCCGGGGCTGGGGGGTCCGTCAAGGACCCCCCAATTTAAATATTTAGAGCGCCGGGGGGGTGGCAGTCCCCAGGGCGTGTGGTGGGCTTGAGCCCCCCCACACAGGGTTTTTTTTTTTTTAAAGCCCTGGGAGGTGGCGGTCCCCAAGGCTGCGGGAGGCAGTGTGCCCCCCTCAATCTCAATCAAGTGGAACCCCAGGGGGTGGTGGTCCCCAGGGATTGTGGGGGCCTTAGAGGCCCCCCAACATTACCTTAAGAAGCTCTGAGGGGGGGTGTTCTCTAGGGCTGTGGAGACGCCGTGTACCCCCCCGCAATTATTCATGCTTTGCCCAACATCCATTGGCCAGAATTCACGGAACGCCAGGAAGTGAGCTACAAACAAGAAAACAAGCGAGAAGTTTCAGCACGTAGCGCACAAGGGCCCCGAGTCCATCTATGAAACGGGCCAGAATCTTCCCAACACTGCGGGAGTCACTTGGAGGTATCGACACTACCGCCACTCGGTCAATAATCTGCAGTTCCGCAAGATATAACTATATTTCATCCAGATTCATCGCTGATGATGCGATTAATGGTCGTCACTTGATTAGAACTCATTTAGAGTGAAGTTGGTCCTGATGAGAACCCTTAATTCAATGGGGTTTAAAACGCGTAGACCATTTGAGTAACCAAACAGTGTGCTTTGAGTTACTTGTATGTTTATCAAATAGGATTGTTTCCAACTTAATTTAGGTTATGATATATAAAAAGTTTCTGTAAAAACTGCACAGTCAAGTATTTCCAGCAAATGTAAATTGGAAAAAGCATTTCTGTTTGGTTCACATTGTAGGAGTTTATTGGGGATATATGCTTTGAATATGGAATGTATGAATGTATGAGTGGTAAGAATGGTGTGATTTATTTAAGATGAGTACAGTTCTTCAGTTTTTTGTAAATTGTGTACAGTATTGCGTGGGTATAGTGTCTAATGTATATATTTTTTTGGGGGGTATGTTGGGAGAAATACATTTGAAAAAATTAATAGAAATTAAAAAATGAAATAAAAGCTACAAATGAGCTTAAAGATGAAGTGAAGGTGGTCTCGCACATCTTTTCCCAAATTGATGTAAAATAAGCAGCAGCATTGGCATTTTGCTTGGTGTTTGGTCTATAAGTGCTCAGCCTTGCTGTTTACGAGCAATACCCTTTGTTGTTACTGTGTTGCCCCAGGGGTGGCGGTCCCCGGGGCAGTATGGGGGGGGATTGGCCCCCCACTCTTTTTTTAAGCATGCCCCGGGACTTTTCCTCCCGGGGGCTAATTATCAACAAAGCGCGGGAGTCCGCGCTTCATTTTTTTTTATCGGCAGGATCCGCACACCCTGCGCAGATCTTGCAGTTTTTTAAAAAAGAAAAAGAGATGTTTGGGCCTTGGGGGTTCTTGTGGGACCCCTTGAGCAGGCCTAGGGGCTCAGGGTGTTTTTACCCTGCCCCTGTTTGCGTTTTGCGCATTTTGTCTACCGTTTTCTTGTGCCTCGGTTCTACAAAGGCACAAGATGGCTCCCAACACTTCCTGGTTTGGAGTGTTGACAGCCAATTAGCATACAGCTTGTCATCGGAAGGGTGCACGGATCCTGCGCGGCCATAGATGTATATGTGATTTTACTTTTGATTTTCTCAGCAACAACTGAACGGATTTACACCATTTAACAAAAAGTCATGACTCTGAACCGAGGGCTACCTTTTTGCCAAATTTGGTGTAATTCCGTTCAGCAGTTCGGGCTGTAGCTGCGGCTAAAGGTTTCTATGGAAAAATTGCATGGGAAAAACATGTATGTATGTCGCAGCGGTCGAAGCGCCTTGGGACCCTACGGGTAAGTAGTGCGCTATATAAATGCCTATACATACATACATACATACATCGGAAGGGTGCACGGATCCTGCGCGGCCATAGATGTATATGTGATTTTACTTTTGATTTTCTCAGCAACAACTGAACGGATTTACACCATTTAACAAAAAGTCATGACTCTGAACCGAGGGCTACCTTTTTGCCAAATTTGGTGTAATTCCGTTCAGCAGTTCGGGCTGTAGCTGCGGCTAAAGGTTTCTATGGAAAAATTGCATGGGAAAAACATGTTTCGGGACCCCCCTTTTTCCTCGGTCCCAGCTTGACAAATCACTGTGAAACTTTCAGGATAGGAGCAGACCAGAGCAGGCCATACGTTTTGAAAATTTTGCGAAGATCCGTCAATCGGTGCCAAAGTTACTGGGAATAGAATGTTGTGGATTTCCTATAGAAAATAGGTCCTAACTATAACTACCTACTGGCGACCGCCATTAGGATATATATATATATATATATATATATATATATATATATATATATATATATATATATATATATATATATATATATATATATATATATATATATATATATATACCTTTGTTATTTACTATATCAACAGAAATCTACTATTAGCCTTCCCATCTAACTGATGTCTTCTATTTAACTTAGTCACGTGTTATGATGTTGATACCATTTTGGTTCACCTGGCTTCCTGAGGTTGTTCCTATGCCTGTCTGATGTGGCATATAGGTTTCCCCGGCTGGGGATTACCTGGTATTTGACCATGATGAGAATTCTGACCGTCAACCACTGTGACTTGCACTGTGTATATATCTATTTGTTACACACATGGAAGCAGTTAAACACATTTTTAATTTTCAACAGGATAATTACAATATATGTATCCATAATGTTTGGTATTCACGTGCAGCTGCAGCTATTGTTGATAAAAATCTGATTTATATGATTATGATATAGATTTTAATATCACACTTGAGACACAACATGTGTTTACATTCCGTTTTTATTTTATTGTCAACTTGGACATATGGAATCGTTATGAATTAGCCATGGATTAGGTGCACATTTCAGTTACACTGCACTCATTTTAGTTTGTGGGAGAAACTAAATGAATGAACTTGAAAGCAATTAGTAAACATCTGTTAGCCTAATATTAGTAATTTATAGATCTCGCACTGTCTGTCTAGGCATCTTTTAAGTACTCTAGAGTGAACCTAGACGGCGCTTTTATGTATACAAAAAAAGATGAGTGTTTGTTTACTATTGGCGTATATTGCACATTCATTTAAATTTCATTAATGCGATTTTGTACGATTTGCGATATTGCACATTATGAAATCGATTTGCAATCTTGATAACCACAATAGTATTTCGTGGTAGGAGATTGTTTACATTGCATATTTTGCACATATTGCGGTAATTTGCACACAATGAGATCATTTTTACAATGCGAGTAAATCTGGATTTGATTGCATATGAGCTTTTACAGATGTTCGTATATATTTGCCTTATTATCCTTTGAACATTGAGTGGGTCAGGTATTTTACCAACATTTTACTATAACTAGACGAGTTGTAACTGAGGACTGTTTCCATTTAACTGTGAACTGTATTCGACTGTAAGTATTTCTTCCATGTCCATTCTAAGTTTACATCACGTGGTGTTGATCCAATTAGTCACTAGCACTTTAAAAATTAGCAACTGTATGAGGGACGTTGTCATGTGAGCAAGGCTCCAAGGAGTCGAAACGTCATGCGGCATACTCTGCTTTAATAAAAAGTTTGAGCACCTAACTGGTCCATCTCCAGGAAATCTTTGACGTCTACCTGTCTTTTGATGTGGTAATTCGGAAAATATATATATATATATATATATATATATACATATATACATATATCTTTAACCCAGGTGCTACAGGGTAGTTGGGTGACCAAGGCCTCGTGTAGGCCGAAACGTTATGCTGTCTGTTGCAGATTAAAGTACTCACAGAACAACCTGGGTCTCCTGTTTCTTGGTGGCAGTGGTGGGAAAGCGAGTCCGTGTGCTGCTTGCTGCCTGCGGAACCTGTGTTCATATATATATATATATACATATATCTTTAACCCAGGTGCTACAGGGTAGTTGGGTGTTTTTTTGTGAATTCCGTCAATTAAAATATTCTTGTTTAAATCTCTTAGGTCTATGTAGAACCTCAAACAGCCATTCGTTTTGCATGCCATGCCCATAGGAGCTACACTATCAGATGACTCCACGTGCTCTATGATTCCACTACCCTCCAGTATCTTCTCTTAAGAACATTTTTGTGCATGAAACATTTTAATTTCCCAATTTTTCCTGAAAATACTTCTGGCAAATGTTTTTCCAATGCCACTTACATGCATTTATCATTGTATATTAATAACACAGGTGATGGACTATTGGGCTCTAATAATATTCTCAGTTCTACTTGACCCCACCATCCGAGAAAAAAGAGCCCCTTCTCAGCAAAGTACAACTTACACTCTGCACTCCTGTCCTTGAATTTGAATTAAAGTTTTCAGAAACAAAGTAAATTGATAGGTTCTAGTCAAGCTTTGCAGATTATTATCTGGACATTCCAATTCTGTCCGTATGTTTTTTTCAAACATTTTTTTATCATAACTCCTTGTTGACAATTGAGCAGGGAGAACCTGAATCAGCAAACAAATTTTCCTCCAACCATCACGTCACACATATGTTTTTTCCTCCTTACACCTCCCACTTCCTCTTGTATACTTAGAACCAAGCTGTCTTCTTTTACTTCATTACATTCAGAGTTGTCTTGTGTAGTATCTTCTACTGCACATTTGGCACGTAGGTTGTTCAACTGCCTCTACTTCCGTCAGATATACCAAGGTTGTCATGTGCAATAAAGTACTATGCATATCATTCCAGGAGTACTTGTATTTACAAAACTGCAGAGGAGAATGGGAACTGAACCCTTGAGTACTGACAGAGCAGAAGGAGAAAGAGGCAAGAGGTACTGTTGCCCAGGTACAGGATACCAAAAGCATACAGCATAAACAAACTACAAATAAAAGTATGCCCCATGGCAAATAAAAATTCAAGAAGAAACTAGATCCAAGCACCTTCACTTGAAATTGTTACAAGTGTAGCTTGCAAACAATAGAAAATGACCCACAGACAAACAAAGATGTTCTGAATGTGGAGTCATTGGGCACTTTCATAAAGTCTGCTGCAAAAGACAAGGTAATTCCATTAAGCTGGTGAATGATGAAATTGGAGTCTGAAGGCTTGGGAGAAGACCATGCAAAGATGTGTGTTTTGAGCATTGACTCAGATGTGTTAAACATCAGTGGTCCAAATAAGAAACCCATGTGGGAATTGGCCATTGGTGGAGTGATTTATAAGACTGTTTACAAATCACGTGGGATATATTTGTTCCAAGCTTAGGTGAAGAACTAAAGCCACCTGATATATCTCAAAAAGTTTCACATGGGAAACAATAGATATGATTGCCTATGGGAAATTTAATTGAAGTTTAAAAAAAGTAAAGCTACGTGCAAATTGTATATTTCGGCATCAGGCTGATCTGTTTTCCATTGGTGAGAATTGCGATGATGTTGGGACCAAACAACCCAAAACCTGTTTTATCTCTCCAAGCTGACGAGGAGTTTGGGTGACCTATACTGAATTCCCATCCCAAAGTCTTCTAATGGATAATTGGGCAACTAGGGAGTTTCAATATAGGATTTTTCTGAAGCCAGATGCCATACCTTGTGTCCATAAAGCCAGGAGCATGATTTTCTAGTTCAAGTGAGAATTGCCGGTTAGCATTACAGAAATGTGAGTTTTTTTTTAGTGCCTTCCTTTATTTGACTGCAATTGGTTCTCTGCCTCAGGTTGGAGTATTTGCAGGGCTCTGTTTACTGCTTTACAAGCCACGAACACGTGCGTTTATTTATTTTTGCTGAAGGGCTTCCCTGGTGGGGGGGCAGCTTAATTACTTCTGTGCAAACTCGCACTTCGGCTCCAGGGAGCACAGGCTTTTCAAGCCTCTAACTGAGTTCCTTGCAGGACGTGCTGAGTAAACAAAGCAGTCACGCAGGCTCCAGAGGCTAACTACAGCTTTCACATTGTATTGTCTTTTAGGTAGGCAGGCAGGGGATCAGCACACGGTTGTGCTTGGACAAGAGTGTTAGTTTTGAGTCAGCTTCTCTCCTGAAGCCTCGCTACCTGTTTTTCTGTCTTTGTGAACAAGTGAATGCTTAAGACTATCCTGTCTATCGGTCTGAGCAATGATGTATCCATTATATTGGACTGTTTTGCATATTTATCTACAAACAGTTTTTTGTATATCCATAACACCTGATTTGGGGTCTGGGTGAACTGTTTACTTTTCTACATTAAAAAAAACGAAATATAAAGAGAGATTCCAAATCTGTTTTGTGGTGTGGTTCAACACCATGTGAAACTAGAAGATTTAAGCCATTATAAGAGTCCTGACGCGGTGCAGAGGATATGGCTTAGACTAATGAGGATGTTTTAAGAAGGAACATAAGGGAGTACCTGAATAATTGAGTCTCAAGTTCTAATAATACAGTTGTGTCCTCCACTTTAAAAAAAATTCTCTGATACTGGCAGCTCTTTGGCACCTGTTGGTGCATAATGATATAAATTTAGTGGCGGTTCAACTTTGTAAGGACTTTCTAACCATGTGTTTGATTAGTTTGGGTAATGATGGTGGCCATTTCAAGAGGCCCAGGTGTATGAGGATATTCATCATCTGTGTCTAGATGACCTCTACTATGATGATGTGGGGTAAGAATAATATGATGTTGGTAATGCACCTAAGAAGGCTAAATTGGATAAACACCACAAAGTCACTTTAGATTCCGAAGGGAACCATATGTTTGACCCCATTTTACTGCAGCACCCTTATTTAGCAGAATTGTTTCCTCCTTCATTGAATGAGGGACATATTACATTTAGGAAAAAAACCTCAATGAACTGTGTGCCTGTAGGGCAAAAATTACAGTAGAATGCCCAAGGCCTAGCATCTCAGACAAAATGGCTTTAACACGCACAATCAATGCTAAATTGTCACCTTCCTTGGTAAAGGAGGGAAAGACCCAAGAAGGGGAGATGAAAAAGAATGGGCCTCTTCAATATCAAGGTACTTGATATCCTACAGTTCACTTCTCCAAGAACCCAGTATCCCTCCAGTCAGTCATTGACACCGCATGGGGTTCTGTAGTGGATAGGCTAGGATGATATCTATGATTATAGTACTTTATTAGCTTGATCTCTATTATTTTCTGGGAGAGAAGTGGAAGTACTTCCGAGACTGGGCTTACATCCATCCACCCACAAAAAAAGTCATATATTGGGTAGACACGGCCAATGAGCAATAAGCCAAGGGAGCCACGGGTTGAAAAAGTTTGAGAACCACTGCTATAGCTATATGTGAAGAAGATTCTAGAGTGCCAGATAAATTACATGCTGCAGTGACAATAGAACCTGTGGTATCATCCGAGTAGGTTGCCCTCTGGTTGAAGCGAGACGTGCCATTGGCATATTAAGATTATACGTCAACCTAAGAGATTTTAACAAAAAGCATTTTAGCTGATCAATTTCTCCTTCCCAAAGTAATAATAAAAATGCTGTCTTTAACCAAAGGTATCAAGTTGTTTGCTACAATTGATCTTAATGAGACTTACCATCAAGTTCTGTTACACCCTGATAGCAGGTCAGTGGTGAGTCCAAAGCCCTCAATCAGGTTGTCCTTCGTGAGGTCATAGGACTCATTATCTATCTCATTCAGTGCCAGGAGCCTATCCCTGCACTTTCCTAAAAATAACTTCCAGAGAAGAGAGCCCCAATACTTTTGGATGTGTTTCCTCATTTTACCAGTCCTATCAAAGGCTATAAACCATTTGTTGATACCATCACCCACTACATATTTGTGGATGATCCCTTTGGGGATCTTAGGGTTAAAAGCTTAATCTTTCTCCTTATTTATTATGTTACTGGCATCAGAGATGGGTCCTAGGCCCATCTCAGCTCTTTCTTTGTCTACAGCCAAGGTGTTGGCTTCTTGAGCGTCCCTCCTAGTTAGTCTCTCTAGAATGAGTTCCTCCTCTGGGAGGTCCTCTCTCTCTATGGGAGGAAGGTCTAACTTCTACTCATTTCCACTGTCTCCATTATGACCCTCAGGGAGATCAGTGTCATCCTCTGCATGGTTTATTCATAGGCTGCCAAGAGCTCCTGGAGCTTTACATTGGTAGGGTGTAAGCAGTTTTTATTTAATAGGTTTTACAGAGGATCCTTAACTGCTGCAAAGCTGCAGGTATGGGCCAGGTGGAGTGCCTGGACCAGTTCCTCTATAGAAGACATTGTTACTAAAAGTTGGGACTTTTTCTAGAAAACAACAAAAACATTCTAAAATCAACTTTTAGGCCTAACTAGTAGTATGCGTATTGGATTGGGGGACATAACACAAGGCCCTAACAGTTAGTTTAAACAATTTGGAGAAAAGATTTAAATTAAAAAATGCTTTAAGCTAAAGACAATGTTGAATTCCTTAGTGGAATCATTTATCAACCAGGTGCAAAGGTGTGTTACAGCATTGAGTGTCCCATTCACTCTAAAGGGGAACTTTCCTGCTGCAAAGAAGCTGCAAGCTGGGACTGGGAGACCAGTCAGGCTGAACCAACAAGGGGGCTCCGGTCTCACAATGCTCGGGACGTGGGAACATCTTTGGTGCTCTTCACCTCGGGCCAGGGCAGCTGGGTGTAGAGGTGTTCAGAGGCACTGCGTTTTCGTCACTGGAGACAGGAGGTACAGGTGCCTGCACAAAGAGGATGCAGGTGGCATCAGTGAATCCTCTGTGGGCAAACCCAAGGTAAACTTTGTTTCTGGAGGATTGGAGGACCACGCTGGCACTGTTGGCCCACTTCGACTCAGCCTACAGGGCACAGGTGCAGTGGTGCTTGTCTGTGTCAGGTCTGCAGAATGCAGGGAAGCAGCCCTGCTAATCCACTGGAGTTCCTGAGTCTTTGTTGAAGATGATCGGTTTTCCTGGGCTTTTGAAGGTACAGCAGCTGCAGGATGAGATGATTTTAGTGTAATCTGGAGGGAACAGTAGACAGGCTGGCAGGGTTGGTGCCAAGTCAGTTGCTTCTCAACAGTCCTTGCTTCTCGTAGCTCTTCGCTCTCCTTCTTCTTAGATCAGGCAGGCTCTTTGAAGCTCCCTGCCTTGGATTGCTATTTCACTTTGTTCCTGAGCTCCTGAGAGCAAAGGCCCTCACCCCTGGATGTTAGAAACTCAATTGTGGTGGCAGGCTGGCTGGGACCAGTCAGTCAGCACACTAGTAGTTGGTAGGTTTTCAGAATGTACCTCTAAGGTGCCCTCTGGGGTGCATGTATTAAAAAATCCATCACTGGAATCAGTGTGCGTTTTTTAATATGTGATGTTTGGTACCATGCATCTCTAGTTTCAGTGAAGCCATCATGTATCTGTGGAACTCGTTGTTGACCAGTGGCCAGCACATGCACTTAAAATGGCTTCCTTGTTAACTTGTATTGGAATTAATTGAACTTGCCAGCACAGGGGCATATCTACTCACTCATGCTGGCATGCCCACACATGTGATATGATGCACCCTGCCTTAGGGCGTATGGCCTGCTGTAGGAGTGACTTACAAATATTACATGCAGTGTCAGGGTACTTGGCACACAAGTGTGTGTCATGTTTTCTTTTCACTTTTTAGAGCACCTTGTTATGCAGTCTGCACAGCAGTCTGTATGAGTTTGATGCTGAGTCACTTAGAGTGGCACAAGATATTCTGCAGCTCTTAGAGACCGTCTTTAGTACCTATACCCTAGGTACCACATACTAGGGACATACAGAGGTGCTAAAGGCCTGGTCACTTGGGATCAAGTGATCAGTTGTCTTGGTTTGGGGAAAGAACACTGGCACTGAGAACTTGTTTAGCAGGAACCCAGTGCACTTTCAAAGTTGCATCAAATGCCACACAAAACGTGAGGTAACTACTGCAACAAAAACCCAGTTTTCTACAATACAGGTTTAGAGAAGTGTTAGAAATGGGGGCCTCTAGTTGGCAGAGCCTCCCCATGAAGTTTTATATCACTTTTATTGACTCAGATAAGGAAATACTGCCAAAAGTGTGAGATTTATCAAAAGAAAAGCCCCTACAGGCCACTATAACCTTTACTAATAATAGCAACCCCCTTTGAAGGTTTGGTAATGGGCCTCATTGGGCCCATTACCATACTAAAGGAAAGCAGTACGCACTGGCTCGTATATTATATTACCTCTATGGAATCCTACCACTAAAGTGAAAGCTCAACACCTTGTAGAAATCTTTTCTCATGTAGCATTCCCTAAAGATATCCTCACAGTCTAGGGCACACTTTTTGTTTTCAAGCTGATGAAGCATATCTGTAAACAGATAGACATCTATCATATACACATATAATATAAATTAATTTAAATACTTAACAAATACATATAACACATACATAATAAAAAACATAAAAATAATACTAATATCGATATTAGTGACATCGAAATTAGTTACCTCGATATTAGTGACATCGAAATTAGTTACATCGATATATATGCTATCGATATTACTAACTTCGATATTACTTACATCGATATAAATAAATTCGATATTACTTACCTTAGGATCGATATTCTGTCCAACAATATTCTTGACATCGATATTCATGACCTTCGAAATTTCAAACACGATATTTTGGTAGGTCGATATTTACAACTCGATATTTTGACTGTGTACCCAGTTACTTCCCCTAGCACTATTTGTCCTATGAGGTCAGATACAGAGTAGCTTAGGTTGTTCCCCATTTGAGCTGCTTTACAGGGGGTAAACATCGTACACTACTAGAGATCACAAAAGAAGTGTTGGAAAAAGACAGTGAAAAAAAATCTCAGAGTGTGCTAAGCTGTACTAAACAACTGAAGACCCGCCTAGGGAAGTTATGAGAAACTGCCCACACTAATTTAGAGAGAAGTAGGAAAAAATAGAAACAGGTATATGAGAAAGGGAAAAAATGGAGAACCTACCAAGTAGGCGACTGGGAGTTAGTACTTCTACCCACGTTGGCTAAGAAAATGAAATCTGAATGACAGGGTCCCTCCAGATGAACCATGAAAATTGGCACAGTCACGTATAAAATACGATATCCCCTGGTAAAGAGCAGCTTTATCATATAAACCTGCTAAAAATGGTTCGGACCCATTTCGAGGAAGGTACAGGCCAGTATATGTGTCAATATAACACTTGATACTGATGGAGCAAGGATTCGCATGTAACGCGACTTGCTTGTACTCAGCCCCCTCGACATAACGTTAATACATTAATCAACATGTTCGTATTACTAATAGCGCATTACACACCATACGAGGGAAGCTTGCATATGCGCTTTTACTAACTATAATCCGCTTGCATTAATATGGCCGCTGCTACGCTGGATTTTCTACTGCGCATGCGTCTGTCACACTCACGTGACATGACGTACTCTTTGCTTTGGAGGGAATCTTTCGCTTCTGCACACTAGAATTAAAATGGCTGCTCTGTGTTACAGCATGCATGAAGCTTGCACTGCTGCTTTTGCTAAGCTGTTTGTTCTGCTTGACCTTAACGCAATAGTTAAAAATAAAGAAATGGGAATAGAGTAGAGATAAGTGGTATACAGTGCATTCTTTTTTTCTGTGTTCTCAAACTGTTTCTTTTCTATTTTTTCATATAAATTATTTAGGCCTGACGAGATCCCACTGCATCCATTTTGAACATGCGGACAAGACACTAAGGGGCGCTTCAGAAATGACATTGAATGATTGCCAAAGAACAGTCTCATCCAAGATGCGCCTGGGAAGCTGACATTTTACCCCTGTCGAAGGAAGCTCATTTGTACAATGTTAATACAATGTATTTGCTAAGAGAACATTCATTATTGGGTGGAATAATTGGGTGGAATAAAAGATATAGTGAGAAAAATAAATTGATGGGCGGGAACAATAATTTAAATATGACATGCAGCAAGTTTCATTTTGGTATGGTGTGATGACCTCTCCTCATTCCTTGTCCAATCAAAATTGAGGATCCTTACATTTGCATCATTGGGGGGTGGTACACAGACCTGAAAAATAGTATAACTAGGGTAGACTAGGGTAGACTTAGCTAGTTAACTTGTCCGACTTGTCCGAATAGCTGATCTGTCACTGACCCGACACACTCAATCGGTGATCAAGAGCAGAGGGCTGCGGAGCACTCTGTCAGAAGATTCGATAACCCAATCGGGGTTCTGGGAGCTGAAGTGCTGGCGAAGCACTTTGTCAGGAAAATCGATAACCCAATCGGGGTTCTGGCTGTTAGCTGCAGAGAGGGAGTAGCGCAGGCGTTGCAACTTAACTGCGGGTGCCAGTCTCAACCTTTGATGGTCCTGTCCTAATCCAATTTGGCTTTACCTGTCCTGATTCTGATCTGCACCTGCTAACCTAATGGCGACTGCAACTTTCGGGGTTCTGTCCTTAAAATGACCTGTGGTCAGGGTTAGTTCTTCACACCATTCTAGGTAAATATAAAATCTATGTGGGTTCGTCATTTATTTGTTCCTTCTCTTACCCTTCCCAATCGCTACATGTTTTAATTGCTGCATGTTTTGCATATCATGTTCCTTCTCTTTACCCTTCCTATTGATAAAGTTGACATATGTTCCTTTTTTACCCTCCCTTTTGTTAAATGCTTAAACATTTTGATCGTATTTTATGTTCCTTTTCTTTACCCTCCCTTTTGCTAAATGATCGAAATTAGTTTAATACATCTTTTGCATAGTTACATTTTGATTTTGATCTTCATAGTTGAAAGTCTTTTGGTGTTTAATCTTTGGATCATGACCATTTAAGAAACTTAGATAAAGAGTTTAACCCCTTCTGCGCTGATGACGAGCTCAGCTCGCCATGAGGTTTACCTGCCGTGCGCTCATGACGAGCTGAGCTCGTCATGAACCGCGGGGTTTTAAAAACCGCGCGCATGTGGTTAAAACTTTCCCGAGTCTGCGGTTATTATATGAGTGCAATGTTAATTTTCGCTGCCTATTTTCAAACTAACTCCCTGATCCAATAGGTTTACAGGTACCAGCAACAATTGGTCTCTAAACCCAATGTAAGTGCATGCTTCTGCATTGACTTTCGGGCAGTCAACAGCAACTCAAAACTTGATGTGCATCCCCTACCCTACATTGCCTATTTCATTGAGAAATTAGGTGAGGCTCGGTACATTACTAACATAGACCTGACTGAAGGGTATTTTCAGGTGCCCCTAAAAAGGGAAGACCATGAGAAGACAGCCTTTTCTACCCCTTATGGGCTTTTCCAATATATCGTTTTGTCCTTCAGATTACATGGGGCTCCCGCCACATTTCAACGTTTCATGAATCAGGTCCTAAACAATCACCAAGAATATTCTGCAGCTTACTTAGATGACATATTCATCTTTAGTAACACTTGGGAAGACCAGTTAGTTCACCTCTACTCGGTCCTGAGAGAACTAACAAAAGTCAATCTACACATCAACGCCAAAAAGTCCAGAGCTGGCTACAGCAAAGTGAGGTACTTAAGTTACGTGTTGGGGAATAGAATCATTGAGCAACAAGTTGAGAAAATCAAACCCATTGCGGAAAAACCTTTTTCTCATAACGAAAAAGAGGTCTGAGCCTTTCTCGCCATGTTAGGATATTACCAGCGATTTATTCCCCACTACTCAGACATAGCAGGCCCTTTAAGTAACATGCTGAAAACAATGTTAATACCCTTGACTTTCACCAGCCCCCTACCAAAGTTCTAGAAGCCTTCAAGTGTTTGAATGATGCTAATATGTCTAGTCCTGTATTGTATTCCCTCAATTTTAGGAAGGTGTTCATCCTCCAAAGTAATGCCTCAGAGATAGGTATAGGAGTAGTGCTTTCTCAATACAACAAGGATGGACTGGAATTATGCTTATCTTGTCATTTAAAAGGAATGTCTTGCTGTCATGGGGCATGGCTAAGCCAGTGAAGATAGCAGACGCGACCTCCTAGCGCCACGTCAGCCAGCCCAAATATTGTCTGCCATCCTGGCCGGTTATACAGAGGGAGGGGGCGATGGTGAGCTCAGACACCGCCCCACACTTTGCTTTTTACTTGCTGGTACCTAAGGTTGGCCCTGGGAGCACCAGGAAGCAGGAGACCCAAGACCACGTGATGCCCGATGCCACTGCAGGTGACGGGGAACTGGTGATCGCTCCATGGCCTTGGCTCCCTTCTGCTGTGCCTGGGAATGCATTTGCTGGACCGGGAGCGAGTGACCATGGGGGCCCCTCATTACGCGGATGCAGGGATCCGCCTACACCCTGACCTAGCAGCTCCCAGGGTCCCCTGCCTCAGTGCCATCACTAGGCACAGGGAGGTGCTGTGCCTCCGCCTACCGGCCGCAACAGTGCTGAGGTGTGGTTCCAGCATTCAATTGCTTCGGATGTGAGGCATATGCTCCACTTGCTGCAACTTTTGCGCCAGTGCTGCAGACTCAGTTAACATCCAAAACCCCATTGGGCCCAAGGTGAGAGCGGCAATAACAAACTGCGGTGCCCAGCAGCATGACTCGCCTGCACATCCCCATGTCGATACCATAATCGAAGTGTGCTTTGGACCTCTTCCCTGAGCCCCTGCTGCATTCGCTCGGGCCCTTGACATCCCCAAAGTCACCTGACTTTGCCCCTCCCCAGATAGGGGCCCCAGGCCCCCAACTGGGATGCCTACAGGTACTCGCTCACCAGCGCCACTGTTGAGGCACGAGTGATGGTGACACCTACGTGCTGTGACCTGGTGCCAGCCCTTGAGGGGGGTACCCCACTCAATCTCCCCCCCACCATTCCAGTCCCTGCACTGGCACCACAATTGAGGTGTCAGGGGCTGCATTCATGCTCTGTAAATCAGCTGGAACTTCACTTCACAATCTCATTCCTCACCAGCCGTGCACCGGTGCGACAATTGTGGTGTCTGTGATAACCCAGCGTGGGACAAACCAGCGCGCCCCCTGAGGTGCAGCAGTCACCCTGGACTGACATTGCTAGCAACACCCTCGCAGGTCCCCCTCTGGGTCAGGTGCCCCACAGGACTCCTCCCCAAGCAACCTCGATCCTGACCTGCGGGCCTCCCCCGTGGGACCCGGGGGTGCCGGGTGCTCCCTCCCCCCGGCATTCCGGTGGGACAGTGTAGAGACACGTTGTGGGCCAGCAGAGAGCCTAATCCTGCACCCCGCCATGCATTAAATTAAACATCACTCAGGTCCCTGTGCTGCTGACTGTACTGACTGGAAGGACCTAGATATTCCCTATGTTGCTATAGCCTTTCAACTTCTCAAGCGGTGCCGAGTAGTGGCTTTGGGCTCGATGACAGTAGGTCCCCCTCCATCCTGCATCTTGTCTCTCTACAACTCCGCCTTAACTGAGGCACAAATGAGACACTTGCTGTGCACTGAGAACCTACACAGCCCCTGAACCCTAGGCTCTGACTCAGCTCAACTGAACAAAAAACTCATATGCAGCAGCATCAACAACAGCATCTACCCCTCTCCACTCGCACCTTTATACAAGTGGGTCCCTCAAGCTGGCCAACAAAAGGCATTCTGAGACTCCTTCAATCATCAGTTGGAACCAGGGAATTTCATCTACCATGGGAAGCTGCGATCCGCCACCTCTGCCCCGCCGCAGGCCTCCACAAGCCCGCCTTCCACGGTTCCAGACACCTCGCGGTTGGGAGACACACAGTTCCTCTCCATGTCAGACAAACTAGACAGAATGCTGTTGGCTATAGTGCATTCTCGAGTCTCCATGAAGGCCATATTCAGCTCCCTGACCACAAAACTTAGTTTTATCACACCATGACCATCGTAAGCTTGCAGACAAAGTCTCAGATGGCGAGAAGACCCTAGCTACCCTACAACCGCTCACAGCTTACAATCAATCAGCAATCCAGGACCCACAAAACGAAGTCCTACCCCTTGAAATCAGAGCGGAGGATATGGAAGGGTGTTGGACCTGAGATTACCGGTCCACCTAGGGTAGCCTGGCTCATGTGGTAAGGCCTAACTCTAAGGCGAACTGTTGCACTTGCATCACACTCAATACAGTAGCACAGCGTACTTCCACTCCAAAAAGGACACTACACCTTCACTTTAGAAAAATAGAAAAGCCTCATCTTTTCTTTTTTTGTACTTGAATTCCGTTGCATAAGTCTTAACATGCCATCATTTTACATTAAATGTTCCTATTTCTGTGACTCTAGGACATGGCACAAATTATATATCTCTAGTGAACCTCACTTAGTCATTCACTTATTCATTAGGATCAATTCAAACAGATCCCTTTTTCATGTAATAGTCCATTTAAATATTTTAAAGGTTAGGGTGAGGTCCTGAGGCAGATTGATAACAAAGCAGAATTATTGAATAAGCAGATGGTTGTTTCAATTGTCTAGCAAACTAGTGCTGGAATGGAGAAGTCAGTTAATTCTCAGTGAAACATTTCAACTTGAAATCAAATCCAAAATTTACATTCACCTTTCCGAGTATAGACATTGGTTTTAGGAAAGGATCACAGTTCATGCATTTAGTTAGATAAGGTGCAGCTCCAATCTCGTGAATAACCCTGCCTATAGTTGGTTACTTCACCATTATTTGCATTGCTTTAGTTGGTTCAGCAATTGTTGCTTGGTTCGCTTATCACTTACAAAGTTAGAGAGTCCTCCCTGTGTAGCTCCGCTGAATACAGCCCCTCAGTCCCCCACATGCCCTCAACTTCTATTAGGCGGGGAGTCTAGGTATTCAACAGGCCCAGCAGAGGAATCCGTGGGTCTCACTCCTCCCTCCCCGCTCCATACCCCAGCTTACTTCTGAAGGAGGCATTCGAGCGGCCGGTCCGCCTAGTGCTGGCCGTTTGGGGGACCAAGCCTTTCCTCTCGGGAGTCTCGAGGGCTCTTTATTGCCCGGTTGGTTTACGAGAGGCTCACGAAGGCAGATTCCCCTCTGGAGGCAGAGCACACCTCAATTCCTGGTGCTCCACTGCCCCCGCGCCTCCCTCTCCACACACCCACTGAGAGAGGGCGAAGTCTTCCTCCTCACGCGACACCGCCTCAGGGGAGCCGGACGCTTCTCAACTCTGGCGCCGGCACCGTTCTTCCGGCAATATGTAACTTTCCACGCCTACCAGCTCAGGCAGAGTTCAAAGGGGCGGTTCTCTCACAATACGGGACCCGCCCCAGCCAACTCTTATGCTTCTCGCTGTAAAGCTAGTCCGGTGTTCCCGCTTCACAGGAGTTCAGCAGCACCACAGGGAGCAATGGCTCTCACTAAGCGAACTTTGGAGAGAATCAAAGGTATCGATGTAGAAATCCCACTTCCCCCTCCTCTTCACGTGGGGGCTAGGGTCAGATAAGGTCTTAAATACCCCACAGTCTGTTTTCACTCCACTAGAGGGAACAGCAGCAGTGCAGGACCCTGCAGGACTCTCACTCACCACCTTGGTCTCAGGCGAAAGGATGTCCCTCTGTGACCTGGCGTTCGAGGTTCACGGAGGGGAGGGGTTTTGAAGTTCAGTTATCTCTCTTTCACAGGGATACTGGGTCCCCTCAGTCTCTCCCATAGCTGGGTCAGTTCAACAGGTAGGGAGGCAGATTCACCACTCCAGCAGCAGCTCTTCAGAACAGAACCATCATCCTGGTCAGGATCACCCTTCCTCATACCCCGTAGTCTGCACTCCAGTCAGAACTGTGTGATGACCAAAATGGCTGACTAGTCAGCCCCCTTTTATAACCTAGCCGCAGGCCACCAGAAGGGACCAGAAGGTTCTAGATCTCCCTAATGTTAGCCTATAGCCATGGCTCTGAGGTAAAACTTTGACAGTTGGCAGGCCACCATTTTGTCCTGCCACCTAAAAGATGTCATGCTAATATGCACCTACTATATACGCGGAGTAGCCACTTTTAGTAATGCATTTCTCCAGAGGTACTTTTATCTGTTCCACTCGAACGAAATCCTGCAGAGGAGGATATACATATAAGTCAAATATAGGCCTATATCTGACCACTATTGTGCAGGACGTTAGAGATGTTCTTATACCTTGAGGTAAATTAACTCATTGACTCCTATAACAGCTGTGTGGATTACCAATTCAATTCAAAAGTGCTTTATTAGAGTATTACTCATAAAAGCAAACAAACAAACACATAATAAAAATACAATTAAATTACAGAATCGAATATGACTTAAGCACAGTACATATTAAAAAGACAGTTAAAATTCATTTCATCCAGTATATATAGACCAAAAGTGCAAAGTTCATATAATAAAAACAGATTAAAACAGATAAGACACCTCGCATGGGGAACAGAGAGTAGATAATCTAGCAATCTCTGTTCAACTAACCAGAGAGTAGTTACCCTACTAGCAATCTCTGCCTAATTACCCACGCCCACCCCAGAAACTTTGCGGTCGCTATTGTAATCCAATTTAAGGAGGTAGTTTTTATTATGCGTAGAGCTACCATGCTGCTTTTAGTACCCAGATTTCTAGACATAGGAGCCAACCAAACACGTCTGGGAACAGAATATGCATAGCAAGAGAACAGAAAGTGACCCAACGTTTCCTTTCCTTCCCCGCAGACTGGGCATATAGCTGGGCATCCATCTCTCCATTTTGCAGTTAAATTACATAGAGGTAGAGAGCCAGCCCTCATTTGAAAAAACAGTTTCCTGTCCATGGGTTTCGTTATTAGATCCCAATAGATTTCGTACATGGGAAAAAGCTTTGCTTCAAGAAAAATAACCGTCATAGACCCATGGTTGTTACTAAGAAGACTCCTGTTTTCTACCTGTTCCCAGAAAAGATTTTTTATAAATGTCTTAGATGGGAAGGACGACCCAGTTGGGTCGGACCACAGTTCAGTTAACCCTAGTTCACCTAATGCTGCTTTTAAAGATCTGAACCATCTAATTTTATGAAATCGGTCTGCTTTGATGACATCAGCAAACCCTGCTGCATATTGTGACAACTCAGGGGTGGTCCAGATTCTACGCCAATATAATATTGGACGAAGTTTGCACATTACCGATATTTCTTTCCTACCGAGATCATATCTAAGAGGCAAAAGGGGACTACTCTGTGGGGTTCCTGTTAATTTCCGAAGGAAATTATTTTCTGAGACCTGTAGGTCCTGAAGATTTTCTTGTCCCCACATCTCAGCCCCGTACAAGGCTGACCCTATGGCCTTTGCCTCATATATGATCAAAGGAGGTTTGATTGGTTTAGTCAAAGATTTAAAATGCTCCTTAATGATGGTACCAGCCAGTTGTTTATGTCTTAAGACTGCGATGTTTATATGTTGGTTCCATCTGTTGTCGTTTGAAATATGAATCCCCAGGTAGGTAAAAGAATTTACTACTTCGAGGCAACGCCCACTCATGGTTATTTTAGATTTAAAATTACTACAAGGATTAAAAGCCATGAGTTTTGTTTTATCTGCGTTTACCTCCAAGCCATAATCGCTACAAAATTTATCAAAAATTACCAATGCCTTTTGGAGACCGCTAGGGGATTTTGATAAAATTAGGGTGTCGTCTGCAAACATTAAAATAGGAACTTTAGCACCTGCAAGGGAAGGAGCATCCACAGACTGGGATTGCATGCGGGCAACAATTCCATTGATAAAAAGAGTGAAGAGTGTTGGTGCCATTGAGCAACCCTGTCGAACTCCTCTGGCGACTGGAAAATCAATGGTATCGTTGCCATAGCCACCCCATTGGATTTTAGCGTAAGTGCCCTCATGGAGTCTCATAATCAAAGTTAAAATAGTCATTGGGACCCCTAAAGCTGCAAGCACCTCCCACAATTTTGCCCTTGGCACCAGGTCGAATGCAGCCCGTAGGTCAACAAACGCTGCATACAGGCTGCAACCTCCCAGAACCACGGTCCTCCATTGTATCAATTGAAAACGGAAGACCTGATCCACAGTGCTAGTTGCTCTGCGAAACCCAACCTGGAAAGGAGATAAAACATTCTGCTCCTCAGCCCAATCTAACAAGTTGTTAATAATTACACGCCCAACAACTTTTTGAACCGTGTCAATTAAGCTAATTGGGCGGTAATTACAAGGTTTGGCACAATCTCCCTTTTTATATACTGGGATAATAACAGCACCACGCCATGATACCGGGATTTCTGCGCCCCTGGCAATATGATTCAATAAAAGGCAGATGTATTTACTCCACCTGTCGGTGTCATTTAAAAAGACATCCGCAGGGACTCCGTCTATGCCCGGGGCTCGGCCAGGGTGAACTGATTTCAGGGCAGACAGTACTTCACTCTGCACAAAGATGTCATCATCTGCATACAGGTAAGTTAGGCTTAAGCTGTTAAAAAATTGGTCCCTGGAGGAGTACTGCTCTCTGAAAAATTTAACCCACGCATCATGGGAGACGTTGTTATTGGGAGCTTCTGGAGGCCTATCATGACCCCATTTGACAATATGCCAAAAAAGTCTAGAATGTTTACGGTCGCTTGCACACTTTAGCTTCTGCCAGTGATCTTCGTCCCATTCTCTTTTAGCCCTTACAATACAATTTTTGTAGTGCTTCCTAGCAGAACGAATCCCATCCAAATTATTACTTTTAATTGCAGCTCCTAGGTTTAATCTTGCCATCCTACAGGCTGGATTATACCATTTTGCTGATTTGTATGGGCAGACCCTCTTGTTGTTCGCAGGTTTCAAGAAGAAGCCTTTAACTTCCTTAAAAAGAGTCGTATGTGCATTAGTAATGTCCTCATTGCCCTGGGAACACCCGTCTACATTCTCCAATGCCATGATGGCCTTGTCTGCCGCTGCACTTATTTTTACAAGGATCTGCTGATCTGCCTTGACACCTGCCCACCTTAACCTACGCATATTGTTGGATGGAAGAATCATTGGGGGCACAAGTTCATCACAAGGGTTTAGGGCAATTTCATTAAATGTCCACCATTTGTGCGAAACACATAGAGGATCGTGATCGCTTTCTGGCCTGGCTAATACTACCATGTCATTTAGAGATGACCATAGTGTCATACTACAAATGACATAGTCGATTCGACTTTTATTACGCCCGTTATTGAAAGTCATGGCAGGAACACGGTCTGATTTAGTTCGACCATTCAGGGCTCGAAGCCCGTGCTCCAAACACATTGCGTTCAAGCCTAATATGTCAGACGTCCAGCGAGTTATTGGCGGAGATTCCAATGTGGGGATGTTCCAGAGCTTATCTTCCTCTGCTCCAAGAGGAGAGTCACCAGTGATAAGGGGTTCGAATGTGCGATTTAAATCGCCTGCAATTAGAATGTTTTTACCTGCAGAATGAGTCTCAAGAAAATTAAAAAGACTCAAAAGAACCTCTGATTTACCTTTACTGCCACCTCTAACATAGATATTATAAATATCTATGGTGATGGATAAATCACTGGTCAATCTGATAAGCTGAATGTCTTTATGGTCAAGCTCCACACATTTTACAATAGTTTTTAGAGACTGCCTGATCCATATAGTAAGACCCCCCATCGGCCGCCCTTTAAGGCCCTTAGTAGCAGGAACATGAAAATGTATATACCCCAGAGCGAAAATAGGGTCACACGCCCAAGTCTCTTGAAAGATACATAGATCATATTTGTTAATGAATCCAAGCCAGTCAGCACAATCCATCCTGGAACGTAGTCCAGCCACGTTCCAGGACAAGAGCTTCCCTGAGTTGGATGTCGTAAGAGAGCAAGGGTTTATGGTAATCTCATGACTCTCCCTACCACCAGAGTTCTGCACACTGTTATTTTCATTGGAGGGTGCTACTAAATCCTCAACGGAATTCCCCCGAGTACAATCTTTAGTAACATTGCCAACCCTATCAGTGATACCTCCATCACAAACAGACAAAAACAAGGAATTACAGCTAGGTGGTTGTCAATCGCAAGCATTTAAGTTCGATAATGCAGAGAAGCGGTTTTCCAACCCCAATCCCCAATCCACTGAAGCAACATCCTTCCTCCCCCTCTTTGTCACAATGTTCCATTTGGTTCTTAAAATACTAGGATTTGGACCGCTTCCCTTTCTTGGGTAAAAGAAGTCCAAAGTCAGTGGGACAATTGAGGTTGATCTCCGTTGTGGTGGGAAAATGTTGGGCAAGATGTTAGGTAAAAGCCCAGGGTCGGAAAAATGTAGAACAACACACTCCCCCTTAAACTTTTTCGCTCTGTCCCCAATCCACTGAACCCTTCTTGCTTTAACAAGCTCTTCTGAAAGTTGCTGCTTACCCCAGGGGGAAATAACCATATTATTGGTCAACCAAGATAGGGATTTATTAATTAAGGAAGATGTTGTTTCCCTCTCATCTTGGGCCAATGGTGGAACGTTGGCAAGAACAAGTACTAGTGGGGAAGCTTCAACTACAAGCTCGAATGATCCTTTTACCACAGCTTGGTCATCAGTATCAGGAACTGGGATAAAGACGTTAGAAGCATCACCAGCCGGAACACTCCTGGGTACCAACTGAGGATTTGAGACAGAGGTAGAAATTAATCCACTGCCATCAATTATGTCTGGTTTACTTAGGATGGCCTCAATCCTGGTAGAAACGTTTTCTGGGATTTTATCTATCTCACCCACAGTTTCTTTTAATAGACCTTCTAATCGGCTGACCTCGGATGTTAACTTATCTATTTTGCTGACCAGAGGTTTAACCACATCTTTGATTTTGTTATCAATCAGAGCCAGCAGTCTGTTGAATTGGGCGTTAGAAAGTGTAAGAGGAGCCTCATTGGTCAAATCGAGCTCCTCTTCCTCTGAATGTTTCCTAGGGGGGTTTGCTACTCTGTTCTTAGCTGACCTTAAACCCTCCCGTTTCCCCGAAACTAAAGTGGGAGCTGAAGGGGAGATTAAGGGTTCACTAGTATTAGTTATCTCTACCAGTGCTTCATTAATGCTGCGGTCTACAATTCCAGCAACAATACCACTGGGCTGAATAATACTGGTATCAGGAGCAGGATCAAGCATTTCGCCATTAGAGCAACTATTAATCTGAAGGCCAAAAGGATCATCTAAATCAATATCAGTGAGAGAGGGTTGGGTGGTTAGATCTATTCCCAGGGAAGATCTCCTATCACTGTTGATTCTTTCAACAACCTGTACAAGATAATTCTCAATAGAGTTACTAGGAGTAACTAACTTTTTAGGCGGCATGTTTATATATGCACACAACTTCTACAATATACACTTGTAAGAATCACCAAATTGCAAGAACAATTGGCACAGCGTTTAACAGCACCACCAGTAAAGGGACCTGGCCCAACCCAACCTTGTCCAACCTCGGACGGCCTCAGACGGCCCGCCCTTTGTCCGGGCTTCGTCCGGGCGTCCCGCGAAGCGGGTGTCAGCGGCGCTTTTGTGCGCCTCCTGGCGCCCTCGCGTCACTGTGAAGCGCGCCGCCGCGTAGGCTGCCGGGAATTGAAGTCCCGGAGCGGCGACGCGTGCAAGCTGTTGAGAAGATGACTCTCGGCGGTGGCGGCTTGTTTCCAGGTGCCCCTGCGGCCAGAAGAAAAGGTCCGGTCTGTGGCAGCGTCAGCAGGTAAGTGGATGACTCCCCCGTTAGAGATGTTCTTTTACCTTGAGGTAAATTAACTCATTGACTCCTATAACAGCTGTGTGGATTACCAACCGGTCCGTTCTTAAAAATGTCAGGCTTCGTCGTCTGCGTACTCTTTATGGATAAAATCCTAAAGTGAACAATAATGAGCACCTTCCATTATATGGGATGTCTTGTCATGTAACTAGAGCTTATTCACTATGTACAAAAATAAGGCAGAGGCACTCATCTTACCTATTGCTTCCTTTCGTTTTCCAACATGTGTTGTATCTCGTTGTAGGTTTGTTTATTCGAAAGCTTTTGCTCTTGCTCTTGGGTACAGGTCAGTGTTGTAAATTCTGGCTTGTTTGATAAAACAATAGGAGGAATCAAATGAGGTAGTAATACCTAGCTGAATTAGCATATCATAGGGCTGCACGTTAAGCTACGCAATCACTATGGTGTGAGTAGCGCGGTGCCTAAATTGTCCTCTTCCTGGCTTACGAGCGCAGAGACGGTAGAACCGTTATGCGGGCGTCCACTATGGTATCAATAACGCAGTGTCTAAAGTATTAGGGGTAGTTCCCATATCAGGCTCCAAACCCGGTAGCGGTAGGTCTATTATCAAACTGAGTGCTATATGCAAAATTGCACACTCTAAGACCAGTACGTTTTACATGGAGTTTCTATCTGTAATACCAACAAACCGGCAGATAGTATATCAAAAGCCGGCGCTGCCACGTCTTGTTTAGCATAACGAAAAAAAACGCCTTGTTTAGCGTGGCGGTAAGCTTATACTTAAGCTACCCTCAGAAAAGTCTCCATTCACTCTATTTCTTTCATGTACCTGAAAAATATTCTGTAGTATGCCTATAGCGGGATGTCCTGCAACTTAGGCTGCTACAACCAATTGCTCGAGGCTAAGAGCTGATATTTATAGCCCTGTATGTGTGCGTGTCTGCATCGGGGCCATTTGTCTGAATTGGCGCCTATTCTGGGTTAATAAGCATAGTCGAAGGACTACTGCTGGGGTGGCTATCTCTATTGAGATGTTACAATAACATAGAGAGAGGACTACCACCAAGGTGGTGTACTAGTCCAAGTTGGCGCTCAAATGTTGCCTAATGCTAACGTATTCACTAACTAGGTATGATTCTATGGCTACTCTTACTCGATTTAATTTTCTAACTACAAATATTCTATGAAGATGTTATACCAGATATAAGCAGTAGTAAGACATTAATAAACTATGGATTACATGAATATCTTGATAAAAAAGGGCATATTAACTGTTAAAATACTGCCTAGTTATATGGTTACTATCCATGTTATTTCCTCATTATGTCCATGGCGGACAGTGGCTAAAGTGTAGATCCAATATATTTCGCGTTGTTTCCTAAGTTTTGTCATATCTTTTCCTGGGATGGCGTGAATGCGCTCTAAAATCAACCATAGCATATCTTTCTCTGTGTGATGGTATTGTTTATAGTGTGCTACCATAGGTGCATTCACTTTTCCTGTTTTTTATAGCGGATTTGTGTTCTGAGAGCCTGACCCTTAGTTCTCTTGCTGTCTCGCCTACATACCCTATATCGCAAGGGCACAAGATGAGATAAACAACATTGGAACTTCTGCAATTTGTCATTTCACGTAGCTGTCCAGACTTTTTGCCATACGTCCAATTCTGACTCGTAATGGCCTGGTCACATGCATGACATGTGCCTCATTTATGATTACCTTTTGGGAGAGGTTGGCCATCAATGGTCGTTTGACGCAGGTTTCCATAGTTTCTCATTCTACTGTGGACTAATTTGTCCCTAAGGTTGGGGTTCCTTCTAAAAGCAACTAATGGTCGGCTGAGTTTGGAAGTCTCTTCATTGGTATTTAGAATTCTCCAGTTTTTTGGGATTATTTGTCTGATCTTGTTATTCAGACTTGAGTGGTTCAATACACACACTAACTTTTGGTTCTCTTATTTTGGAGTATTATTTATCAGAGCATCTCTATTGTAATATTTGGCTCTTTTTAAGGACTGGCGGACTAGTCTCTTTGGATACCCTTGTGCTAAAAGGCGATCTTGTAGTTGAACTGCATGTAGCATGAAATCCTTCATACTGGTACAATTCCTCCTAATCCTGAGGAATTCCCCAAAGGGAATCAAGTCTTTCTGGCATGCCGGATGGTAACTGCTGTGTTCTAGTATGGTGTTTTTTGCTGTGGGTTTCCTGTATAGGCTTACAATGAGCTCTCCTTCTTTGCTCTGTATCCAAATATCCAAGAATTCTACTTGGCTTGGTGAAAAGTTGCAGGTAAATTTTAGATTCGGGTCTGCCAAATTTAACCATTCCATAAATTCTTTGAGTGCCTCTTCAGTGCCTGACCATATAAAAAATATATTGTCTATAAACCTCTGCCAGCTAGTGATGTTTTCATAAAAAGGGGCTAGTTCATTGAATATGTGTTTTATTTCAAATTCTCCCATATAGATGTTAGCAATGCTGGGGGCACAAGATGCCCCCATGCTTACTCCTTTAATCTGCTGGTAGAGGTCTTGTTGGAATTCAAAGAAGTTGTTATGAAGAACAATCTCCAGGCACTCTAAGAGGAAGCTATCAATTCTTTCCCCCGGTGTCCTAGCTAGGAGTGCTGCCACCGCATCCATAGCTCGTTCCTGGGGGATATTAGTGTAAAGAGATTCTATGTCACATGTGACTAGAAATTGTGTTGTTTTATTAAAAGTCCTATGTTCCAAAATGGAAAATCATGTGACCTGTGTCTTTTATGTATGATTCATAAGTTGTGGTGAGGGGACATAGAAATCTATCCAAATATTTAGAAAGAGGTTCTGTGCTGGAATTTATGGATACCACTATGGGTCTTAAGGGGGGGTCTGCTACATTTTTGTGCGTCTTAGGGACACCATACAGTGCTGGGGTCACTGGATTTAATTTGATTAAAAAATCCATTTCTTTGTGGCAAATATAGCCTTCAGCGAAAGCTTTATTTACTGTTTCTTCTATCTAGGTCTTTAAATTGGATAGAGATCTCCTATTGATCTTCTTATAATGTTCTTCGACGGATAGCATCTGATTTATCTTATTGGAATAGTCGGCAGTGTCCATTACCACTATCCCTCCTGCTTTGTCACAGGGTTTGATTGTTATACTTGCATTGTCCTGGGGTGACACAAATGGTCCCCCCAGCTGCTGCTGAAGACGGCGATGTCGTCAAGATAAGCAGCAGAGAAGGCCTCCATACCGGAGAGGACCTGGTTCACCAGCCGCTGGAAAGTGGCAGGAGCGTTCTTGAGCCCAAAGGGCATCACACAGAACTGGCAGTGGCCCTCAGGCGTGGAGAAGGCTGACCTTTCCCTTGCTCCATCTGTAAGGGAGATCTGCCAGTACCCTGATGTGAGGTCAAAAGTACTCAGATATTGGGCAGCTCCCAGCCGGTCAATGCGCTCATCCGCCCTAGGGATTGGATGAGCATCTGTCTTTGTCACAGAATTCAGTCCCCTGTAATCCACACAGAACCTGAGTTCTGGAGTGGTGCCCGGCGGGGCAGCTTTTGGTACCAGAACCACTGGACTGGACCAGGGACTGCTTGAAGGTTCAATCACTCCTAGCTCCAGCATCTTAGTGACTTCAATATGAATGCTGGCCTTCACCTTATCTGACAGCCGGTAAGTCTTGGACTTCACAGGTGGGCTGTCCCCTGTGTCCACATCATGGGTACACAGGTGGGTCCTTCCCGGGATAAGGGAGAACAGCGAGGAATACTGCTCCAGGACTTGACGGCAGTCCCTCCGCTGTTCAAGAGTTAGGGATGGTGAGAGGATCACCCCTTCCACCGACCCATCCTTCTCTTGGTATGAAAATAGATCAGGGAACGGCTCACTTTCCTCTTCCTCTGCTCTATCAGTCACCATCATTAGGATGACCTCGGGCCTCTCATGGTGGGGTTCGAGGCGGTTGACATGGAGCACCCGATGGGGCTGCCTGGGGGTCTTAAGATCCACTAAGTAAGTGACCTTACCCTTCTTCTCAACCACCTCAAAGGGGCCTGTCCAGCGATCCTGGAGGGCACTAAGCTCGTCAGCTCGCCAGGCGGGAGACAGAGAGTCTGAGAGTTGAACGCAGAGGCAAGGTGTGTTGTGCTGGCAGGAGCCGCCAGTCGCCAGCGATCGAAAACTTCAGGCGGTCAGGGCGGTTGAGGCTTCAAGCAAGCCGCTGGAGCTGCCGAGAAATTAGAACGCGACGGAAGCCGTCATTGCCACCGTTGCCTGGACCCCCGGAGCGGTCGTTGACACAGGAGCCGTAGGAGCCGCTAGTCCAAGTCAGCAGTGCGGCCGTGGAACGCCTGTGGTGCCGCTGTAGGATCGCGGTAAAGTCAAACGCGGTAGGAGCTGCTCGCATCAAGCTTCATTAGCGGCCGCTGGGAATAAAGGCGGCGGGAGCCGCTGAAAATCAAACGCGGCAGGAGCCACAAGAATCCCGCTGTAAATCTAAACGGGACAGGAGCCGCTTAAAAAAAAAATAAAAATAAATAAATAAACACCAAAGCGGCAGGAGCCGCGGACATTACATTACAAGCGGCCGTTGCTTTTGGGACCTGCACATTTTTACATTTTTCGAGCAGAGCAGCTCCTGCTTCAGCTGCAATGGCGCCCTCAGGCATATGAGGTGAGGCGAGGAGCATGCTGAGGATCGACAGAGGGGGTAAATGAGAGCAGGGGAAGCAGGCGGAGCTGAAAACAACAGTGGCGGCAGTCCTGGTCACAGTAAAGTGGACTGTTACCACTGAGGAGGGCTGGAAGCAAGGCTCGTGATCTCAGTGCCCTGTGCGCGTCTGTCTCTCCTGCAGGAGCCTGCCACTTCAGTGGGGAGAAGTGGGGCCCCAAGGAAAGCCATCGCATGTCAAAGGAATAGAGGAATAGAGGTGCTGAGGCGCTGAGTCAGTGCAGTTTCTGTAGAGAAGGCTCGGTGGTGGAAGTGCCACTACAGACAAAGAACCCACAGGCAGGCATCAGGTGGCAGAAGCCAGAGGCTCGTATCAGGAACGCCGACCTCTCACAATTCACCAGCCTGCCAATTGTCAAGTACCAGTCAATTTGTCCAATCCCTGAGGCTGCGTTGGAAGACATTAACCAATAACATATTTCTCCTGCCTGTTGGTTACAGGACGCTACTGGAAGCTACCCTGACGCCAGACCGCCCGTGCGGTATGAGATCAGGGCGTGTTCGTGGATGCCCCACGAGCAAAGGAGGCACAAATAAATGCACAAATAAACGCAAACGATCCCCGAAAGCGGTCGATGAGACAAGAGAAGAGCCACCGTCCAAACCCAGGCCAACAAATCAGAGTGAATGTTCATTGGTTGATATAGTTGATATAACAAACGACAAATCCGTCTCTAACAACCTGAGAAGTGAACAAACGACAAAAGAACAAAAGAATAGCAAATTAAAAAACAGTCTCGCAATGCTCCACCCAAAAATATACACAAAGTTCCATTTTCTAAAAAATGCGGGGGGGACACTACTCTCAAACACCAATGAAACCTCAGGCTTACAGCAACCCATTGAAGCATCGCAGCTCCCCCAGCCTGCACAGCATATTGGCCCACAGCCAGATAACAACAGCAAGGGAAGCCCTAGCCCTAGCCCCACAGCTAGAGGCTCACCACAAGTGACATCAACCCCCCAGCGCGACAAAAGCTGCATCATTAGGGACGTTACAACCAACGGGATAAAGCCCGAATGAAAATTGTTTTAGAAGCAAACCTTATCCAAGTGCACAGGGCAAACAACAAAAAAAGCCTGCCTATAGACATACCTCACAAGAGCTTCACAGACCCCGGCAATATTGCCAATGACAATTCTTGCGAGGGCAATATACTCGGCATGTGCGCCAAAACTGACAGACCTATGAACTGCATTGTGAAAAGCCAAGAAGCAACAAAGGATCTTAGGGACCATAATGAGGCAAACGTAATCACTGAAAAGGAACGCTGGGAAGAGAATGATTCAACTTTGGGAAGCATAACTTCAACTCATATTGACCACAACAGAACGTCGAGGCCTGGAAGGGATGTGGCCCATACAGACAGGCCACCAACCTCTCCGTCAGAGGTGATAGAAATATCCTCATATCTGGGAAAGGAAGAGTGGGAAGACCTACTAGCTGCATATTCCCAAGACAAAAGCAGAAGTGAGACAAACACTAACACGCTGAATACGCCGACTACGAAAAGTGATGGCTCACATGAACAGGCAGTGACGGATGCAGGGCATCAAAGATGGGTCAAAAAAGCTCCAAAATCTTTGAGAATCATGATGAAACCCCAAAACATACAAAGCACGAAAGCGCATGGTGCAGTTTGCTTAAAACAACACAACTCCTGGCTGAAGCCCTCAATTACCAATCGGACAAAATGGACGCCCAATTGACGCTACTGGATACACTGGCTGTATTTGTGGTTGCCATCGATGGGAAGCTGGGCACGCTAAACACGCTTCTTCAAAACAAACTTGTTGAGCCGCAACAAGGAATTGGGAATTTTAGAGGAGAATGTGGATGCGGCCCAATCATCGACAAACTGTCGACACTTCCAACAATATTGAGCGACTTGTGCAAACAGCTTAGAGGGCCATCTAAGTGCAAACAAAGCAATCCCTGCAACAGCTCTTTCAATGTTGGGACAGATAATTCAATGACCAAAGAAGCGCCGGTGAGTAAAAAACAAGGCAACTCTAAAACAAGAGCCCCTTCACCTATAACACCAATAAGTACAGGGGTTAGTGAAATTGGAACAACAGAACCTCCACTTTCTGAAAACGCGGAGGAAGAAGAAACAAGCTCAAAAATGAATGCCAAACAAAGACGAGCAAAAAAACGCAAGGGCAGGAAACACAAAATTGACTCTCAACGTAAAGGCTTTCTGCACCTCTTTGGGAATATTCCAACTACAGAACAATGCTTAGATCAACCTGAGGGTGCCACGTGTTTATCGGAATTCGAGAGAGGCATCAGTACAACAGAGTCTCCAGCCAAGGTAACAACCCCAACTCACCCCTCTAATGGGACGGGGCGTAACATTAAAATCAAAACAAAAAATTTGGAAACACATAGGAACCTCATACAAAAAGAGCCCGAAACAGGACTACAAAACACATATCTCCAATCTGTTGCGGCCAGCATGGAACCCAGCTTGGAACGGGTGCCAAAAAGCAGCAGGCTGCCTGGTCCCAATCTCCCGCAACTCAAAGAGCAAGAACATACTCCGGGCACAAATCCTGGGATAATTTCAGGACCTGAAAAGGTAGAGAAAGGCAAATGGTTGCCAGAAAGCTATCCATCTACAACTATTCAAGGAACATCGTCCGCACAGAGAGAAGAAGAATCAGCCACTACGGTGACTGCGGATTTTACGCGTGACATCTCCAGGCCTGGTGACAATCATCATCCGGCCAAGCCGCCTGCACTGAACCAGCATGCTTTCGGCCGAGAGTTAAGAGTCACTGCACTTAACGCTAACCAGGCTAAAATAACTGTAGCACGACTAGTAGAGGATATGCGACCTAGCCTACCCAAAATAGAGAGAGGGCTGCCAAATAAACAAAGAAACGCCGAGCCGTCTGCACCAAATCAGCATACATTTGGTCGAGAGTTAAGAGTCATCGCACCTACTGCCAATCAAGCTAAAATAACTGTAACACGACTAGTAGAGGATATGCGATCTAGCCAACCTAAAACAGAGAGTGGGCTGACAAGCGAACAAAGAAGCGCAGTAGGTGCCATTTGGTTTAACCCGGACTACACCTCGCAAGGAAGACACGACATACTCAACAGAGGTAACATCTTACGGCTTTTATCCCATATTCCCTCCTTGGCAGAAGTAAAAAGCTCTGACCTGATATCCATTGAATTTATAGTCGATGAGGGTACAGGCAGAGAAAAAACAAAAGCAACTTGGACAACTTTGGCAATTTCACAGAAAATACAAGCTGAAGCTGAGACCTTTAAAAACTGGGGGATCACACTAAAACCATACTTAAAGCCAAGATACCCTGAAATCCTTGTCCCGGTGGAAAAGGTGGCAGAACAAGCTATTACAAAAAGCCCCAGAATCTCTGTTCTGAGAGGAGCAGCAGGGCCAGGGGGAAATAACACCGATCAACATATCGACACTACCCGATGGACCGGAGAGGAAAACACACAATTATCTGGACTGCCTGACCTAGGCTGGATAGCCAGAACCCTAAATAACAACGACTGACAAACCGGCCTTAAGCCAAGGGAGGACACCCACGACCTACTGAGAATATGTTCATGGAATATTAACGGCTTGGCCTCCAAAATAAGTGACTCCGAGTTTATGATCTATATTAGAACCTTCGACGTCGTTGCACTACAAGAGACATGGCTTGCAGATCCCCCACACCTTCATGGTTACTTACGCTTTCACTACGCCGCGAAAAGGATAGCTAAATACGGGCACCCTCAAGGTGGCCTAGTAACTTACATATTGGCTACAAGCATCCTGACGGCAAAAGAAGTCGGCCCATCTTCTACAGCATCGTTAGCTGTAAACATTCATCTGCCACAATCAAAAACAGGTATCGCTGATACCGACTTTATTCTAATTAATGCCTATGTGCATCCGAGAAGGAAAAGAAAAGCAGCCAATTATCTTTGTAACTTCATGGAGAACTGCATAAGGGACAGACCTACAACCAATGTTGTCCTTACTGGGGACTTCAACCTTAATCTCATGGGTGCTACGCAAGAAGATGAGCCACTATTCCAAAATTCAATCTGGGATATCCCACTACAAGTGACTTCACAAACTTTCAAACAAACAAAGCTAGGTAATAAGATTCTAGAAGATCTGGAACACTTCAACATCAGGGCCCTAAAATGAAGGACCTCTGGTGACAACCCCCCGGCCGCACCCTTTCACTCAACAAGAACAAGCAGCATTCTAGATTACACTTTTATCTCATTACCATTATTCCAGCTCTTAAACTCTTATCGGATAGGCTGAAGCGGAGACAGCGATCACTGCCCCCAAGAAACCATCTTTAAGACTGCAAAGCCCAACCTTGAGCTATCAAAAGAACCAAAAGAGTCAGTCCACACCGTCAACTTTAAAAAAATCAAATACTCAGCGGTAATAGATGGAACACTAGCGGAAAGGGCAAAACAGCATTTTGGGACTCGCTCTGGATGTAGCGAAACCGCAAAATGGGAACAATTTACAAATACTATGTCTAAGTATGCTACAAGATCCAAGCCACAGGTACAATCAGGCAATGACAGATCTAGCAAATTCTCTCTAGAATACAAAGGAAAAAGTAGAGGTACAAAAACATCAATCTTTCGCACAATGAGAGAACTCCAACAGAAACCCATGGACATAGCAAAGCACGACCATCTACGGAAATTAAAATCAACATTGAAAAAATTAAAATGGGAAGCAAACAAATCCGCTGAGGATAACCTATGGGCAAGACTTCACTCCGATATCAAACGAAACGATGGGGCAAGGTTCTGGAAACGATAAATTCATTTATAAGACCTACGCACCATGGGGTCTCATCTAACATCTCAGAGGACACTTGGGCAAGCTACCTTGGAACCCATTTTAACCAGGCCGTGGTAAATAACCAGGTGCCAACATCGGACCACGTGACTGCTATTTACAAAAAACTTTCATCAAAAAATGACATAAGTTCCATAGAATGCCATATTCCGAGCGAAATCGAGATTTTGCCGAACATACAAAACAACATCCAGCGCCAAATCAAGAAAGGAAGTAGTGAGGGAGCACCAGGGCCAAACGGAATCCCGCCAATTCTCTACAAACAAGATGCGGTAGGCTGGGCAGCAGCTCTTGAACCCCTTTTTCTGGAGATAAGACATTACATCATCCTGCCAAGCTCCTGGAAGGGTTCCATCATTTCCCCAATCTATAAGGCAGGAGACAAGGCTTCTCCTCATAATTACCGATTGGTGGCTTTAATCGACAATGAGGCTAAATATTTTGCAGGCATTCTCCTTGAAGAGCTGCTGGCTTGGGCAACAGAGAGATCTTTAATCCCGGTCAACCAGACAGGTTTCGCGAAATCAGTAGGCACAATGACAAACATTTTGGCCATGGGCATGCTTATAGACAAGGCAGAATCAAATAAAATGCCCATTCATTTCTACTTTATAGACTATAAGGCTGCCTTCGACCACATAAACCGGAATCTTCTATGGTCTAAACTGAACGGCTGGGGGATACCGAGACCCTTGTTGGACCTGCTGATAAACCTTCATACTGAGACCTGGGTACAGATAAAGGTGGGGGATGGATCAGCTTTGTCCAGGCGCATACAGACTAACAAGGGCCTGAAACAAGGCTGTGTCCTGGCCCCCACCCTATTCAACCTGTTCCTAGGCGACCTTGTTCCTATTTTAAATAAATGGCTGCAACTCCCACGCTCCTAAGTTAGGAGGACTCCAACTACCTTGTCTACTATATGCAGATGACATTGTCCTAATAAGCTACACCAAGGTAGGACTCCAACATCTCCTGCATGCAACACACTGCTACTCAAATAAAAATGAGCTTACAATAAATCTTGAGAAAACCCAGACAATGACCATCAGTAAGAAAAAAAGGAAACTAACAACATGGCTCTGGAACAAGACAAGAATTGGAGACACCCCAATGCATAAATATTTAGGAGTGAAGATCGACATCGGCGGGCAGTTCTCCGTTCAGAGAACAAGTATACGAGGGAAAAGAGCTATCTCTGGCAATTTCTCTGAAGACACTAAATCGCAAACTCTCTGGCCCCTCTCCCCTGCCCTTGGCGCAAGTAATTCGCGCTAAACTCCTCCCTACAATCACCTACGGGAGTGAGGCACTTAGAGGAAGGGACGCTAAGATCCTTGACAACACAATTACAGCTGCTTACAGAATCATCTTCAGTCTGTCCAAGCAAACCTCACCAGCACAAATCAGGCTAGAATTCGGCATTGATCAACAGCTTCTGGCAAGGCAGGGAGCCTATATCATAGCCTAGGACAAAGTGAGGAAATCGAAACAAGGAACATTAAATGAGCACTTATGGACGGAGTTAGTACAACTCCCGTCCTCAGCATCAGCCAAGTTCCTTATGGACAGCCTGACAAACACGGGTTTAGAGCAGCTCTGGGATACTTCAGCAAATCACATAACACTCAAAAAATTGGTCAAGAAATCGATCAAACAATTATCGTGGGTTCAAGACAAGGCAGCACTTTCCAAAAGAACGCATGGTTGGATGACTCTGAACTCGTATTCAACTAAAGCATCACAGAGCTACTTTGGTAATTGATACTCCTGGCTGGCTTCCAGGTTGTCAGAAGCTTGCTTCCACAACTTAGCCATCTGGCTACGGAAGGCCAGCATGTAGTTCACCACATCCTGGGGAAGCTTCCTTGGAGACTTTTCCCATCCATCTTTCACCAGGCTGAGAGGTCCTCTGACAGGGTGTCCATACAGAAGTTCGAAGGGGCTGAAACCCACTCCTTTCTGTGGCACTTCCCTGTATGAGAACAACAGACAGGGTAGGAGGATGTCCCATTTCCTCCGCAGGCTCTCAGGCAGACTTCTGATCATGCCCTTCAAGGTTTTATTAAACCTTTCCACCAGACCATTGGTCTGGGGTGGTAAGGGGTGGAGCACCTGTAAGAAACTCCACATTCCTTCCACATGGCCCACATATATGCTGACATGAAGTTGGCCCCCTTGTCAGACACAACTTCCTTGGGGAAACCCACTCTGGTAAAAATCCCCATCAGGGCCCGAGCCACCGCAGGTGCAGTAACGGTCCTCAAAGGAATAGCCTCTGGGTATCGAGTGGCGTGATCCACCAGAACCAGGATAAACGTGTGACCGGCTGAAGTGGGTGGATCCAATGGCCCCACAATGTTGATGCCCACCCTTTCAAAAGGGGTGCTAACGACAGGTAATGGTTCCAGGGGAGCCTTCAGCTTAACCCCTGTTTTTCCACTAGCTTGACAAGACACACACGTCCTACAGAAAGTGTCATACGCAATCCTCATCTGAGGCCAATGGAAATGGGGGACAAGCCGGGCAAAAGTCTTGTCCTGACCCAAGTGTCCTGCCAAGGGATCTTGTGAGCCAACTCTAAGAGAAAGGCTCGATAACGTTGGGGTACTACCAAGGCCCGTGACGAACCGTGCACCGGAGCCTTGGGTTCACTGTAGAGAAGACCATCCTCCCAGTAGATGTGGAAGTTCCCTGCAATGTTACCTGCTGCCTGGGCTTTGGCCTGTCGCCTCAGACCCTCAAGGGTAGGGCACTCCTTCTGCCCCTGACAAAACTCTTCCATGCTAGGTCCCCCCTCCACATGCCATTCCGCAGGGATAGGTACGTCCTCTAGGGAGACAACATCACCCTCCGTGGACTCCGGGTCCACCACCTCAGGTGTCCCATACATCTCACGGGGTGTGGATGCCTAGGCAGGTTTTTCCTGTCCCCGGATCTTCCCCTTTTTTGGCAGCCGGCTGTGCCTTTGTTCCCGGCTCCAGCCCTTGCGAACTGCCCCACCGGCCAGTCGCAGACCGTGTGCTTGCACAGGTCCAATCAGGTGTACCCAGAATCTCCGAATGAGTCCGGAATTCCACCTCCTTCCAAGCATTGTGCTCCAAATAATTCCCCAACAGACAATCGACTGGCACGGCAGGGCTCACCGCAACTCGAAGGAGTCCTGCGACCCCTCCCCACTCAAGGGGAACCTCAGCCACAGGATAGTGACCTATTCTGCCGTCAGCCATCGCGGCGGGGTGGAGTACGTTTGGAATCACCTGCTCTGGGGACACCAGCTGACTCCTTACCATAGTCATACTGGCACCTGTGTCCCTCAGAGCCTCCCCTCTCTGGCCGTTGATGGTGACCCACTGCCCATACTTGGCGGTATTTGAGGGCACCTGGATCTTAGGAACCATCTCACTGTCTCCCAGGGACACTAAGGTTATTCCCGCCAACTCACCTCCCTTATCTAAGGGCAATTCCTCCCCGAGCACTACACTAGCCACTCCCGGGATTTTTCCTCCAGTGGGAGGGGGTGGTCACTCTCTTTGGGCACTTGACATCTCCTTCATAGTGCCCAACCCCACCACATTCTTAAGAGTGGACAACCCGTGGCTGCTGACTATGGTCAGGATAGGAGGGTTTTTGTGGATTAACCTTAGGTTGGAAACCTGAACCCTTTCCTTGGAAACTGTTTTGGGGGCCTTTCGAGAACTCCTTCTTTTTGTCTCCTCCCTCTTTCTTCTGGGGAGCGCCCTGACCAGTCCTTTGGGAATCCCCTCCAGTCCCCTTTGAGGACACCCGGGTACTAGCCCAGATGTCCGCCTCCTCTGCAAGCTTCCTAGGGCTAGTCAGCTTGCTGTCCACCAGGTGTTGACGCAGCTCCGGAAAACATTTCTTTAGGAGGTGCTCCTTTAAGAACAAATCATACAACCCCTCGTAGGCAGTCGCCTCACTGCCTTGCACCCAACCCTCTAGGGCCTTCTTAGCGTAGTCTAGAAAATCTACCCAGTTTTGTGTGCCTAGTTTGTGGCTGTTTCGAAATTTCTGCCTGTATTTTTCAGGGGTCAGCCCAAACTTTCTAATCAAAGCAACCTTCATGGTGGGGTATTTGGTCTGTTCCTCCGGCTCCAGAGCTAAGAGAGCATCCCTCCCCACTGGAGGCATATACTTGTACAGGCCACCCGCCCAATGACTCTCTGTAATCCCATTGGCTCATAATGAGACCTCATAGGCAGCCAACCATTTGGCAATGTCGTCTCCCACACTAAAACTGGCGACCACATCCTTTGGCAAATAGGGTCTGGGTTCCCTGGTAACCTCCTTAGGTACGCTGCCACCAATAGGATCACTGGAGGACCCTACCTGTAGGGCTTTGAGGTCTAACTCCTTTAAGCTAAGCTCATGAGCGAGCCTCGTCTCCTCCCTCTCCTTTTCCAACCTAGCTAATTCCCATTTTAATTGTCTTTCCTCCCTCCTGTCAGCTAACTCTGCTGCAGTCAGGCTCCTTTCAGATACACTACTGCCCGCCCTCGAAGGTGTCCTAGGACCTGGTAACAGATTCCCCCCTTCGGTTTGGTACAGCATTTCTGCTTCAATGACAGTGTCACGATCCTCCACTTCCTCCTCCTTGTTCCCATCTGGGTGAGCTGCCACCCATGCTCTCAAGCTGGTTTGAAGTTCCACTTTCTTCGCACCACGCTTGAAGAACACCCCCTTTTCCGGGCAAAATTCCCTAAGTTGGGCCGCTGTGTAGGTCTCCAACTCAGCCAACTCAAACTCCATTTTACCAGGTAGGACCTCAGACAGCTATTTTGGAGTACTTCAAGAAAGAGGCATCAAATAAGACTACTTCACCCCACCACCAGAAAGGAATTTGGAAAAAACAAAACATCCAATTAGGGAGACCACTAAGAGAAAACTCCAGGTGTAGGGTACATGGTGCACACTAAGCCACTGTCAAGTGGATGCAAGTACAAGCTCTAATCCCACCACTGAACACTAATATGTTGGACCTGAGATTACCGGTCCACCTAGGGTAGCCTGGCTCAGGTGGTAAGGCCTAACTCTAAGGCGAACTGTTGCACTTGCGTCACACTCAATACAGTAGCACAGCGTACTTCCACTCCAAAAATGACACTACACCTTCACTGTAGAAAAATAGAAAAGCTTTATCTTTTTTTTTTTATACTTGAATTCAGTTGCATAAGTCTTAACATGCCATCATTTTACATTAAATGTTCCTATTTCTGTGACTCTAGGACATGGCACAAATTATATATCTCTAGTGAACCTCACTTAGTCATTCACTTATTCATTAGGATCAATTCAAACAGATCCCTTTTTCATGTAATAGTCCATTTAAATATTTTAAAGGTTAGGGTGAGGTCCTGAGGCAGATTGATAACAAAGCAGAATTATTGAATCAGCAGATGGTTGTTTCAATTGTCTAGCAAACTAGTGCTGGAATGGAGAAGTCAGTTAATTCTCAGTGAAACATTTCAACTTGAAATCAAATCCAAAATTTATATTCACCTTTCTGAGTATAGACATTGGTTTTAGGAAAGGATCACAGTTCATGCATTTAGTTAGATAAGGTGCGGCTCCAATCTCGTGAATAACCATGCCTATAGTTGGTTACTTCAACATTATTTGCATTGCTATAGTTGGTTCAGCAATTGCTCCTTGGTTCGCTTATCACTTACAAAGTTAGAGAGACCTCCCTGTGTACAGCCCCTCAGTCCCCCTCATGCACTCAACTTCTATTAGGAGGGGAGTCTAGGTATTCAACAGGCCCAGCAGAGGAATCCGTGGGCCCACTCCTCCCTCCCCGCTCCATACCCCAGCTTACTTCTGAAGGAGGCGTTCGAGCGGCCAGTCCGCCCAGTGCTGGCCGTTTGGGGGACCAAGCCTTTCCTCTCGGGAGTCTCGAGGGTTCTTTACGGCCCGGTTGGTTTACGAGAGGCTCACGAAGGCAGATTCTCCCCTGGAAGCAGAGCACACCTCAATTCCTGGTGCTCCACTGCTCCCGCGCCTCCCTCTGCACACACCCACTGGGAGAGGGTGAAGTCTTCCTCCTCAAGCGACACCGCCTCAGGGGAGCCGGCCGCTTCTCAACTCTGGCGCAGGCCCCGTTCTTCCAGCAATATGTAACTTTCCACGCCTACCAGCTCAGGCAGAGTTCAACGGGGCGGTTCTCTCACAATACGGGACCCGACCCAGCCAACTCTCACGCTTCTCGCTGGAAAGCTAGTCCGGCGTTCCCGCTTCACAGGAGTTCAGCGGCACCACAGGGAGCAATGGCTCTCGCTAAGCGAACTTTGGCGAGAATCAAGGTATCGATGTAGAAATCCCACTTCCCCCTCCTCTTCACGTGGGGGCTAGGGTCAGATAAGGTCTTAAATGCCCCACAGTCTGTTTTCACTCCACTAGAGGGAACAGCAGCAGCGCAGGACCCTGCAGGCATCTCACTCACCACCTTGGTTTCAGGCGAAAGGATGTCCCTCTGTGACCTGGCGTTCTCGAGGTTCACGGAGGGGAGGGGTTTTGAAGTTCAGTTATCTCTCTTTCACAGGGATACTGGGTCCCCTCAGTCTCTCCCACAGCTGAGTCAGTTCAACAGGTAGGGAGGCAGATTCACTACACCAGCAGCAGCTCTTCAGAACAGAACCATCATCCTGGTCAGGATCACCCTTCCTCATACCCCGTAGTCTGCACTCCAGTCAGAACTGTGTGATGACCAAAATGGCCGACCAGTCAGCCCCCTTTTATAACCTGGCCCCAGGCCACCAGAAGGGACCAGAAGGTTCTAGATCCCCCTAATGTTAGCCTATGGCCATGGCTCTGAGGTAAAACTTTGACAGTTGGCAGGCCACCATTTTGTGGGTAAACTTTTACTCTTCACCATTTTACAAGAGTACCTGCGCCGCATTACTAAAAAGTAACAATGAGGCGCCCAGAGACCTAGGTTCAACACCAAAAAAAAAAAGATGTAGTGGACACACAAGAAAAATGTAGAAGGCAAAAAGGGGATAAAAAAAAACAATTAGGAGGGACCACCCAAAGGGCTGACAGGTCTAACAAAGGGCACTTCCACAGCAGCAGGGAACAGACCCTCTAGCCTACTTCGAGACTTGGTTCAAAACTTTTACCCAAGCATCAGACCTCACCCCCTTCTACCCGCCGCCGGGATCCCCTCCAAGGCCCCTTCCTGGCAAAACTCCTGCACTTCAGAGACCGCAATGCCATATTTTGTGCGACCAGGCGGGCTGGCCCCCTACGGGCGGAGGTAAAAAGCATAATTTTTTTTCCTGACTACACTCGGGCAATTCAGCATCAACGCTCCTCTTTCCTGGAAATAAAGCGGTGCCTCCACCATTAGGGAGTGCAGTACTTGCTACTGTTTCCAGCCCGCCTCAAGATAATGTTCGGCAGCATCAACATCTTATTCACTGACCTTGGAAAGCCCGGGACTGGGCTTACCCACATCAAGGAGAATCAGCAGCAGATCATGCCTAACCTGCATCTGGGCCAGCAGCAGGCTAAACCACATTCAAGACTTCTGTCTTGGGTATCTTCAGCCAGCTCCCCTAATCTGGAGTAGAAAATTGCAGATCGCAGGTGGGCTCTATAGGCTATGGATAATCTGGGGCCTAATACTACGACCACGGATGACTAGAAAGACCCACACATCTTCTCCTCTGAAAAAGACACTCTTCGGTCTGAAGACTCTCGCAATAACTCGCAGACCACTCCCCTCCCCACTGGTGACGCCATAGACGGCGGATAACCTTATCTAAACATTGTACCCTCAGCACCTCAAGACAGACTATCTAATGTCATTGGTTTGCTTTAGATATCAATCCAGCATTATGCGCACCACTATCGAAGTGAAGGCCCCCCCTCACCGGTCCACCTCACTCAAGCACTCAACGCTGCACATGTTTTCCTTCTCCACCCAGGGCCACCGTCCTTGTGTTCAGCTCGTGTGAGACCCCAGCATTGGAGCTTAGGTGTAGCATTTTAAAGGAGAGAGAGATTGTGCTAAGTGTGACAAATCTAACAAAACATAGAGCATTTTAGACCACCTTTATGTCTTATCATTCGTCCCAACATACTATGGGAGAGGACAGAATAGATATCACCTGGCCAATCCTTTAGAGAGGTTTGCAGAGGTATCTTATTGCCATGATGGGCCATTTTTCTAAGTGGTCTGAAGTTGAGATAGTTGATGAAGCATACTCTGTTGCAGTGATAACATTTCTGGACAAGATATTCCTGAAAGAATGTTTTCGCCAAAAATATAGGCAGTGGCAATCGACCACAATAACGAAATTTTCAAATAGGTCTTGAAAAGGAATGGTATTCTCTTTGCTTCCATGATGGAAACGGAGCAGTGGTACACTTTAATCGAGTTTCACTAAGGATCCATTCAACTAACCAATAATCATAAATTGGAATGGAGGAGAGAGTTATTTTGCACTTAGTGGTCATATAAAATAACTCTTTGTTTCACTACTGGCTAAAAACTATTTGACCCGCATGGGAGGGAAAACACCGTTCTCAAAGAATAATTTGGGTTGGATGTCAAAGTCCAAGAAAGGAGACTGGTCACCTGAAAAGGTCAAAGAAATATTGGCCCGTGCCTAAGCAATTTACAAGGAGCGTTATGAAAACAAACATAACAGCAATGTTGTCAGTATCAAAGTAGGAGATTTAATCAGAGTGATCATATCAGGTATGCTGAGGAAAGGACAATGCAGATTTTCACAAATATTGCTAGCAGAGCTATTAGTCTGTAAATCGGCAGGTGGCAGTGATTGTGAGGGCACCACAATTGTATTTGATTGTGCAAGAAGGAAAAGTCCTTTGCAAATACAATCTCCGAAAATAAAGGTGAGTGTGATCGCCTATTAGAGAAGGATACTAACATTTCCAGAGATAGTCAATGCGAAGTTGGACAAAGTGAAGTTGTGCATAGTCCCGAAAATACAGGTGACGGAGTGAATGAAGATGGCGCGAAAAAACTGGCTTATGTGCAGTGAAAAGAAGCAGGTTTTGTAGGACGGTGATTTGCTCAGTTAAAAGAAATTATTATATCTATGAATAATTATTTAATGCGTACAGACTTCGTTTTTTTTATGTTCTCCAGTTTATACAATAAGAGTTTTTCTGTTTGTCTTACTGTCATGTGAAAGGAAGGGGATGTGTCGTGTCAGGTATTTTGCAATGTATATCTCATCTGGTGCCATATATGAATGTACTATTTAGGGCACCGTACAATGCTGATACCCATATGATGTAATCTAGAATATAACGTGGTTGGCTTTATATGAAGGACGTTGGGAAAAGGAGTATGTTCAACCAGCTCCACTACCTTTCGATGTACAGGCATGTTATATTTAATAAAGTACTTTGCATACCATTCCTGGAGTACTTATCTTTCCACAGATATTCAAAAATGTATGAGTCAATAGTTATGGATGCTCCTGCATTCCAGCGAGCCATGTTTACAACCTGAGGAAAATGTGAAAAAATGGCTGTTGGTCATTAATGATAAGGAACTATAAGTGATCCATAAGTTTGAGGAAACTCGCTGCATGCTTTAAATGCGCCTTTCGTAACAAAACAGATTATATTATAGATCATGGCCTCGATCGGATTCAATGCACATTATCGATGCCTATACATGCATTCTGAAGGATGGTAACGTATTACTTAAAGATTTTTTTTCACATTTTACACAATTAGTTTCTGCAATTAAAACATGTTTGTTGCCACTGAATTTATTAGCAGGGACATTGCATTTATACCTGTGGGTTAAATGGAGGATAAGGATCTCGGTAGAAATGACTAATGAAAGATTTGTACTCGGCAGCTGCTGTTGGGTCTCATTAGAGGCGGCAGGAAAGGATCCCTCGCGCCACTTGTCAGTGCTTACACAGGTTAATGCGACATTTGTAGCATCCTGTCCCTTTTCTCCACTTCGCCAATGATGTAATCACTTGCTTTACGGCCATTTCACCTGAGCGAATGTGCCTCTTTGTGACATAAATGAGGCCATTGTCCTCCTTGATTCAATAGGCTATTAGCTTTGTATCTTGAGTCGCAGGATTGGTGGTTGTATATTACGATAATGAAGACAGAGGTGATCCACAGACATCATTTTGCTCTAGTGGAAAAAAATATTCACACCTAGCTAAATCAAACCGCTTAATCAGGTTGAAAACAGCCATCTTAAGAGGGACTTGAATGCTGGGCTTTAAGTAGGATGCAATAACTGGGGGGTCTCTCAAAGGGACATGGTCGGCGTAATTAAGGGCGCGGCTTAAAAACACGTAAACTAAAAATCTGTGCTTGGCATAGTGTGCGTGCCGACTTGTATTCTGCGGTTTCTGTCATTGCATCCAGAATTCCAGATATATGATACAACAAGTAACATCATACCTACAACAAGCCAGGGCTATTGGCTTTGTCAAAGGTTGTTAGTCGCATAAGATAAATAAGCAACGCCTATGGCATGTATATTATTGAAAAAGCTGACACTTAAAGCCCTGGTGACACCACGACAATGTTGCTGCTCCTAAGTTTCAAAAAGAGAAGGGAAATCCAGAAAGAAAATGACTCTCTTTAAAGAATTTCCCTTCCCCTACAACGCACACCTGGCATGACGTCATGCCGTAACTTGAGCAGTGTGAGCAAGCTTGCACATGATGTGCCTGCTGCAGTCCAGAAAAAAAACGGACCGCCTGTGCCAGGGCTCAAAACAGAGCGCCTATAGAGACCCCTTTCGAGGCCCCCTTTAAAAAACTACCGGTGCTCAGCACAGTTGAGACCCGGTCCACTTAAAGCCCTGCTTGTATGGGAGGTGTTTACAGTGGACGCACAATGTGTAATAGATGGATTCGGAAATCCGAGGGAGTGTTTATGCACGTCCTCATAGTAGGTGGGGATTTAAACACTGGCAGCAAATGGGATTTCATATCAAGGAACAGGAGGATTGTAAACGAATATTGTCTTGGGGAATATCACTTGCATATTGTCATTCTTGCAAAATGTCTTCCCTTTTAGGCTTGAATGCAGACATCTTTAGCTTTTGGTAGAAAGCATGTCATCACACAACTCATCAAACAGCATAGATCGCTCAACATACACATACAGAAAGTGCCTTTTGTCAGCCCTGTTCAGCAAATGGACAAGCTCTTTTTGAGACAATATCTTGCTGGCTATAAATCGCATTTTGGAACCAGCCTGCAGAATACAGCTTATCATGTTGTTTAAGAAGTACCTCTCTGTGGTTACCTTGTGCAGCGACTGGCAGAGTCTCAGGGGAATTAATCAAAAATCCTATTACTTATTTTCTGAACTTGAGCATTCCTGGGCGTGTGCTGCAACAGAGTGCAACTGTCTCTTCAATATAGTGTGGGTGCATGTAGTAAATATGTAGGAGCTTCCCAGTGCATAACAGATTGTTTATTCAGCAGAGATACAGCAAGACATCTTCAAAGGGAGCTGGCCAGGCACAAACTGTCTCAACCTAGAACCCTAGGAAGAGTCCAGAGCCACCTACATTCTGGAACATATGAGATCATGCTACAGGAGGGGAAAACAGGGAAACAAAGTTAGGAATAATATACAACACATCTTCTCTCGTTGAAAACAAAAAACAAAACGAGAAACTCTAATGGAAAGAAACAAAGCAAACAGAAATCAGCTAAAAACAAAAATGTTAATTCGAAGGAGGGAACACACCTCGGTTCATTAAACATCTGATCAATCACAACAATAATCAATTAGATACAGGGGAGGTCTACGAGACCTTTGACATCTTGAAGAAAACTGAGAAGAGTCAGGAGAAGAAGAAGAAACAGCTTGGTAAGGAACCCCACAACTGGACTGAGAATCAGGAGCATCACCCCCACCATCCCTTCTACCTAACACTTGGACAGAATTAGAAGAGGAAGAACCATGAGAGGGAATGAACATGTAACCAGAACAATCATCCCTACAGTCACGCTGAACCTGGACAGGAACAGAACGAGACACCAAAGAATCAGACCCAGAACAAGCTTTCTGATAAAGAGCCACTCTCCTTAAACTCCACTTCTCCCCGTTGGAGAGAACAACATAATGTGGGTAAACCATTCTTACAGAAAAGGGGCCACGAAATTTAGACAAACCACCAGAAACTCTGCCAGATTTCACTTTAACAAGGTCACCCTTAGAAACCTTATTGGAAACACACCTCTGCAACTTCCCAGATGAAGACGTAATAGAAGGAGAAGGAGAAGAGACAGACTCCTGAACACCCCTTGACAAATCAGACTGTAGTATCATATCCTTAAGCCAAGAGGGAGTCAACTTAGTGCTAGGAACCCTACCCCTCATGAGTTCAAAGGGAGACCTGAGCTGAGCACCAAGAAGAGTGGTACAATAGGTGAAAAGTTATCAATAATTACACAGGAAAGATATATCCTTAGGTCAGGTTTATTGGTTAGCACCTTAACCATCAGCTATCAGGAGGCAACTGCCAGAAATAGAATTCGCTTACAAGAACATTCTAAGACCATGGAATGTACAAGTAATGAACATGAAGACAACACTACACATCCTCTTTCTTATAAATAAGACAGAATTTCAATTGAACAATATTAATAAACAACAAAATAAAGATAGTGTATAAAATGAAATACAGCATATAGCGCAATGACTTTCACCCAAATCAAGTACAAAAGTCCTTAGCTTGTATAATCTTTAAGATGAACAGGAGCCCACTTAACTCGTGAGCTACACCTTCGTTGAGTTAACTTTGCTTCATCACAATTAACCGGATCCTGCACATTGGTTTCTTCAGAGACAGTGTGGTCTTTTACTAAGGCCACTCTATTCAAATTCCATATCTTACCATTTTCCAATTTAACAGAATTTTTGAAACATTTTATAACATGCAAAGGAGCAGAGTATTTTGACCAAGCCAAAGCTCCTACCGGAGCCCTGACTCTAACTAAATCACCAACTTTAAATGAACCTTCTTTCACTCTTTTCCTTTCATCATAACACTCCTTGTTCCTCAACTGAACCTTCTCCTCCCTTGCCCTCCAATCACCAATCCCATTGTTTATTATACCTTTCCCCCAACTCATCCAAGCAGGACTCAAAGACGTATTTGGAATTCTCCCTTTAAATAACTCAAAAGGGGTTCTCTTCGTTGTCATTTGTGGAGAAAATCTGTGAGCTAAGATACATTTTTGTAATTCTTCCCTCCAATCCAACGAATTAACTCTTGAAAGTTGTACATTCTCCTTAATCACTCTGTTGAACCTTTCCACAGTTCCATTAGTTTCTGGATGATAAACCGATGATCTTTTATGTTTCACACCACAAGAGATTAAAAAATCAGACATCAAACCTGAACAAAACTGTGGACCATTATCCGATAAAAGAGATTTCGGAAGACCTTCCCTTTTAAAAATGTCTTTTAGAAAAGATATAACACAAGAAGAAGTCACCTCAGAAACAGCAGACACTTCCACCCATCTGGAATAAAGATCAATCAAAACTATAAGATATGGGGTACGATGCTCTCCAGAAAGAGGACCCACAATATCTATGGCGATATCTTCCCAAGGTCCAGACGGAAGATTACGACAAACCATGGGAGACGTGCGTGATGTCAAGATTTTATCACTCACCCTACATTGTAAACACTCCCTAACCTCTCTTTCAATTTCCTGATCCATTCCCGGCCACCAAAATGAACACCTAATTCTTTCCTTAGTCTTAACAATCCCTAAATGACCCTGATGCGCTTCCTCAACCAATCTTTTCCTTAAAGAACTAGGAGGAATTAACTTAGCTCCCCTCAAAAGGATACCATTCTCCACTGACAGTTCATTCTCAACCAAACGCCATACTTTACCAAGTGAGTTGTCCCAGTTAACATTCCTTTCAACCTTGGCAATCACACTTACAATTTCAGAATCCTTACCAATTTCCTCCAACCACTCCTCCTCAAGTATGGCTCCTGAGGTAATCTCACACACATTTACCTCGTTTTCAAAAACTTCATCATCAAAATCGACACCCTGAACCTCATTCACCAGACGTGACAAACAATCCGCAAAGACATTTTCAACTCCAGGTATATACACAACATCAAAATTAAACTCCTGAAGACCAATCACCCATTTACGAATCCCAGAAGAAACACTATCCAATCCCTTCATCATAAATATCTCTCTCAAAGGGTTGTGATCGGTGCAGACCATAAATTTCATTCCCCAAAGAAAATTCTTGAACTTTCTCAAAGCCCAATAAATGGCTAAAGCCTCTTTTTCGATGACAGAGTAATTTAACTCTGCACCTCTCAGACTCCGAGAAGCACAAGCAATGAGTTTCTCCTCTCCATTCCTCTTTTGTTTCAATACTGCACCCACTCCTTTAGAACTAGCATCCGTCACCACAAAAGTCTCTTCAAAGGGTATAAAAGATTGTAAATCCGGAGCATGCAACAAATCCTTCTTTATGTCATAAAATTCTTTTTCACATTCATCACTCCACTTGAACTCCTTTTTCTTTCCTAACAAATTCCTCAAATTTCCTCTTTTTCCCGCCAAATTGTTTATAAACTTCCCATAGTATTCAACCATGCCAAGAAACGAAACTACCTCTTCCTTACTTTTCGGAGATGACAACTTCTCGATAGTGTCAACCAAATCTCTTTTAGGAGTAACGCCATCAGATGAGATATGATATCGTAAATAATTCACTTCATTTACTGAGAACCTACATTTTTCATATTTTAAAGTTAAACCAGCATCTTCCAACCTTTTCAGAACCATCCTCAGGGTCTTGTCATGTTCAATTTGATTCACACCATATATCAACAAATCATCCTGATAACATTTCACAGATTTTATCCCCTTAAGAATGAAATGCATTACTCGTTGAAAGACTGACGCAGCCGAAACAAGACCAAACGGCATACGTTTATATTTAAAAGCTCCCATTGGAGTTATAAAAGCTGTAAAATCTTGTGATTCTTGAGTTAATTCTATTTGATGATATGCCTGCGTTAAATCAAGAGTAGTGAACACTTTGGAATCACCTAAAAATGCCAATAATTCATCAATATTGGGTAAAGGAAATTTGTCCACTACTACTTCCTTGTTTAAAGATCTTAAATCGCAGCAGAGTCTTATCTCACCATTGGGTTTGTTGGCGACCACTACAGGCGCCAACCATTCAGTCGCCTCCACAGTAGTTATAATATCCTGTTCTTGTAATTTTTTAAGTTCTTGTTCCACTTTTTCTTGAACTGCAACAGGAATTCTCCTAACCTTGGCAATCACAGGTAAAGCCTCTTTTCTCAATTTAATAGAATGTTTATAACCTTTTAAACATCCTAACTCAGATCGAAAAAGTTTAGGAAATTCTTCCATAAATGCATTTGCTTTTGATTCCACCTCTTGAACCTGCACCTGAGGATCAGAGTTTGGATTCAAAATCACCCCCAAAGCACGCTGATGAGGCCATCCTATCAAGGAATCCCCAACTTTAGAAACATAGATTTTACCCACAGTTATTCTCTTCCCAAATTCAATGGAAGCATCAAAATAACCCATCATGGTAATAGGAGCACCCCCATATCCACCTGGACACACATCCATTCTCCTCAACTTATTCCTGTCTTTAAAATATTTCTCATAAATTTCCCTTGAAATAATGGTAATACGTGCACAAGAGTCAAACTTCACTTCTATCTCCACGTCATCTATCTTGATAACACCCAGGGGATGATCACGTTCTTCTCTGACCTTATTCTGACAGATAACCTCCTTAATCTCCTTGCTAACTACCTTCTTATCCTTTGCTTTACAAAACTTAACAAAATGTCCTTTTTTACCACAGCCATGACAAACAAAATTCATAGCTGGACAAAAATTAAAATTAGCCTTATGACCTGACGGTTGTGAAAAAAAATTAGCCTTATGACCTGACTTCCCACATCTATAACAGGTAAAACAAGTGGCATTAGTTTCATCTTTACCCATCTCCTTCACCACAGGTTTCACCTCTTTAACTTGTGTTACATCAACCTTCACCTCTTCAACCTTCTCCTCAACCTTTCCTTTATCGTTTTTTAATTCATTCACACATTTCAACATATGTTCCACCCTTTTTGCTATCCCAATTACCTCTTCTAAAGGTGGTTCATCCTTGAGCCATAACTCTTCCCTGATCTTATCTTCCCTACACTTCAAAACAAATTGATCCCTTATACGTTCCTCATTCACCGCACCATACTTGCATGTAGAAGACAGTTTTCTTAGAGCAGTAATATACTCTTCTACAGATTCATCTTTGCCTTGCTCACGTTTCCCAAAATGATATCTCTCCATAATGGTACTCATGCACGGTAGATAATGTTTATCTAACTGTAGTAAACACACCTCGTATTCATCCAAACCCCTTTGTTCTTGATGTGTCAACTCTGGTAAATTTTCAAGTACTTCCTGTCCCTCCCCACCCAGACAATGCATGAGTAAGGAATGCTTCCTTTCCGCGCTTAAATTAGTACCACATACTTTTGCATAATGCGCAAATATCTTTTTCCATTTACTCCATTTCACCTTCGGTTCACCTGGATCACTCAAAAAAAATGGAGGTGTGGTCACATTCTGCATTATTTAGCCTTTCGTAATAACCACACAAAATTAAAAAATGTATAAAGAATCAACTTTTCAAACAATATTATACTATTTGAAAAAATGTATATAAAATACAGAATAATACCTTTGTAGTGAAGTACCTTGAGATCTACTAAACAATATGTGTTTTCTTAAGTTTCAAATATAGACTAAAAAAATAATAATATATCAATTAAATTCGCTTACAAGAACATTCTAAGACCATGGAATGTACAAGTAATGAACATGAAGACAATACTACAATAGGCATAAACCATTTCTCGTACAAGACCAGAAACCGAAGAACCTTTAGAGACAGCCATCTGAATGGTACTTTTGACCAATCTATTTAAGCGCTCACATAAACCATTCCCCTGAGGATTGTAGAGGGAAGTCCTGTGGTGAGAAATACCACAATCAGACAAAAAGGTGCGCATATCATGCGAAACTAACTTTGTTCCATTGTCAGTAATGATGACATTAGGAAAATCTTTTAAGAAAAATAAGGATCTCAAATGCTTGATAGTAGTATCAGTGGTGATGTCCTTCAAAAATTCGACTGACAACCATTTTGAAAAACAATCCACAACAACAACAGCAAACCTCTGAGAAACAGGTAATTCATTCAATGGACCTATAAAATCCAGACAAATGGTATGCCACGGGACCTCAGGAAATTGCAACTTACCCATCTGAGAACCAACAGAAATGTTCAACCTTTTCTCTCCCACTACATGTAGGACAATCTTCAACCCAGGAAAAAACAGAGGAGTCTAATCCAGGCCACCAAAAATTTAACTTAAGCCTCTGTTGGGTTAAGGTCTGGCCAAGATGACCCTCATGCGCTAAGGCAATAAGCTTGGACCCCAAATCAGCAGGAGGGACAAATTTGTCTCCACGCATTATTACATTATCCTCACAAACAGATAAATCATCAATAATCTTTAAAAAAGGACGAAAAGAGACATGTTCACAACTCTCCCTCCGCGAACCCAATTTAATTAATTGAATGACTTCTTGCAAAACACTGTCCTTAGACATAGTTTCCAACCAATCAACACGAGAAAAAGAACTCTCACCAAGAAAACGAACATCATTAATCCAAGCAATATTTTCCTCTACGCCCTCAAGACTGAAGTCAGACACAAATCAAAGAAAAATAAGACATCTAAAAGACAACGAGAAAGCCATTAAGGAGAAGCTAGAATCTTTGGAAAACCAAGGAAGAAGGAACAACATTAGACTGCTGAATGTTCCTGAAAACTTAGAGGGATCTGACATTAAGGCTTACGTTCTGTCTCTCCTAAAAGAATTTCTTCCTTGGACGAAAGAGTGTGCCTTGGCAGCAGATATTCAACGAGTCCATAGAGATCCGTTTAGAAAAAGTAAAGAGAGAAAAACCCAGAGAAAAATCTTGGTAAACTTCAGAACCTACTCTCTGAAGGAAAGAATATTGAGTGAGGGTCTAAAAATTGGGAATTTTAATAAAGACAATTGGTCATTTCGTATACGATCAGACATATGTAAAGCCACACAAGACAGGCAATGGGAGCTAGGGCAACACATGCAGGAACTGAAAGCCCTGGGGGCAAGTGTGCAACTGAAACTCCCTGCTTCCTTAAGAATAATGTGGCGAAATAAAATGCATAATCTAAGGGAGCCTAAAGAGGTAGAAACCCTTATTCAGTCAATAAAAGACCAAATCGAGATCGATAAATTAAATAAGGAATAATGTAGCAATGAAGTACTAGAAGGAACAAACTCCTTTTACTAAAAAGCGTAAGAAGAAAACATAAAATGGGACTGAACATTCAGTAGTAGGATATATAATGGGAAGCACCCACGTAATAAAGAACAGAAGAATAAAATACCTGGAGAATCAGAGCACGAAATCGGGTGTGATAACACCTGAAAGAAGAAAAAGGGGAGGCTTCCCCAGGGAGGGAATCTCAAGTAACACTCAAACACACAATGCAATTTTGTAAATACGCACGGGTGGGGAGCAAGGTAGGGAAAAAAGAAAAAAAATCCTCAAAATTGGAATACAAAAGGAATAATAAGGGAGTTAATGGCTGCCTCAATCGAAACAACGACTTAAGATGGCAAAAGAGAAATCAATAAAAATTCTAACATGGAATGTTAATGGGCTTAGAACCCCCGCAAGAAAAAGAAGGATTGTGGAATACTTGAAAGAAATAGAAAGTGAAATTATCATTCTTCAAGAAACACATCTACAAAATGCAGAATGGACTCAATTGGTAAAAAATTTACGTTGGGTTGGATCAAGTGTACACACAACACAAGAGTGCAATATAAAAGGGGTAGCAATCATCATTAAAAAATCCCTTAATGCCAAAATAGAATCGAAAGAAGTAGACAGCAATGGTAGATGGGCAATTGCTAAAGTCAGAATTGAAGACCGCATCCTCACAATTGTGGGATACTATGGCCCAAACAGGGATGACACAATACCCCTTAAAAAAATGTATTCTGAACTTTTAATATTTCCAACTCCGATTGTTATGGGAGGAGATTTCAATATTATAGAGGATCCTAAAACAGACAGATTGCCTCCAACAAAACAATGGAATCTACCAAAAATGAGGGAATGGCTAGGGATCTACAAAAAAGACCTAATTTTGGAAGACATGTGGAAGCAAAAAGGTGTAAAAAACTGTCTGTACACTTACCATAACAAGAAATTAGGACACAAATCTAGAATAGATTTCTTTTTAATGAACAAATCTCTGCGAGCCAATGTAAAAAGCATTGAACTTCTACCTGCGCACTTATCAGACCACTCTGCGGTACAGCTAACCATAGTACTTCCACAACCCCATCTGCCCAACAGGTGGACAGTTGACCGATCAATCCTTAGAGACGAACAAAGTGTGGAGCAACTCATAACAACCTCCCTCCACTACTTTGAGGATAATGCTGTCGGAACATCTAAGAGAATAATGTGGGATGCTTATAAAGCGGTAATAAGAGGTAAACTGCTCAGCTTGGGAGCACACAAACATACAACAAAAAAATTAGATATTAAGAAGTTGGAATTGGAAATTAAAGAAGTAGAACTACAGCTAGAGTGTGACATAACTCAAGAATTAAGGAAAAATTTAGAAGAGAAGCATCGTAATGTAAAAGAGAATCTGACGGATTACCTGGAGAACATAGTTAAAGAAAAATGGGAGAACAGTAAATTAGCAAACTATGAATATGGAGAAGGTTGCGGGAAAATGTTAGCCTGGAAAATGAAAACTGATCAGACCAGAAATAATATCTTAAGCATTTACAACCAAGATCAATCATCCACCTGCTCAGACGATGTTTCAATAAGGCAAGAATTCTCTAAATTTTTCACTTCAATATATAAAGAAGACACAAATCCATCAGATGAAGATATCAAGAACTATCTTGAGAATATCCCCCTTCCAAATCTGACAGAGGAAGAAGTGAATTTCTTGAACGCCGAAATAACATCAGAAGAAATAAGAACTGCCATATGTAACCTAAAGAGAGGAAAAGCTGCGGGCCCAGATGCGCTGCCTAATGAATTTTATATCGCATTAAAAGAAACACTAATTGAACACCTAACAGAAATAATGAATAAGACTTATCTGGGACACGAAACGAAACCTGACTCATGGAATGATGCGACGATTAGCATCTTATTAAAACCAGGAAAAAATCCAAAGAACTGCGCATCGTATAGGCCAATATCACTTCTCAACTGTGATTACAAGCTGTTTATGAGTGTAATAGCTAAAAGATTATCAAAGGTTATGGCTAAATTAATTAACCCGGATCAAAAGGGTTTTAAAAGGGCAGACAAATCCAGGAAATTACGCACGAACTAGTGGCGACAATTGATGTAGCTGTCTGCGAAAAACTACCTCTAACGATTGTCACATACGATGCTGCCATAGCCTTTGATCGTGTAAACTGGGCCTTTCTAAATAAAATCATAGAAAAAAACAAATTAGGGAGCAACTTTAGTAACATGATAAAAGAAATCTACACTAACCCAAGAGCAAGGATAGCAGTTAACGGGAACCTCACGGAGAATATCAAGATTCAGAGAGGCACAAGACAGGGTTGCCCCCTGTCTCCATTACTCTTCAATCTGTATATCGAACCCTTGGCCTGCTCTATTAGAAATCAACCGCTCATAACACCTTTCAAATATCAAAATTGGACAAAGAAAGTTCCTCTCTACGCTGACGATCTTATGGTGTTCACTGATAACTACAACTTCTCCAAACTAGAGATTGAGGATGTGATGAACAAATTTGGTAAGGTCTCAGGTTATCTGATAAATATCGACAAAACAGAGGCAATGAGCTGGAACACTACCTTAAACTCACCTCTTTTAAAGGACAAAATAAAATATTTAGGCATCACTATAACAAAAGAACTCGGAAAAATATCAGAAACAAACCTAAACATAGTGGTGAGAGAAACGAGAAGACTACTTAAAATCTGGTCAGGTCTGCCGCTAAGTTTTTTAGGCAAATCTAATGCAATAAAAATGTCAATCATTCCCAAATTCACTTATCTGTTCAATAACATTCCGTTAGAATTTAAAAAAGAAGCTTTAAAAAAAATACAAGGAGAATTATCTAGCTTTATTTGGTCAGCAAAAAGTACAAGAATCTCATGGAACAAACTCAGGAGAAAGAAGGAACAAGGTGGAATAGCAAGCCCTGACATATATGAATATTATAGATCTTTCCAATTCAAAAATTTCAGAGTCTTGTTAAAGGTACATCAAGCCTATCCAACCTACTTACAACATCTAACAAACGGTGAAGATTATTTCCTTTTCAAATTTGGCCACCCAAAATTTTTTTAAAGTAAAATTGAAGGTTCTGAATAACGCTGTTAAGCTTTGGAATCAGATAAGAATTGCCACAAAGATCCCCTACTATAGTAGTATGGCGCCAATATGGGACTCGCCAGGCACCCCAGAATGCTTAAAGGACTTACTATCAAGCCCACTCAGACAATCTGGAATTGAAAAATGGGGACAACTACTGGTTGAAAATGCTTTAATATCTTGGGAACATTTGCAAATAATAACAGAACGAAAAATCTAAAAGTTTAAATATTATCAGCTATGCAGCTGGGCAAATACTATTCCGAAAGGACTAACAGATCCGAATAATTTGGAACCAGAAATGACGAAAGAGGTGGTAATAAAGAAAGAAGTCTCAAAGTGGTACTGGACTCTAATTGAATCCGGCGAAGAAAATTTTACTATATCTGAAAAGATATGGAGGAAAGATCTACCAAATGAAGCCTTAGATCTAAGTCAAATCTGGAAAAAATCAGTAGAGAAATGCTGGCTGTGTGTAAAGCCCGCAGCCCTAAAAAGAAACCACCTTTTCTCTATACATAGAGCTTATTGGACACCCAAAAGACTATCAAAGTTTAAAGGCTCGGCAGTAAAATCGTGCCGCAAATGTGGTGAAGAAAAGGTGGATGATATTCACATGTTTGGTGGCTGTCCAGCACTTACGCAATATTGGCAAGAGATTGGTAAGACACTAACTGCAGTACTGGCAACACCTATAACCGTGAGTACTCTTTTAATCATTTTTGGGATCCACTGTAATACTCAACCAAATCTGATGAGGCTAAGTAAGCATCAAGAACATTTACTGTTTGTTATGGTCCTGTTAGCACGTAGAGAGATTTGTATTAACTGGATAAAACCAGCTCCACCAACCCATGAAAGTTGGCTAAACGCTGTAATAAGAACTAGCAGATTGGATAGAAAAGGGAAACAACCCAAGAGAATGAAATACTGGGAGATCTGGGGAAATTATGTCACTTCCAGATGACAAACTAGAACCCCTTCTCATTTGGAGTTTGTCTTTATCCTTTTGGCTCCTTTTCCTTTTTTTTTTCTTTTTCTTTTTTTTTTCTTTTTGGATTCCAATGATTAAGCGGAACAATAATTCCAGGCACGATTTGAAACCGGCCAAACAACCCAAGGGCTAGATACGAACAGAAACAAAGGAATTATTGAGCAAGATTAAGGTGTACGGAAGGAAACTGACTGGGTAGAACAAAGAAATTGAGAAACTCCCCTTGTATCCATCGATAGACGATGAGGGGCAGTATGGTGGAACAACTACTCTAACATGGTCGAACTCCCAAACACCTTTATTCTTTCTTTGCATAAACCGCAATATGAGGGAAAAAAAGACTGAAGTCAGCATTAGACTGAATATTAGCCGGCACAGCAAGTCTAGACAAGCAATCTGCTTGGAAGTTCTTCCAACCCTGGATATGTGATATGTCGAAATGATACTCTTGTAGCTTGGAGGCCACCCTCGCCAACCTTGGAGAACTACAGGTTGCACCACCAGGAGAAAGAATTCTGATAAGAGGTTTATGGTCAGTCTTTAGATTAAACCGCGTACCCCACAAGAAAGTGCGAAAATGGTGAGCACCCCAAGCAGCGGCTAAAGCCTCTTTCTCAATGACTGAGTAATTCCGTTCACATTGAGAAAGAGTTCGCGAAGCAAAGGCAATGGGTCTCTCACCATCCCTATGTGTTTGTACAAGAACAGGGCCAAGACCGTTTGCACTTGCATCAACCAACAAGGTAGAAACCTTATTGGTATCAAAAGGCGCAAGAACCTTAGCACTGCAGATGGCATCCTTGATGTCATTAAAACAGAGTTTGAGTTCAGGCCCCCAAACAAACTTACAACCTTTTTTTAACAAAGCTCTCAAAGGTAAAGTTTTCTCTGAAAATTTCTCAACAAATTTAGAATAATATTCAATCAATCCCATGAAAGAACGTAATTGGTCCTTATCAGCAGGACAAGGGGCAGAACGTATAGCCTCAAGAAGATTTCTCTTTGGTTTAACTCCGCTAGCCGATATTTCATGACCTAGATATTCAATGTCTTGAACAAGGAAAGAGCACTTCTCTCTACGCAAGGTAAGTCCGGTGTCCCAAACCCTGTGCAAAAAATTTTTAAGAACATGATTATGATCGACCACCGAATCACCAAAAATCAAGATTTCGTCCTGAAAGAACACTACATTCTTTAACCCCTTAAACATTTCAGTAACTAACCTTTGGAACACACTCGCCGCCGATTTCAAGCCAAAGGGAAGGCGAGTGAACTGGAAAATTCCATCCGGAGTGATAAAGGCGGTGAGGTGCTTTGAGGACTCGTGAAGCTTGACCTGATGGTAAGCACTCTTCAGGTCTAGCTTGGAAAAGTATTTAGCTCCCTGAAGAGTAGACACCATCTCGGAGATATTAGGCAAGGGAAATGTGTCAGCAACGACACACCTATTCAATGCCCTGAGGTCAACACAGAACCTCAATTTTCCATCAGCTTTTTTTTAAATGACCACAGGAGAAACCCACGCTGAAGCCTCCGTGGGTTCTATCACTCCAGATTGAAGCATTTCCTCAATTAACACTTTCACATCCTCACGAATAGAAATGGGAACCCTTCTCACACGGTGCTGTACAGGTAAGCTATTTTTCTTGAATTTAATGAGGTGTGAGTAACCTCTGAGCTTACCAAGTTCATCTTTGAACACAGAGCTAAACTCATTAAGAATACTTTCAAGAGAATCGTCTTCCACAACCATGATTTGGTTTTTAGCCCAGGGGTTGATGACAATGTATAGATTGTATTGATGTACCCAACCAAGGATTGGAGGGCCGTCAATAGAGACATACACCTTACCAAATGTGGATCTCTTCTCAAAACAAATTTCAGCCTCAAAGAAACCCAAAATTTCGATCTTTTGACCGTTGAAACCCTTAGGAGAAATATCACTCTCTTTCAAACTCAACCCTTCCCAGAAAGTGTCAAAAATGGATTTTGTAATGATGGTATGGCGCGACCCCGTGTCCACCATCAATGACACTTCTTGAGAGTCAATCTTGAAAACTACCTTAGGTCTGTTCTGTCTTGGATCCTCGCCAACCACATCAATTTCATCAACTACTAAGAGTCTTTCAGCTTCAGTTGTGATCTCGCATTCGTAGTCATCCACAGTAGCAACTCTTTGCTTAGGCTTGTCTTTGCACATCTTTGAGAAGTGTCCAATTCTGCCACACTTGAGACACTCCTTGTTTGCAGCAAAGCAAAACCTTGCGTCAGAAGAGTGACTACTGCTTCCGCATTTATTGCACAACTTGTTGGTAGTGAAATTTCTTTTTGGAGGAAATCTTGGTTTATTCTTTACCACAGCAATACTATCACCTCCACAATGCTCACATTCTCCAGCACTTTTCTTATTAGAAACTACAGAGACTTCTTGTTGAGGACTCAGTTTATGAGAATCGAGAACCTTCATACACTTGCTAGATTCTTCAATGACTTTTGCCAAGTCAATGGCATCCTTTAATGAAGGATTCTTTGCCGCCCATAGTCTCTCCTGAATCTTTTTATTAGAGCATTGGACAATTAACTGATCTCTTATGAGTTCGTCATTCATGGCACCGAACTTACATTTAATAGACAACTCTCTGAGTTGAGCCACAAAGTCATCTATTGACTCTGACTCCTTTTGACGCTGAGTGTAAAATTTGTAACGGTTCATGACTAGATTCTCCTCCTTTGAGAACCTGACTTCGAGCCTTGCTACAGCTTCCTTGAATTCATCATCCATATTCTGGCCATTAGCTCTCAAAGCTATTGGTAAAAATCTAAAAACTCTCTGCCCTTCTTTGTCAAGAGTGCTCAAAAGAATAGCCTGTTTCCTCTTTGCGAAAAATTCTTGTCCATCAAGTGCCTCAAGGTAGTTGTCAAACATAATATACCAATCCTCCCAAGGTATCTCTGGGATACCAGGTTCCGGTAGAAATTGTGGTGGTAAAGTAACAAGAATTTGCTGTGCCATGTTCAATAAAGACAAGTCAATGTTAACAAAATTGTCAGAAATAAAACTGAATAAGGAATTAGTGTCCACAAAGTAACTGAAGCTACCAGGATAACATACCTGAGAGCAATAGATCACTGTATAGAAAATTCGTTGTTGTGATAAAAACTGGCTTTCAGGAAATTTCCGATTTTTTGAAGAGAAAGTACAATCAAAATGGCCGCCACGATACTTCCATCGAAAACGAGGCTTGGAAAGGGTGTGTACTTGTAAATATTGAGTTAAAATGGCCGCCACAAAAGAAAAACTAAAACGAGGCTTGAAACGCATGCACGGTAGGTTTGAAACGCATGCAATTGAGGCTTGGCACTAGCGTGATGAGATCACGATCAGAAGAAAGTCAATGACGTACTCGCAGCAGCGCTTAGCAACGATAGCGGTTGCAGATGCGCTCGCGCTTCTATAACAAGATTACTCACAATTTCGAGAAAACTTCTATTTTTTGAGACACGCTGGCACAGGACAGAAGCAAAAACTGCACGCAATGGATTCTTTGCCTTTCGAAGATCCTTGACTGTAAATCTGGCACCAATAACGATGTAGAAATCGGAGAAAACCTCTTTGAATCGTCGGAAGCCAAGAGAAGTACTACTGACCAGCTGCAAAACGTTGCCAAAATTGTAGTAAATATGTAGGAGCTTCCCAGTGCATAACAGATGGTTTATTCAGCAGAGATACAGCAAGACATCTTCGAAAGGAGCTGGCCAGGCACAAACTGTCTCAACCTAGAACCCTAGGAAGAGTCCAGAGCCACCTACATTCTGGAACATATGAGATCATGCTACAGGAGGGGAAAACAGGGAAACAAAGGTAGGAATTTCAGACCTGCGGAAACACGGCACTACAAATACAGTGTTTTCCCTTAATATGGGGCGATCTTTACTATAACGGTGTATAGGATTATTAGATGCCACACCGCTTGCTGTTTCTCCGTACATGGAAGATTAATAACCTTGAATAATTTAGCTGTTGCTGTAGGAGCGACAACCCGATTGCTTTGTGACCTTTACAATCAACGGTTCACTCTAGCCCTGACGAAGTCCCCTTGGGGACGAAACGCGTTGGCTGAGGCCTTTTTAACATTTGAAATAAAGGAACTTTTTCAAAATTACTTTGTTGTTCATGAACCAGTTCTTTCGGTGCACCATCCTTCATTCACATAAAAGGTAGGAATAATATACAACAGTGCATTTTTAAAAAAAAAAGCAAAATAGAAGAGTTTATAATAAATGTACAGTATTAACATGCAAGGTTTAATGGTAATAAAATGCTGTCAAAATGTATAGATTTTTAGTAAGCAGTAACGTTTACACATAATAGGCCTCAAATGGCTAAACTAACACTACTTGGAAGGCTGACTTGCTTAGAATGCTTAAACATGCATAAAATGTTTATTTCTTGACCTTTCCATATACACATTTTCATTAAAAAAATGTTGTTTTAATGTTTTCATGCTTTTTCACAGAATGTTGCTATTTACACCAAGGTCACTGTTAACAAATTATTAGAAATGTGCCCTTTAGTGGGTAATGAAAAATTCTTAATGAGAGATGCAACATATAAACTGACAATGATCTCTTTAAATTTACATGTTTGATTTCAAATCAATAGTGGTTCCGATAAATGTTTTGTTTTGTTAAATGCAGATGTTTAACTCCTACATAGATCATTATCAGCTAATGCAGAAATTGTTACATTAGAAGGTTGGAGATTTAGTCTATACATGGGAAAGAAGACTTGAATTAGACAAAAAACCCACATGAACCCATAGTTGCTACAAAATAGTTTCTAACATAACATTGCTGTCTGTGGACTATTGTATTTCAGTGCAAAGAAGAGAAGCAATCCTTTTCCTAGGAGAGTATAAAATGCTGATTGGCTGACAAGGTAACATGTTGTAAAGCTTTGCGAAATGTGTAGTCTATAATAATGCGTGCTCTTAGTGTAGGTTACCCCACTTTCTTCATTATTCCTTGCCACTTGTCTTTATGACTTTCCCAGACCCTTATTCCGCTTTGCTGTGAGACTTTATTGAGTTTCTTGAACCTATCTTTATGAGACGTTCTGCTTTGGATTATTTTTCATCTATTTGAGCTTATTTTAAATGCTGAAGCCTTATGCTTTCTCACACTCTCAAACTAAAACTCTTTATGGGTTTCGACTGACTCCTTTCTCCCATATTCTTAAAATAGGGATTTGTTCCTTTATAGAAATCGCTTAATGCATATTATTGAAATGTTGCATATTTGATTGATTATTGATTTCTAATGTGAGTCTAATGACTAAAATTGATGAATTTAACTTGTGACCTAATAAATATGAGTTATTCAATGATGTATCAATAAAATCCTTTATCACATACTAAACTCTCTTTATTGACTGAAAATAGACAAATTAGAATTATAATTTATGTGATATTCAGCTCTCCTCTTCTCTAAAACAACGGCAAAGATCCATTGCCCCCTATATCCAGTACAGGAATTAGCCTGAGTGATGGTAAACCGAGATACCTTAAAGTTGGTGAACTGATTTCCACTCCAGCAAACTTGGTAGCAGCAAGATGGTTTACAATGGGAGAAGAGGTGCTATAAAGAATGATCAGAGCTAAAGTAATGCTCTAGTCCCATAAGCCAATGCCCAGAATTTGAAGTCTGACAAGGTGTAGTTTCGAAGACGGTTGCTGTGTTGGAGTGTGAGCAGGTGTCCAACGCCCATAAGGCTAAAAGGGCCTCCCCCCCCCCAGTTGTGCATCTCAGCCTGTTCTGCTGCAGCTCGAGCTGCAGTGGGCTCTGCTGGGCAGTGTCTGTAGTCCTATCTCCCACCTCCTAGCTGCTCCTCCCTCCCACTCCCCCTCATATGGAAGCCGCGAGGTGGTGAGGAGAGCGACCTCTGACCCTGTAACCAGGCAGGTCGCTCCCCCGCGCCACCACACAGCCCTCCTGTGTGCCCTGAGCTGCCGCTCGATCTGGTTGTGCCTTCGTGATAGCTTTCCCTTGCTCTTGTGCTCCTCTGTGCCCCATTGCAATGTGTTTCTCCCGCTCGCCCCCACCTGCCTGGCTAGCATTGCTGTTGTCCTTATTGTGCTAGCATTGCTGTTGTCCTTACTGTACTTCTTTACCTCACTTTCCCTTCTGTATTCCCCCACTCCACGCTTCTTCCCGCCGCTGTGTCCACTGCGACCCACCCCCCCGAGCTCCCATTCGATACCCCGCTCCCGCCTCCCAGGTGCTCCTCCCTCCCACTCCCCCTCATATGGAGGCCACGCGCAGAGGGCGCGCCACTGGCGCTCCGAAGGGGTGCCTAAGGCAAGCCTGTCTGCACCCGCCGCGCCTGGACCGTGCCCAGCACCAGGACCCCTGGCCCCCACACTCACCATGACGCAAACCACCACTATGACTCCAGCACCCTCCACACACTCAACGCTGGACGGCCACGCACCTGCTGCCTGGCCACACCGAAGCGCACTCAAGAACCCTTCTCTAACCGGAGCTGCAGCTTCACCAGCATTCGGCCCACCAACCCACCCACCAAAGAACCCAACTTCCTCAGATGCATCCTGCGCAACACCCGCTCCGCCCGCAAACACGCCATTGAACTCTGGGACCTACTCGACACCAACACCCCAGACATCGCCTTCCTGATGGAGACCTGGCTGACCCCCACCTCGGGGCCCGACATCGCCATAGCCATCCCAGAAGGCTACAAGGTAACAGGCAAGGACCGCTCCAACGGAGTAGGTGGAGGAATTGCCATCGTTCACAGAAACACCCTCAAAGTCTCGACAGAAGCAGACGACACCCTCAGCACCGCCGAACACCTACACTTCAAGATCCACACCGACCCCAACACCACCCTCAGAGGCACACTCGACTACATCCTCCTCGGGACCTGTACTTCAACATCGAGAACAACAACGACTCCAACACCTCCACCCTGATCGACAACCTCAGCAACCTCGGACTCAGACAACTCGTTACAACACCCACCCACTCCGACAGCCACAGACTTGACCCCATCTTCTCAGCAAGCACCCACGTCTCCTTCGACCACACCACCGAACTCCACTGGACCGACCACCCCTGCATCCACTTCACCTTCCCGAAACCCACCACCCACCACCGCACCCAGATGATGCCTCGCCGGAGCTGGGGCAAGACCACCGAGGACCAGCTAACCACCACCCTCACCCAGAGCACACCCGCAGACCCGACCGACCCCAACGCCGCAGCTCACAACCTCAGACAATGGATCGACGATTGTCGCAACACCCTCGCCCCGCTCAAGAAACCCTCCAACACCCAGACCAGCAAGAGAGCCAGCTGGTTCACTGAAGACCTCCAGGCCTCCAAGCGAACCTGCCCAACACTGGAAAAAAACTGGACCCGCGAGAGAACACTAGAAAGCCACACAACCCACAGGAACGCCACCCGTAGACACCACCAACTCATCAGATCCACTAAAAGGACCACCTTTAGAGACCACATAGACAACAACGCACACAACAGCAAAGAGCTCTTCAGCATCGTGAAGGAATTCTCTAACCCCAGCTCCAACACCAACGACATCCCACCATCACAAGACCTGTGCGACTCACTGGCCTCCTTCTTCTACCGCAAGATCGCAGACATCCACAACAGCTTCGATGTCGTCAGCACCCTGGCAACTGCCGGCACCCCCGCTCCCACGACCACCACCTGCACCAACCGCCTGCTCGCCTGGTCCAACATCAACGACAACAACACCATCAAGATCATGAACACCGTCCACTCTGGATCCCTAGAAGAACCCTGCCCACACCACATCTTCAACAAAGCCAGCAGCACCATCACACCCCACCTCCGGAAAACCATCAACATCTCCTTCGAGACAGCGACCTTCCCGGAGAGCTGGAAACACGCAGAGATCAACGCCCTACTCAAGAAACCTAAGGTGGACCCCAAGGACCTAAAGTACTTCCGACCCATCTCCCTGCTCCCGTTCCCGGCAAAGGTCATCGAAATGGCCATCAACAAACAACTGACCAGCTTCCTCGAAGAGAACAACTTCCTGGACCAGTCCCAGTCCAGGTTCCATGGCAACCACAGCACCAAAACTGCCCTCATCACCGCCACCGATGACATCAGGATCCTGCTCGACAACGGAGAAACCGTGGCCCTCATCCTCCTAGACCTGTCAGCCACTTTCGACACAGTCTGCCATTGCGCACTAAAGCACGCCTCCATGACGCCGGAATCCAAGAGAAGGCCCTGGACTGGACCACCTCCTTCCTCTCCGGGAGAACCCAGAGCGTCCGCCTCCCCCTTATGCTCCAAAGCCACCGAGATCATCTGTGGCGTACCCCAAGGATCATCCCTCAGCCCAACGTTGTTCAACGTATACATGGCACCGCTCGCCCACATCGCCCGACGGCACGGCCTAAACATCATCTCCTACGCTTATGACACCAAGCTGATCTTCTCGCTCACCAAGGACCCCCGCACTGCCAAAACCAACCTCCACGAAGGAATGAATGCAGTCGCCAACTGGATGAGGAACAGCCGTCTGAAACTGAACTCGGACAAGACAGAGGTCCTCATCCTCGGTTCCACCCACTCAGCTTGGGACGACTCCTGGTGGCCGATGGCATCAGGAGCACCCCCTACACCCACCGACCACGCAGGTAACCTGGGGGTCATTCTCAACTCCACACTCTCCATGACGAAACAACTCAATGCCGTCTCATCCTCCGGCTTCAACACCTTCCGCATTCTTCGCAGGATCTTCAAGTGGATCTCCATCACAACTAGAAGGACGGTCACCCAGGCCCTCGTTAGCAGTAGACTGGACTACGGCAATGCACTCTACGCAGGAGCCCCGGCCAAACTCCTGAAACGGCTCCAATGCATCCAGAACGCCTCCACATGCATGATCCTTCGACATCCCACGCTGCAGCCACATCACACCACACCTGAGAGACATGCACTGGCTCCCCATCAACAAGAGGATAACCTACAAGCTCCTCACCCACGCACACAAGGCACTCCACGAGAGCGGACCAGCGGACCTCAACAACCGACTCAGCCTCTACACCCTGTCTTGCCAGCTCCGCTCTGCAGACCGCGCCCTCACCACTGTCCCCCGCATACGAAGAGTGACCGCCGGCGGCAGATCATTCTCCCACCTCACCACCCAGATGTGGAACACCCTCCCCATCCACCTACGGCAGACAGAAGACCTCCTAACCTTCAGGAGACTCCTCAAGACAGGGGCGTAACACAGGCCCCCCCAGCCCCCGCGTCGCAGGGGGGCCTCGCGCTCCAGGAGGGCCCCTCAGCCCGGAGCAGCTAGTAAGCACTACACAGACATCTGTGACGTATTGGAATTTCTAATAGGAAATTAAATACTATGTAGGTTACGTAACTTATACTACGATACGCTTGCTCTATTAGACTTCATAAATAAACGGGGGTGAGGGGCACGCTCCAGGGGGCCCCTTAGCGGAGCCAGCAAGCACCACTACACATCTGTGACCGTCTGGGAATGGGATAGGTAATTCATTAATCGGTAGGAAAGGTTACATAATTTACACTCTCTCTAGGCTACTTCATAAATTAGATGGTAAACAAGCGCACGCCTGGGGAAGCTTCATGCTCTAATACACAACATGCATTGTAGGAAATCCGGCTGGTTCAAGAGACTTTGGTTCAGATGTAATAGGTTTCGAGTAATTCAAATTACTCGACCTAAAAATGGTAATGGTGCGCAGATGCCTCACTGCCGCGTCTGCCGAGTATCACTCTTCAGCCTTAGGGTGGGGCTGATGACCAATTGTCCCGCGCAAATAAAAGTGCGCGTGATTGGGGAGGCAAGGAAGCTTCCCAAAGGCCAGAGACCACTGAGAGGTACCGCGCGACCTCCGGCGGCCTTAATTTAATTATTCTATCCCCTGGCTAGTGACTAGCCTTGCCCTGTCGTCTCCTCTGCCGCCCGCAGGTGAGTCTGTTCCAGGCCCAGCAGTTGGGGTGGAATGGAATAGTATGCATGCATCATTATGGGCTGGGCAGTGGGCGCCGCGGGAGGGCGGACGGGCCGGGATTTGAAGTAAAATGTAATAGGGGCCCGCCCGGTTCTGCGCAGTGGACGGGGTCTGGAGACTGTGAAGGTACATATTGCCCGATTGTGAGAGCAGAGCGAGGTGGCTGCGGCTTGCGCACCCTGGTAGGCCGTGGCCAGCTGCTATAAATCAAAAATTCTAATCATGATCATTATCACTGTGACCGTGACAATCATCATGCTTAAAATGTTTGATTTATTGCAGCCAGTGCGCGCACAGCGCAACTGCAACTGCATGAACCATGGGGCAGGAGGCAGCCGGCTGGGCCGTGATTTAGGGGAATAATACAGGCCCCGGGCTGGGCCTGGTTCTGCCAGGCGCTGTGCAGTGGAGACCATATTGAGGATTCCCAGCCCCAGTTTCAGTTTGTGAGTGAGAGCGAGGTCGGTCAGTGTGGTTACTGACATCATTATAAAAACATTAGATTACATAATGAGTGAGATTTTAGGAAGAGCTGCAGTAAGCTCACTTAAATGTTTTCATCTGCCCACATGCATGTGTATATAACCTTATAGATAGAGCCTTTCTCATCCTTACAGGCACATAACTGTCTTGCCGACTCCGGGAGCTTTGCCTGTTGTAACTACATGTGCTGATTTCAGAACCACCAGAAAGTGGGTAGGGTTTTATTGACATTTTTCGGCATTATAAACACGGTTGTCGCTGCGCGAGCATTTAGGGCCCGATGTAGGTAGGCCGTTACCGATCGGTAACGGCCGAAAATACCGATTTAGGGCCCTTACCGATCGGTACACTGGCATCGAGATGTAGGACTAAAAAAAAGTACAAATCGGACCCAAAACCCAATCGGAATGATTACCGAATGTAAAAGAATCCGATACGTACATACCGAAAATCGGATACTGTACGAATCGGTAACACACCGAATCGGATGCAAACACCGAATCGGTGCATGTACCGAATCGGTAGTGACACCGAATCGAACATAAGCCGATTCGGTGCATGTACCGAATCGGTAGTGACACCGATTCGGACATAAGCCGATTCGGTGCATGTACCGAATCGGTAGTGACACCGATTCGGACATAAGCCGAATCGGTCCATGTACCGATTCGGTAGAGACACCGATTCGGACATAAGCCGAAGCGGTCCATGTACCGATTCGGTAGAGACACCGAATCGGACAGAAGCCAAATCGGAGAACCTACCAATTCGGTAGAATCACCGATCGGGAAAATCCCCGCTTCGGACAGAAGGGGAGATGTAGGGAGGCACAGAAACACTGATTTTGGCTCAAAATCGGTAGAATCCACTCGGTAATTACCATGGATTACGATCAGGTGGTAACCAACTCCAACCCATAAAAACAGCCCCAAAATGCATTGCAACTTGCAGGATGGCAGCTTTTTATGTCATAGCGAGGCGGCTACGGCTACAGCAGCAAGGAGAGAGGGAATGGCAAAGAGAGGAGCAGGTATACAGACAGCGTATCACCCTGGTCATGCTGACAGATGCAGAGATCCTACAGCGGTACAGGCTGGACTCAGAGACCATCACAGACCTCATTAGGGACCTCCAACCCCTGTTGCAGCACCCCACCCCAAGGGCACACGCAATCCCTGTGCAGGTGCAGGTGCTATGCTGCCTACACCTGCTGGCGTCTGGCAGCTATCAAAGTGTAGTCGCTGTGGCAGGAGGGGTGACCCAGAGCAGCCTGTCAAGGTTCTTCCACAAGTTCCTTGATGCCATGATCCAGAGGATGGCCCACTACATTTCCTTCCCTGCAACCCAGGCAGAACTGGTACAGACCAAAGCAGACTTCTACCAGATGGCAAGATTCCCCCACATCATTGGCTGCATAGACGGCACACACATTCCGATTTGCCCACCATCTGACACAGAATACATCTACCGCAATCGGAAGTCCACTCACACCATCAACGTACAGGTGATCTGCAATGCGAAAAGCACCATCACAGACCTGGTAGCAAAATTTCCGGGTAGTACCCACGACTCCTACATTTTCCAACAGAGCGGCATCTATGCACGGCTGATGGCTGGGGAATTTGGAGAAGGATACCTCCTAGGTGAGACACATCATCAGCCCCCCATAACCAAAAACAGCAAAGTGAAATACATGTATGCATGTAAGTAATTTTACCCCTTTTCCTTCTAGGCGACAGTGCATATGCCCTCCGCTCATTCATTCTCACCCCCTACCTCAACCCCTCTACACCCAGCCAAAGGAGGTATAACCGTGCCCACAAAAGCACCAGGAATGTTGTGGAAAGGACATTCGGCATCTGGAAAAGCAGGTTTAGATGCCTGCACAAGAGTGGAGGTGCAAGGCAGTACACCCCCATCACCTGTTGCAAAATCATAGCTGTCTCTGCAATGTTACACAACCTTGCGGTGAAGAAGGGCACTGAGGTGGAGTTGAGTGACTACGAGGACCATGATGACGACGAAGCTGTGCCACTAACACAGCCAGCTGGGGTGTGTACGCCAAATGATGGCAGATATAGACGTGAGGAGATAACAGCAAACTATTTCTGAGTGAGTACAAATGCACAGACAGGTGAATGGTTGTGTTGAATAAGCAATTTTTAATACTGTTGCTACACAGTTACTGCACTGATGTGCAACTAAAAAAAGGTGTAATAGCAATGAAAACAAAAGTCTAGGGTCCAGGTTGCCTCACCCGCCCTTGCTAGGCTATTTCTTTGAGCGCTTTACAGCCCCACTGTGGTGTCCCTCACCCCCTTCAGAATGACCAGCGGCATCTGCGGAGCGCCTGGTGCTCCTGCGTGGCTCTGACGCAGCGCTGGCCGGGCTGCTGCGGCTGCTGCTGTCCCCAGCATCCCCCAGGTCCAGGGCAGGATTTGCGGCAGTGGTAGAGATGATCAAGGCCTCCATTGCTGTTGTGATGCGGGCCATTCCCCTTGTCAACTCTGCGGTATTTTGTGCCAGACTAGACTCCATGTTGGCACTGCGCTGACAGAGTCGTGCCGTTGCTGCAGCAAGGCGGCTTATGGAGCGGTTCTGCACCCGGGCATCCCGCCTGCGCATCACCTCTTGCTCCTCCAGTCTGCCACATAACTGTGTGATGGCAGTGGTTAGCCTGCCTAAACCTGCTACTGCCTCCTTGTTGGAAGCCACAAAGGCCTGAAATCCTTTCACCATTTCCCCCATCTGCAGGTTGTGCTGCAGGAGCTGGCGTTGGCATGCCATGATGGATTTCGCCTGCTGCCTTTGGATCTTCACCATATTACCTTCGAGGCCCCGGAACACACTGGCCTCCCGTGCTGGTTCTGCAGTGGTGGGAATGGCACGGCGCCGGGTACTGCTGCTGCCCGCCTGCTGAGTGGGCTGGGGTGCCACTGGTGGGGGTGTGGTGCTGGCCGGGGCCTGAGCCCCTGCTCCCAGGACAGGGTGTACTGGAGCCACAGTGGCAGGAGCTGGTGTAGGTGGAAAGAGCTCCCTTGTCGGGGAGTTCCCTGGGGAGAACTGCAAGGGGGGTGTGCTTTGCATTAGTGGGGAGTGAAGTGCATCAAAGTCAATTTCCAGGTCTCCCTCAATACCCAGCCCTATGGTGTTTTCCTCCTCCTCCTCCTCGGCAGCCTGACTCGTGCTTGGCCCTGCGAGTGCAGTGGTAGATGGTGCTGCTGCTTCCTTTGGCAGTGGTTGTCCGCCTGATGGTGCCCCTAGGTACAAAGAAGCATTTGTAAATAGTGTGCCAATGTATTACAGTCAGTACAATTAAAGCATTCCACATGTCCTAGCATCTCCGTAGAATGTGTTCCACTGTTTCATGTCTTGTGATTCTGCACTGCCATATTTTGATACCTTCTGCTGACTGGATGTACCATGATGCTTGTCTCTTGTATGTTGGTTACAGTACTGTGCTGGGGTTTGGCTATGCATTGTGTCTAATGGGGAGGTGTCTGGTAGGGTGTGTCCTGATGCGCATGCCTCTTACCTGTAGCTGTAGCTCTGGCTGAGCTGTCCAGGGTCCCAATTCCGGTCACGCTCTCCCTCTCAATGGTGCTGGAGACCAGTTCCTCCAGCTCGGTGAGGGGTGGCGCCGGGTTCCTGCCACCACCAGTGACTCCAGCCTGCTTCTGGATCTCTGCCATCTTCCGTTTGGTCAGGCTGCGGATGTCGTAAAAGCGCTTCTTCAGCTCATCCAGGGACCTGGGGGTGACACCCACAGCGTTGACCTTTTGGGCGATTACGCTCCAGAGCCTCCTCTTGGTGCTGTCTGGCACATTGAGGGACAGCTTTCCGAATAGCTGCCGTGCACCCTCACCACCTCCTCAACCAACACCTGCAGCTCGGTGCTGCTGAACTTAGGCTTCCTCTTCTGGCTGGACTTCTGGCTCTCACTCTGGTTTTCCATCTTGCTCTGAACAGTTCACTAACTCCTACTCCCACTGCTGCTAACTGTGACTGCTCAGCTCAGGCTGGCTCTCCAGAAAGTTCTTAATCGGCTGCACCTGCCAGGGTTGCCACTCCCTGTTTGGGTGGGGGAGGGGGAGCCACCTCATTGGCTGAAGCGGCTTTTACCGAATCGGCTGTATCCGAATCGGATTTTACCGAATCGGTGTAATCCGAATCGGTATCATCCGATTCGGATTTTACCGATTCGGTTTCTTCAATGCATTCCTATGGGCTTTTTGGCCATGGGTGTGTTTTCATACCTCCGATTCGGTAATTGCCGATTCTGATTTTACCGACTCGGCTATTTCCGATTCGGTGGTAGCCGACTCGGCTATTTCCGATTCGGTGGTAGCCGATTCGGCTATTTCCGATTCGGTGGTAGCCGATTCGGCTAGTTCCGATTCGGTCCATGCCGATTCGGTACGTACCGATTCACATTACCGATGCCGACCGATTCACTATTATTTCGCTGTTTGTTTGCTACATCTCGTTTTCCGATTTCAGAATACCGATTCGGCCCGCCTCGGTATTTTGAAATCGGAAATTCCCTTTTACCTACATCGGGCCCTAAGTACTTATGTCTGTATTTTAAACACATAATCAGACATTATGTTGTCACATTGCTAAACGTGCATTAGCCTCGCAGCTTTACAACTGTGGGCGACTGGCTATCAGGATTACGCACTCTAGGGCCCAGGGGTGTGTGGACCTTCACCTAAGCTTTTGCAGGGAGACATGACTGCTACCGGATTCAGGTTTACTGTGTACAGTGTTCGTAATGGACTACTGTGGTGACCTTTATCGACACAGTACAGGAAGAGGAGTACTGACGCTTGTGCACTGAGTCATCACATCACATCTTGTACATATGGACTACGCAGCCTTCAGTGCTCAACTTTCTCGGGCACTTTCTCCTGCTTTTACCCCACCCTTCCTAAATTCACAACTAAGGGGTAGATTAGGATCGCGGACGGACATGAGTCCGTCCGCGACCCCAGAGGAGGAGAGATCGTCCGCATGGGCTGCGGCGTTCCCTCCGTTCAGATTAGGATGTAACCGCCAGGGTGGCGGTCACATCCTCTATCTTTAACACTGCGGCGGGTGCAGCTTCAAGTTGCACCTGCCGCAATGTTAAAAATCCATGCATCGCATTTGCGTGCACAAAGCGGCAGGCACAGCGCGGTGCCCGCTACTTTGTGCACGCAAATGCAGGGGGGTACCATCGGTACCCCCCATGTGCACCCCCCACACCCCCTTCACCAAGGGGGCCCGCAACGGGCCCCCGAAGTGAAGGTCCGTATGCTTTTCCACGGCGGAAAAGCCGCCGCGGAAAAGCATACATTTTACACCATCATAATATGGCTGGCGGTGTCTGATAGACACCGCCAGCCATGTTAAAGCTTTTCCGCCGCGGTCGGAAGGCGACCGCGGTGGAAAAGCTGCGAACAGATTTCAAGACCCACCGCCATCCTAATATGGCGGTGGGTCTTTTGAGGCTCCGCAGCGGTTTTCCCGCATCCTCCGGGCCGGCGGTGGCTTCCGCCGGCCCAAAGGATGCGGGGAAAACCGCGATCCTAATCAACCCCATAGTGCGGTGGATGCGGTTTGCATACCATCGTGTAGCTGCAATAAATCACAAATGTAATCATGACAGGTAGTTGTCACCGTGACGATCATCATGATTCAGATTTTTGATTTATTGCAGCCACACGGCAGTGCACAAGCTGCAACCACCATCCTTGCTCTCACAAACTGCACTCCCACCGCGGCGAATCGGAATTGCAGAGGAAGTGATATATAGCTGCAGGCCAGGACTGGAATGGCGGGCAACCGGGCCGGTCAGCCCACCCACGGTAATTGTAAGGACATTCACTGACTGACTCACACAGCAGGTCATGACTTGTGTGTGAACCTTTCATGCTCTTAGGAGAGGACCTGCGCTCTGCTCTTGCAGTGAAAGGCCTGGTATCTCCGCCATGGCTTAGACATGAATAGAAGTGGCTTTCATGCATCTCTACCTAGAAGTGAAAGGCTATGCATCCCAGAGACAATTGAGACCTAGTGATAAAAGGCCATGAATGAATGAACACCTCTACTAATCTAGCTCTACATTTGAAAGGCATCACAACTAGGTAGTATTCCAGCACTACTAGTTCAATGTTCTTCCTCACTAATAACCCACCCTGGGAGGTGATTTACCATCTATCCGTATGATAAGTTAGCCTTACAAGTAAAAGGTCCTGTATTCATGTGAATTTAGTTGTAATTTAAAAGGTTATTTATTCATCCAATGGCTCCATATTGCCACATTAATCCATTAAGAGGATAAAAAGTTAATATTCTCCACTATTTTCGGAGTTGTTAGTGACACACAAGGGCAGCCTCATCACCAGGACACACTATTACCGGGTAATAGAGCACTGTAGAAATATAAAAAACGCGCAAATTATCCAGTCATGAAGGCTACCAGTATGCTTGTGTGGATTCATGAGATAGCCATCCTTGGAGGTAAAAGTATCTGCATTTTCGGCTGATAAAATGGGCATGCGGGCTAATACATTCACTGACAGTGTAGAACCTTCAAATCAAAAATGTTAATCCCGGCGAGTCTGCCCAGTCGCCTATATTCTGATTCCAATAAAAGTATTAATCACGGAGCTCGGCAATAGTAATCCACCATGTTGTAAGAGTTTAGAGATGATTTAATTCATTGCGTGTGCCATAGGTGAAAGGTACTGCCTCCCTATGTCAGACCACTACTAGATGTGAAAGTTACTGTGTCCCGTGGATAACCCATCCCTATGATGGTTCAGTAACAGAAGCAAACAGGTCCCAATACCCACTGTTTTTTGCTTTAGTAGTGAAAAGCTCTTAATCCTATGAACTACCCATAGGCGTCAGTGGCTCTGTATCTCTAGCGATAATCCAGACCTAGGCATGGAAGGCCTGTATCCTTGTTCTAATTCAGTCACAACTGCAAAGATCATAGATGAAAAGACGTAAAAGATGTTCACCCAAGGGAATCCATACCGTCATGGTGCAAGGCTCTATCTCCTTACAGTAAACTAGCCTCAGGTGAAAGACCTTGTATGTTGGCCGTAACTGAGCTGTAGGAGGTGAAGTCTCTGTAGTTCTATGATAATGAAAAATCTACATTACAGGGTCTAACACATTATATCCCGATTCAACAAATGTCCTATGAGAGAAATATTGCATCCTGGTTTGACTTTCATGGGCTATGTAGCGCTAGAGGTGAAGGGCTCTATCTCACTGGCCAGGGAAAGGGTTACACTCCTGGCATGTCTGCACATTCGCTCATTTTCTGACATACATACAATGAACAACAACCTCTTGGGAAACAGCCTGAATCTAGTCCCTAGAGATAATCCAGATCGTAGGCTGTGCTGTAGGTGAAGATATGTGAAGCTGTGAGCCAATCTAGCCATATAACAAAAAGCACTACCACCGTAAATCGGTGCAGAGATACGGGTCAAGGGACTCTTGGCACCAACCATATGGTGATTCCCAGGAGGAACTCTGGCCTAGTGGTCAGTACACTGGTGATTACACGGGAAACAACCTTTACAACGCAACTTTTACAACGCACTACCATTACAACAAAACGTTTACAACGCAACATCCATTACATCGCATGCCATTACAATGCAACCATTACAACGCATGACACTACAATGCATACCACAATGCATGTCATTACAACGCAGTCATTACAACGCATACCAGTACAACGCATACCATCACAACGCATAGTACCCCTACACTATCCAACACTTACCCCACTGCTGCACCCCCTGGAGGTAGAATAGTAATTTTTACCCCTACACTATCCAATACTTACCATACATGCAATGTAATGGTATGCGTTGTAATGGTATGCGTTGTAAAGGTAGTATGCGTTGTAATGGAATGCGTTGTAAAGGTAGTTTTTAAAAATTAGTTGTAATGGCATGCGTTGTAATGGCATGCGTTGTAATGGATGTTGCGTTATAAAAATGTGTTGTAAAGGTACGCATTGTAAAAGTATGCATTGTAATGTCATACATCCCTCAGAAGCTGCAGTCAGCATTGGCTAAATTGGCCACCATTCCAACTTGTTCATAAATCATCAGTGTGAAACAGGATTGACAAAATTAATGGAGCTCCAGTAAATTGCATTCACCATTCGACCATTATCTTTTTCTGTGGTCACCCAATTAGACTTTTCATCTGTGTTAATGAATTGCTTTAGAACTTGTAAGCCACTTGTTAGCAATAACACCTGTGTTAGCTCCCATAGTTGCCTATGATGTCCCTCAAGTCAATCCGATGTCATTTTTATTAAATGGTGGAAGTGGGTTCACTTTGATAAAGAGTGTTCTGTGCAGAAAACACCTTTGTAATGACTAACAGTGATGTAATTCACACCAGGTGTCATGGACATTCAGCTGTTTCGGAGGCATCAGATTTTTCATCATATGATAATAACTTGTATTGCGTGCCCTCTATCTCCAAGCATTTCTCTGAATCAGTACTTGTCATAAATATACATTTCTTGTTGCCGGATGCATGTGGAGCTAAGATGCAGAATTCAGACCATCAGCTCACGGCACCATCAATCCTCCTAGGAATGGTCGTGGATGCAGAAAGGCTCATCAGAGCACATGAAGCTCAGTAAACCTGCGTATCGTGTCATGATTCATTTTTGAAGGATGTAATTCTTTGTTTAAAAGTAGCCTTCTGCTGTTGTCAGTGCTTCATGGAAGATAAATATATTTTGATTGCTTGTATAATCTTTCCTGTGTGTGAAAGTGTTGCATGAATGATCACAGTTGTTTTGTGTGTGTGAAAATTTCACATCTTCTAATGATATATCTAACTACTTTCATATTTGCTTTCACATATAAGAGTATTAAAATATATTCCTCCTAATGTAAAACGATTGCCATAAATGTCAACATCTATATACAATCTCTTTTGCGAGAATCAGTGATCGTTACCTTTCCCAAACCACACAGAGACCCACACCACATGGGTTCATATCGCCCCATCATGCTCCTATCGGCGGACTGTAAGGTCCTCGGGAAGATACTGGCTGACAGATACGCCCAGGTCATATGCCCACTGATCCACCCTGACCAATGCGGATTTGTTCCGGGGAGAAACACCTCACAGAACATCCGCCGAGTCTTCCATGTCCAGGACCAGGTACGGGACAGATTCCCTCGCGCCGCCTGCCTCATCTTAGATCTGGAGAAGGCGTTCGACACCCTCACCTGGCCGGACCTTTTCTCGGTCCTACGCCGTCTCAACGTTGGCCCGATACTCACAGCATACACACGCCTTCTATACACCGATCTGACAACACGCGTCCGGATTGGGAAACACATTTCGCCTGCATTTGAGGTCCAGGTCGACACAGAGTGGCCCTGAAAACCCTCCAACTCCCCACAACACAGGGCGGGTTCGGAGCTCCCTACTTTGAGTCCTATTTCCTGGTGGCGCAGCTCCAATGGTTGTCGTATTGGACGGCGGACCGACATACCCAGGAGGCTTACACCCCAACCGGCAGAGTCACGACCCCGTAGCTTACCCGTCTTCTCCTCCTGGGCACCAAACCACGACGTACATACCCCCTCCAAGTCGCGATAGCGCGTCAATGCATAATGCGGATCCACCGGATATCCCCCGGGAGGACCCCGTACTCCCCGTTAGTACCGCTGGTTGGCTGCCCCAGACGGGAATCCTATTTCTCGGCTCCTATGCTCGCTGAATGGACGCACTGCGACATCACGGACATGGAGTCGCTCTTTGAGGAGGGTCAGCTGAAATCGATCGACCGGCTGGTCGCTGAGTTCGCACTCCCCCCAGGTCAATTCCTCAGATACCGACAGCTACTTGAGGGTTTCCGTCCTTACCATAATCTCCAGGCCGGCGAACCTGACACGCATCCAGTTATACACACTATCCTGCGTATGGGAATGGGACGCCACTTAGTCACCTGGCTATATAAATCGATTCGAGAACTCTCGTACGCCACCCTGGCGACCCTGCGGGCCGCATGGGAGGAAGACATCGGGCGCGCATTACATGATTCGGAGTGGACCAAGGCGCTTGAGGCCCCGAAACGAGTCTCTAGGAACGCCCGTTTCAAAAACATCCAATACTACATACTACACAGGGCATACCTCACACCGGCGCGACTGCAAAAGTTTTATCCCACAACACAATTCCTATGCCCCAGATGTCATTCCCCCGATGCAGATTTCCGCCACATGTTTTGGAGCTGCCCCGGCCTCCAATCCCTATGGCAGACGGTACACGACACACTGAAAGATCTCACAGGCCTTGCAACCCAAGCCTCCTGGGAATCCAGCGCGCTAGGCATTTTTCACATCCCTAAACAGGACCCGGCACGCAGACGCTTTGTATCCTTAGCGCTGCTACTGGCGAAAAGATGTATAGCCATGCATTGGCGATCTCCGGAAGGTCCCCCCATAGCGGCATGGACAGGGGCAATCTGTAAGTGGGCGGCAGCAGAGGAAGATGCCCTTCGGGAGGAGGAGGCCAGGGGCGCACATAAACATCCCATCTCTATGGAATGGGCCATGCTCCTCCATAGCTTCCGGCAGTCCTTGCGCACTGATGACCTGCCTACACCTACACCCCACCCCCCCACCACAGGCCCTGACTATTACCCCCCTCCCCCGCCCGCCCACTCAAGCGAGCCCATAATCCTTGACTGATGCCCCTTTGCTTATGCCGGACTCCAGTACTCCACGCCCCCTCGTCAACACCCCACCCCCGTGTCGACCGTCCCGCTACCCACATGCACGGGACACCTCCACCCTCTGGCCGCTCTACCTCACTGTGAGCGAATACTATGGACCCCCTCGCCACCCAACGCCCAACACCCGTCTCCTTCTGCTATGCTCTTGCTAACGCCTACATGCTCCCCCCCACTGTTCCGTCCCCCCAGTTACCTGACACCACCGCTATGCGAACCATACAGGCCCCGATCCGACGACCCCTATGGTGGGGACTCACATGTCTATTGTTAATCTTCTTTCTCCCTTGTGGAGTTTGTTTCCTGTATCCTAGCCTGGTTACTTGTCTGATTGGTCTGTAATGTTCAGTGGATGAAATGCCAAATTATGCAGGTTTATGTACAGAAAAGTTGCGTGAACGGCTGACCGCGGCTGAATGTTGACGCCACGCCAGCAGATGATCTACTCTGTACTCATGCTTGATGATGCAACAATAAAAACAAAATTAAAAAAAAAATCTATATACAATCTCTTTCTGTGGACTTTTGTAATCAGTGACATATGCCTCTAAGAATAATCATGTTCTAGGATTTTTTATATCCACTCTTTCCCATCCCTTCAGTGTGCGTTGTTCAGGTTTGAAAAGACTTATTAAGAAAGCGGCCTGGATGTCTGTCATAGCCTTATAAAGGATCATCTCCTTCCCAGATTACCAAAGCAAGAAAGTATAGGGGAGTGAAGTGGAGGAAATGTTGATATGAAGGGAGATAGTATGTGTTCCGCTGGAGAAGAAGGGGTAAGGTTCTTTGAGGTTGGTTTCAGTAAGATCACAATCCATGACAGAGTAGGGTGCAAAAGAATCCGAGGAGTAAGGGTTTAACTATAAAGAAAGCGAAAAATCAATTGACAATAGCAGACATCAAATATTTTAGACATGAGGTATCAAAGAAAGGGGTTTTTCTTAATTAGGTAGGATTTGATGTAGCCAATCTAGAAGGCACCGAAGTTTTCCAACATAATCTACCTGTCATCATGCCTTACTTGGAGAGAATTCTCTGTTTATCAATATGCATTAATCGCGAAAACAGGGGATGGACTGTTTGTTGTCCTAAATGTGAAGAAATGACTACTACTAAGTTAAATGCTATAACTAAAACACTAATTTGCATCAACTGCATCTTGGTACCAGGTGGGGTTCATCAAAAGGACAGCATTGCCTAGGACATTTGTAGATAATATGGCACTATCATACAGTTCTAGTTGTTTATTTATTATTTATTTATTTATTTATTTATTTATGCGATTTTCTATAGCGCGAACTTTACCCGAAGGTGTCAGAGCGCTTTACATAAGCACCAGTTGAGAAACATAAGGACTTAGGATTACATGCGTTACAAAAAGGATACACACGGAAAAAAATTGCAAATGTACAAGATGTAAAGTCACACAAGGAGGCGATACACGTTGATATACTCTAAGATGGTATAAAGGTCTACTGCATATACTAGTGATTACTCTATATACATAGGGAAGGGATGGACATGGATATACTCAAGGAGTCACATAGAAATGGAAGAGAGCACAGCGGTCTACTGCATATACTAGTGATTAGAGTTATCTCTATATACATAGGGAGGGGATACACATGGATATACTCTAAGAGTCACATAGAAATGGAAGAGAGCACTCCGGTCTACTGCATATACTAGTGATTAGAGTTATCTCTATATACATAGGGAAGGGATACACATGGATATACTCTAAGAGTCACATAGAAATGGAAGAGAGCACTCCGGTCTACTGCATATACTAGTGATTAGAGTTATCTCTATATACACAGGGAAGGGATATGACTGGATATACTCAAGGGTCACATAGGAACGGTAGATGGTACAAAGATCTACTGCAAATACTAGTGATAAGAGTTATCCCTATAAACAAAAATAAGCACACATAGTAGAGATCCTCAGGCAGAGTTCCCTTAAGTGGGGTTGTTGGGGGGACGAAGTCACAACACCAAGGTAGGGTGGGAGGGAATCAAGGGTAGGGAGAGAAGGCAATGCATAAAAGGGAGGAAACATTTGGGGAACATCAAGGGGGAAACGAGGGAAAAGGGTAAAAGACGAAGGAATGGGCAAGAAGACAAGCCGGGGACAAGAGAAAAACGTCCGAGAGCAGCAGCAAAATGGCGGGCAGGAAAAGTGAGGAGGTCCATGAGAGTCTGTGGTCCACCAATACAGTGCCTCAAGTGTTTCCCGTACCAGGGTGAGTAGTTAAGGTCATCCGACACTCCGATGCATCTTATAAGAGTGCCCCTGGCCAAAATGAAAGAGCCCTGTTCGGCCTGATGCCTGCTTGTGGACAGAGACGGTTGGTATGAAACATTGTCCTGCAAGGCTTCGATATTCCCTACCACAGTCATGGTGAAGGCGTGTGGTATTCCTCAGCACGCTGTGTGGTAGGCTGGCGCGCGCACACCACCATGAGCAGGTCCGTGGAAATCCAGATCAATCTTGCGTGACCCCGGGGCAGTCTGGTGATGTAGACAGCCTCAGCGCTCCAAGTGGAGGAATCCAGCAATTCTTAAGATCAGGGGCAGCTTTTGGTGTGTGAGGGCAGTGAGAGTTGGGTTCAGAAGCTCAATAGGGGGAGCCGATCGCCAGTTGCAGGTCGCCGCCAGCCGCCGTTTTAAGGTCAGGCATGCGCGGGAAGGAATATCGTTATGAGGACTGCCTCCAGTGAAATGCCGCTAATGAAGTACCTGGGTTTTGTAAAGCTTGTGTCAGCCTCTGTGCTGCGACCTTCAACCGTACCTCCTGTTTGGGATAGCAGCTGTCGGCGCTCTCGGCAAGGTTGCGACCGCCATTTTGTACGCCGCCGCCTTCTCCCCCGCACTGCAGATTTTCACCGCTCCCACGGCACCAGCAACGATCGGAGCAGCCCTGCAAGTGCCCCACACTCTCTGGTTCAGGTAGGGAGCATCGGTGTCGAGGAGAATGCTCTCCAGTGGCCAGGAGCCGTGCCAGAGCAGAGCGTGGACCGGGAGCCGAGGCAGACCCCCACCTGTTGCTCCGCCCCTCCGCTTAGCGCCCTCGCCCGCATCCCGCTCCCATCTCACTGCAGGCATCGGGTGTTCCGACGCAGTATGCAGTGCCGGGGGCCCAGATTAGAGATCGGGATCGGCAATTAGGTAGGGCAGCCGCGGAGGAGCTCCTGCTCCTCCGCGGCCGGAACCGGTGACAAAGGAGACTCCACCTGATCAGTGTGTTTCCTTTCCTCATCACAATATACATTTTCTAGGCCAGCCTTGCTATGTTGTTAAGTGTACATTTGCCTGCATTTGTTTAGTAGGTTTTGTGGTGTATAAGCAATGCTGTTATAGGACAGTGGTCCTTCTTCTAGTTTTGCTCCTTATGTGTCATGTTATGATTGGATGGTCTAAGAGAAGTAATTTTAGATTTCTGAGGCTGAGTAAAGATTCTTCTAGCACTTGCTCTGAGGAGAGGTGAGGGCTGACTGGTTAACACTAAGATGTGAATGTCATTGCTGATAAAGGGATCTCACATTGTGGGTTATCCTGGGAACCCATTCTTAATTAGTGGCAAAAGTAGTACACTGTGTTGTTAAGAAGGGGCCACTGACTATGAGTTAGGTAACATATGTTTCACAATTGTATATGTTGAACTATTCTAAGTTCGTAGAAGAATACTAAAATCTTAAAGTAAATAGGATACCTTCAAATATGTGTATGTGGAGTATAGTAGCAGTGGTATTACTTTGAGCAGGAGCGGCGAGTGCAGATAGGAGCGGTGGGGTGGTGGGGATTCGACAGAGAATGAGGGAAAATGAAGTATTTATTTAATTTTCCCTCATCGTCATCTATTGAATGTCCTCCCCACCCCGCCACCACGCCCCGCCGTTCTTACCTGCACAAGCCACTCCTGACTTTGAGGCAGAATGTGTTCGTTGTGCAAGAAATATTACTGTGATTGTTGCATATTTTGACAGAAGGTAAGGCATTGGTGTCTGAAATACAGGCCACAGAGGAGGAAAATAGTGTACATGTTTTGTCTGCCAATACACATATATTTTGGGAAGAATCGTTGAGAGGGATCAGTGAAAATGTTTTGTGACGTACAATTGGCTTTGTTAAGAGAGGTTAGATACAAATATGTGCAATATTGAAAGAGGAGATGTGCATGGAGAGGGAGGTAGTATAGATAGGAGAAAGACTAATACCATAAAGAGGCTAAGAGTCCATAAGGCCTCATGAGAATGACAAAGGCCAAACAGGGGTGGCAAGACACACCAAATAATATTGCTACCTTAACTCCAGTGGATTATCTTAAACAATCATAGAAAAATGTTAAGTCGAATATATTAATGTGTTCCACATGTTTACCATTGCTACATTATTTTGGGGTGTTGGTAGTGCTGGTCTTCTAAGTGGTCAAGGGGTAAGGATGAAAATATTTCTGCATTGCTATAGTTATTGAGTTTTTCGATGTATTCTTGTCATTTGGAAAGGTTGTTCTAATATTATCATTAGCGTGCAATTAATTGCCTTGGAATAAACTGGGATTGAACTTCCAACAGGACATAAGCGGAGTTGGGTGAGTGTGCTCATGGAATGTTGGCACATCCTGGAGTTTCTCTGTGCCCGCCTCTAACAACAGTCACTCATTGATGGTATTGTGCAGTTATTTCAGTTGGTGTGAAAAGAGACCTGCTATGCACTTTCAGCAGTTTTTTGGGCACTGGGAGTGTGTGCTGGGGCTTGATACTTAAACTAGGAAGCAACCAATGTATGACTGCTGCGTAAGCTGAGAATACTGTCAACAAGTGTGGGTCATTCAAGACGAGGGGTATGGTTTGCCCTTGAGGTCCTTCTCCAGCACATTCTAGCTGCTGCACCAAATCAAAGCATTTAATAGGATTTTAAAACATTTCTTTAGTAATATTAAGTTTAGCATCAGCATTCATTTTATACCTATAGTCATATAACAGGACATTTTTTTAACAGCAACTGTTACTCTTTAAAGTGTTAAAGTTTGCATAATTTATCCAAGACTTATATTATTGCTCTGACTCGCTTGAAGTAATGTATTCACTCCCTTCAAAGAAACTGGAGGGGGAAGTTACAACCCAGCACTCCAACAAAAGAAAGTAAATTGTGTCCCCTCCTTTTGTTAAAACGAAGGTGGTTGAAGAATATGAGCCCTCATTGAGCACAATAATGGAGGAAATAAATGCTGTACATACAAATACTGATCTAAAATGTATGGAGAACTTTGAAATCGATAAAATTCCCATCTCGTCTCAAGCCAAATCAAGACAAACGTCATTTTGAAGTTCTACATCACCATCTGGTGATGATTAAGAATGTGTTTCTGGAAATTCTATCTATGATGAATGAAGAAAACAACATTTATTTTCATTTAACTGTTGGACTGGAGACTGTCTCTACTAGAAAGAAATGTGCAGCTTCAAGGCTCAGGTTAAGAGATTGTGGATATAAATATTACATTTTTGAACCCACCCCCCACAACGAGAAACTGGAATAACGACTTCTCTGAATCTTTTCATAATCCAACTGATCTTACTCTGTTTCTGGATCCACGTCACTCTAAATTAATCAGATAATCTATGAATAAATCAGATAACTGAAGCCTGGTGGTATATTAATGAATCTCTACTCATTATAAAGATATTCATGTCTTTAAGCAGGTAGGAGTGTGGTCATTTAAAAAGGACGCTTTTGTGTCTCTTATCTCGCCTATATGTTTACTGTTTGACTTTATATGCATTTCTGTCATTTTTCTTCTTTACTTTAAAATCAGCTACCTTTTCTTTTATGTTTAGTATATGGACTGCTGCTTGACTGGAACGAATATGGACAGCTGCTTGACTGAATCGATGGAGTATGTGATGATCCTAGGAAATAATCCAGAAAGGGGTTGGTAAAAGTGGTGTGGTGCTAACCAAGAAAACGGGCTGTAAACAAGTGATTAGGCCATGTCAAGCCATGACCAAAGCTGACCATATTATAAACAAAATGCTTTTAACTCACCTTAAAACACATTCAATAATGTCCTTTCAGCCTTCTTTTCCTTGATAAAGTCCACTAAGGATGAAACACGTGGTGGCCATTGTGCTCCCAGCTGGCTGTACAACTACCATTTGTTACAATTTGAAGTTCTACAACTCAACAAGAAAAATAAACTTGAGAATTTTGTAATTCTTTATTTACTATTACGCTACATGATGAACACTCTCTGACTTTATTGCTAATTTGTGTGTTCCATCCATTTGTTCATATTTGTGTTTGGGTTACCAGTATTCACTGTACATATAGGCAACATCTGAGGTAGCAGAATGTTTTTGGTTTGTTGAGCACCAACAGCTGTTGAAAAAAATCTGTTGATTGAGTTAATACTACTTCTTTGCTTTACTGTTTAACACAATTTTACTGCTTAGATGTACGGCTTGTTTATATGAATGCCTTTTTAAAAACACTACAGGCCTGTTTTAAATTTTAGTGGCGAGAGTACTCCTTTGCTACAATGATGGTGTTCCCTCCCCACCAACATGACGGTTGACCTGCTCAATTTAGAATTGGGCTGACCACAGGTTTGATGACAGCAAAACTACTCCGTCTATGCCGTGGTCAAACCCCTCCGACAGCCCAATGGAGTAAGGGCTGACAGAAGCTTGGCTAAATGTTCGCCAACCTAATTTAGATGGGTGGACAAATAGCCAATTTTTATTGCCCATCACCGCCTGGAAAAACCAGGTGATAACAGGCATTGAAAAGTGCTCAGTGGCCCCCATCGCCACAGCCGATTTTCAGTGCCCATCACCATCAGGAAAATTCTGGGAGTAAGGGGCAATGAAAAGTGCTCAATGTCACATTGGCCATGAGAGGAAACTCCCAGTGCGAGGGGGCATTTCTTTTATTTTCAAAAACAAAATTCCACTATGGTATTTTCTTTTTGAAAATTAAAAAAAAGTTGTATGGTTGATGAACGGCTCCATCATGTTGACAGAGCCCTCCATCAAACGTACAATTCATTTCCAAGAACTGTCGTGTTGGCGGTTCCTAAAAATGCAAGAGGTCTCCACAGGCACAGCAGATATCTCAAAATATGGAGGGTGAAGTACCCTCGCTATGATGGGAGTAACGTACTCTGCCATGGTGTAAGTAATTACACCCTTTCGCTTATATATAAATCCGCGTCTAAGTTAGTTGATCACTGAAAGCTTCATTACTCTACACATAAACAATTCACATTCTTTTCTAAATCCCACCTATCCCTAAAAAACACAAATGTTTGTCCATTTCACAACCTAAAATGGGACAAATAGATATCTCTTGACCACACTATGGTATCAATAAATCTTAAGAATGACAATTTCACAGTCACTTCTTCTAGATGCAAAATTAATACATATGTTGCCTTAAATGACAATAAGTCAAATATGTTGTCTTCTATTTAGAATTATTTATTTGTAATGCTACAAATTCAACATCAGAGATAATTGGCTGGAATGATTTTAATATATACATTAGAGGTATAACAATTTCAATAATGGCATTTGATAATAAACAATGTTATACTAAGTTAACAGACTTAGAGAAATACATTGCCAAACCTAAACAATTCTTTATCACATCCTCTAACAATATATATAAGGTGAAGTTACAAAAGTTCTGTTATGAATACAACTTAATGCTTGATAAACAAGCTAGTCTACAGATCTCTAATGAGAAAGCAAAACTTCATTTCAATTCTAATAAAGCAGGCAAGCTGCTTGCTAATTTACTGCACATTATACAAGACAAAATGCAAATATACACTATAAAGGACGATTATGATGCTAACATTGCACAATATTGAGAAATTTTAAAATTTCGATTCAGCACTATGTAGCAGGCCAGCGCCAATTGACCCCACAGATATAGACATCTTTCTACAAACCTGTAAATTATTCATACTCCTTCATTCTGACAGAATAAGTTTAAAACATCCCATATCTATGGCTGAAGTTATAATGGCCATTACATCTCTTAATTTGAAGATGTCTCCTGGTCCTGATGGGATACCTGCAGAATTTTATCAAGCTTTTTCTACTCAATTGACACTATACTTACTTGATCTTTTTACCGATTTTAACAAGGTTAGTGAAATAAGAGAGTCATTTAAAGAAGCTCTACCCAAGGCAGACAAAGATCATACTATGGTTTTAAATTACTAACCAATTTCATTGCTAACAATTGCAACATTTATACCAAACTATTACCAAATAGACTTGTTAAAGTACTTAATAGTATCATCAGTTCTGTCCAGACTGATTTAAAGAAAAGTAGAATCAGTTAATAATGCTCGGCTCATATGATATGTATTAGAGAATACCTCTTCCATACAGGATCCTACATGTCATCTTTCTTCAGATGTGGAAAAGCACTTGAAAATGCTAACAGGAAATGTTGTTTCACGATAGAAAATAATTTCCAATTTGGTAATGATTTTGGAAAGATGATTGCAGTTTTATATACCCAACCATCTGCTTTGTTATTTGTGAATTGCTGTTCTTCTCTAATCTATTGAACTATATAGAGATTCCATGCAAGGTTGTCCGCTATCCGTTCTATTATTTCTACTAGATATGGAACCTCGCCTTTGTTTCATTAGAAATTCAGAAGATAACAATGGTATATGTAATAGAGGTGCTGAACTTAAGAATTCTTGTTATGCTGATGATGTTTTTCTATTTATAAGCAATCCGAAATGTTCCATCCATGTTTGCATTTAAACCCATAAATAGGTATGCTTTTGTGAGGGGTTATACTCTTAACATTAATAAAACAGAATTCTTTCCATTAGCGTCCTAATTACGAGTTTTGTCGGTGCGAGGGCAGGCAGTACTCCACTGCTGCGCCCCAGCACCGCCGAGACTCGTCACCGCCTGCCTTCCAGATTACAAGTCATTTGTAGTCTGGCCGGCGGGCGGTGTGGTGTTGCCAGGGGGGGGCAGCTGTTTCAAAGGCCACGGTGCCTTAGAAAAAGGCACTGCAATGGGAACGCCTCTCTACGTTCCTGTACGGAATGGACACAGGGGGGCACATGTTATGCTCTCCTGTGTGCATGCACAAGCAGATGAGCCACAGGGGGCCCTCAGGGGCCCCCTATGTTTCCTCTTGGCCAGGGTTGACATGGAGGAGGAATGTCCATGTCACCGCTGGTAGAGAGGAAACTAGTAATATGCTTGGCAAGAACATGACGGTCACACTGAGCATATTGCGGCCGCTGACCACCGTACCACATCTAGGGAGCGACAGTTCCCTGGGGGGGTCCAACGGCCCAACTCCTAATGGGCCAACAGACCACTGGTGCGGTGGTGGCTGGACCACCACTGCCGCATCACCATGAGTCTGGCAGTCCTCGGACCACCAAACTCGTAATTAGGCCCTAAATGTTCATTGTGGACTAGATATCTTTCGTCAATCCAATATTTTATGCTGTAAACGGACAATAAAATTCCTTGGTATTATTTTCACATATTCAGTAAAAGACACCATTAAATAGAATTGTGATCATGTTTTCAAAGAAATTAAAGAGACATTAGATAGATAATCATCCTTACATCTAAATTTGGGGTGTACATTGAAGTCCTTAAAATAGTAATTTCCCCACAAATATTATATATGTTTTCCGTGCTTGCAATTCAATTTCCTATTACTTTTTTCAAAAACGTAGCTAAAATTATTTCCAAATTTGTTTGAAAATATAAAAATCCTAGAATTAAATACAATAAATTAAAAACTTGTAAGCTGAACGGTGGCATTGGCTTTCCAAATTTTTTCAATTACTATGATTAAACAGGGTTCATTATGGTTTCACCAGCCTATCTGAACTTGCTTGCCGAAATGCATTGAAATTGAACAAAATACTGTCAAGCCTTTTACGTTACCCACTCTTTTGTCTATCACCATCTCTAATGTATTTATGAAATACTCTTTGGTTATTAACATATTCAAAATGGTGGTAATGGACCTAGTTTTTTTAAATGTTATTTAAAGGCAGTAATAAAGTCTCTCCACCTTTTTTGTTGTGGTATAATCACCTAACTGAATCGGATAATAATATTGCATTTTGGTGGTATGGTTTGAAATTGGAATTATCTAATTACATAACATCTGCCAGGAAAATATGTATTTATCCAGTTCAGAGTTGAATAATATATTTAGTTTACTGCCATTGTATTATAGTAAATATGAGGTATTACATAATATAATCGTACTTTTTTTTAAATGCTTTACTAATAGGCAAAACATCGGATATGGAAGAATGTTTGAATATTTTTACTAGTACTGGGCATACAGTATCTAAAACATTCATATAAAAAATACAACACTCTCGGTCTGATTTATCTATGATCGGGAACATCTGGAATAGTAGTCTATTTCTATCACATTCTGAGGCAGACTGGCAAAAGTTTTGGTTGTCTAGTACTTAAGGTTCAATACCTGCCATTTTATATCAAACTAACCTTTATGTTTTACAAAATTGTTTATGGACACCTCACATGGTTTTTAAAGCCTAATTAATAGATTATTTGCTTTGTTGGCTTTGCAAATCCACTGTTCATTAAAACATGTATTATTTGACGGCCATCATGTCTCTTATTATATCTAGTAATATCTTTGTCCGATTGAATGGACTATTGGTGCAAAGAGTTGTCATATTACTGGCGTTTTACATACAAGTAATTTATTTGTAAATCATTTATATTGATGAGTCCTCTTTATCTCCATCATAAGAACGTATTTGATTTTTTTAATGTCCTGAGCTGTTAAATCAATTGCTTCTAATCGGAAAGCTATAACTCATATTTCAGTACATAGATGGTGGATATGTATAACTTTTAAGGCACAAGGGGCAACATTTTCTATTATTGACTCTCTTTAAAATCTATCCTCATTTTGCCTGTTTTTGAAATATTAGATAACTATATTGGTACATTATTATAATTTCATATGTTATTATACTAATGCCTGAAAAATGGTTTATCCCTTAATATTGTCTATGTTTAGTAAAGGTAACTCTATTTTCTTTATTTATCCATTTGATTTTTCTATAATTTAATTTTCTTTTATGCTTTGTTTCTGTGTTTTATTAATGTAGAATCCCTTCTTAGTAAGGGTCAATTGATAATTAAGATTGTTTGCACATATTACAAACATTATTTGCATTGTATTTCATATATTTTCTGTATTGTGCATCGAAACAGTTAAATCACATAAATATGAACATAAAAAAGGAGCAGAACATAAGAATGTCATAAAACATTTGCATTGTGCTCTCCTGAAACAGGATGAAAAAGGCAAAACTGTACTTTGAAGTAGAATATTCAATTACCTGAAAGACAGGCACGATGAGGAAAAATGGTTGTTGACGATTGAATGTCACCTCAAGCTATATCTAGATTGGTTGCTTATAATGTCTTAAGAGGACAGGGGCCCATAGCAGCGTGTACACAAGATGGCTTAAAGTTAAAGAGAGAATTAACTATGTGAACTATTCACTTTGCAAACTTTTTCAATTGAGCTCCTCAAAGATTAGAGGCCATCAACCATTCCATTAAAATGTAATCATCTCTTTCTTTCCATCACTCTACATTGTTATCTTTGCAATCTTTTTGACACATTCAAAAAGCAGCAGCTTAAAATTTACAAAGCTCATCAATAAATTAATAAATAAATGCATGAGGATACTTTATAAATAAATGAAGAACTTGCAAAGTAAGGTTAAAAATTATAAAGTGAAAGGAGAGATTTGAGCGAATAAGATGTGTGTTTATAATTGTGTAATGTTAAGACTTCTTTACGAGAGTCATGGAGGGTTTTCAGCATTTCCAAATCAGTGAGAGGGAAGACATGTTTTTAAAAAGAAGTAAAACCTTTCAATCAGGTGTCCTGTGTAAGAAATTGAGTTATTAGTTGCGAAGTATTTGATTCCTTCACAAGTAATAGTGCTGACTTTCCTTTTTACCACATTGTAGCACTTGCTTCTCAGGGGAGCGAAGCAGAGCAGTAAAGACCTACTCGAGAGGGGGTGTGGGCTAGCAATTCGCTAGCACGCAACAACACTCAATTAATGACTGCCCAGTCAGTTCTTTTTCTTTAATAAAGGACACATACTTATATTACACGGACACAACTAAATACTACACATCAAATTATAAATATGTACATCAGGTAGATGGATACACTTTTGGCGACACTCTCATACCACTTTACAACCCTAGTGGGTTCTGTACTCTAGAATCTCAATGCCCCCACCTATACCAGATGCAACATCACAATATAAGGGGGTGTCACTTAAAATAAGGCAAGTCAACTGGCTTTGTTGGGGGGTCAACATATTACTAACAATAACCACATATTAACATTTGATGATGAAATATAGGAGTATCAACATATATTATGTAAGCCTACTGGATGTAGCAGAACTGCATCACATTGATAAAATCAGCCAAATATAATGTTTAAACTGTTAAACACCATTACACTAAATGGAACCAGTACTAGCCATTAATATGCATTCATTATAATAGTAAACATTATTTGCTCAATATTCATTTTGTCAATAAAGCATTTGAATTCAAAACAACAATACTGTTCCAAGTGTTTTTCACTGAGTACAGGCCACATAAGGTAGCCATAGACCCACTGTCTAAGGGTCCCCACACACCAGTACCCAAGAGCAAAAGCTCCAGTTCCAAAAGTACTTAAATCAATGGTGAACCACCCCTGGAGTCATCCTTTAAGGCCTCATAAGACTTAGAGTCTGTTATACTAAAAACATTGCTTGGAGGCTGCTACACCCCCTGCAACCTCTCAAACATGATTAAAACATTGTTGGTGATCTCCCTGCCACAAGCAGATGGTCATATAAAAATAGGCCCTTGCAGGGCATTATAGGGCACTCCTCGCACAATTCATATGAATAATAAAAGAGCGGGAAGCTGCTCTTCCTCTGTAGTTCTTTGATTTTAGTTTATTGGTGTCCTGGTCCACCACGGACTCCCATATTCCTTGCTTCTTCTTTTGTTTTTTTAAAGGGCAGTGCTGGGAGCCTACTTGTGTGCTGCCTAGCTGGCCTCTTTCCTGCTAGCTTTATGGATTCAGCGGATGGGAGAGCACGGCTTTCTCTCCCACCCGCTTCCTCCTTTTCCTGTGGTACAGAGTCTCTGGAACATCCCTAATTGCATTGGGCACTGGGAAATGGGGTCCCCGGAGCCAAAAGATCCTATGGAGAGTGAAACCCATGCACACCCTCTCCTCATTTAAAACTGCTATATAGATTTTTGCAAACTCCCGGGGGCTTAGCCCTCCTCATGGAAATCATTAAAAAGTATTGCAGAGCTCGCTGTGCCCATTTATATCATTTTTGTTCTCGTAAGAGACAAACCTTTAAACAAGCTCTGGTCCTCTTGGGTGGATTTTCCTCATCTTGGGTGGATTTTCTTCATCTTGGGCTTCTTTAGCTCCTTGTGGCAAGGCAAGTAGCATGTTCATCAGGCCTCCTGCCTTTTAAAGGCCCTCTATCAGGACATAGCCCAACATCATTGTGACAGACCGCAGCTTTTACAGTCTACCACGTTCAACATCACGAATTGATTCACATCTCCTCAACTGTTTCACACTCAGGAATCCCTGAATGCATGGCCATGTCTCAACCAGGAGACTCTAACCAAGATTTTAGGTAGTTTAAAATCGGGTTCACCTAATGACCCACTTCCCATTTCAATACTTAAACAACTTGACATCGCCCAACTCTCCATGATCTGTAAAACCCTTAATCTTTCCTTGCGAGACTCCATTGTCCCGGCCAGTTGGAAACATGCCATGGTGACACCTCTTCTGAAAAAAAAACACGGCTGACCCTAATGTCCCTTCCAACTTCCACCCCATCTCTCTTTTGCCAGTCTTCTCCAAGATTCTTGAGAGGCACATTCACTCTCATCTTGCCCAGTTTATTGAGGCCAATCTCATACTTCACCCTTCACAATCTGGCTTCCGTCCCGGTTTCTCCACCGAGACAACTCTGTTGGGAGTCACGGAGAACTTAACGCCAGCTCTTAGACAGAGGAGACGCAGTTGCACTGATTTTACTCGACCTCAGTGCCGCATTTGATACCATCTCTCACACCATACTCATAGAGACACTAACCTCTATGGGTATAGGCAGCTCTGTTCTGAGCTGGCTGGCTTCCTTCCTCACTCACCGCACATTTCAAATCTTTTCCAACACAGCAACCTCCAAAATTCATGCTTCTCCTTATGGAGTACCCCAGGGCTCTGTACTCAGCCCCCTTCTCTTTAATTTATTCGTCAAACTATTGGCCCAAATAGCAGAACAAGAAGGTCTTACTCTTTTGACCTATGCCGACGACTCCCAGATCGCAATCTCCCTCTCTAATCCTGACCAGGGCCCCACATCCCTCCTGCAGTCAGGTCTGAGAAAAATTGCCGACTGGATAAATCATAATCTACTGAAACTGATCGGAAGTAAAACCGAAGCTTTGATTCTGGGTCAAAAACACGACCTTTAGAGCGCCATACACTGGCCTTCTGAGATGGGTACCCTCCCTCTCCCTTCCGATCATGTTCGCAACCTAGGTTTTACCATTGACAATGCTCTGACTATGCAACATCAGGTAAACAAGGTTTCGGCCCTCTGCTTTTCTATACTGCGATGGCTTAAGAAAATTATCTGGATGTTGCCTAGCGACACCCAAAAATCCGTGGTCCATGCCCTCATTACTTCCCGGCTGGACTACAGTAATGTCCTTTACCTTGGGGCTAACAAGGCTGTGACAAGACGTCTACAGCTAGTCCAAAATGCCGCCGCAAGACTGTTGTGTAAAATCCCCAGATCGAGTAACATTTCAGGATCCCTCCGTGATTTACATTGGCTCAGGGTTGAGAGTCGTATCAAATTTAAAACCCTGAGCTATATGTTCAAGATCAAATCGGGCACAGCTCCCCTTTACTTGCAATCCCTTGTCCATACCTACACTCCCTCACGCCACCTTCGATCCTCTTCACTGAGCTACTTTTTCGTGCCCAGAATCAGACTCGCTAGAATGGGAGGCAGGTCTTTTGCTTACTTAGGCCCCACTCTTTGGAACTCTTTGCCCTTGAGCATACGTACTGAAGCCAACTATGTCCGCTCTCATAGAGCCATTAAGACCTGGCTTTTCAACCAATAATCGCCAGTAACTGCTGAAATGGTGGCTTGCGAGCACTTTGCCTGTCTAGCGCCGGGAAACCCTTTTTGGGTAGCTGTCGCGCTTAATAAACTTAATTAATAAATAATAAATAAAGGGGCACCTTATGTGGGATCTGGATTTTGTGGCTCCTTGAGTAAGGCTTGCCCTGCTGGTTTGGGTATTGTGCACAGCCTTTCCACAACCAGCCAAGAGGACACCCTCCTTTCCGTACTCCTCAGACCCCAGATCCTCCTGGCCTCTTCAAGGGCACATGGTCGGGGGGTAGAGGAGTCCAGGTTGCTTCCTTCAAGTGTCCCTCAGCATTAGGGGGTCAGTGCCACTTGCCCAGGATAGAATCATACTAGTTTTGGGGTCATCTGCAGTCAGATTCTTTAGCCCAACCTTGCAGGGGTCAGATAGATTCTCCTTCAGGCTGGGCATCCTTTCCATCATCTGTACGTCCAGGGTATTCTCAAAAGTCTCTGCCTTGTACACGTGTTATTAAGTGGGGGTGGAAAGATTTAGGGGCAAGGCATCCCTGGCCAGTCCTACGATGCCACATCATCACTACACCCCTGACCCAACCGTTCTGCACAGCATTTTGGGACAATACAAAATGGTGCATTCAAGTTTCTTCTGGCAAGAGCTTCTCAGAGATCCTCAGCTCTATTCCTAGCTGACACCACTGATGAAGCAAAGCTTCGCATATTTTGCGGCTTGCCGAAATCAAGAACCTCGTTTATGTGTAATAAGGTAACAAAAATGTATGTTTTACTAACCTTTATTTTGTTTAGGCAAAGTTCCCGAAGCTTGCCTATGTGTATTTCTAATGAATTAATCCGTGTCCCTAAAAATGGCCGCCGCTTGTATTTTAGTTACTGCGCATGCGTCAGCCACACTCACGTGTCCTGACGCGTCTGCAGAAGTGGAGGGAAAGTTATGCGCATGCGTAATTCATAGCTGTGCTTATCATGTGGTACTGCTCGTGCCACTGCTCTTGTGTCCGTGTCAATGTAGCTAACATTTAGATGCAATAGGTTTATTTCTTGATGATGAGTTAAAAGTACAAACCCTGTGATGTGTTTTCATAATGACCTTATTATGTATTAATTTGTTTTCGCTTACTTTTCATGTACCGCGGGAAATGGGGGTCTGAGTGAGAGGAGAGCCATATTGGAGGTCCCTTCTGCGCCTGTGCGACATTCGGCAGCACGAGGGACCTTGACAGATGGAACACCGCCAGTTGGCAGTGATGGGCAAGATGCTCCTGAGAAAGTCACCTCTGCCCTGCGAGAACAGCGAATGTGGCTCCTTATATGATACATTGTAATGTTGCGCTACTGTTTGCCGTGTAACTTCTCATGGGAACCCCAAACCTGCTAGGCGGTACCCAAATATGTTAATGAAGGCTTCAATTCGTGTATTGTGATTGGTGTGTTACCCAAACCCTACCTTAGGACCAATCGAAATTGAGGGATTCTGACACTTTGCAACATTGGGGGGTGGTACACTGTCCCCAAACTGTATATCTACCCTGGGTTCACCTAGTGAACCGTCCGACTTGTCTGGTTTAGCTGACCTGTCACTGACCCAACGCACTCAATAGGTGACTGAAGATACAGAGCGCTGCGGAGTACTCTGTCCGAATTTGACCATAGACTAAGGTTCTACTGAACCTTAAAGTGCTGGCAAGGCACTTAGCTGGGAGTTCGCTAACCCAATCGGGGTCTTGATCGATAGCTGCAGAGCGGGTGGAGCGCAGGCGTTGCTTCCGAACTGTGGGTTCCGGTCCTGTCCTGAAGAGGGTCCTGTCCTGAGGGTTTGCTGTCCTGTCCCGAGGGTCCTGTCCTGATTCGTTTTCCGAGGGTATCCTGTCCTGTCCTGGGTGTCCATTCTGCACCTGCTGTCCTTTGAGGGGTATCCTTCCTTGAGGGTTTCCTGTCCTTAACTGACCCGTGGCCAGGGTTTGGTTTTCCACACCTTTCTAGGTAAATATTGCTCTGAACCTCTTGAAATTCTTGCACCTTCTGAATTTCTAACTTTTGCTTTAATAAAGTTCAACATTGCATATGTGATATTTTCCATGCCTTTCTGCAACTATTGAAAGTCATTTATATTTTTCCATAAGTTTATTCCTATGTCTTCTCATTTGTTAAAAATTATATTTTGCATAGCAGTGTGTCATTTCCTGATATGGTCTAGAACTTCGTTGCCTAGATTGTTCAAAGGCCCCTTCACCTTAAGTGAAGCGTGTTATTCATTATAAGCTCTCCTATAGTCACTCACACTTAGGCTATCCCTGTCTAGATAATACTGACTTGCATAGTATTTTCTCGCTACATTTTATTTAGTACCTTGATGATTACTCTGTCATTATTTCTTCATGCTTATGTGATTTACGTTATCTTGGTTATTGATTGCCTTGTTTTATTGTACCTCATGCAAGAAAATATTGAATTTAGATAAACATTTTAAAACTTCCAGTTGTCCGTGGTCATTTAACCCCTTTAAAGCTAGTAAACAAACCTCCCCAGTGCTGCGCTGTCCATTATCCGGTGCTGAACTGGACGTCCAACGGTCGTGCGCAGCACTGGGGAGGTAGTGCCCGTGACGACCGTTGGCCGACGGCAGCACTTAAGGGGTTAAACAGTATTTGAATGTTATTGGTTGGGTTTGTATTTTGCTGCCTTTCCTTTACAGCTAGCTCCCTGATTCATTGTGGTCATTAGGCACCCGCATCGGTGGATGGTAAGTCGGGTGCACCGAAAATTGGTAGCAGGGAACACACACACATCAACCTGGTAGAGCTCGTGAAGTCACCCGATCGATGTATATGGTGATTTGGAAAGTATATGGGCCCTGAAGCCGGAAAACGGCGAAAACTATTGGCCGGGTGGCCTCGCGCGCTCTATCAGTTTTCTGGTAGCTAGAGGATGGTTAGGGACTAGTTGAGAGTAAGGCAGGGATTAGTTGGACTAGTTAAGTCGGAAGCTGCTATTATATTAATGCTGCTATAAGAGCGGCTGTTCTAAGAGACCTGATCAATCTCTTGTGAATACGCACGAATAATATCTTGTAAAAAAAATAATTCATGAATTTTTGTATTGTCATTTTTCTTGTTCTTATATTGTTATATGTACTAATCCATGCATTTGTAAATCGAATCGTTAAGTGTTGTCCGAACTCCCCGGGGAATTGAAAGGGCAAGTGGTGAATAGAATCCATTGTCCTGAGGTCACAGGTTCGAGGAAAGTTAGGTGCAGGTTAGGATAACCGGGAAGCACTAACTAGGGTTTTCTGAATACATGTGTGAATAAATGACAGTAACGGGGTTCATTGGCAAAATTCCCATAGTGGCGTAACCTAGTAAGGGTCACATCGGAAAAGTAGCAGGTTCCTCGGAGCTAGCGTGAAAGCAGAGGGGTCCGCTGAGAAACCTTAAACTCGGAATATATCCCGGAAAGAAGTGGATGAGTTTAGGGGAATAACAGGTTCACCGATGCTAGAGTGAAGGGTAGGCGGAAGAGATCTGCCCGCAGCGAGTGAAAAGTAAATGGAAGTAGTTTACTTGCAGTAAAAGAATTCTTTCTCTGTCTAGACACTTGAGCACTGTGGCGAATGTGTATTTGTTGTAAAATAACCAAGCACTGAGCACTTTAAAAGAAAGAAAGTTTCCGTTACCTTGTGAAGGGAGGGAGTCAGTCGCGAAGCGCCTCTGACGTCACTCTGTGCCGCGCTGGGATTGGTAGAAGCAGCGGGCGGGTAGCGGAGCTGAAATTGTAAAGGAGGGGTGAGCGCCGGAGCGTGGGAACTGCCTCACGAAGGGGCCGCGCACCCATTGGCGGAGCTTATTTTGTGTCGCGCACCCATTGGTTGCACGAATTTTCTGAAGCGCGTTTTGATTGGAGGTAGTTTGTAAACAAAGTTAGCGCAGAAGTCGTATGTGGCACTCGCAGACTACAGAGACTCGACCTGATCCAAGGCATCTAGGGTTTGAAAGGGATCAGTGGAAGGCTAATAGATACGATATTATGTACGGAACCAAGAGAAAAATGTCCCTTGTAAGTAAGGTGAAAAATTATTTTAAAACGGACAAACCGATTAAATCTAGAGAAGGTGTTCTTGTCCCAGCACCCAATACTCCCGCCTCATTCATGATGTTTGACCGAGGGTACAATACCTGTGTGTGGCTGGAGAATTGGGTGAAGTACACAAAAGATGACGGAGTATTGGCTTTTCCGTTAGATGGTACTTTCAATGGTAGGATCTTATTTAATTTAAGAACCCGAATGAATGAACTGCATCCCAGACCAAGACTAACGCAGTATGAGGCATTAGAGGAATGGGAGATTGAGGCTTTTGAAAGAGAAAGACCCCGAATGGACAAGGGTTTGACCAAGTGGTACCCCAGGCAGAAACAGGAGTCCAGGGATAAAAGGATGAAACAGTGGAGACAGAGCATGATTGTTGAGGGTCTGTTTCCCATGATGCCGGCATGTCATAACGTTGGAGCGGGTGAGAAAAGTACTGAAAAATGTAAGCATTGGGGGGCCCTGGGGGATTCAGATGATGACCTAATAGATGACATCTGTACCAGAAGTCCGCCACCTTACAATGAGGGAACCCGACCTTCCAGTGTAGGAGATGTTCCCCGACGCCACTTCCTAAAAGAAGAAGACAGGTCCCTGGGACTGGGAGGGGGTGGTCAAGTATTGCCCTATCCTGAAAAACCCGAACCGACGGAAACAAGGGATATATATCCCAAAGTGCCCGCAAGCCAGGAAGAAAAATATTCACGTACGAAAACCTTTTTTCCCCGACCCTTGTATGAAAGCGAAGAGAAACCATCGAATTCAGGACTGCCTTTTGTTCAACCTCCATATGGGGAAGAGCGCAGGTCCTTTAATACTGGAACTTTATTCCCGAAACCAAATTATGGGGGAGGACCAAGTGAAACGCATCCTACTGCCCCGAGTTTTACTCCTCCATTGACCCCCCAGATATTACATGACACAACTTTAAGAAGGGTACTAGTGGAAAAGGAGCAAGAGGCTCTAGCTAGACAAAGAACAGAAATAATTCAGAAAATTTCTCAGTTAAATACCAGTCCTGAGGCATTGACTATTCCAGTAACTATTGGACCGGTGGTCCCGTTATACGGAAATGGTCAGGGAAAACCGATTACTCCAGTTATGACCCCAGTCATGGCAACCCCGAGACAGGAACCGATCATCATAGATGATCAGTCCAGTGAGTGCGAGTCTGAAGTTGCGTTTTTGGAATTGCCAAACAAACAGACTGGAAAGGGAATACAGCAGAGGTATAACCCTTTTAATACAAAAGAAATTAAATTAGAGACAGCAACAGGTACTAGGAATGTCTCTCTGGTAACTCCGGATGAAATTGAGAGTTGGAGTCGTGAATTAGAGAAGCAGACTCCGCAAACAAAGCCTTTAGACCTCTACAAGCTGAGGGTCGAAATAGAAGAATTAATGGCAGGAAATGTGGGGTTGGATCGATTGAATACCTACTCTGAGGAAGAATTGTCGTTCATATGTAAAAGCTTTACTAGGAACACCAGAGTGCTCCATGAAAAACTGACCGAAACAGCAGTTAGTATGGGGGTAGATATCTCAAAATCCAAGCCCTTACAGAAACCGTACAGAGCAGACTTCTCAGACAAAGATATAGAACACCTGAATGTGGCAGGGAAGAAGTTGCAGATTAAAGAATTAATGGGGGTACTGCAGAAATGGGGAGATGTGGAAAGATGGAGAAGCAGGTGGGCGAAAAAGAGGGAAGAGGTTCGCTCCCGACAAGTGACTCCCGAGTTTGCTTTAAGAGAGGTAGAAAAACCTGAGCAGTTATGCCCCATGCGCGAAGTTCCAGGAGGTAAATATGTGCATGTCCCCTGGTCTAGGCAGGATATTGTGTCCTTCACGAACGATTTTCCAAAATTACGAGAGAAACCAGTTGACTGGTACAGGCAGGTGGAGAGGTTCGTGAAGGTACAGAAATGTCTGTGGAAAGACCTGGATGGGTTTTTCGACATTGTGGTTCCAGTAGATTTATGGACCCAGTGTAAAATAAACATAGACTGGCCAAGTGAGGAGTACCCCAGAAACAAGGAAACTGGAGAGCCATCAAAGGATGTCATGCGAAAATATGAGCAGGTAATTCAGCATTTGAAAGAAAAGGTGCCCGCAAAGGAAACTGATTGGACAAAAATAGATAGAACAACACAGGAAAGGGACGAGACAGTGCACTCCTTCTATGAGAGGTTATTGCAGGTATTTAAAACATACAGCGGTATTGATAACATCGACCTGAAAGATATGACGCACTTTATTTACAGGTTTGTAAATGGTTTAAGACCTGAAATTTGTCAGTGGATAAAAGACAATAAAATCTGTTGGCATACTAAGAAAATGGATGAGGTCCTGCGGTACGCTAAGTACTGTGAGGACGAGATGGCAGAAAAGAAAAAGGCCCTTAAGGAGAAGGTTATGTGGGCTCAGGTGAAGCTCGCAGAACAACAGGAAAAACAATTGAGTAACATGGTTAAAAATGCTGAGAACAAAGGTCCTGGGGGAGGGGGTGGAGGAAAGCCCCGGCCCAAATTTAGCAGGGAAGAGGCTATGAAAAAATTTCCCTGCCATCAGTGCGGCGAAATTGGACACTGGCGAAACGAGTGTCCCCAATTAGTCGATGTTAACGAGAAAACTCCTGATTTAACTCCACAGACGCAGAAAGAAAGACCAAGAAAGACTAAACCCCAGGTAAAAACAGTTCAGGTGCCTCGAGCACCCAAGCAGGTATACAGGGGAAGACAGGCAGAAAATGAAGAGATAGAGGTTTGGGAAAGCGGGGAGAACAGAAATACAGCAACTTCGCAGTATCTGCTAAATGATACCTTCCTTTGTAACGATCAGGACTGACGGGGCCTGAGAGGGGAGGACGAGGAGTGCGTACTTGGCGCTTCCTTGCCGGTAGACCAGTCTGGACCATATATTGAAGGAAAGGTTGACGGAAATGATGTCACCTTCCTGTTGGACACTGGCGCTACCCGTTCTACTGTAAGAACAGTGGACGTTCCAAACCTACCCCTCTCGGGAGAAAATATCCAAGTAGTAGGTGTATCTAACCAATTGATTAGTACTCCTGTTACCGAACCAATGGAGATTTCAATTGGAAATTTTAAACAGATGCATAGATTTGTCGTCTGTGACACCAGTCCAGTGAATCTACTGGGACGTGATTTGCTGTGCAAAATGAACTGTACCATCTTTTGCACACCAAAAGGTGTTGAAATACAGACCCCAGATGAAGACGGCATTTATAAATTATTGTTGCTTAGACCTGACTCAGAAATTAAAAGATTGACCCTGCAGGACTTGCCCCAAGAACTACAGGAAGCTGTAAAGCCAGAGGTGTGGGATTTCACTGGAAAGGATGTGGGGTTGATGAAAGATGTGGACCCCATACAAATAGCCATCAAGGACAATGCAGTATATCCTAACACTAGGCCCTACCGAATGAATGCTGAAGTGAAAGCAGGTGTCACTCTGGAAATACAAAAATTATTGGAAGGAAACATCATACAGGAAGTGATGAGCAGCCCATGCAACTCACCGATTATGGGCATCAAAAAGCCTAGTGGCAAGTATAGGGTAGTGCAGGACCTAAGAAAGGTTAACAAAATTGTAGTTCCTTGCTGCCCTATTGTCCCAAACCCTGCAGTGATATTGTACCAGATTCCTTGGGATGCTGAATGGTTCACTGTGATTGATTTGTGTCATGCATTCTTTTCGATACCCCTGCACCCCGACAGCAAATTTCTTTTCTCATTTGCTTTCGAGGGTCACGTGTATTGTTGGAACAGGGTCCCTCAGGGGTATACAGAGAGCCCCTCTATCTTTAATCAGATCTTGAAGAAATGTCTAGAGACTTTGATCTTACCTGGGAACTCTGTGTTAGTGCAGTACATAGACGACCTTCTACTGGCGTCTAAAAGTCACCGGGACTGTGTAGTTGACACCATTGCCCTCCTAAATCATCTGTGTGAGAAAGGGCATAAAGTAGCCCCTGACAAACTACAGTTCTGTGCGAAATCTGTAAAATATCTGGGACACCAAATAGAAAAGGGTGTCAGAAAAGTCACATCAGAAAGAGTGAGAATAATTCAAAAAATGCAGTTGCCCCGTACTCAAAAAGATGTCAGAATGTTCCTGGGTGTATTAGGGTACTGCAGGCAGTGGATTCTGGGATTTGCAGCCTTAGCCAGGCCCTTGATAAAAATGACCACGAGAGGAATGCCAGATGTTGTACAGTGGGACGATGAAAGTCTAATGGCTTTCACAAGACTGAAAAACTGTCTGTGTACAGCCCCTGCGCTGGGAATGCCAGATTATTCCAAAGAGTTTGCCCTATTCTGTGACACTCGCGATAATTGCGCATTGTCAGTCCTGACTCAAGAACATGGCACGACCAGAAGGCCTGTGGCCTATTTCTCTGCCACATTGGACCCAGTAGCTGCTGGGTTACCAGGCTGTCTGAAAGCAGTAGCTGCTACCTGTGCAAGTTTGGAACAGAGTGAGTCCATTGTCATGGGACATCCTGTGACCGTATATGTTTCACATGGAGTGGTAATTCTATTGACCAGAACTAAAACACAGTATCTCACCCCTAGTCGGCTGACTAAATACGAGAGGATTCTTGTGGGTGCAGCAAATGTAAGCATTGTTAGGTGCGGTATTCTGAACCCTGCCACCTTACTCCCCGACCCCTTGGAAATGGAAGGTGGGGATGATGATGAACATGATTGTATTGACCTGACAGAGTTCAGTACTAAGCCACGCCCAGACATAAAAGAAGTACCATTGCCTGAGCATGATAAAGAACTATTTGTGGATGGTTCCTGTCTAAGACATGAATTAGGAGGCTTGAGTGCTGCTTATGCAGTAGTGTCTTTCACAAAAATTGAACAAGCAGGTTATCTATATAACATCAAGTCTGCACAAGTAGCCGAATTGATAGCCATGATAAAGGCTTGCAAAATTGGGAAGGACTTACGCATAACAGTGTATACTGACAGTCAGTACTGTTATGGCGTTGTGCATGACTTTGGCCAATTATGGCTACAGAGGGAATTCATGACTTCCTCAGGTACTCCCATTCGGAATGCAAAAGTTGTTCATGACCTTTTAGAGGCCATCCAGTTGCCCAAAGAACTGGCAGTGGTAAAATGTACCGCTCATCAGAGGAGCATGGACAGAGTATCACTGGGAAACGATTATGCTGATCGAGTGGCTCAATGGTGTGCCAAAGATCGGTATATTGTAAATCCAAAACGAGGGGGGCCAGGAACCAGCTGCCAGCTTCAGGTGTTTGAGGAAGTGCCTACATGGGATGAGGTGAGAGAGTGGCAGGAGTCGGCTCCTTGGCAAGAAAGAGAGAAATGGAAGGAGGATGGGTGTAGACCGAGACGTGTGGATGGTGTCATCTTGGGCCCAACTGGTATGCCTGTGTTACCCCGACACTTGCTTGGCACAATGGCTAGATTAATACATGAAGGATCACACATTGGTAGGGATGCCATGATTCTGGTATTTCAACAGACTTGGTACACTAAAAAGTTCAGGAAGGTAGCAGAGTCCCTCTGCCAGAGGTGCCTGTCATGTCAACAGATGAACCCAGGCAAGAGGACAATGGTTGAACTGAGCAAGATTGGGAGATCAGGGGGTCCCTTTATAAGGATACAGGTTGATTTCATCACCATGCCCCGTTGTGAAGGGAAACGATATGTCCTTGTCATTGTTTGCGTATTTTCAAAATGGGTAGAAGCTTACCCTACTCCTCAAAGTGACGCACTGACAGTAGCGAAGTGTTTACTAAAAGAACTGATACCTAGGTTCGGAATACCATGCATTATTGAATCAGATAAGGGTGGACATTTCCAGAATGACATACTGGCTGAACTCTGTAAGGCCTTTGGAATAAGGCAGAAACTCCATTGTGCATACCACCCAGAGGCTTCTGGAATAGTGGAACAAGTAAATGGAACTATCAAAAACAGACTAGCAAAGCTGACAGATGCTACTGGCATGACCTGGGTGAAGGCCCTGCCCCTGGTCCTGATGGGACTGAGAAGTGTTCCAGACCGCAAGACAGGCCTAAGTCCCCATGAAATCATTATGGGAAGAGTGATGAGACAAGCATGGGTGCCAGGAAGCAAACTGTTGAGTATTACTGATGATTTGGTGCTTGAATACTGCAGAAGATTGGGTGACCAAGTGCGTTCTATCTCTCGCCAGATTGGAGACGACGGCATCCTCAATCCAACGACTCCTCTCCACAGCTTGGTTCCAGGAGATTGGGTCAAAATAAAGAAGCACACTCGATCAAGCTGTCTGGCACCAAGGTGGGGAAAGAAACGCCAAGTAATCCTGGTGACAACCACTGCAGTGAAGGTCGCAGGTGTTCCTCAGTGGATCCACGCTGGACACACCCAGAAGGTATTGCCAGACAAAGGATTTGAAGAAGAAGGGCAACCAGCAGAGGACCCTGAAGGAGCCAGACCAGAAGCAACTGACAACGAGCAGCCCAGCACCAGTCAGGTTGCAGGAACAGCAGACGTTGGCCCAGGAGTAGTTGACTACGAACTGCCAAGAATCCAGCCTGCTGAAGAGGTCCAGGAAACTGAGCCAGGAGTAGCTGAAGACGAGCTGCCAAGCATATGGCCAGAAGAATGGATACCGATGATTGATCTGACTGAAGATCCTATCAGAACAAGAGAACGACTTAGTGAAGGTAGAGAGTGGACTAGTCAGGAAAAGCAAGGCACAGGCGAAGAACCTCAGCCGCTTGAGATTCAAATCAAAACTGAGGAAGGAGAAGGTCAGACAGGGACAGAGCAGGTATTTGATACACCACCGCGCACACCTGATGCAGATAAGGGAGAGACTAGAAAAAGAGTGATAGTTCGAGCAGAAGAAAATCAAGAGATCGAAGTGCTTGAACAGGATCAGAGAGGGTTGGAAGAACGGGTTCAGGAAACAGAAACAGAAATAAAGACAATCGAAAGCCAAAAACAAAATATTCCTGAACAAGGCCAGATTAACAACCAGGCAGAAGAATTTGATGCTAGCCCTGGAACTAGCCAGATAAGGGAAGTAGGAGAAGAAAGTGGAGAAGAATTACCACAAGATAGAGAGAACAAAAAGATAAGAAAAGAAAGTGAAGTCCAAGTACCGACTAAGAGACTAAAGAAAAGAAACAACCTTGAGCCTAGGTTTGTAAAAAGATTGAGACTTAGGATAAAGACAGTGGAAGAAAAACGTGCAGAGACAAGAAGAAGTGCTCGGATAGCAGAGCAAGAAGAAGACTCTTCCAAAAGAAGGAGTGAGCGAATAAAAAGACAAAACAAAAAGTACAAGTCTCCTGAATGGACACTGGTTTTGGAAGAACTTGAAGATCTTGATATAACTGACGTGAGCGACGGGGAGCCTGTCCCAGAGTACTCAGCTGAAGAGGAAGACGAACCACCGTGAATTTGCACAAAGTAAGCTAGTTGTGTAAAAAGCCAAAAAGAGGGGTGAGAACACTCCTTCTGAGCCAAAATGTCTGATTCAACAGTGAATGGTAGACCTAGTTGCAGCCATTTTAAGACGTGTTGCAAGGTGTGTATATGTAGTGTAGTAGTACTGATAGTTATCTGGATAGGATTAACAATTTTCATTCCCTTTGCTGTAAGTAAAGATACTAACATTGTCCCTGCTGAAACTGTAAATACTGACAGTGAGGAGTTGACAACACAGAGTGTAGAAAGACATGAAAGAGCTTTGAGACAAACCAAACAGAACTTAGAAGCATCAGATGAGGGAGGACTACATTATCATGGAGTTAAGAACAAGACACACTTAAATGTTTTCGCAAACTTGTTAATACACTATGTAGAGACTATGGAAATTGAAGATTGCTATGTCTGCATGAAGCTACCTACTTCTGTGGCTGAAGGCGTGACATACCATCATCTGCCATTGACATATGGAATTTCCTGTAGCATTTTAGCTAGTTTATTTTACAAAAGGGGACCGTTACAGTATTATTACTCTAACAATGACGTGATTTTTTCTGAACTTCCTATACGTGGGAACTTGAATCCTGTACATACCAAAACTGACACCATAAGATATATGGGAGACTACTTTCTGACTATAGGGAACATTGACATAGCAGACGCACACAGAGATAACTTGACTTGTTCTTTGCGTGAGCAGGAAAAGATGTTCCTGAACATGGCAGAGAAAAGGAGAATTAAAATTCAGAAGAAGGCTAATGACGAAAGTCAGAAAAAGCCAAAGTGGGCAGAAAACATGGAAGGCACCTCATCTGGTGGAGCGGGTCCTGCTCTGTTGCTGGATTTTGAAAAGAAAGGCAAGCTATGTCTTCACCGCGAGAAGACTAGCTATTATAATAATGTTTTCATTGGTTCCAGTGAATGCGAACATAATTACAAGGTAATTGGAGGTTGGGGTTTCAAAAATGGGTCAGAGCCTGTGTTTCCTGGAATTTATTACATTTGTGGGGACAAGGCCTATTTCAAATTGCCGGATCACTGGTATGGAAGCTGCTATTTTGGCATTGTTTTCCCGAAAATATACCATGTGAATGGAAAAGCTGGAAGCAATGAAGATACTAATGGCTTAGTGCGTAGTAAAAGAGAAAGTATAGGTGAAATTATGGGTAGTATTTTCAGTGCACTGATACCTGGAGTGGGAGTGGTTCTGAATACTCACAGAATTTGCAAATTATCTACTATAGTAGATGTGCTGTCTACTGAAACAGCTCATGGATTTCTGCTGGTCAATACCGAAATGGTTGCGATCAGATCAATGGTTTTACAAAATCGACTTGCTCTTGACACCTTATTAGCGAAAGAGGGCGGAGTCTGCCGGATGTTGAAGGCGCAACATTGTTGCACTTATATTCCGGATAAAAGTGTGCAGATCAAAAGATATGTGAAAAACATTACTAATTTGGCAAAGGAACTCAAACCACTCGAGGTTGATAGTGCCTGGAAGAGACTGGTAGATGGTCTCTCAAATGTAGGTCATTGGCTTGCTAGCATAGGTAAAAGCTTATTATTCAAAATTCTGATGCCAATTGGTATTATAGGTCTTATTATACTTTCCATTTTCTTATGCTGTAAATACCGCAAGCGCACCAAAAAGCACGAGATAAATGCAAGAGGAGTGAAACGAAGTGTGGATGAGATTGAATTAGAGGAAGTGAATGATCAGATATACAAAAAGGTAAAGACTTCTCACCCTGCTAAAACTGAAAGAGAAAAGTTAGAACGGTTGCTGGAAGAAATAGAACTTTATAAAGTGTGAAAGAAAGTTGGCATCTGGTTCCATTATAATTTGTGATGATAGTAGATATCATCAAAGAGGGGATTGATGAAGCAAAGCTTCGCATATTTTGCGGCTTGCCGAAATCAAGAACCTCGTTTATGTGTAATAAGGTAACAAAAATGTATGTTTTACTAACCTTTATTTTGTTTAGGCAAAGTTCCCGAAGCTTGCCTATGTGTATTTCTAATGAATTAATCCGTGTCCCTAAAAATGGCCGCCGCTTGTATTTTAGTTACTGCGCATGCGTCAGCCACACTCACGTGTCCTGACGCGTCTGCAGAAGTGGAGGGAAAGTTATGCGCATGCGTAATTCATAGCTGTGCTTATCATGTGGTACTGCTCGTGCCACTGCTCTTGTGTCCGTGTCAATGTAGCTAACATTTAGATGCAATAGGTTTATTTCTTGATGATGAGTTAAAAGTACAAACCCTGTGATGTGTTTTCATAATGACCTTATTATGTATTAATTTGTTTTCGCTTACTTTTCATGTACCGCGGGAAATGGGGGTCTGAGTGAGAGGAGAGCCATATTGGAGGTCCCTTCTGCGCCTGTGCGACATTCGGCAGCACGAGGGACCTTGACAGATGGAACACCGCCAGTTGGCAGTGATGGGCAAGATGCTCCTGAGAAAGTCACCTCTGCCCTGCGAGAACAGCGAATGTGGCTCCTTATATGATACATTGTAATGTTGCGCTACTGTTTGCCGTGTAACTTCTCATGGGAACCCCAAACCTGCTAGGCGGTACCCAAATATGTTAATGAAGGCTTCAATTCGTGTATTGTGATTGGTGTGTTACCCAAACCCTACCTTAGGACCAATCGAAATTGAGGGATTCTGACACTTTGCAACATTGGGGGGTGGTACACTGTCCCCAAACTGTATATCTACCCTGGGTTCACCTAGTGAACCGTCCGACTTGTCTGGTTTAGCTGACCTGTCACTGACCCAACGCACTCAATAGGTGACTGAAGATACAGAGCGCTGCGGAGTACTCTGTCCGAATTTGACCATAGACTAAGGTTCTACTGAACCTTAAAGTGCTGGCAAGGCACTTAGCTGGGAGTTCGCTAACCCAATCGGGGTCTTGATCGATAGCTGCAGAGCGGGTGGAGCGCAGGCGTTGCTTCCGAACTGTGGGTTCCGGTCCTGTCCTGAAGAGGGTCCTGTCCTGAGGGTTTGCTGTCCTGTCCCGAGGGTCCTGTCCTGATTCGTTTTCCGAGGGTATCCTGTCCTGTCCTGGGTGTCCATTCTGCACCTGCTGTCCTTTGAGGGGTATCCTTCCTTGAGGGTTTCCTGTCCTTAACTGACCCGTGGCCAGGGTTTGGTTTTCCACACCTTTCTAGGTAAATATTGCTCTGAACCTCTTGAAATTCTTGCACCTTCTGAATTTCTAACTTTTGCTTTAATAAAGTTCAACATTGCATATGTGATATTTTCCATGCCTTTCTGCAACTATTGAAAGTCATTTATATTTTTCCATAAGTTTATTCCTATGTCTTCTCATTTGTTAAAAATTATATTTTGCATAGCAGTGTGTCATTTCCTGATATGGTCTAGAACTTCGTTGCCTAGATTGTTCAAAGGCCCCTTCACCTTAAGTGAAGCGTGTTATTCATTATAAGCTCTCCTATAGTCACTCACACTTAGGCTATCCCTGTCTAGATAATACTGACTTGCATAGTATTTTCTCGCTACATTTTATTTAGTACCTTGATGATTACTCTGTCATTATTTCTTCATGCTTATGTGATTTACGTTATCTTGGTTATTGATTGCCTTGTTTTATTGTACCTCATGCAAGAAAATATTGAATTTAGATAAACATTTTAAAACTTCCAGTTGTCCGTGGTCATTTAAACAGTATTTGAATGTTATTGGTTGGGTTTGTATTTTGCTGCCTTTCCTTTACAGCTAGCTCCCTGATTCATTGTGGTCATTAGGCACCCGCATCGGTGGATGGTAAGTCGGGTGCACCGAAAATTGGTAGCAGGGAACACACACACATCAACCTGGTAGAGCTCGTGAAGTCACCCGATCGATGTATATGGTGATTTGGAAAGTATATGGGCCCTGAAGCCGGAAAACGGCGAAAACTATTGGCCGGGTGGCCTCGCGCGCTCTATCACCACTGCCTGCTCCCTTCCCACCAAAAATTCAAAGTCAGGCCCTCCTATGTTGGCTTCAGAGGTCTGGTTTCTCTTCTTTGTTCTAATGGGCCTGGGCTGTCCCAGCCCAGGAGCAGTGTGACGAACTATCGGAAGCAGGATTTTCTTCCCACCTCTTTTTTTCCTAGGACTGGTCACTCACTATTGATTGCCCTTTTGTTTGGGGAGGCCTCTTATTCCTCTGCTGGGGAGCAGACTGTTTAATTTGTGCCTGTGGTTTCAGGTGTTCAACACCAGCACTAAATTGTCAGCACCAGCTCTAGTAACAATCTACCACATGGTGGCACTGTCTTCCTAATTTTGAGATGAACACAGCAACCGTGTTATTAAGTCAATAGACACTGAAAATGAACAATACCAGCCTCTTGTGCCATTATTATAAGCTTTGTGTGGCCTTAAATTTCCTGAATTGTCCCACTTTTAGGAATGTGATGGTTGTGTGTTATGTTGGTTCTGCCATTGGCAGTGCTGGCAGGGTATGGGTGAGGCAGGCTACAGTGATTTTCCAAGAAGGGCCCTGGCACCTAATGTTTCACTAATTAAGCACTGGGAACAGAGTAATTATCTAGGGCCAGTAGGAAAGGACAAAGGCCCGGAAACTGATTATAAGCTGAGCCAGAGAAATATGACAAATCCTGCACATAAAATGTGGATGTGAGTTATAGATAACTGGATATTCAAACTTGGCATGCATGTTTTACCCAGGTTTGGTACCTTGCTGGACCCTGTCAGCCTAAGTGGACCAAAACTGTACATTAGGGCTGATTTTGTACTATATGTATAATACTGAGAAAACATCACAGAATTTCCAGTAAGCACTACCGACCGACACTATTATACATTCACACTCAAATTATACGGCCTTCTCCCAGGTCAACACCTATCCTTGCATAGTGTCTTCTGCAACAGGCTACCCATGAGATGCTGAGCTGCGCACAACAGTAGTCTAGTCTCGTATGCACAACCAGCACACATGTATGTGCACACATGTTCATGTGTAACCAACCCAGTGCGTCTTACTTTAGCTGCGCAGCAGCGGCCTTACCTAAATAGGCAGACACTAGCAGTTAGCAAGCTCTGCTCAATTACTGGGAATTTACACTGAGTGAGACTCGGATAGTGAGATTCACTCACAGTACAAGTCAAAATATAGGTTAGTCAATTACCAAAACATCCTGGTGAACTAAATTGAATGTTGGTGGGAGGCGGGTTGGGGGGAGATTCCTTTCTTTTATTGTAGTGTTATAACAGATGAGTGGGTGATTTTATTTGTTTTGTTTGATTGTGGTGGGGAGTTGAATGCGAGATTGAGCACCACACTGTTCCAGCAATTTATCACTCTGTTCACCGTAAATCTCATACTCATTAAAATAAGTCTTCAGTAGTTTCAGGTTTTAAATTAAAGCTCCGTGTCTTCAAATTATATATATTGTTCCATGACATCGTAAAGCAACGGGAAATGTTCAGCTAAGGGATGGTTTGGATTTAAAGGAGGGGTCGGGAGAGCAGCCAAACACATCTGTCCAACTACAAGCAGGACTGAGGGAACGTGGGAACAATTCTCTACTCTAACTTTAGTTGGTACATCTGTTCCAAAATCCACTTCTGATAGAATGTCAGAGGAGGTAAAACAATGTGCCATTATGCCGACGAATGGATTAAATGCATTTAGGTATCTGATGCGCACATGTGAATAATCTCGTTGGGCGCATGGAATGTGCCTGGCGCTGCTCTTCACGAGCCAAGCCTGGGGAGCTGGTGACCTTTCAGTTACAGATTAGTATGCCCCCACGCTCCAGTCATAACCCTTCAATGAATACCAGAGCCAACCACTGCTGCACTGCAGACGTCATCAACGCACCTTGGAAGTACACTGTTTCCAAAATAGAGCCTTTGGGGGGAGTGGGCGGGGTTTGAGCAACAAACAGGCAAAGAAAGGACGAGAAGCAATGGGCTTTTGCACTTAAGGTAATAAAACGATATACATCTAAATGCGTGACTAATAAACAGAGTGGTCTCCCATGACGATCTAACCACCCTGGATGTGTTTAGGTGCTCTTGTTTGAAAAACATGTACAAAGCTAGTACAAACCAGAATCATGTATTGCTGGGACCGTGTCTCCATCCTTTGTTGATGTAGCTAAAACGATAATTCCAAAATACGTAAACCAACAAAGAGTCATAATTATTGCGAATTCATTTTGGAGAAACAACAATTGTGTTGTGCCTGTTCTGAAATAATGGTAAGCTACTATACGGATTTCAAAGTACAAAGGGTTAAGCCATGGCTGTACCTCGCTGTTGAACACACAGGCAGACATTTTTATGAAATCTATTATAACCTTGACCTTATGATACTTGATTGTGTAGACCAGAAGGTTAATGCACGTGGGAGAGTATTATGATGGACTTCGATGACTCGGCACAGTTCCCAGCACTTGTGTATGCACCTCTATTGTGTAAAACGAAGTCATTTAACTCCTAGTTAGGGCTTGATCTTCAGAAAGTACAGCTTGGAAACAGTGAGCAGGTTCAGTTTCTTTCTTTTTCTAAGCTCTGCTGTCTAAAAAAAACACTAACTCGCTGATATATCTGGTTAAATTAATTCACTTTACTCAGTGCAGGTGCATAAAAACTGGCGCCAGACAAACACATCATGATACACCTCCTGCTGCAGATTGGTGTTGCTATTTGCAGGGGATGGTTTTAGCTGTGTCGGCACCACAGGGTATGTCATGCTTCAGTAAAGTGGTACCATAAATTGCATGTGGGCCCTCCGAGGTCCTAACAGCTCAGGCATGTACGCGTAGCATTGATATAACAATTGCAGTGGGTCCTTAAAACATATACAGCCTGATTCATCAACGGGCCGTTTTGCGAGCCCCTAATAGCGATTCATAGCGAATCGCTATTAAGGACTCGCAAAACGGTATTCATGTAGGAATTGCTAAATAAATAGCGATTCCTACACATTCCTTATTTGCGAGTAGCAAATTGCTAATCGCAAATAAGGAATAACTCCCCATTCATTCCTATGGGCCAAAAGGCCCATAGGAATGAATGGGGAGTATTCCTTATTTGCGATTAGCAATTAGCTACTCGCAAATAAAATAGCGATTTAAAGGGTGCCAAGGGTGTCCAAAGGACACCCTGTAGCACCCCTTAAATGCAAATTGAAACAGGTGTTGCGCACACACATGTCCAAAGGACATGTGTGTGTGCAACATGCAACTGAGAAAAATGCTTTTAAAAGCATTTTTCTAAGTTTTTGCTATTTACCGAGAGGTCTGACCTCTCGGTAAATAGCGGCCCGAAATTGCGAATTAGCAATTTAAAAATGGTTGATGAATTGCATTTAAGGAATCTCAAATAGAGATCCCTTAAATGTAATTACTTGCAATTTAGCGAATTAGCAATTACCGAATTTTGCATTTGGGATGATGAATCCCAAATGCAAAAATTGCGCTCGCAATGGGCCAGATTCTCAGAATCTGGCACTTTGCGAGCGCAATTCGGCTTGATGAATCAGGCTGATAGTCATACCCAGGGGACTTCCTATTTTTTATTCCACAACCGTAAGCATATTTAAAATGTGTTCTGCAAAGTGTGCAACACAGACACGCCATTTCCACTACTACGAAGCTCTGTAATGCATCTGTTATTTGTCATGCAAACTACCATGTTCATGTAAAAGGTTTGAAGGCTAATAGTAAACTATTCCTGTAACCTCATAGACAAAAATAAGACTCTACTGTATGGACTGAATCTGATGGTGGTGATGCAGGGACAGTAGAACCTTTCAGCAGCTTTTGAAACCCTATCTCGCCAGAGACTCTCAAACAGGCGAGCTAAGGGACCTCTAACTCTAGTCAGTGATGTCTTTTGTTAAACCTAGGTTGGAGAAGAGGTGAGCTCCATTCAACTGGTGAATCTTGTCTTGAATTCTTGGCAGCAGGTGCCTTTCTCGTTGAATGGCTAAGTTCAGTTGTAACACATCCACACACATGAGTATTGCCTTCAGCTTCTCATTTTGGTGCAGGGAAATGGGTGAGCTCCATGGAGTGGCCCTTCTGCAAGTTTTATAATGTCTTGTTTGAGAAGGGCTTTGTCCCAATGCAGAAATGGTGCACATTAATTCCACTGCAGGTGCACCATGTTCAACAAAGCTAATTCTCACCTCATCCTCCCAAGCTCCTCCAGAGCCAAAATACACATAAAGACTCGAGAGAGCTTAAAGGGAAAAGGAGAATGGGGCTGGTAGTAAAATAGTGCCTCTCCTACTGCATCTACAGAGAGAATAGAAGGACAATGTATAAGCATCAGCCATAATAAGTAGGAAAGCTATTATATTTTCTCTATCACATCGACTCGCCTTCAATTATTAAAACCTCATTCTTGGCTATCTCGCTCTTGAATATTTCAGATAATAAGTGAAAGAAAATGTCAAGGTTAATACATGTCAAGGGACTTCTTCCTGTAGTCTAATACATTATGCTTCCTCAGCTTCACCTATTTACCTAGCACCTTGTTTAACATATGCTGAATCAGAATATATTGCATCGAGTCTCTGTGTCAATTATGAACAGCTGAACTCCTCATAATCGTTAAGTTAATTTAGAACAACTTCAACGTGCTTCAAACAAATGTCTTTTGCTTGATTTTTGAAATAAATGAAGTCCTATCGACAAAGTCCTGATGCACAGTACTTCATACGCACACTGGAAAATTAAGGGGCATATTTACTGGAAAATGATGCGGTGCTGTAAGCCATCTTGCTGCGCCGAGTTGCGTCATTCAGAATTTGCAAGGATACATCGTATTTACTGGAATACGACACATCCGTGTGCTTTCCTCTGCACTGGCACAGAATTGCCTGCCGAGCACCAATGCTGGCAGACTTGCATCATAGTGCAAGGGTGCCTTGAAAAGCCACGCAGGATGGCTTTCCGTGGGCTTGTAAATATGAATCAGCATTCCGCGCAGTGGCGTAACATAGGCCCCCGCAGCCCCAGCAGTGAGGTGGGCCACCCAAGCTCCAGGGGGCCCCCTCAACACAGTGCACTGACCGAAGAGCTCCTGTTTGTGTCTGGAGGGGGCTCCTCCCTGGAACTTGCATGGGGGCCCTCTCAAATTTCATTTCGCCACTGATTGTGCACCACAGGAGTGTAAAAAAAGGAACACTCCGGTGGCACAGGAGCCTTGTAACTAAGCCCCAAAATATCGTTTAACGGGTAATGGATAAGTGCACGTGAAAACTCCAAGAACTGTGAACAGACTTTAGTTACCTTAACTTAGCAACTTGAACATTTCTGTTGTTGACTCCGAGAGCTAAAAAGTTCACTGTGAGCAAAATCCCAAAACCTGTACCAAAACAGGTTCTCTGAGTTCCAGGGAATTTTCAGGAAGCGAAAATACGGCCTCCCAGGTATCATTAAACCACTTGAACAGTTGGGAAGCAAAGATCAGGAAGTCAGAGCCTCCTTTGTGTAATAACGCCATGTCAGACCACATAACCAGACCTCTCACAGTGTTCTTTTAACTCACCTTTCCTAGTACTTGGCACTTCAATTTCTGTTGGATTCTGGGGGGCATGCACGTTAGCATCTGAAGATTAATGTTAAGGTCGGAATAAACAGTACATACTGCAGCTACCATCTTACCTAGCATCCACATTCGTCTTCTAGCCTTGACGGTGTTAGAGTTCTTCCCCAACTTGCTTCTGAATTCTGAATGAAATGCCACAAAAGTGTTGGGCCACAGGCTTAACAGTTTCATCAATGGGTAGCTAAATGTGTCTGTCCTTTAGCTTACCTATGCCCCACAGTAGATTTGGAAAAGCTTCTCTATGCCAACCAGTTCTTCAGTCAACTCACTGTCTATAATTCATCATTGCACTTGCAGAAGTTCTAGTTTGATTGCATATTTGAAACTCAGACGACACCGGATGACAGCAACAGCTTCAAAGACATAAATGTCATCATTGATGGAGTGTGATCCATGTTTGTGTTGAGAGCAGAATAAACCAAAGTATCTGAGTGGTTTATTGGGGCTGTACGCATAAATATGCCTGTGGGATTGGTAGAAGATCAGCAAAGGTAGAGTTGGTCATACTGTTCATGTTGCCACTCAGAACATAAATCAAAGTTCTACTGACATCAGTGTTGAGCACAAGTTCTGATTGTTCATCATCTTCGGTCAGAGCACTACCCCTCATTCAGGGGAAACTGCCTTTCTGGACTATTCTGAAGCTGTTGATAAGGAGTCAGGTGATGAAGGTTATCTGGAGCATACAGCCAGTTCTCTCACTCAGTGACGAGGATGAGTGTGTTTGATTTGCTTTGAAGGGAAGATGTGGCTTTAGTCATAAAGGAGTCACTTGCTGATGGCCTATGTCCACGTCAACTTCTGCAGAGAATTTGGAAATGGACCCTGTTGCCGCAGTTATGCTACGTGTTCTGTCGAGGCCGGGCACTGCCGTGAGGCAGAAGCCTCAGCAAGAGCACATGACTCTGGAGTCATTTTCAGCAAGTCTCATACCTCAACACATTTGTTGTTGCTACAGACTCACACCAATCAAAGATTTGAGACTGGAGGGCTTCCTCATAGGGTTGAACATGTTCCTTTAACCTTGTGGCAAGAGTCGGTTGTTTCACTGAGTCTCTGCAATATCAAGTGGAAAAGGTATCACTCAAAGTCAACATTCTTCTTCAGAAGAAAACACGCACTTAAACTTAAACCATCATATGAAGCTCTCTCAGGCTCTTCATATTTCAAGATCATATCACGCGCATCAAATCCAACGCAGTGCATCAAAAGGCAAATGAGATCCTTTTTGTTATCAATGCCCAAAGCACCAGTGCAGCTGCCAAAGTTTTTGTTTCCATTGGCACCACCTGGAGTCTAAATTGGTTGTGTCAGTCAGACTGAATGGTTGGAAAACCCCTAGATACAGCAAGTCAGAAACAACTGGGTCTGTGGGTGCTGATGGCTGCAGGAAGTTAGTCATGGAAGTTTTTGGTTCACCGTTAGCAAATAGATATTTCCTTATCCGATGAGGACTGTGACATGGTGCTGTATTCAATATTATAATTTGCTGATTTCATCGAAACAATTGGATGAGAGTCATCGCATCTGATTTCTGAGCCTCCTCATTACCAGTGCAAGATATAAGAAGTTGCGTGAATCAGAGTCAGTTATCATTGCTAGAAGAATCTATTTATTTATGGTGTATGCAGGCTTCAGCAGCATTGAACATAGGGGCATATTTGCAAGGGAAATATTGCCGCTTTAGCTGGACTTTTTCCCGCTAAAGCAGCTATATTTTTATCGCCCTATCAGCAAGCTGTGGCTAACAGCAGTTAGTGACAGCTTTTAGGCGATAGCGACCGGTTTGGGGCCCGCTTTGCATGTCAGCAATATTTATCGCTAATGACATGCAAAGTGGGCGTGTTGCTAGCACAGCTATCGCCTATTAGCACGCAGGCTTAGCGATAAAAAAAGTCACACTAAGCGCGATTATTGCTAGAATTTAACTCCTGCTAATAGGATGACTTACCTGTGTATTCAATGGGAGGTGGATTGTCAGGTTAAGCCCCCATTGGCGTTAATGCGTGAATATCGCTGTATTTCCAGTGATATTCACGCATTTCGCCGCTATCGTTGGATATTTTAGCACAATTGAGAAAAACTTTGCTAATAGCATGTTTTCCCGCTAACATATCCAGCGATAGGCAGCGATAAAAAAAGCACGCTAAGCGCGTTTTGCGATAAATATCGCAATTCCTTGCTAATATGCCCCACAGTTCCTGGTTGGTTGTTAAATGAATGGTTTTGTCTGAAATCACATGAAACAGATTTCCTTCTGTGGAAGAGGTGAGTGCAGTATCCCCTTGCCCTCGCACTTTAGACTAAAGTTCCCTGCCCTGCCAAACTTCCCACTGCACTCTCCTCTCATGTGTGAAGGGGAAACACATCACCATATATCAGAGGCAATGTGACAGTCAGGTTAGAATTTATAGTGTCCTGGCCCGTCCTGCCTGTGTTCCTTCTGAAGAATGGCTAACTCTTACCTTGTTCTGTTTTTACATTACCTCCTCATATCACTTTTGTCTAGATTAATTACATATTGAGGCCGTTGCACCAAACAGACACACCCATCAAAAAATCACCATGTATTAAATCCCCTCCAACCATCACCACTTCCTGTTTTAGTGGTTTTCTTAGCACTGTTGAGGTGTTCTGCCAAGCAGAGACTACAAAACAACATTTATTTTTTATATTTTTTAAGGCAGCAGAAAGCAATAGAGGTAGATTTGATTGAGCTGATTACAACCAGCCCTGGCAAGCCACTAATCTTCTGCAGATGTCTGCCTCCAGCTCCTTGGAATCCCCAGACTGGATGTCCAGAAACAGCCTTCTGGTGCCAGGAACATTGCATCACAGAATAAAATGCATCCGCCTTCTTTAACAAAAAAAATGATAGCCTTTACCAAAACAATACTACCAAAACACACTATACTACAATATTGTGTACATACATAATCCTCAAATTTCTTAGGCTTTATTCTCAAATGTTGGCTGAGGACTCTTGTGCTCGGATCAGCATTAAGTTGCACCTTGGGTGCAGTGTCCGCACTTTCCAATGTCCACGCCCCTTCCTCTACTCTGCTACATTCAGACACCCATCTTACATTCAACCATTTCCCATCCGTCAATTTGAGCAAATTACCTCTCACTTTCACCACTTTCCTAGGTTTAGATCATTTAGAACCCCCCTTTTTCATTACATTTCCAGGACAATCCCCCCACAAGCATCCCTTTCTCAAATGTTCTGTCTCCTCTCTTCAGTCTCTCATTGTGTCTTTGCTTTTTTGTGCAACCTCCCACAGTAAACCTTTATCTGACCATATCTTGCCATCCATACCAGCACAGCCACCGTGCAAGGCACTCTTCCTTTCAACAAACAAAATGGCCGCTCTCCGGTTACTTAGTTTAGTGTGGTGTAGTTCTGTAGTACCACAGTATCTCTTTGACTATATCTCTCCAACACACATTACCTGCCAAAGCCAATTGTATACTCTCGCCAAAAACGCAGTTAAAGGGCATGATAAGAACGTTTTCCCAGGGATGATATACCAGTGTCCTGTTTGTCTCACGCCCCACTTTTTAAGGAAACTACTGAACTCTTCTAATACAAAATGCATATCTTCCATTAGGATCCAAACCATTAAATGGACTACATATGTCTATTGCAACCGTCTCCCAAGCTTGCCTGGGTAACACCGCAGGACGTGTTGTAGTTTCCCGTAATATTTGCAACTTGTCACTGCAAGCATGGGGAATACAATTCCAAACAAACCTCTCTATGTGCCTGTCCATTCCAAGCCACTAGAAATTCATCCTGGCTTTTCTTTTCATTGTTGACATCCTACCATGCCCTCTGTGCAACATTCTTTCTCGCAATCTGTCCAGTACCACTAATTTCCCCGCTCCTTCGCACTATTCCATCCACCACAGATAACTCCATCCACACATTCATATACACCACCAACTCATCATCCATTTCCCACCCTCGGGCCTGTGACAACGTTTCCATCACTTTCACTAGGATGGGATCAGCCAAAATAGCTTCCTTTCAATGAGCTTCTTTTATGGCTTGCCATACATCTGATACTTCGGTTACAATCCACCAATCACCCTCAATCACTTCCTTGCTCTCTAACAGCAAACTGGGCAAGCAATCCACATTAATGTTTCTCACCCCTGGCACATTCCTTACAGAAAACATGTACTCTTTCAGGTGACAAAACCACTGTGCAAAGCATGGAGTGGCCCCACCAGCTCTCTCCTCTGTGGGGAACAAATCTACCAATGGCCTATGATCAGTCTGGAGCTCATAATATACACCCCACACATAAATGTGAACATTTTGCACATTTCACCAGAACGCTAGAGGCTCTTTCTCCACAGTGGAGTAAGTACTTCATGCTCCTCTGAGGGTATGTGATTCAAAGGTAACCATCCTTTCCCTCCTTTCATGCTCCTGCATCAGTACTGCCCCAAGACTGTAACCACTTGCATCTGTCACCATTATTGTTTTTCCATGGGGTCAAATGACTTCAAAGTTACCGCTTTCACTATTGCACCTTTTACAGAATCAAATGTCTGTTGACATTCCTCAAACCACTGGAATTTCACACCCTTTTTCATTAGATCACGTAAAACATGTACTCTCTATGCAAAATGATGTACAAACTTGGCATACTAGGCCATGATCTTAACTGTTCCTTTTCTTGCAGAGGTGGAGCGTTTTCTATTGCTTTAGTTAGATTGTGCTTAGGTTTAACTCCATTGTGAGTTAACGTTTGACCCAGGTACTCCACCTCTGGCCTACAGAACTTGCATTTCTTCAGACTGGTTGTGAGGCCAGCCTTTTTCAATCTGCTCAAAACTTCCTTTAAGGTCTTGTCATGCTGACTTCTATCCACTCCCCAGACCAGCACTTCATCTTGAAATACCAGCACATTTGACATGTCCTTCAAATTTCCCTGCATTACCATTTGTAATACTGCAGACGCCGAAGCCAGTCCAAAGGGCATGAAAATAAATTGGTGCGCTCCTTCAGGTGCAATGAAGGATGTCAAATGTCTGGATTTAACATGCAATCATACCTGATGGTAAATTCAGAGTGGTAAAACATTTACCCCCCGATTCACTCGCAAGCACCTCATTGATGCAGGAAAGGTGATATTGGTCTACCCAAATGCACTCATTTAAGTCCCTCAAATCTACACACATGCGGATGTTCCCATTGGGTTTCCTCGCAAGAACAATTGGACTAAGACATTCTGAGGGCTCAAGGGCTCCATCACACCCTCTCTAAACACCCACCTCAGTTCTTCTTCAGTAATCCCCTCAGGGCAAGGGGAATGTTCTGCACCATGTGCACCTTGGGTGCTCCCCCTTTTTTTTAGAATGATGTTGTGCTCAAATTTCTCTAAATATCCTAATTCTTTCCTAAACAAATTAGGAAACTTTGTGACACATTCATTCACATCTGAATGCTCCATTAACAGCACCTGCTGAGGGTGGTTGGGGTTTAATATGATTTCCAACGCACACTGTTTCTTCCTCCTCAGGAGAGACCTTCCTTTTTCCACAACATAAAGCTTCCCCTGTGACTTCCTATCCTGAAATTCCAAATTAGCTATAAAGTACTCCATAGCTGGTAACTTGTTGCCACAATAACCTTGCAGTTCAACATCTGTAGGGCATAATCCGTTGCTATTCAACCCCTCCCAAATGGATTTAGCAGTGAGAGTAAAAGAAGAGCATGAATCCACCCAAACATGTACATATTGTTCATACATTGGTTCAGTTTGGGGGGCGATACACACTACTTGTGAGAAAGTGGCTCTATAAATACTGGACAATAAGGTAGTACAGTGTGTATAGAGTCCACAAACCCCAAAGGTATAACAGAGGTTAAAATCAGAACTGACCTTACTCTCCAAAGTGGCAGCTTGGTCGAGCAGTAAGGCAGTACCAGAGGACAGTGTAAAGCATTTGTTGTACACACTCAGTCAGCAGAAGGTTTCACACACTCAAGAACTGAACTCCAGGCCAATTGTTGTTATATCCTCAGATATAGTTGTTTTATTTTTAGAACAAACAGTTATAAAAATACACTTTTCAAGGTACGAGTACTCTCATGTAAATACTTTGCAGAGGAGCAATAAGTTTGTACACACAATAATTACAGGATAGCTAATAAGCAATACAGTTCTAAAACACACTCTAGCATTGAGCTCAATGGGTTTTTCCTAGGAAAGTACAGTTAATTACTTTATGGATTACTTTAGTAGTTCCAGGACTAGATCTTAGATTCAGTCCTGGGGTCTAAGCTGAAACCAGATTAGCAAAAACGTTTTAGTTACTGTGCTGGATTTTCTTGAATATAAAGCTGTTTTAAAAGTTCACACTTAGAAACTTTTCGAGGTGATTCTGACAATGTTATTCAATGGGAGGAAATTCAGGTTACAGGTAAAGTACGATTGTGTTACTTTTGTAACCCAGCACTAGTCTCCTAGGGCCAGCACTGGGGGCTTAACTCAAAACAGGTAGGTAATTGCGTTTCAGTACTTAGAAGATATTTCATAGAAAAGCAGACAATGGGTTCCTATGGAGAAAATACAGGTTACTAGAAAACCCGGTAGGGATTACTTTTGCGGTTCAGTACTGGGCTGAAAGGTACAGTACTGGCTTCTCTCCTGATCACAGGTGAGTATTTTCGAATTCGGACTTTGGCTGATTTTATAGGAATATTTTCAGTTTTCAAAACTCCACACTTAAAAATGTTTCGAGTAAAAACGGGTCAATGTTATCCAATGGCAGGTAAGTGAATTACCGGTTTCCAGGTGAGCACTTGGTTGGTGAAGTTAGGGTTCTGGGCGTAGACTCAGGGGTCCCCCAGGGTCAGGTGAGTACAGTTAGTTCAGTCCCAGCGGCGCAGGGGCGGCCGGGTGCGGCGGTAGGTAGGCCCAATGTTATCCAATGAGGGAAGGGGGGCCTTCGGTTGGTGGCGGCTGGCTAGCAGGCCACGCGGCTCTGGGAGCTGGGCTCCTGGTCACTTGCTCAGGGCAAGGGGGGGAAGTAAGATAGGACAGAGAGGTCACAGCCAGTGGCACTCAGGCGGCTGGGTGCAGGGTGCTTTTGAGCAGTCGGGCGGTCAATGTTATCCAATGAGGATCTTGAAAAAGGAACAAAGGCTGCAGGCTCGGGGACGGTGACTCTCCAGGGGCGAACAGCACTTCGAGGGGTAAGTTGGGATCTTGGAGCACAGGTAGGTACCCCAAAGGGAGGCACAGGGGGCCGCGGGTGCCGGGTGCAGGGGTGTCTTTGGGGGTCGGAAAAGCTTACCCTCGGCTGGTCGCGGTCGGGGTGGCCCCTGGTTCTGAGTCTGCAGGCGTCGGCTGGTTCGTCGAGGAGGGTCTTTGGGCACTGGACTTCGAGTCCCAGTCGCTGGGGGGACGTCCTCGTAGTCATAGTTCGGGTTGGCCCGGCCCGGGCTAGGCTGGTGCAGAGTTGGCTGGTCCGGAGCTTCCTGGTGAGCACCAGGTGGGGTGTTGCAGCAGAGCCTCTGCTGATGGGAGTCCCAATCTTCGAGAGGGTCAAGGCAGGCAGGTCCTCCGGGTGTCCCAAGGTTGCTGTCCGCGGAGGTCGCCGGGATTTAGGCAGGAGCAGGTTCCAGGATCAACAGGCCGGTATGGCTGGGGCCAAGTCAGTTGTTGTTGTCCTGTTGTTAGCAGCTGCGCGGCGGGTCTTCTTCCTCTTGATCTTCTTTCTTCTTTTGGTATCGGGATCTCAGGAAGGAAGATTCAGGGAGCCCCTAAATACTGCATTTAGGGGTGTTACTAGTTGGTAGGGCAAGGGCAGGGACCAATGGGTCCCTGTCCTGGGGTGAGGACACCCCCTAGCCTGCTCCTCTCCTGTGGGATGGGGGCAGGAGCCTAGCTGGGGGGGATTGGGCAGAGCTCCTCATCTACAAGATGGCCGGAGCCCGGGGTCGTGCTTCACCTCGCCTCCTCCACCTTAGGGGTGGAGTTGGCAAAGGTTGGCACACCCTCCTTCCTGACGTAGTTTTTCCCGCCAGTCTTCCTGCCAGAGTGGGGGTAGGACGGGTGGGGGGCCAGTTGCTGGGTACAGCTAATGGTCTGGAGAAGCACTCAGAGGCGGTATGCCTTTGAAGCTTCTCCCTGTCCATCGTGGGGAAGAGACATATCACCTCGCCCAGGATGTGCATTGTTGCAGGCCCAAGAGAGCGGGGGGCTCCCCACCCAGGGGTCCAGCAACATGTCTGCTGTGTGGCAGCCTCTGCAGCCACTCAGCCAGACGTGAATTGTAGGTTTGTGTTTTGGAGGGCATCTCTAAGATACCCTCTCGTGCATTTTACATGAAATCCTACACTGGCATCAGTGCGGGTTTAATGTGCAGAGAAGTTTGGTACCAAACTTGTCTGTCTTCAGTGTAGCCATTAGGGTGCTGTGGAGTTCGTAATGACGACCTCCCAGCACCATATACTCTTAAATGGCATCACTGCACTTACAGTGCCCAGGAAGGGCCCTGGGTACTGTAGGGACACAGGGCTCATGCCCCTGTACCCTCACCTCTGGCATAGGGCACCCAGCTAGAGGGGTGACTGAAGTATGCCAGGGCAGTGGGTTCTGTTGGCATGGCACACAGGGATGTGTGCCATGTCGACACTTGTTTTAGTTCTGTACTTAGGCACTCAGCCTGCAAAGGCAGTGTGTGGGTGCCAGGGTACAGGGCCCCTGAGGGTGACACAATAAGTGCTGCAACCCTCAGGGGTCTCCCCTGGTCACCATGCCCTGGGTACCTAGGGTACCATTTACTAGGGGCTGACAGGTGGCCAGAGGTGCCAATTGGGTATCTTGTTTCAGCATAGTTTTTCTTTTTAGGGAAGGAACACAGGCCCTGGGTACCTGATTGGCAGGGACCCAGGGCACACTCAGTCAAGCACATCAGCAGTTCAGAAAAAAGTGGGGGCATACCAAGGCAAGAAAGATGGCACTTTCTCTCACTACTGCTCTCTACAGGGAGATTATTAGGTTGTGCATCCATGCTACTAACTACAAGTACATCAGTATCATCTTCCTCGCTCATGCCTAACTACCCTTCGTAATCTGGAGACCCCGAAACCATCACCAAGTTCACCGATTTCTCGGAATTAGAATCTGACATTCTGCAAACTCTTGCAAAATGGGCAGTTTTCTTGCATTTGTAACATTTGTTTCAATTAGCAGGACAATTGCTTGCCTTTGCAGTGTGCCTTATACTCCTACATCTGAAACACACCTTTCTTTTCTCAGATTCCTGATTTCACCCATTCTTCTTATCCCAGTCACTGGTGTTCTGTGTGCTTTTCTTTACAGTATTTACCTTGCATGCTTTTTCTGAGTCAGAATGACATTTAGGCCCTGAATCTCTCAGTTTCCTAACATACCGGTAAGTGTTTTCCATACGCTTAGCCACATCGATTGTTTTATCCAAGGTAGGATCCTTTAGACCCAATGATTTCTCTTGTATCTTCAAATTGTTCATCCTTGTTATCAGATGATCTCTTATAATTTAATCCCTGAGATCCCTTAATTTACAAGTAGTAGCTCATCTTCTTAATTACGCCACTTACTAATCAATAGTTTCATCATGTGCTGGAGTGCAGGGCAAAAATGTATGCCACGACACTTATTTTTCTCACATAATTCTCTTCCAGCCCTATGAAAGAGCTCTAATATACATCTTTCTCTTCATTGTATGAGCCAGCATCCACATACATTCCCTCTAATTCTGATATTGGCAAAGGTTTCAGAACTCTCCTTCCTTCTGTGCCCAAACTGAGCTTAAGGATCGCTAACTTACTATTGGCTACAAAAACACACCTCTGGGGGCTTCAAAGAAGTGTGGAACGCCTCTTTTCAGTATTCCCACTCCATACATGGTGAACCAGGATCCTGTAAGAATACTGGACGAGCAGAAATGGATTGTGCCATCATATTAGAATAACACAGACCCTCAAATCCCTTCAACCTTACATTCATTCATTCATCTCATCTTTATTTCGACAAAGGAAATGTCATAAAAGAGTACACATTAAAACATCATATATCATTACAATTATAAAAGAAAACAGGTTCCATTGTTCAACCTTTCACAATAACCCAAACATTATATCTAACACACTCTACACACCCAGACACCTGCTAATAAGTGAACAGGTTCCAAATGTCATTTACCCTCCTTCACATGCGGCTTTCAAACAAAAGTAAAAGTACTAATCACATCAATATGGTGCCCAAGCTGAGGGTATCAGCCGGATACTTCTTAGACAATGCACAACAGCTGTGCACATTAGCAAAGTACCTTGCCGGAAACGACTCATGCGCACACTGCTTTGTGCCTCCACAGTCCTTCCTTCACCCGTTGATGCAGCTGCTGACATAAAACATGCACAGTTGTGCGTATCAGTGATGCCCTCATCTTCCAGTGGTTCTGCTTTGCCTTTCCTGCACATTTGACCCACAGCAGACACCGTCACTGTGAAAGCGCTCAAAATATCTCTGGCCAGTCACAGGCGCTGCAGCTTAGTATCGCCAACCAATGAGCTGCTAGTAACCTCGATGACAGCCGCTCAATGTCACAGTAGGTGTCTTTGTTGCCACGTCAGATGCTCCTGTGTCGTAGCTTAGGTGCTCCGCCCAATGCACTGCCAGCAGCGTGACGTCACAGCAGCCATCCTAGATACATGTCAGGGAAAATTACTTGTTCCTATGTGAGTCATTACATAATTTCAACACTGTTGTTACAACGAGCGCGTTGTTACTATGTAAAGCCATTACCACGCACATCATTACATCGACTTGCAGTAGATGGTGCGCTGACATTGGAAATAATAAATTTACTACTCCAAATCCAGACTACACAACAGTAGGGAAGGTGTTGGAATAGTAAACTATCAAACAAAAATGAGAGGGACCCCTTGTGCCTGTCCAGGGGATTAGGGTACTACTGACAGGTAGAAGTAATGTTCCCTTGGTGGAAAGTTAAATTAAAGCTGCATCTCTATATTCTCAGCAAGAACTCAAGCACATGTGTTAGAACATATACAGTACTAAATCGGATCAGTTATCAAATAAGTGTTAAAAAATATTTTTATTAAAACTCAACAATAATCACAATTAAAAATAGACACCAAAATGTCTCTAAACATAAAACAAATTCATATATCATGTACAGATATATTTCACATATACTTGAGGGAAATCTACTTCATTTGAGGACAATGCTTATGCAAAATATTTAGACATCACTCAATTAATAAAAAAACAGAGAAAAATTGCCAATACCTAGATTGAATACAGCGACAAACAGTTAATAGAGAGACAAATACAGACAATCCATTTTGTCATTAGATAACACATCTGTTTTCTCAAAATTTCAGTAGCTGGTCCTAGATACAATCCAATCGTTTTATATCTATAGGATACGCTAATTCCACGGAGTGTGTTGAGTGCAGCGTCGACACGCTTCGATGGCTCTATTTAATGTTCCATCTTTATCAAGACCAAATATACGTCTCTCTTATTTTTGGCACTGATTGGTTGCCGTTACTGTTCAATCCTTATTTCATATTATTGAATCTTCAGTTCTGTTAATTTTGTAGGCATATCCTTGTTTCTTAATACGAGAAATCTGATGGAAAACACAAATTGGGTTTTGTTGATTAATTACTGGACAACGCTGTTCTTGTCCCAAATGGCCCACATTAAAAAAATCATCCGGCTTGGATCTGATCAGATCCTAGGTCGTGTTTCACCAACTCGCATTCAGTTCGGCAAAAAGGGGATTTTATTCAAAGAAGAGCCCTCCAATCCGCTAGGGTCCTTAGATCTGGAACATATCAATAAAGACACATTTCTTACTGCTGTTCTGCCCCTTGTGTTGTATCTGGGTAGGATTGTACCCCAAACGGAAGTCTTTCAGTTCCCTCGTCAAGACTTTCGTATGACTACTCCTTTGTGGCAGTAACTCGTCCTCACGTCTTCAAAAACGCCAATACCTCACTGACCCATGGGCACACTGCTCTGTACCTCCACAGCCCTTCCTTCACCCGTCGATGCAGCTGCTGACATAAAACATGCACAGTCATGCGTATCAGTGATGCCCTCATCTTCCAGTGGCGCTGCTTTGCTTTTCCTGCTGATTTGACTCACAGCAGACACCGTCACTTCGAAAGCGCTCCAAATCCCTCTGGCAAGTTGCAAGTGCTGCAGCTTAGTATCGCCAACCAATGAGCTGCTAGTAACCTCGATGACAGCCGCTCAATGTCACAGTAGGCGTCTTTGTTGCCACGTCAGATCCTCCTGTGTCGTAGCTTAGTTGCTCTGCCCAATGCACTGCCAGCATCGTGACGTCACAGTAGCCATCCTAGATACATGTCGGGGAATATGACTTGTTCCTACATGAGTCATTACATCACATGGCATTTCAACACGGTTGTTACAACGAGCGTGTTGTTACTACATAATGCCATTACCACGCAAGCCATTACATCGACTTGCAGTAGATGGCGCGCTGACATTAGAAATATATCATTTACTACTCCAAATCCAGCCTACGCTACAGTAGGGAACGTGTTGGAATAGTAAACTATACTATTTCTAATGTTAGCACACCATCTACTGCAAGTCGATGTAATGAATTGCGTAGTATTGGCATTGCCTGCTAACAACACATCGTTGTAACAACCGCGTTGAAATGGCATCGCGGTGTAATCACAGTGATGTAAAGGTTGTTTCCCACATGTCGGATGCTTCTTCAGCAGCACAACCTCTTCCTCCTTCAAAGAATGCCTCTGGGCGCACGCTCTCACACTTTTAAAAGATGGTGCTTGGAGGTAATCGGTTCACCGTAGCACCTTCATTGTCGGCCCCTTAGTTACACAGTTGCCGCCTCCAAACACCACATTACCCACGCAGCCCAGGTTACACAGCCTCAGTACCGCACCTCCGGGCAAATTTAACAAACACCCACAATCAGGAAATGCAGACTCCTTTCATCAGGGTGCCAGTTCACCACAGAATAGCGCAGAGCACTCACCACAATTTCCACCTGGCTTCGACAGGACACCGGTTACGCTCTATCTCACTACTCAGGACAATTCCTTTTTGGCCAGAGGTCGTACTCCTCAAAAGATCAGGCAGCCAATACAATTCAGTGTACAGACTTGATATCTTTGCTACCTAGACGTCCCTTCTTCAGTATCCTAACCTCGTCACTAATTTTAAGATAACAGAATGCAATAGAGGTAGATTTGTGAAGACTTTTATTGAGATGCTTACAACGACCCCTGGCCAACCACTGATCCCCTATAACTGTCTACCTCCAGCTCCTTGGAATCCCCAAATGGGATTTAATGTTTTATTCACTTGTTTAAAGCTAAGTGACTGCATTACTAAGCTTGCAGGCCCATGAGCGGCTTCCCTGTAGCTCCCCAACTCAGTCTAGGACCTGGGTCATGTGCAGAGCTGGACTTCCATTTTCCCAGACTCACTGGAACCGGCGGGGGAGGGGACAGTTCAGTAAATCTTTATTTTAATGATTAAAACCATCATAAAAATTAAAGGTATAAAAATTCATTATATTACATTTCTGAACTCTATTTAAATTAAAAAAGAGAGATAAAACAGATACAAAGCTGATACAATTCATAAAGAAGAGATACAATATTATAAATACATCATAGCTTAATCTCTTGTATTCCTTAACCTAACTGCAACTTTTAGAAAGCTTATCACAGAGCATAAAGTGCGCATATCATTTGCTCTTTGTAAAAAGAGTAGTGCAGTTTTAGCATGACAACATTTTTTCTCTCTTAGAATATCAACAAGAAAACTATGCCGAGGCGTCCGATAAAATGAACAAAGAAGTACAAAATGAAGGGTGTCCTGCGGAGACCTATTGTCGCAGCCGCAGGCACCCTTCTGCTCAATAGTTACAGTAAAACCAGATGGATAAGATAAAATATTAGGTAACAGATTGAGCCTAAAACAACACATTAAAAACCTATCCTGCTGATTATGCATCAGCCACAAGTAGGGTTCCATGCCCTCCCCATTGTCGACTAGAGAGTGAGCCGCTACTGAACGCTTTGAGACCTCAGTGCCTGCTCTGATAGTTTCGAATTTTTCCAACAGCAGTTTTCTAATTTGTGGTTGACAGGTAGTGGAAATTGAGCGCGGATTACTAAAGAGGATTTCCTGGTCTATGATCTCTAGTGTATCTTTAACATATTTCAACCAAGGAATTTGAAGGCCCTTATCCTTTTGCAAACAGTCTACAACAATTTCCCTGCTTAATTCCGCCTCAGGGTTGGCTCATATTCTGAGCCATGCCATAACTGGCCTCATCTTTACCTGATCCGTAATGTATGGGATCCCAAGTTCCCTGTGTGCAATCTCAGCTGGGAAAGACTTAGAGATCTTTAGGATTTTACGAAGAAATTTATCTTCCTCTAGCTGTAGTTTTTTAGAATCCCTAAAGCCCCAAACCTCAGCTCCATACAAGGCCTTTGCCGTACTTATCGAGCCATATAGACACATTACTTGTTCTGGCGACCAGCGGCCCAGCCTACGAGCAAAATGTAATATGGCACCATTTGCAGAAACCAACTTTGTACAACGTTCCTCGATCAGGTAGTTAAACTGGATCTCGCCATCAAATAAATGGCCCAAATAGGGAAAAGTGCTCACCGTGTCCAGTGTGTGAGTCCCTATTTTAAACACAAATTTCTTGGAAGGCTTTTTACCTGCCACCATTATGAAGGATTTGCTCAAGTTCACCGACAAATCTAGATTTTCCATGAACTTTACAAATCCGTCCACGAGGTATTGTAGACTCCGTGCTGTTCGTGCAAGCAGGACCGCGTCATCCGCGTACAGAAGTACCGGGATTTGACGCGTTCCTACTTTGGGGCAGTCTACATTCTGGGCGATAAGGGTACTCTCTAGCTCGTTAATATACAGCGAGAACAAAAATGGCGCGAGAATGCACCCTTGCCTTACTCCGCTTGTGCATGGAAATGGGTCAGTGCGCCCCCCCTCCGCGCTAAAGCGGACCCTAGCAGTGGTGGTCCAGTGCAACTCTCTTAGAATATTTATGAGACCCGGGTCTATTCCCAAATCAATCATCATGGCCCACAGTTTGTTCCTGTTCACATTACCAAAGGCCGCAGCCAGGTCCATAAAGCCCATGTAAACAGTGCCATTACTTGCTTTAGTGTACTTAGCGGCTAGTAAATACAGATTAAGACACTGGTCACTAGTCGATTTGCCCATTCTGAACCCATACTGCGTGTCAGCTATAATGTGGTGCTCTTCTGTCCAGGCCATAAGACGATTCAGTACCACCCGACCAAGTATTTTAGCTGATACATCAATTAGAGATATTGGTCTATAGCATTTAGGGTTATCCCTACTCCCTTTCTTGAAGATAGGGACAATTAATGCGGTAGACCAAGATCGGGGAAGACCTGATTTAATAGCCGCATTTAAAACCCTCGTCAAAATTGGCGCACACAGATCCGTGTTACTTCTGTATAGATCTGGGGGTGTACCATCGGGCCCTGGAGCTTTGTTTGGTGTCAGGCCTTGAATAGCCTTAGTTATCTCTGTTAATGAGAGATCTATTTCCGAACTTTTTGTGCCATCCCAACCCCTTCTTGGGATGTCTCCTTAGAGTGGTTATAGAGACCCTCAAAATGAGTCACCCATTGATCAGGGAGGATATTAGTACTAATAACAGGGGCACTACTGTCCTGGAAACAGGGCTTGTTGATGATCCTCCAGAATTCTGTAAAGTCCCTGTTTTCTCCTGCCTCTCTTAGATACGCCCAGACTTCAGCTTGTAGGGTAGCCTTCCTCTCTTTTACCTTTATTTTATAAATTTGTCTACATTTGGCCACTTCTACCCTGTCCCTAGGGTTGGCTTTAAGGCTTGCTTTTAAGTTTCTTAATGCTCTAGAGCAATTAGTATCAAACCATCTTGGCTGTGTACTAATCTTTCTAGGACCTTTTGCTTCCAGTAATTTGTCGGCCAGTTTAGTCAGTGACCCGAATGTTGCGACTAGCTCCGCTCCCTCAATCAAAGGGTCTAAGCAGTCTTCGACGTGATTTCTGCCTTTTTCCTGTAGTGTATTATAGTATTCCTGGGCATTAATTTTCGCCCACCTTAGTCGCCTGCCCTGATCCGTTGGCCTCAAACTAGTATCTACTTGCTTGTTCCTTTCCAAACGGCCCTTGTGTGTTAATTCTAAAACTAAGGGATTATGGTCACTGAACGTACTCCATTCAGTTCTAGCCTCTATAATCCAAGCTTTAGCAAAAGTGGATATCATAATAAAGTCTATAATGGAGGAGCATCCTCTTCCTTTAAATGTTGGGATGAGCGTGCCCTCTGGGCCCGGGGCTATTAAGTCAATCGTGTGTGTTAGCGTGTGGGTGTCTAATAATTTAGTTATTGTTATGCCCTCATTGCTATGTTCAAAGTATGGCCCATTCTTGATCGGGCAAGTGGCCCAGTCTGCAGATACAGGGATTAGGTTTGGACAGAGGTGGCAGTTTAAATCTCCCATCAGTATGACAATTGGTTCTCCCCCCCTTCCTTTGTTCAGCCTCTTGAGTAAGTCTACCATATAACTCCTGCAGGACAGCATTATTACCATTTATGGGTCCTGAGTTATAGATGTTAAATAAGTGTAACCTTAACCCTTGCCCTTGGAATGTTATTGCTCGAAGGGTATGTGATGTCCAGGATGGTAGTGTCCATCTTCCCTCTAGATTAAGGTCAACGTACAATGCTAGCCCTCCCTTAGCCCTTCCTGCTCTACTTTCTTGGGCTGGGACGAAGAAACACTTGTAGCCCTCTATTTGATAGGGAGAGGAGTTGACTGCCCAGGTCTCCCGGAAAGCTAGTATTTGAGAAACATGTAGGTGGTTTCTCCAATCTGCATTTCAAATTTTCCGGCTAGGCCTGCTACATTCCAGGACATTATATTCACCCTTCCCCCTGACACCTTCACAGCATTAGTACCCTGCGCATTTAACCTGTGTTCATCCCTACTCTATAACATAACCCCCTGATCGCCCCCATCCTGCATTAAAGGTAGTTCTACAAACCCCTTCACCTGTTGACTTCCCTGCAATTGTTGTTCGCTACAATCACTGGACACCCTTCTGTCCGTCCCATCGTGATAGTAATCTAATTGGGGTAGTCATTCATTCTCGTCCAGGGACTGCAGGGGGCTAAATCTATTTGTCCACTGTACACCGCCCTGATTTAATATGGGCAGGCCAGAGTGTTCATATTTCCTTGCCCAGTACCCATTTGTTACTCTGCCCTTTCTGCCCTGTGCATGGTTTGAAGGATATGTGACAGATTTTCTAGGATAAAAATACCCTAGTGGCATGGATCGTATAGTACTCGTCGCATTCCTGTTATAATTACCCAGTATATACTCGACTAGGTTTGGATTCCTAAAATTTGCTATGATGCAATTCCCTTCGATGTCTTTCCTCCTACTGCCAATCCAATTCGCCCTCCTCACATGGAGAATTTCTCCAGATTCCTCCCCTTGCAATGGCCTATAAATGTTCAGCCAATTGACAATCTTATTTTTAAGTTCCATATGCGACTCTTTCTGACCCACCCTAAGTTCCGGTACTCCAGCAAAGACAACAACATATGGGCTTGCTTCGGAAATTTATACATGGTAGGGGACAATGCATTCTATCATTTCGCTCATGGACTGTCTGATAATTATCTATCAGGCTGTGGATTGCGGGGTTCTCTGGCTGTATTTGTGTTAAATTTGACTGTCCCTTGGTTTTATCTCTATCATTATTCCCACCTTTTTGTATGGTTGTTTCCCCCAACTGAGCTGGAGGTTTGGGCACTGCATGAACTTGTACAATAGTGCATTTCTCATTGCTTACACAGTTATTCTTAACTGGTGATTGCCGGGTAGAGACCGATGCTACCGCAGGGGTATTTCCAGTTGGGTTGAGATTAATGGCCTCCTTTATCTTGCCCTGTTTGTGCAATTCATTAGCTATTTTATCTAATTTACTAACTAATGCTTTTATTTGGCTCACTATAAAGGCCTCAAGATGTTTTCCCGGTTCTGCAATTACAGGATCCAACCACCTCGGAGGTTTTGAGGGACATGGGGCTTCTATTAGCTCGGCCTCATCCTTTGTCTCATTTGCCCTACCTCTATTGTGTTTCAATTTTTTGGTATGTGTATTCTTGGAGCCCCTACTTTTACTTCTATTTCGAGAAGTTCTATTTTCAACCTTGTCTGTCAACACCCCAGTGTCAATTATCGGTTGGGCGCAAGTGACAACATCAGATAAGTTGTCCAGACTACCATTGTGTGAAGTCTCGCATGAATTTACAACCAAGGTTTGTGTGGGTGTGAGGGGCACCGCTATTGGTGTCATGAATAAGCTGCTCTCTGTGCGTTCGATCTCCCCGGTAACTACCCCAATGACCTTCCTCAGCATTAAGTCAATCGCCGTTGGAGTCGCTATATGTCCTTCTGTAGTGTTGTGGTCAGGGCCTGTTTTAGTAGGTATAAGGGGTGTGCGTGGTTTACCCTTGGTAGAGCGAGTTTTCGGTTTGGTGGCCATGGTATTTAGAGAGTAATCTGCACTATATTCTGACTCCCAATTAGCTTGATACAGGGATAATAGGGTAATAACGGAATGACCAGCCGCTATTTGCGTATGGAAATCGATTTCGACCCCTTCCAAAGGCAGTATAAGGTCCGCTCAACCCCGTATTTTAGAATACCCAAAGTCCTGTGGCAGGCGTAATGTGGTGTGTGCCAATACACAAGTACCTGATAAAAAGTCCAAGGGAGGAGGCCCAGCCCGGCCTACTCTGGCCCCCGATGGCCACAGATGGCCCAGCGCAGCGGCAGCCTGGGTCCTCTAAGTAGTTCGTGTGACGTCCTGTGGGCGGGGCATACAGGGAGCGCGGACCAGGTGTAAACGGTCACGCAGGGACTCCTGGGTGATTAAGTCCCTGCAGCGCTACACACGAACCTGTCAGTCTTCACCGGCCTCACACGCCCTCAGCACCTCCAGCCCCCTTAAAGCGTTGATCCCGCTGGTGTTTAGGCGAAGTTGCTGGTTCAAAGTCTCTTCCCTCAGATAAAAGCTCTACTAAGGCAAACAGGAATATCGTCCCACAGATCAGTAGCGGGCAAGGGGTTTTAAAGCAGTGCAGTGGCCAGTGGGCGGGGCAGACAGGGAGCGCGGACCAGGTGTGAACGGTCACGCAGGGACTCCTGGGTGATTGAGTCTCTGCAGCGCTATACACGAACCTGTCAGTCTTCACCGGCCTCACATGCCCTCAGCACCTCCGGCCCCCTTAGAGCGTTGATCCCGCTGGTGTTTAGGCGAAGTTGCTGGTTCAAAGTCTCTTCCCTCAGGTAAAAGCTCCGCTAAGGCAAACAGGGGGCAGGCGGCGGGTGTCTGCAGAGTGCCCTTGGGGAATACCGCTCAAGTGGCAAAACAGGTAGGTGAAAGATGTAGGGTTGCCGTTTTTTAAATTAGAATGCCATTGTTAGAAATTGAAAGAGTAATTGTGGCCTGGAGATGACTAAGGGTCTGAGACTCTCACTCTGAAATAAAGGGTTTGAATGAGGGAGCCTGTATTTCATTATAGCCATGCTAACATTTTATGGGGATGCTTTCAGCCCTAATGTTAAGGTCTTAGACTCTTTCTCTGAAGTTTAGGCCAATATCCCGGTGTTTCAATGATCACAATAGCTGCCTAAGGGTGTTGTTAATTACAAAAAGCACTGTTTCACAAAGAGTTCCATTGTTCTAGAAATAATGCCTTTATAAAGCACAGGTGTGCAAATTAGGAGTGCTTTTTGAATGCTTAGGTAACCTGGAAGTTGTTGGTTGTTCTTCAACTGTGGCAGGTGGTGCAGTGCAAAAGTTGCCCACCCTTAATACGTCACAAATGCTTAACAGAGAAACGGTATGAAAGTGCACATGGCAGGTTTCTTGTTTGGTTTAACAAGCTAATGTAATTATTAAAGAGTGCATTCACTGTAGGATTGGACCATTTATACTTGTCAATGTGTTTTTACCATAACTGATTGTGATAATTAAGCCATCCTTATTTAGGAGATGGTCTAATAACTATAAAATTAAATTTGACTTTTATAATGTGTGCTTTGATACTTTAAATAACATGTACTGCTTACATAATCGGGTAAAGATTATCCTTACACATGTAGCATTTGATTTTACTCAAAAAGATAAAAGAATTATGTGTGCATAAATATTTCCCATATTTTGGGATTTAAATGTGTTTTTTTTTTTTTTTTTTTAGGAGTACTTGTAAAGCGCAACATTCATCCTACTAGGATATCACGGCGCTGCAAAATGAGCAGTAAAAACCTGGGCAATTACCTGGGACTTATTGATTATTCTGGTGTAGGGAATAAAGCAGTTTTTAGTATTTTCTTAAAGGTGGGGTAGGAATCCGTGAGTCGGAGGTTGATGGGCAGATCATTCCAACACCTAGCAGCAATGTGTGAAAAAGCACTTCCGCCCATCCTGGATAGCTTGATCCGAGTGGTGGCTGCTTTGGCTGAGGCTTGTGAACGTAACTTCCGTGCTGGAGCATAGAACTTAATTCTATTTCGTAGAATGTAAGGGCCAGTATTGTAAATTGTTTTATGGGCAATGCATAGCATTTTAAACAAGGCTCTTTGCCTCATGGGCAGCCAGTGTAAGGCTCTCAGGCAACTTGTGGCTGAATCATACTTTCTCTTATTGCAAACGGCTTTTGCTGCGGCATTCTGGACCAGTTGTAGTTTTCTAAATAAGTAGTCCGACATACCAACAAATAATGAATTGCCATAGTCCAGCCTGCTAACTAGTAGTGACTGGACTAGGATTTGTCTGCATTCCAGTGGGAACCAGGGGAAGACCCGTTTCAACCTTTTTAGTATGGCAAATCCTTTGCCACATATTGAGGAGACATGGCATTTCATTGATAGAGTGGTGTCCATCTGAATTCCTAAATTTCTAGCAGACGATGTGGGATTAGGTGGAGAGCCTAGGGAGGTTGGCCACCAGGTGTTGTCCCAGAGCTGTTTAGCCCCACCAAAAAGGAGAATTTCTGACTTGTCAGCGTTCAGTTTTAAATAATGGCCGTGCATCCAGCTGGAAAGCTCTGACAGGCAGTTTTGCAGTCTACTTTTGGCGTTGTTTTCTCCATTTAGGGTTACCATCAGCTGAGTATCGTCAGCGTAGGAGCAGATATTAATGCCCCATTTCTTGCCAATCGACGCCAATGAGGAGACGTATACATTGAACAATGTTGGGCTCAATGTAGCCCCCTGGGGAACTCCATATTTAATCATTCGAGGGGTAGAGGTAAAGTTGCCTAAACAAATAGACTGGGATCTGTTTGATAGAAAGGACTCCAGCCAGTTTAGGGCTTTACCTTGTATTCCTTTTGCGGCAAGTATGTGAATTAACAGTTTATGGGACACGGTATCAAATGCCGCTGATAAATCAAGGAGTATCAGGGCAACCGTTTTGCCTTTATCGACCTGCATTCGAATGTCGTCCATTACCGCCAGGAGCGTTGTCTCAGTGCTGTTATTTGATCTAAAGCCAGTTTGGGAAACATCTAGAAGTTTGTTGGTTTCTAGGTAACTTGAAAGTTGTTTTGTTACCAGTCTTTCTAAAACCTTGGATAGAAAGGGGAGCTGTGAGATGGGACGATAGTTGGCTGGGTCGTTTATGTCCGCGCCCGCCTTTTTTAATAATGGAATTACTGCCGATTTTTTCCAAACGTCTGGGAAAACAGCTTGCTCCAGGGACTGGTTAAGAACTTTTGTGACTGCGGGGCCAATTATGGGAGTCAGTTGAGAGAAAATAAAGTGTGGGCAAACATCCCATGGCGAGCCTGATTTAACTTCTGACATGGCTTTAGTGACCTCGTCTTCTGAAAATGGGCCAAAGGTAGAGCAGTTGGTTTGCAAAGTAGGGTCCCTCCGATACTCCACATGGGCCTGGGTGTTGTTTGCAAAAGAGGCATACATTTTGTCAATTTTATCACTAAAAAAATCACTAATTTTTGTGCAGTTTTCTTGTGATGGCGTCAGGTTAGATGTAAGACTGGAAGGATTACAAAGTACATTTACTATTTTAAAAAGCTCCTTGGACGAGTTTTTATTCTCTAGAATTTTTTGAGAGAAGTAGTCTTTGTTTGCTTTGCGTATGGCGGTATGGTATATTTTCAACTGATGTTTATAAGTGGCTCTGTCTTCGGTGTTTTTACTTATTCTCCATTTATGCTCCAGTGAGGTGCATTTTCTTTTTTCCGTTTTTAGGTCTGGGCCATACCATTTCTCAGAGGTTTTCGGTTTCGATCGATTGATTGCGCGAGTCCGCGAACAGTGGTCAAGTGCTTTCTCAATGTTGTGACGTAATAGGCAAATTTCTTCTTCGCATGTCGTTTCAGAGTTGGGAAAAAAGGAGAAATCGTCCTTGAATTTTTCCAAAGAGAATTTACTCCAACATTTAGTGGAGTTAGCCGACTGAGCTAGCGGTCTGTTGGTTTTTAAAGGTAGGTTTAAGATAAAATCTATCCTATAATGGTCCGTCCATGTCAGAGGGGTTATGTTTGTAATGTTAGTCTTCGATATATTAGTAAATATGAGATCTAACATGTGCCCCGCTCTGTGTGTGGGGCGAGCTATTTTCTGCGATAGTTGTAAGATTTCCATATCTGTGGCAAGTCGTTTAGTTAGGGAATTATCGGCTAGCTCGAAATGAACATTGAAGTCACCGATGACTATAATGTTTTTATGGTTGAGACAGAATGGAAGGATTTGTTCTAGAAGTTGGGTGCTAAAGTCAATTGTACTATTTGGGGGATTGTAGATGATTGCGCATCCGAGGATCACCTGAGTATTGATGGAGATGGAAATGATTAACACTTCGTGTTTGCCCAGTTGGGTGACTGTTTCTTGGTGACATGAAAAGCTATCTTTAAATATCATGGCCACTCCGCCTCCTCTCTTAATTTGTCGATTTAGATTAATGATTTTATACCCAGTAGGTAGGGCTGCAGTAATATCCGGGGTGTTATGGTCACCGAGCCAAGTCTCCGAAATGAAAGCAAAATCAGGTCTGCTATCCTGTAATATGTCCCATATTTCAATGGAGTGTTTGGAGAGGGACCTTGCATTGACATAAATGCATGTGTAATCCTGTGTAGGTGTATCTACAGATGAGGGTGGCTCCGAGTGATTACAATTCCATCTACAGTAACGACAGCTAAAGGGGCCCATGGTGTGGGAGGGTTCGACTTTAGCACAAAAGGAATAATACGATGGTGGAGGAATATTAAGATTAAGCAGCTCTCCACGAGAGTATACCAGCGAAGGTTTGCCTGGTCTATCAGTAATTGGAGAGACAGGGGTTGTGGCCCCTGGTCCCGGACTGTCGCGGACGGGCGCAGACGGGCTCGCCTTTGGCGAGCCTTCGGCGCGCATTCGTCGCGCCCGCTGCGCTCGTCCGCTGCGCTTCCTGAATGGACACATTTATCATGTGAGGAAAGGATGGAGGGGCATGTCACTAAGCAGGGGGCGTGACCTTCAATCGGCCAATGGCGTTTCAGTTTTTGCTTGAGTCACCCGCCCGCCTCAGCTGTCAGGGCGCTGAGCGAGGGGAGATGGCAATGATCGTTCGTTTTTAAAATGAGTCAAAACACAAATAATACACAATCTAAAAATAGAGCAGAGGTTCCTACTCCCGGCTGTGCCTCAGGGAAACTGCATTCAAAGCTCTGCGCTCGTGATCAGCGCGCGCTTTTGTATTGCAGCGGGGCGTATCTCTAAGCAGGGGGCGTGACCTTCAATCGGCCAATGGCGTTTCAGTTTTTGCTTGAGTCACCCGCCCGCCTCAGCTGTCAGGGCGCTGAGCGAGGGGAGATGGCAATGATCGTTCGTTTTTAAAATGAGTCAAAACACAAATAATACACAATCTAAAAATAGAGCAGAGGTTCCTACTCCCGGCTGTGCCTCAGGAGAAACTGCATTCAAAGCTCTGCGCTCGTGATCAGCGCGCGCTTTTGTATTGCAGCGGGGCGTATCTCTAAGCAGGGGGCGTGACCTTCAATCGGCCAATGGCGTTTCAGTTTTTGCTTGAGTCACCCGCCCGCCTCAGCTGTCAGGGCGCTGAGCGAGGGGAGATGGCAATGATCGTTCGTTTTTAAAATGAGTCAAAACACAAATAATACACAATCTAAAAATAGAGCAGAGGTTCCTACTCCCGGCTGTGCCTCAGGAGAAACTGCATTCAAAGCTCTGCGCTCGTGATCAGCGCGCGCTTTTGTATTGCAGCGGGGCGTATCTCTAAGCAGGGGGCGTGACCTTCAATCGGCCAATGGCGTTTCAGTTTTTGCTTGAGTCACCCGCCCGCCTCAGCTGTCAGGGCGCTGAGCGAGGGGAGATGGCAATGATCGTTCGTTTTTAAAATGAGTCAAAACACAAATAATACACACTCTAAAAATAGAGCAGAGGTTCCTACTCCCGGCTGTGCCTCAGGAGAAACTGCATTCAAAGCTCTGCGCTCGTGATCAGCGCGCGCTTTTGTATTGCAGCGGGGCGTATCTCTAAGCAGGGGGCGTGACCTTCAATCGGCCAATGGCGTTTCAGTTTTTGCTTGAGTCACCCGCCCGCCTCAGCTGTCAGGGCGCTGAGCGAGGGGAGATGGCAATGATCGTTCGTTTTTAAAATGAGTCAAAACACAAATAATACACAATCTAAAAATAGAGCAGAGGTTCCTACTCCCGGCTGTGCCTCAGGAGAAACTGCATTCAAACCCCCGTTCCATGTTGTAACTACAACATGGAACGGGGGTTCAGTTTAACAAGATGCTTTATTCATAAAAGGCAACAAGACATCAGCGCGCCCACCGCCTTCAGTCAGCCGGAGAGAACTGACAGCTGGCGTCGGGCGCTCGACTTCGGCATTCCAACATTCCGCGGCGTCGGGCGAAGTGGAATGACGTCACAACATACCCCCCTTTCCTCTACAAGCAGGTAGGGAATAAAATAAACAATGATGGGGAAGGGTATGTAAATGTCAGGAACAAGGAACATTGACAACAAATCATCCTACAATGAAATCGTGCAAATGCTGAGGGAGTCTCCTAGCCCGTAAAGGCCTCTGGTGGGCTTGGGCTCCATGGAGATCGTATGAATCATCATTTGCGTTAATTGGCCTTTGACCAGTGCTCAGGTTATCTCCACCGGAGCCTGGTGCCCTCACTTCAACACCTGTGCGAGCACTGTTGAGCAATTGGCGGTCATGGGCCAACATGTACCCAGAACATGAACTCTTGGTAACTCCGTTACTAACCAAGGTTTTAGGAATGCGGTCTCATGAGCAGTACTTTGCTACCCTACGTAGATTCCACTTTTCCCCATTCTCTAGCACAACATAGAATGGGTGTGCTTCCTTTACCTTGTAAGGTCCTCGAAACTTGCATAAACCTCTCACCCATCGTCCAGAACAAACTTTGACCCAGTCACCCACATTTATACTGGGCACGTTCTTTTCCTTGACTTGCACTCTACAAGAAGCATGCTCAGGAGTTCTCGCATCACAACCATCATCTTTCTTCCCTTCAATCAGTTCTTTGATCCACGGAGGCACCAGTTTAGAAGCTGATTTCCTACCTCGCATGGCGACGAAGGGCACAAATCCAGTGGTAGCATTCTCGGTTGTGCGATAAGCCCATACCAACTCACTTAGAGTCTCCTCAATGTCAAGGTTATTGGTTATTGCCAACCCAATTGCACCCTTAATCATGCGATTGGCCCTCTCGACAATCCCATTGGATTGTGGGTTATACAAAGTGGTGAAAGTATGTTTTATACCACATTCACTCAGAAAGTCCCTCATCTCACCAGAAGACAGCTGGGTCCTGTTGTCCGTGATAAGGACAGTGGGGTGACCCTCCTCTTTGAGAATCATGCACAAAATCTTGATGGTAGTTCGAGTGGTTATCTCAGAAAGTAAATGGACAATGAGCCACCGAGTATGCACATCCATTACTACCATCCCAAATCTTTTACTGGGGTGGACACCCGGCATAGGCCCAATGAAATCAAGGCATACACTGTGCCACACTACACCTGGATCATGGATTGAGTTATGGACGGTTTGGGGTCCCACCTTGAGTCTCTTCTCACTTTCGCAGCACTCATTGCACCTTTCAACCCAATCTACCACCTCAGCATCCATACCAGGCCACCAAAATTCGTTCCTCAACCGTTTTGTCGTAATGGTCTGGCCCAGATGTCCTTCGTGCGCCAAGTCAAAGAGTCTCTTACGAATATCAAATGGTGGAATTATTTTATCTCCACACATGATAACCTGACCGGCAACAGTTGATAATTCGTCAATTACTGCATTAAAAGGTCTGATGCTGATGGGCAGGGTACTTTCCCTATGTCTACCCTTTGAAACAAGATTCATAACATTCTTAAGAGTTTCGTCCTTAGACATAGCTTCCTCCCACTCTTTTTTTATTAACTGCGCCACTACTCCACTGGATTACATCCTCAACACTAGAGATGGCCCCTTCAGTTACTCTTTTAGATACTCCAGTCCTGTCTACATCCTCCCAATTCAAGGACAGTCGAGACATGCAGTCGGCCTGTACATTGCGCCAACCTGAAATAAATTCTACATCAAATTTGTACTCCTGTAGTCTAGAGGCTAACCTTGCTAGTCTGGCTGACCCCTTTCCTGTCCCTCCTGGTGACAGTATCTTCAGTAACGGTTTATGGTCTGTGCGGAGTTTGAATCTACGCCCCCACACATACATCCTGAAATACTCCACACCTCAAGCGGCTGCTAGGGTTTCTTTTTCTATCACCGAGTAAGAGCGCTCAGTGGTAGTTAGGGTACGGGATGCAAACGCCACTGTTTTTTCATTGGTGTCGTCATGCTGTGACAACACAGCTCCAACCCCAGTATCACTTGCATCAACAGTAATAACAGTTTTCCCGTCCACATCAAAAGGAACCAAAATTCCTGCATTGCATATTTCCTCCTTAATGTCAATAAAACACTTCTCCTGGTCATCCCCCCAACAAAATGTGATCCCTTTTCTCATGAGCACCTTTAGGGGTTCTGTTTTACTTGCAAAGTTCTTCACAAATTTCGAATAGTATTCGATTAGCCCAATAAATGAGCGTAGCTGGTCTCTGTTGGTGGGGACTGGAGCCAATTTTATGGACGCTAGTAAATCCCTCTTTGGTTTAACGCCATCTGACGAGATGGAATGCCCCAGATATTCCACCTCTGTTGCCAAAAATGTAAATTTTTCCTTGCGTAATGTTAGACCTGATTCCAGGATCCTTGCAAGGGCATCCTTTAGTGCTGAGTTATGGTCACTCACACTCTCACCAAATACCAAAATGTCATCCTGGAAATAGATTAAATTTTTTACACCTTTGAAAACCTCTGTGACCATTCTCTGGAACACACTCGCAGCTGAACATAACCCAAAGGGCATCCTCATGAATTGAAATATCCCCTCATTGGTGATGAAAGCTGTGAGGTGTTTTGATGACTCGTGCAAGCGTATCTGATGGTAAGCATGGTGAAGGTAAAGTTTGGAAAAGTATTTTGCCCCTTTAAGCATTACCATCAGTTAATTTATGTTAGGCAGAGGAAAGGTGTCAGGGATTACGTTCTGGTTCAAACTTCTGAGGTCAACACAAAAACGTAATTTGCCATCAGCTCTTTGAGAAATAACAACCGGGAAATCCATGATGAGCACTCAATTGGTTCTATGACCCCATTGGCTAGCATCTCATTCAACATTTTCTTCACTTCCCCCCTTACCATGATGGGAACCTTTCTCAGTTTGTGTTGCACTGGGACCGTATTACTTTTCATCTTTATCTTATGTACATATCCCTCTAGAATGCCCAACTGATCTCTAAAAATACCCTTACCGCCTTCCAGGCTGTCTGCCACTGAGAGATCATCTACCACCATGACCTGTTCTACAGCATGTGGGTCAATGTTGATATGGAGGTCAAATTGGTGATACCATCCTAAGATTGGAGGTCCTGATTCTGCTACGTATACCTTACCCCTCACTGATCTTCCTTTAAAAACAATCTCTGTTGCCATGTAACCAAGTATGTTTATCTGTTCTTCCCTGATACCCCCCAAGATTTATATCTTTTGGCATCAACTTCTTATTAGGCCACTCTTGTTTGTAGATCTTTTTTGGTATGATAGTATATAGTGACCCCGAGTCAACCACCAAGTCAACCTTTTTTTTTCAATGACACACCCTGCCTTAGGCCTGTGTTTCCTCCTATTATCTAAATCATGAGGCTCAGTGAGAAGAACTTCTCCATCCTCCCCACCACCACATGACGATGGTTCAACGCACAGAATCCTATCAGGCTTGTAAGAGCATTCATATGTAGTATACTCATCTGATAACATTGCTACCTTTCCTTTGTTGGTGTCCCTGCACATTCTTTCAAAGTGTCCCCTGCGGCCACACTTTCTGCATTCTTTCCCAATGGCCCAACACTGCTTCGAGTCGGACGCATGGTAAGCACTGCCACACTTTCCACAAACCTTATTCCCGTACCTATTTGGATATGCTCTACCCCTATAAGCATTCTTCACACCTTTACACTTGGTTGAGGCAGCTACTTTCCCTTCACAACCCTCTACAACGGATGTTTCACCTTCACAAGACATGCTAACTTTGTTGTCCCTACGATCCATTTCTTTCATGCAAGAGTCCTACTCCTCTATAACTTTTGCAATGTCAATTGCATCTTTAAGAGAGGGGTCCTTTGCGGCCCATAAACGTTCCTGAGTCTTCCTGCTTCTACACTGTACGATAAGCTGATCTCTGATAATTTCTTCAGTCATTGGGCCAAATTTGCACTTCAAAGAAAGGTTGCGAAGTCTTGTGACAAAGTCATCAATTGACTCTCCAATTCTCTGTGGCTGGGTATAAAACTTGTACCTTCTTAACGCTACATTTGTTTCCTTAGCGAATCTCAATTCTAGCGTTTTCCTTGACCACGCTCATTATTAGCAATAGGCAAATATTTAAAAATATGTTGCCCCTCTTTTCCTAAGTTAGTAAGTAGAATTGCCTTTTTCCTGTTGCTGCTGTAGTCCAGCGCATCCAGGGCTTCCAAATAGTTATCGAACACCTCAATCCACTCATCCCACTCTATGCCTGGATTCCCTGGCTGATTGAGAAAATGAGGAGGCGCAGACACTGCAGATACATCAAGAGCACTTACATCCATGTTTAAGTAAATATGTGCTCCCTGTCAATTGTATTCTTTCACCTCTTGTCACCGTCGCATACAATTTTAACCTTTAGTTGGATGTGTTTCTCAATTGTGAATGGCCAGCATATACCACTCTATGCCATGAGGTGACGCCGTTTCCTAAGACATGCTGCACGACTCTGTTAACTGTGCCAATCACTAGTAAATGACAATTCCAGGCGGAGCATGTACCATCCACTTCACAATTCATTTTTTCCCTCTGTCACTTATTTCATGTACTGTGTGCTCTGCTTCCTCGCACTTTCCTGGCACCAAGTTCCAATACCTCTTCACATGACAGCCTTCATTTTATATTGCCTGCATTTATACTCTTGTTCAGTTACACAAGCTCACTGTGCGCTGCGCTTAACGAGCTTTGTTTGCCTTCAGTCAGCATTTGCTTGTCGCGCCTTTCATCAGAAAGCTCTGTGCTTGACGATATGCGGTAGCCAGAAGCTTGCTTCGCGTTTTTTTACAAGCTTTTTCCTTCAATCAATGACCGCATTACGCGTGTGATGTCAGCATACACTGTGCCTGCCAACGTACAGCAACTTCGAGCTTTGGCTATTTAGCGCTGCAGTTCCTTTCACACCTAGGTGCTTTCAAGTCCTTTCTCACTCTAGTGCTTTGATTTTCAATTACCACTAGCGCGAAGAAATGCCACCCGCAGCCGTGATTAAGCGCTATCACTTGTTTTTTCTCTTTGTACGTGCTCAGCTGCTCACTGTCACTTCCACACAGCTAGGTGCAAGCCACGAACCTTGCCATTGAATACCTAATCAATCCGACGTTCTCCTCAGCGCTCCACTTATATGCTTTAGTCGGCTCTCACTCCGTTTTGCCAGTGATGTTGCTTCATACAGTCTCTTCACACATCTACTAGTACGGTCGCGCTTCTTACTTTCAATATCCTTGCTCCTCTAGCGCCTGACTTTGTCTCACTCTCTGCGTGTAGGTCCTCTTACGCCGTTCCTTAGTGCCTCATCAAGATTAAACACTTCACCTTCCACGCCTCTTTACTCGCTGTCTGTCTTGTTGCTCGCTGACATCAGGCTGACCTCGTCGCCAAGAACATGTTGTAACTACAACATGGAACGGGGGTTCAGTTTAACAAGATGCTTTATTCATAAAAGGCAACAAGACATCAGCGCGCCCTCCGCCTTCAGTCAGCCGGAGAGAACTGACAGCTGGCGTCGGGCGCTCGACTTAGAACGTTCGGCATTCCAACATTCCGCGGCGTCGCGCAGAAGTGGAATGACGTCACAACAAAATGTAATTCTTAGTCATACTGACATGCAATTATGTTGAAGACTTACCGAATGTTACATGTAATATGAATCTAATGCTCTAGAAACATATATTTATTTTGTTTAAATATGCCAACGTGCATTAAATGTGCACCATTGAGTTAATAGTTTAACTTGTCCTAAGTAGGCCTGTATTTCACCATGCTGCATAAAGACTGTTTTTCATTTCCTGCTAACGTTACATTTCATGCAGGTATTCACATGCATTATTAGTTGTAGAATAAACACATTACTCTACAAGAGGTAGAAAAAGAGCCTGAGAAGGAGACCTTGGCGAAGGAACATGGGGAACCAGAGAGTCAACTGAAAGGCCTATTGAGCAAATGTAGCAAACTGATATATGCATGAGAAGATCTAATTTCCATGTCCAGTGTGGGATAACCTGCCAATGTTGCAGTCTGCAACATGACAAATGGTCAAGAACAATGATCCCCTGAAGATGCGTGCAAAGGGGGTGTTACCTAGTGGACTTTGGGGGTTATCATTTAGTGTTCACCCTACCAGAGTCTCAGATGATTTTCCCTATTTAATGTAGATTCTCTCTTGGTGCTTTACAGACTTCTTACTTGATTCCCTCCTGCCTATGGACTTAGAGAGGTTTAGACTTCTATGCGTATGTTTGATTTCTTTCTAAGTGTGGCTTAGGTTAACACTTAATCCCCGATGCACAGAAGAGTCTTGACCAAGCTTCTGAGATGCTGGTGCTTTCATACCTACCCTTCCTTGCCTTGTTCTAGTTATCTTTGTCAACATTCTCAGATCTTTTAGACTCTTTAGGTTATCAAACCATCCTCTTAGTTTCAACTACATTTAGGAAATGTAGATTACTAATACATAGACAAAACAAGTTGCAACTCTTCTCCGAGCATGACATTTTATTTTTAATCTTTTGTGTTGCTGTGACTGAATTTCTGGTCTGTCTTATCCTACTTCACCTACATTTCTTTTGCAGGCTTGGCTTGCTGTGGCTATTTTGAATTTATATAGCATGGTTTTGAGAGTCATGTATTTGAACTAAATTTGAATTTGTAATAAACTTTTTTTTACCCCATAGCTGCCAAGTCCTGGCCCTCATTGTGTAGCCAAATGGGTTGCACTGTTAACTGATTTTAATTGATGTCTAAGGCTAACTCCTGTCACCTCTTAGTCGGAGAAAAAGGTCCATCGGAAGACCAAAGGTAAGCTAGTGGGCCCATAAAATGCTGGAACACAGGTGCGCATTGCCGTTATGGAGAGCAGAAAGAAGCACACAGAAGAAGCATTTGTTCTCATCTTCTTCCGATTCTAAAGGTAGCCTATCTGGTGAGAAGCGGCAGTGATGAAGCTGCAAGCTTTCAATAGGTATGGGCACAGTTTAACTCGTTGGTCCATTGAGACAGCAGCTCCGTCTTCGCCTGACGCGTTTCGTGCTTACTTTCTCAAAGGCTGGCAGAGATAGGTACGTGCGTGATCCGACACTACTGCCCATATCTATTGAAAGCCTGCAGCTTCACCACTGCTGCCGCAGTGCTTCTCACTGGTAACCTTCGAGCAATGATATATATATATATATATATATATATATATATCATTGCTCGATGGCAGAGGTGGCTGAAATAAAATAATTGAAGCGCAATATCTTGGGACCACGCTCGTTTTTGTTGTGATGAATAGGAATTGCCAATTCTAGCAAGTAGCTATATATATATATATATATATTACCTACTGGCGGTCGCCAGTAGGTATATATAGTTAGGACCTAGTTTCCATAGGAAATCCGCAACATTCTATTGGGAATAACTTTGGCGCCGGTTGATGAATCTCCGCGAATTTCTCAAAGAAGATGGCCCGCTCCTTCCCTGAAAGTTTTGGGGGGATTCGTCAAGTGGGGGCTGACAAAAAAGGGGGGTCCCAAAACGTGTTTTCCCCATGTTATTTTCCATAGGACGATTAGACACGGCTACAGCACGAACCGCTGAATCGAATTACACCAAACTTGGCAAAAAGTTAGGGACTGGTACGCAGTATGGACTTTTGCTTAAATGGTGTAAATCCCTCCAGTAGTTATTGAAAAAATTGAATTTGAATAAATGTATATATCTATATAAGCTTACTGTAAGCTTAGTGTACTCTGTACCTTCCAGAGTACGAGCTGCATTCTGATTGGCTGCCTATGTCTGTCAACACTCCAAAACAGAAATTGTTGGCAGCCATCTTGTACCTCGGTAGACTGAGACACAGGAAAGCAGAAAAACAAACGTGTAGAACTCAAAAAGGGGGCAGGGTAGAAGCACCCTGACCCCCTAGGCCTGCTCAGGGGGTCCCACCAGAACGCATAAGTACGCGTACGGTACTCGTACCTCGCGATTTAAAAAAAAAAAAACATTTGGGGGGGCCTGAGGGGTCCTTGTGGGACCCCCTGAGCAGGCCTAGGGGGTCAGGGTGCTTCTACCCTGCTCTCTTTACATGTTTTCCACCTTTGTTTCACTGCTTTCTTGTGCCTTGGTTCTACCGAGGCACAATATGGCTGCCAACACTTCCTGGTTTGGAGTGTTGACAGACAGTGGCAGCCAATCAGCATGCCTTCCCGAGAAAGCTGCATGCTTATTGGCTGTCAACACTTCTAACCAGGAAGTGTTGGCATCCATCTTGTGCTCGATAAACCGAGGCTCAAGAAAGCAGAAAAACAAACGTGAAGAACACAAAAAGGGGGCAGGGTAGATACACCCTGACCCTGACCCCCTAGGCCTGCCCAGGTGGTCCCACAAGGACAAAAAAGGTCCACATTTTTTTTAAACACCTGGTCTGTTTTCTTAAAAATTACCCCCCGGGGGACCAAATCGCGGCGGCATAGTGATAAAGAAGTGTGGGGGTCCACAATCCCCCCCACACTGCCCCGGGGACCGCCGCCGCCGGGGCAAAGCAACGCAGCCCCATGGCGCATACTGGAGGCTCCTGGTGGGCTATTTGGCCCCCAGGGACCCCCCGTATGCAAGGGGAATTAGTTCCTATCCTGCAAACACGCCAGGGGTTGCGCTGCAGAGAGGTGTAAAAAAGGGTGTGGCCTCATTACACCTCTCTGCAATGCAGCCCCCTGGCGCATACTGCAGGTTCCAGGTGGGCTAGTTGGCCCCCAGGGACCCCCAGTATGCAAGGGGAATTAGTTCCCCCTCTGCAAACACACCGGGGGCTGCGTTGCAGAGAGGTGTAAAAAAGGGTGTGGCCTCATTACACCTCTCTGTAATGCAGCACCCTGGCTTATACTGGAAGCTCCTGGTGGGCTAGTTGCCCCCCAGGGACCCCCAGTATGCAAGGGGAATTAGTTCCTCCTCTGCAAACGTGCCAGGGGTTGCGCTGCAGAGTGTTGTAAAAAGGGGGCGTGCCATCTGAACACCTGCCTTCAAAAATGTAGTAAATCAGTATGAAAAAATAACAATTAATACATTTAAAAATTCGCATTTAAAAAACCTTCGTAATTCAATGAAAAAACCATAGGTTTCAGGCCTTATATAGTTAGGAATTAGCATTTAAAAAACCTTGCAAATTCACTTAAAAAACCATAGGTTTCAGGCCTTATATAGTTAGGAATTAGCATTTAAAAAATAGCATTTAAAAAACCTTGCAAATTCACTGACAAAAACATAGGGTTCAGGCCTTATATAGTTAGGAATTAGCATTTAAAAAACCTTGCAAATTCACTGAAAAAACCATAGGTTTCAGGCCTTATATAGTTAGGAATTAGCATTTAAAAAACCTTTGAAATTCACTGAAAAAACCATAGGTTTCAGGCCTTATATAGTTAGGAATTAGCTTTTAAAAAACCTTTGAAATTCACTCAAAAAACTATAAGTTTTAGGGGTGTTATAGTTAGCTCGACATTTCACTCATACAAAACCATTGAAATTGCCCCTATATAGTTAGTTGTACTAACTATGTTTCGCGCACCCGCAATCCACTGCTGATGATGTCACATATTAGATCATTCATGACATGGTCAGTGACATCACTGATGACATCTCAAATGACATCACTGATGACATCACTGATGACATCATCCACGTGACAATCACATACACCTTTTCATACACTATTAAAATCTTTCATCACTCTTTGTAAAATACAGAGTATCATATTTGAATCCATTGTCACAGCAATACAAGTATCTAAAAATCCACTCAGTGATTCATAGATCTATACACACATCTAATCACTTACCTGTAGATTCACTCATACATGCTGTCAATGAGCAATAGAACACTATCAAAAATACTTATACACCTATATCGACATTAAACAACAGCACACATCCTATTCACATATGAAGTCATCCTACTCACTTATGCAAACAATGGATCATACTTACATATTTACTTAGCAAAACACTTATACAAACACCACTTCATCTATTCATTTAGATAGTAAGTCATACTTAGTGAATTATAAAATCATTATTACAAGTTTACAGTTATCCATACAGTCACTCACACAATCATTGAGTCGTATGTATACTTATTTATATACAACAACTGACACATACACTGCCTTTTATTTTTCTAGTTTGTTGGACATGTACCATTGAGAAATATATTTGCTCATCAACACACCCATAAAGAGATTCACTCACCCAAACTGTTAGAACATGTAGTTTTAACTTCATATATCTACTGAATCAACTATTCACACATCTTTGGACAGTCACACACCCCCCACCGAACCACACACACTTTCACACTCCCATACAAATACTCAGTTAACTAATCAATAACTAATATAGACTTTCACATAGCTAGTAACCAACTGTAGAATCAGTTTACACAACAACTGACAAAGTGATACAGATATTCACACAGTTTAGTCACTATCCACTATATTTAGTGAGACACTATAAATTGGTCAAGTAAACAGTCAATTACACTGCTACTAAATCCTCCATCCAAATATTTATTTATATATATCCACTCATTCTTCAATGCAAATTGCTATACATATAATGCATATTTAAATAACGAAGCAAACCACATTCACTGGATGATGTCATCAGTGATGTCATTTGAGATGTCATCAGTGATGTCACTGACCATGTCATGAATGATCTAATATGAGACATCATCAGCAGTGGATTGCGGGTGCGCGAAATATAGTTAGTACAACTAACTATATAGGAGCCATTTCAATGGTTTTGTATGAGTGAAATGTCCAGTTAACTATAACACCCCTAAAACTTATAGTTTTTTGAGAGAATTTCAAAGGTTTTTTAAAAGCTAATTCCTAACTATATAAGGCCTGAAACCTATGTTTTTTTCAGTGAATATATATATATATATATATATATATATATATATATATATATATATATATATATGGAATCAACTCCTTACGATTTCCGCTATGCGCAGCAGCAGCACGCCAGCAACGAAGGAGACGGACCAGCCAGGTACAGCAAGATGGAATTTATTGCTCACAGAGGAAACAGCTGCGCGTTTCGGGCCAACTCGCCCTTGTTCACACTGTATATATATATATATATATATATATATATAAACAAAAGTTGCCTCCTCTTGGAATACAAGGGACTCAGCAGGCATTATGAAGGTAAGTTTTCTTCAGCGTTTATTGTGTGGCATAACGCGTTTTGGGAAGTGGTTCCTCATCAGATGCCTTTGCTCCCTGTGCTGGCACCTGATACAGTCCCACTTAAATGTACAGTGCCTCCTTCCCATTGATGGAGACCAGAAGGACTGCAAGTTCCAGCATCCTTCATGACGGATGTTAGAAGTAGCTGCCAGGACTGACGTTTTCTCCCTGCTCTGCGCAACACCTTGTGCAGCTACCATGTTGGGCGTTGTCTGGGAAGTGCTGTGACAGTGCTTCGTGCTTCACCGTGAAGTCACGGTCCCTTGCAGGCCAGATGTTCGCCCTCCAGTGGCATGCAGCGTTCCAAGCACGCTATCGACACCTCGATCTGCCTCCGTTTTTAACAAAAAAAGGTGCTTGGCTCGTAGGGGCGGGTCACCTCACTTGCGCTGTGGTCTCGCAATACATATGTTAACAAAGTCGCCTCCTCTTGGAAGACAACGAGGGACTCAGCGGGCAGTATGCAGGTAGGTCTCAAGTTTAGGTGGGAAGCAGCTCCTGTATAGAGCACCCTTAACACCTGCGGTACTATAAATTTGCTCACCTCAAATGTCTGCTTTTCTATCAAAGTCTTTAAGCATAGGATCAGCACAGTGCCATCCATGCCGAGATAGAAAGGGACAAAGGCTTTTGCCATTTCTACAGCAAAGTTTTTAAGTATAGGGCTAGCACAGTGCTATCCATGCTGAGCTGTAAAATGATAAATTCCTTTTATCACTCCAGGCACAGTATTACAGCTATACCGACCAAGCCAAACTGCAATTAATAAAAGCAATATCATTTGTGATGTCATGAGTGTTATTAGTGATGTCATGAGTGATGTCACTGACCATGTCATGAGTGATGCAATGTGTGAGGTCATATGCAGTGCATTGCGGGGGTGCGAGTTTAGTAAGCTAACTTTCACTGCTGAATTTCTCTGGTTCTGTACTAGTGAAATGGCAGCCTAACTACAATATCTATCTATCTATCTATCTATATATATATATATATATATATATATATATCTCCAAGGGCTTTGGGGAGCTTAACACGAGCACCAGATTACATTACATAAAGCTAGATTCTTGATTTTATTTTAAGCACCGGAGATTAAGTGATTTGCCCAGAGCTAACGTCAGGACTGAAACCTGTTCCCCATATCCAAAGTCATCAGCTGTTTCCATTAAACCACATACATATTTCTAAATGTATGCGCTTCATTTTCACACTTGCATACTTGCATGCCGAGTTTGGGAAACAACTGCCGACGTACCGGATAAGGGTATGAAAAATTATAACTTATATCGCAAGGTGCACGGAGATATATTCCATTCTAGAATATACTTGAAATGTGAAAATGGGGAAAATATCTACTGAAATATTATGTCCATACCAGGAAAGAATTTCAACCGGCGGCAAGGAACCTGTTGACAAAGAAACAGCCCTGAGGAAGCAACGGGTTGAATCCCTGTACATGACGAAACACGTGTTGGCTAAAGACCTGAGCATAAGGATTGAAAAAATAAAAAGATACCGGTGGAAAATCAAACAAATACTAATGAACTTTTTGCATTTGATATTAGAATGTGTTGGGGGATAATAGTATACTATATTGATGATTGTATTGAGTCACATGTTGGGGAGTAGGATGGACCTCCCTACCTCATAAACACCGCCGCACTTATAATTAAAGGATAACATATAACGTGGAAATCTTGCGAGCGCCAATTCTCTTTAATTAATCACCCGTTCATTCAGTGTACTTGTAATAGGTGGAAGGGATGTCGGTCACGTGTGTGATGAAGTATTCCATCTTCCAATCTCTAAATTAGTCCTTAGATTCTCCAAATAAGACTACTCAGCTGTTCCCAGATTCAAATAACATGTGACAGTGGCATGACTCTCTCAGTAAGTGCTGCCCAATTGCTGAAAACCAGTGCCTAATTCTTGGGGTATGAAATTAGTCCCAGAAGTTTAGGAAAGTTCTGAAGACTTGACTGTTTAAACTATGAATATGGTGCTGAAAGATTTATCTTTCTTCAAACACTCTTTCAACCATGCATTTAGAAGAGCGCCCAGAAAACAGATGCAAACTGAAACGCTTCACAACTGCTTTAAGAGTATCAAGCGCTATATAAATTATACAAGGCCACCCAGAATCTGCTTTTGCACTCACTAACAGCATGAATGTTGATATACAAGTTCCAATACAAAAGTAGTACAATGCAATGTTTAGTAGAACACCAAGGAGCCCTCAAATCATTAGCTTGCGCTTCAGAAGTGCAAATAAATTGAAACAAAAGGATATATATAAGTCTGATGGGATTTTGTTTTTTAATGATTTCCCATATATTTACCTTAATCTGCAAAACACAAACATATTAACTGTATAACATTCATGCTAAAGTTGACCATAGTTAATATAGGCCTCACTGTAAAATTGGCTCATGTTCAGTTGTTATGCTTTCTGCTTGCCATATATTTTTCTTCTTTCTCATTGCAGGAGTCAAGCTGTACCAGCCAACGTTGTTAGAATGTATCTCTTGTTTTATTTTTCATGTGAATGTTTATCTTTGTATGTTCCTCGGAGATTGAAATAATCAGCGCGAGCACCTGGGAATGAGAACATCTTGACCGAATTGTATCATCTCGTTTTGATATGGGGATGAATGTCCTGCAGCAGAGGCGTGTGAGTTCGTCATTGAAAAGAACTGGAGTTATTTTGTCATACTATGCTTGATCCTGATTGGTTTCCTTCATGGGAATGGTGTGGAAATCTAACGTTTTCAACAAAAAGATGTTTACTAAAGAACTGTTAGCTAGGTGATGCTCTCCTTGCTCCCTTTGGAGATAATGTCCTTTCCTCTTTTCTGGAATAGTTAAACTGCTGGACAAGTTCCCTTTCGACTTACTTGACTAAATCTTTATTTGATTCATTTGATTCTGCCTTTAGAGGCTTTTCAGGCTGACATCTGCTCCCCAACCTTCCTGTCTTTCCTAGTTTAGCAAAATGTGGAACTTCCCTTCATGGGAAGGTGAGCCTACTTTGATGATAACAGCCTGAGTTTGTATTTGTGATTTTAAAATGATTTGAATCGTACTCATTAATGCATTTATGTATTGATTACTGGCTTACGACTATTTGAATAACATGAGTTTGTAATTTTGCTAATCTGCTAATAAACATTCATGATTTTCAAATCTATCACTCTCCATCATTTTTGGGGGGCCTAATGTGCTTCACGTTGTTTAAAAGTATTGATTTGTTTTGTCACACCTCAGCCCGAAACTAAAGGTCCGGTAAATGCTGCGGGCGCATATTGCCTGCAGCAATATTGCGGCCTCAAGACCACACCACCACTGCCAGGGATCCACGGCGATTGCGGTGGTCTCAAGGCGGCGTGACCGGCCCTGGCAGATTGCTGCTAGACCGGCCCTGGGAGCATGAGGGGTAGTTGCTAGCAAGAAGCACTACTCCCACTTTTGTTACAAGTGGCCAATATTGCAGCACTTCTGCAAAAGCACCCCAAGTGACAAAACCTGCCCCCGGGGAAAAAACCCGGTGCCCCCTACAGCCAATCCGGCCTTGAAACTAATAGGGCAGCCGGAAGACCACCACTGCCATGACCCTGCAAGTCTGTGTAATGGGGTCAGCAGCAGTCTAGTCGTTAGAGGGTGGAGACGTGGATGGGACAGGAAAGGGAGGAGTGGGACGATGGGATGAGGGGTCAGTTGTAGAGTAGGGACGGATAGGGAAGGGTCAAGTTAATAAAGGCTGTGTAACCAAGTCATTGAGCCCCGAGTCCCTATTACAGGGAAGACATGACAACTGGCGACGAGGGTGGGATTGGTTGCGCTGTGTGAACACGCTAATCCCTGAAGCCAGTGACCCTGTCCCTGTGGTGGCGCGTGTCCGGAGTCACTGTCGCGACGAGCGTGCCCCCTCCGAGTGAGTGCCGCGGCAGAGCCAAAGCCGACGACATTGCGTCACTCGGACCTGAGCTCCGAGGCATGGAGGCCGCGTGGAGTGTCGTCCCACGAGCGCGGTCGTGCGCTGAAGACTGGGTGCCCACCCCAGATGCGTGTGCTACTCGCGCAAAAGCATCAACATCGGGAGCCCACCACGGTCGTACCTGCTGCCTGAAAGCCCTGCCGAGTGAAGAAAGGAAGCCACGTGTGAGATCCAGCGTCCCCGCGTCCAGTGTAGTGATTACATGCCCGGTGAGTGCCTGCCTGCATGTGTTGAAGCTGGGGAACGTGTACGGGAGCCAAATCTCGAGGAGAACGAGATTTCGAAGACGCCGGCCATCTTAGATTCAGGCCTCTCCAGCTATCCCCTGCCAGGGATAGCAAGCGGCCATTTTGAGGTCAGGCGACCGGGGGTTTCTCAACAAACCCAAACAAATCCAAGCCCCGAATTTGCAGTTCAGCATCATTTGAAGTCAGATGACTGAGTTTTCCAACAAACCCAAGCAAAGTCAAGCCCCGAAGTTGATGTTCAGTGCTGAAAACCTGCTCAGAGACAGCAGAAGTATAGTGGAAAGGAAGAAAAGTGTAAGGAAAGCTCTCCGCCACCAATAAAGAGACTGGTGATAAACACAAAGCACTAAGAAAGCAAGAGAAAGATGTCAGGATCGCCATCCAGAAGAGCCCAAGTCCCAGTTGCGACCAACAGACCGGGCATGATGGGCGTCTCCTATTTACGCCCTCCTGAACCGCTTGTACTCGTGGCTGGAGGAGGAATGGGCCTCAGATGACAAGAATGGCTTGAGGACTTTGAAGATTTTATGCAAGGGTCTCAGGTGACGGAAGAGGATCAGAAATGAATCGCCCTGCGCAACCTTGTGGGAAAGGAAGTCAGTCATCTCATCAAAGAATTGCCTACCGATGATACTGGGTCATATACCAAAATACGTGACGCCCTGAATAAAAAGTTTCTGCACAAAAAGAATGTAGACTACGAAAGATACACCTTCAATCTAGCATCGCAGGAGAAGGACGAACCAATGAGCACGTTCATCACAAGATTTCGACGGCTCGCCCGCTACTGTGAATTCGACAACTTCTCCACTGAAGATGCTCTCAGATTGCGCATTATAGAGGGATGCCAGTCAGAATCCCTCAGAAGACGACTTCTCAAGAAAAGGTACACCCTAGATGAGATCGAAGAGATGACCAGAGTACATGACCAGGCAGAAGAACATGCCAAGAAGATCGAGGCGGGACGCACAGAGAAACGTGAACAGGCATTCCGACTTCAATCGCGCACCACCCGCCGACACTCTCGTGACGGACAGAGGACGTCACGACCCAAAAGCCACCACCCCCACACAGGTCGGAGATGTCACAACTCTAGCAGAAGAGACAGAAGAAGGGAACGTCAGCGCAAATGCTAACGTGCGGCTACGATTTCCCTCACACTGATGCATGTCCCGCACTCGGACAACAATGCCGGAAATGTGGGAGAGACAATCATTTTGAGAATGTTTGCGGAGAATATCGGAAAGACAAACAAAAAGATCAGGCCAGGTCGTCTCGCCCGACAACTGTGCGACATCATGCCAAAGCAGTTCAAGACTGCCGAGAATCGTCCACCGGGTCTTCGCGATCGAGCAGAGAGTATCGAAGATCGCAGTGGTTGAGAAGATCACCGTCAAAAGAGTCAAGGTCACCGTCACCTGTGTCACAAAATAGTGATGAGCACATCTGCATGGTGGCTGATCCAGATCAACTAAAGAAGTATCCGTGACTGGACATCCGCGTAGGAAACCACGTGACAAAATTTGTGCTGGACAGCGGCGCCTCTTTAAATTACATCTCAGTGACCTAATACCGGAGAATGAAGCCGACTCCTCCATTTAGCCCAGCACAAGTAAGGGTGTATACATGGATGTCTAAAAAGCCACTTCCATGCTTAGGGAAGTTCGCAACCACTCTCACTCACAAGGATCACACTGTACCCGCTCACATCCATGTGATCGAAGGACCAGAAGCGGACTGTCTCCTCAGCCTCCCCACCGCTGAACGACTCCGGCTAGTAGAGATTCTCTATCGAGTAAATGACAACCCAGACATCATCCACAAGTTTCCCAAGTTGTTCACTGGACTCGGGAAAATGGCACAGTGTCAAGTACGCTTACACATCAATGAGCAGGTGACTGCCGTTGCTCAGCATCATAGGCGAGTCCCGTTTCACCTCCAGAAGGCCGTGGAGGATGAATTGCAAGAACTGTTACAGGCTGACATCATTGAGAGGACAGACGGACCCACCCCTTGGGTTTCCCCAGTAGTAATCGTGCCAAAAAAGGGTACCCCAGACAAAGTGCGCCTTTGCGTGGACATAAGGGTACCAAATACCGCCATTGAGCAAGAGCGTCATCCTGGTCCACATCTGAGTGATATGATTGCGTCCCTCAACGGAGCTCAAGTCTTTTCCAAGTTGGACCTTAATAAAGGATACCACCAGCTTGAGCTACATGAAAAATCACGATACATCACTACTTTTGCTACGCATCTTGGACTTTTCAGATATAAGTGGCTCAGTTTCGGATTCTCCTCTGCCGCGGAGATATTCCAAGAAACCATAAAAAAGACAATTCACCACATCCCAAATGCACTGAATTACAGCGACGACATCTTAGTGTATGGTGCAACAGTGCAAGATCATGACACGGCACTAGATAGAGTCTGTCACACCCTCCTAGATGCCAATCTCACTCTAAACAAAGAGAAATGCGAATTTCACAAGTCCACGTTGAAATTCTTTGGACACATATTTTCAGGATCAGGGAAGAAACCAGACCCTGAGAAAGTAGCAGTGCTGAATGACACGAAAAGCCCGCAGGATGTTGGTGATGTAAGGCCTTTTCTAGGAATGGCGAGCTACTGTGCTCGATAGATAAGAGACTATGCCACCATCAGCTACCCGTTGCGCAATCTCACCAAGCAAGGGCAGCCATTCCAGTGGACTCCACAATGTGAACAAGCCTTTCAAGAGATCAAGAAAGCTGTTGAATCTATAGACAACTTAGCCTACTTTAATCCCAAGAGGAAAACAGAAATCACGGTTGACGCCAGCCCTGTTGGCCTAGGAGCCATTCTTGCGCATTTTGATCATGACACCGATCAGAGGCATGTTGTTGCGTATGCCAGCAGGAGTCTGATCAACACAGAAAGGGCGTACTCTCAACCTGAGAAGGAGAGCCTTGCCATTGTCTGGGCCTGTGAACACTTCCACATCTTTGTGTATGGCAAGCATTTCACGTTGGTCACAGATCACCAGGCACTAGTCACCATCTTCGGCAACCCACGAGCAAAGATGCCTCCCCGGATAGAACGATGGGGTCTACGTCTTCAGGAGTATACATACACCATTATACACAAACCCGGGAAGTCTGCCAACCCGGCTGATTATATGTCTAGTCATCCCAAACTCTCTTGTACATCAGGACTGTCGCTTGCCGAGGAATACATCCACTTTGTGGTCGACCAAGCCAGCCCACCGGCTGTTCCGCTGGAAGCTATCTGCGCAGCCACCATTCAAGATGTTGTCCTGCAACAAGTGAAACATCGACTGCAGACAAACACCTGGAGATACCCCAATGATGATGAAAACAGAGATCCGGGCAAAAGGCAAGAACTGAGTGCATTCAAGCATGTAAAAGACGAGCTATCTATCACCGCGGGTGGACTTGTGCTCCGAGACCAAAGAATAGTCATCCCTATGCAACTCCGCCAAGGTGTAATCAATCTAGTGCACGAGGGACATTGTGGAATGGTGGCAACTAAAAGAGCGCTCCGAGAGAGAGTGTGGTTCCCGCTCTTGGTTCAGATGGTCAAACTGACTCTCAAAGATTGCCCTCAATGTCAACTGGTGAGCCAAGGAGAACCCCCAGCTCCCCTTCAAATGTCCACACTACCCACTCTTCAATCAGGAAAATACGTTCTAGTCATCATGGACGAATATTCAAGATTTCCAATTGAAGTTTGTCTCATCCACCAAAGCTGCCATTACCATCGCTGTCCTGGATGAAGTATTTGCTGCCTGGGGCATACTGAAAAAAGTTAAAACAGACAATGGACCACCGTTCAATGGTCAAAAGTTCGGAGAATTTGCTAAACACCTTAACTTTAAGCATCGTAAGATCACTCCTCTGTGGCCGCAAGCCAACGGAATGGTTGAACGATTCATGGATACTCTGAAAAAGACACTTCAACAGGCGGCCCTCGACAAGAAGGATCCACCAGTTGCTCTGAATGAAGTCTTACGGGCATATCGCACAACTCCCCATGCGACCACCGGCAAGTGCACTGCCACCCTCATGCTGGGGCGTCCCATACGAACCAGAATAACCACTTTGGAGGACGCTCTACAGTCTCACACACCTGACGGAGCACATGGTGACATTGCTGACACTGATCGCAAGAACAAGGAAAGGATGAAGGTCTATGTTGATGTCCGGCAGAGAGCCCAAAGCCCCGTCCATTCAGGAAGGAAACTGGGTGCTAGTCAAACAAGAGCAACAGAAGAAAACGGACTGTCGCTATCGGGCTGAACCCCTGATAGTCACTCAACAAAAGGGAACTATGATAACTGCGGAATCTGAAAACAAAAGGATCACACGAAACGTGTCACATTTCAAAAAGTGCACTTCGGCAGTCAAAGATGCCTTTAACAAGCCATAAGAAGCCCCAGTCAAGGAAACGTCAATCTCCAGCAGTCCTCTGCCAAGACCCGAGAATCAGCTTGAGTCTGAAACCGAGACTGTAGAGGCGCATCTCAGACCTCGACGATTCATCCGCAGACCTGTTCGGCTGATTGAAGAACTATAGACATTTCATAATTTAAGTTGCATTTGTTTAAGAAGAGGGGAGATGTAATGGGGTCAGCAGCAGTCTAGTCATTAGAGGGTGGAGACGTGGGAGGGACAGGAAAGGGAGGAGTGGGACGACAGGATGAGGGGTCAGTTGTAGAGTAGGGACGGATAGGGAAGGGTCAAGTTAATAAAGGCTGTGTAACCAAGTCATTGAGCCCCGTGTCCTTATTACAGGGAAGACACGACAGTCTGGGGGTCCATAATGAGGCCCTAAGTCTCCAGTCTTCCTGTTTACTTCTCTCCACTGTACTTTCTCTGAAGATGACCTTGTCTGAACTCCCATTATCCCTAAACCATAAAAAACACCTGCATGGTAACTACATAATATGAACTCATTTTATTGTATGACATATAAATAAAACATATGAAATATTTGCCAAAGCTAACATTTGGTTTTCTATTTTCATTCCGTTCATCAGCGTGCCGTATGAAATGCTTACTGAGGAAAGAGACCAGAAATCAGCACGGGAGAGGGAAACCTTGTTTTTACCAGAACGTGGCGATTCCTGTGAGACTGCCTGTCAGCGATGCCTACAAATGGCTCGCCACAACTGTTTGGATGTTTTTATGCGTACTTCCAGTCATGTAAAGCAAAAGCATACTTGTCAGAAGCGAATCGAACAAAAAATCTTAATTTATTTGAATGCAACTTTGCCATCTACTTGGCAAAGACGGAAAAGCTGTTCACTGTGTTTTTTTCTTCTAAGAACTCAGAGGCTCTTTAACTTATGTAATTGATACGATTAAATATACATCACGTGTCATGTTCTGTGGCAATATTATTTTCGAATTATTCTATATTAGTACACCTTGTTAGTACCCTAAAATGTGGCGAAATTGTTGAAGCATATAGAGATTTCTTTAAGGAAGGAAACTGTACATGTTGGACAGACTCTTTCTAACAGTATCCACCAACTATTTACGAGTTTGTCTTGCACAGAAATATAAGAAGACATTTCTAAACTATTTTGTCATGGTCTCTTCGCCTCTGAAGGAAATGTAGCTTCTTTAGAACACAAACTATTGTTCCCTCAGCAAAACAGAAATGCAGTAATACAGCAACCTAAATGGAGTAACCGCTGCACGTTTTTAGTTAGCCCACAGCAGGTCCGTTCTAAAAACTGTCCCCTGATGCTTGGTTTTAGCTTTACTGTCCTTTTTTTGGTGGCGTTTTATATAGCGCGAGCCCCGTGTCCTTATTACAGGGAAGACATGGCAACTGGCGACGAGGGTGGGATTGGTTGCGCTGTGTAAAAGCGCTAATCCCTGAAGCCGGTGACACTGTCCCTGTGGTGGCGCGTGTCCGGAGCCGCTGTCGCGACGAGTGTGCCCCTCCGAGTGAGTGCCGCGGCAGAGCCAAAGCCGATGACCTGAGCTCCGTGGCCTGGAGGTCGCGTGGAGTGTTGTCTCACGAGCGCGGTCGTGCGCTGAAGACTGGGTGCCCACCCCAGATGCGTGTGCTACTCGCGCAAAAGCATCAACATCGGGAGCCCACCCCGGTCGTACCTACTGCCAGAAAGCCCTGACGAGTGAAGAAACAAAGCCACGTGTGAGATCCAGCGTGTCCGCGTCCAGTGTAGTGATTACATGCCCGGTGAGTGCCTGCCTGCATGTGTTGAAGCTGGGGAACATGTACGGGAGCCAAATCTCGAGGAGAACGAGATTTCGAAGACTGCGGCCATCTTAGAGTCAGGCCTCTCCACCTATCCCCTGTCAGGGATAGTAAGCGGCCATTTTGAGGTCAGGCAACCGGGGGTTTCTCAACAAACCCAAACAAATCCAAGACCCGAATTTGCAGTTCAGCATCATTTGAAGTCAGAAGACTGGGTTTTCCAACAAACCCAAGCAAAGTCAAGCCCCGAAGTTGATGTGCAGTGCTGCAAACCTGCTCAGAGACAGCAGAAGTATAGTGGAAAGGAAGAAAAGTGTAAGGAAAGCTCTCTGCCACCAATAAAGAGACTGGTGATAAACACAAAGTGCTAAGAAAGCAAGAGAAAGATGTCAGGATCGCCATCCAGAAGAGCCCAAGTCCCAGTTGCGACCAACAGACCGGCCATGATGGGCGTCTCCTATTTACGCCCTCCTGAACCGCTTGCACTCGTGGCTGGAGGAGGAATGGGCCTCAGATGGCAAGAATGGCTTGAGGACTTTGAAGATTTTATGCAAGGGTCTCAGGTGACGGAAGAGGATCAGAAATTAATCGCCCTGCGCAACCTTGTGGGAAAGGAAGTCAGTCAGCTCATCAAAGAATTGCCTACCAATGATACTGGGTCATATACCAAAGTACGTGATGCCCTGAATAAAAAGTTTCTGCACAAAAAGAATGTAGACTATGAAAGATACACCTTCAATCTAGCACGGCAGAAGAAGGCCGATGCAATGAGCACGTTCATCACAAGACTTCGACGGCTCACCCGCTGCTGTGAATTCGACAACTTCTCCACTGAAGATGCTCTCAGATTGCGCATTATAGAGGGATGCCAGTCAGAATCCCTCAGAAGACGACTTCTCAAGAAAAGCTACACCCTAGATGAGATCGAAGAGATGACCAGAGTTCATGACCAGGCAGAAGAACATGCCAAGAAGATGGAGGCGGGACGCACAGAGAAACGTGAACAGGCCATCCGAAATCAATCGCGCACCACCTGCCGACACTCTTGTGACGGACAGAGGACGTCACGACCAAATCCACTACCCCCATACAGGTCGGAGATGTCACGACTCCAGCAGAAGAGACAGAAGAAGGGAACGTCAGCTCAAATGCTACCAGTGCGGCTACGATTTCCCTCACACTGATGCATGTCCCGCACTCGGTCAACAATGCCGGAAATGTGGAAGAGACAATCATTTTGAGAATGTTTGCGGAGAATATCGGAAAGACAAACAAAAAGATCAGGCCTGGTAGTCTCGCCCGACAACTGTGCGACATCATGCCAAAGCAGTTCAAGACTGCCGAGAATCGTCCACCGGGTCTTCGCGATCGATCAGACAGTCTCGAAGATCACAGTGGTTGAGAAGATCACCGTCACAAGAGTCAAGGTCACCGTCACCTGTGTCACAAAATAGTGATGAGTACATCTGCATGGTGGCTGATCCAGATCAACTAAAGAAGTATCCGGGACTGGACATCCGCGTAGGAAACCACACGACAAAATTTGTGCTGGACAGCGGCGCCTCTTTAAATTACATCCCAGTGACCGAATACCGGAGAATGAGCCCAGCACACATAAGGGTGTATACATGGATGTCTAAAAAGCCACTTCCATGTTTAGGGAAGTTCGCAACCACTCTCACTCAAAAGGATCACACTGTACCCCCTCACATCCATGTGATCGAAGGACCAGAAGCGGACTGTCTCCTCAGCCTCCCCACCGCTGAACGACTCCGGCTAGTAGAGATTCTCTATCGAGTAAATGACGACCCAGACATCATCCACAAGTTTCCCAAGTTGTTCACTGGACTCGGGAAAATGGCACGGTGTCAAGTACGCTTACACATCAATGAGCAGGTGACTCCCGTTGCTCAGCATCATAGGCGAGTCCTGTTTCACCTCCAGAAGGCCGTGGAGAATGAATTGCAAGAACTGTTACGGGCTGACATCATTGAGAGGACAGACGGACCCACCCCGTGGGTTTCCCCAGTGGTAAACGTGCCAAAAAAGGGTACCCCAGACACAGTGTGCCTTTGCATGGACATGAGGGTACCAAATACCGCCATTGAGCGAGAGCGTCATCCTGGTCCACATTTGAGTAATATGATTGCGTTCCTCAACGGAGCTCGTCTTTTCCAAGTTGGACCTTAATAAAGGATACCACCAGCTTGAGCTACATGAAAAATCACGATACATCACTACTTTTGCTACGCATCTTGAACTTTTCAGATATAAGCGGCTCAGTTTCGGAGTCTCCTCTGCCGCGGAGATATTCCAAGAAACCATAAGAAAGACAATTCACCACATTCCAAATGCACTGAATTACAGCGACAACATCTTAGTGTATGGTGCAACAGTGCAAGATCATGACACGGCACTAGATAGAGTCTGTCACGCCCTCCTAGATGCCAAACTCACTCTAAACAAAGAGAAATGCGAATTTCACAACTCCACGTTGAAATTCTTTGGACACATACTTTCAGGATCAGGGATGAAACCAGACCCTGAGAAAGTAGCAGCGCTGAATGACACGAAAAGCCCACAGGATGTTGGTGATGTATGGCCTTTTCTAGGAATGGCGAGCTACTGTGCTCGATAGATAAGAGACTATGCCACCATCAGCTACCCGTTGCGCAATCTCACCAAGCAAGGGCAGCCATTCCAGTGGACTCCACAATTTGAACAAGCCTTTCAAGAGATCAAGAAAGCTGTTGAATCTGCAGTCAACTTAGCCTACTTTAATCTCAAGAGGAAAACAGAAATCACGGTTGACGCCAGCCCTGTTGGCCTAGGAGTCATTCTTGCGCAGTTTGATCATGACACCGATCAGAGGCATGTTGTTGCGTATGCCAGCAGGAGTCTGACCAACACAGAAAGGGCGTACTCTCAACCTGAGAAGGAGAGCCTTGCCGCCGTCTGGGCGTGTGAACGCTTCCACATCTTCGTGTATGGCAAGCATTTCACATTGGTCACGGATCACAAGGCACTAGTCACCATCTTCGGAAACCCGTGAGCAAAGATGCCTCCCCGGATAGAACGATGGAGCCTGCGTCTTCAGGAGTATACATACACCATTATACACAAACCCGGGAAGTCTGCCAACCCCGCTGATTATATGTCTAGACATCCCAAACTCTCTTGTGCATCAGGACCGTCGCTTGCGGAGGAATACATCCACTTTGTGGTCGACGAAGCCAGCCCACCGGCTGTCCCGCTGGAAGCTATCTGCACAGCCACCATTCAAGATGTTGTCCTGCAACAAGTGAAACATCGACTGAAAACAAACACCTGGAGACACTCCAATGATGATGAAAACAGAGATCCGGGTGAAAGGCAAGAACTGAGTGCATTCAAGCACGTAAAAGACGAGCTATCTATCACCGCGGATGGACTTGTGCTCCGAGACCAAAGAATAGTCATCCCCATGCAACTCCGCCAAGGTGTAATCAATCTAGCGCACGAGGGACATCGTGGAATGGTGGCAACTAAAAGAGCGCTCCGAGAGAGAGTGTGGTTCCCGCTCTTGGATCCGATGGTCAAACTGACTCTCAAAGATTTCCCTCAATGCCAACTGGTGAGCCAAGGAGAACCCCCAGCTCCCCTTCAAATGTCCACACTACCCACTGGCGTCTGGCAAGATATTGCTCTGGATTTCTTCGGACCTCTTCAATCAGGAAAATACGTTCTAGTCATCATGGACGAATATTCAAGATTTCCAATTGCACAGTTTGTCTTATCCACCAAAGCTGCCATTACCATCACTGTCCTGGATGGAGTATTTGCTGCCTGGGGCATACCGAAAAAAGTTAAAACAGACAATGGACCACCGTTCAATGGTCAAGAGTTCGGAGAATTTGCTAAACACCTTAACTTTAAGCATCGTAAGATCACTCCTCTGTGGCCGCAAGCTAACGGAATGGTTGAACGATTCATGGCAACTCTGAAAAAGACACTTCAACAGGCGGCCCTCGACAAGAAGGATCCGCAAGTTGCTCTGAATGAAGTCTTACGGGCATATCGCTCAACTCCCCATGCGACCACCGGCAAGTGCCCTGCCACCCTCATGCTGGGGCATCCCATACGAACCAGAATACCCACTTTGGAGGACGCTCTACAGTCTCACACACCTGACGGAGCACATGGTGACATTGCTGACACTGATCGCAAGAACAAGGAAAGGATGAAGGTCTATGCTGATGCCCGGACGAGAGCCAAAAGCCCCGTCCATTCAGGAAGGAGACGGGGTGCTAGTCAAACAAGAGCAACAGAGGAAAACAGACTGTCGTATCGGGCTGAACCCCTGATAGTCACAAAACAAAAGGGAACTATGATAACTGCGGAATCTGAAAACAAAAGGATAACACGAAACGTGTCACATTTCCAAAAGTGCACTTCGGCAGTCAAAGATGCCTTTAACAAGCCATCAGAAGCCCCAGTCAAGGAAACATCAATCTCCAGCAGTCCTCTGCCAAGACCCGAGAATCAGCTTGAGTCTGAAACCGAGACTGTAGAGGCGTATCTCAGACCTCGACGAACCATCCGCAGACCTGTACGGCTGATTGAAGAACTATAGACATTTCATAATTTAAGTTGCATTTGTTTAAGAAGAGGGGAGATGTAATGGGGTCAGCAGCAGTCTAGTCGTTAGAGGGTGGAGACGTGGGATGGACAGGAAAGTGAGGAGTGGGACGACAGGATGAGGGGTCAGTTGTAGAGTAGGGACGGATAGGGAAGGGTCAAGTTAATAAAGGCTCTGTAACCAGGTCATTGAGTCCCGTGTCCTTATTACAGGGAAGACACCTGGGGGTCCATAATGAGGCCCTAAGTCTCCAGTCTTCCTGTTTTCTTCTCTCCACTGTCCTTTCTCTGAAGATGACCTTGTCTGAACTCCCATTAGACCTAAACCATAAAAAACACCTGTATGGTAACTACATAATATGAACTCATTTTATTGTATGACATATAAATAAAACAAATGAAATATTTGCCAAAGCTAACATTTGTTTTTCTATTTTCATTCCGTTCATCAGCGTGCCGTATGAAATGCTTACTGAGGAAAGAGACCAGAAATCAGCTCGGGAGAGGGAAACCTTGTTTTTACCAGAACGTGGCGATTCCTGTGAGACTGCCTGTCAGCGATGCCTACAAATGGCTCGCCACAACTGTTAGGATGTTTTTATGCGTACTTCCAGTCATGTAAAGCAAAAGCATTCTTGCCAGAAGCGAATCGAACAAAATCTTAATTTATTTGAATGCAACATTGTCATCTACTGGGCAAAGACGGAAAAGCTGTTCACTGTGTTTTTTTCTTCTAAGAACTCAGAGGCTCTTTAACTTCTGTAATTGATACGATTAAATATACATCACGTGTCATGTTCTGTGGCAATATTATTTTCGAATTATTCTATATTAGTACACCTTGTTAGTACCCTAAAATGTGGCGAAATTGTTGAAGCATATAGAGATTTCTTTAAGGAAGGAAACGGTGCATGTTGGACAGACTCTTTCTAACAGTATCCACCAACTATTTACGAGTTTGTCTTGCACAGAAATATAAGAACACATTTCTAAACTATTTTGTCATGGTCTCTTCGCCTCTGAAGGAAATGTAGCTTTAGAACACAAACTATTGTGCCCTCAGCAAAACAGAAATGCAGTAATACAGCAACCTAAATGGAGTAACCGCTGCACGTTTTTAGTTATGCCATAGCAGGTCCGTTCTAAAACCTGTTCCCTGATGCTTGGTTTTAGCTTTACTGTCCTTTTTTTGGTGGAGTTTTATATAGCGCGAACTAGACCTGAAGATATCAGAGAGCTTCACATGAGCACCAGTTACGTTACAGACGGACACATTCATTTTTTTGTTAGGCCCGGTTCCGCAGCTCCGAGGTCGACCACTCTAGCCATTAGGTAACATTTTCTACCTGAACTTACATGCTTCCTTGACGCGCCACAAGGAACACCACACCAGGCAAATAACATCCCTGCAGAACAATATTTGTGGATACACATTTATTGTGTGTGCCTGAGAACGAGTGTCCTGAAGATCAGGGGAGCAGCTCTCAATAGTTCAGCAGGTGAAGTGACACAAGGCCCAGGGATGTGAGTGGCTCATTTTGTCACAGATGGGACCTGATTACGAGTTTAGGTGTTATCTATTGTCCCTGATAAATAAAGATACCACAGGATTCGTTATTTATCAGGCGCTTGTCCCTGATAAATAACGATACCACAGGGTACGTTAGGAGCAATAAATAACACCTATTACGAGTTTAAGGGGTACAAATGCGGATTGAATGTAACAAAATGCGCATGATACGGTAAATACCATGGGGCATATTATCAAGGGGCTTTATCTCCGCTTTTTTGGCTTTAAAAGCCAAGAAAGCGGAGATAAAATTATCTCCCTATTACCAAGCTGTCGCTAACACCAGTTAGCGACAGCTAATAGGAGATAGTGACCATCTTGGGCCCCGCTTTGCATGTCAGTGATATTTATCACTAATGACATGCAAAGTGGGCGTGCCAAGATGTTAGCGACTGAAAACAGTCGCTAACATCGCTATCTCCTATTACCAACTTTTGGAGATATTCGCGCTAAGCGCGAATATCTCCAAAAGCTAACACTTGCCCAGGAGCAGTTCTTAGCCATGTTATCCAATGGGAGGTGGATAACATGGTTAAGAGCATTTGCTCGATAAGGCATGAATATCGCTGACTTTTCAGCGATATTCATGCATTGCGGCCGTTTTTTATCGCATTTGCGATAAACCTTGCTAATAGCAAGGTTTATCTGCGATAAAAATCGCTGATTTGCGGCGATAATTTTTGTCTCTAAATAAGTTAGAGACAAAAATTATCTCTATTGGTTGGTAATATGCCCCCATATTTTCCACTGTTGCATTTCGGCAGGTTTGACCTGACATTTAACGAAGGCTGAGCTAATTAACTTAGCTGATAAATATTGGATGCGTTAAATACCTTCAAACTCATAATTCCGACCTCTGCTTAAACAGGGATTAATTAACAAATGGGTCAGTATATTGTGAGCAACTTGTAATCAGGCCCTTAGTGTATACATTTTTATGATCATACAAGGTAATGGAGAATCAAGTTGCCTTCCTTGCGTAGAGACCCAGGGTGCCTTTGCTACACCCCTGTGCAATACAGGAGGCCTTGAAATGGTTGTTACATGTGTTTATTCTTTTTTAAATTCTGACTGCTCCCCTAAAACGTGATAGTCTCAGAAATTATGATGTAGCATGAATTGTGCTAAATAGTGAAACTAATAGGGTCAATATACAATTTAAAGAAACAATAAATATTATGTATGTTAAAATGTAAATTTTTTGCTTGACCATGAATTCGCTCATACATACTGAAACCATAGTTATATAAACATTTTTTTGTGACAAATAATGGATAATAATGGCGCTTTTCTGACAATGCAAAAGCGCAAGAGCAAGACCTCAGATTTATCAATAACTAGAGCGCATTGTACAAAGACATATCACCATGTTAATGCCTGGGTTCCACAATCAACAAGTGAAAAGCTGCCAGTCAATGCCTAAAAAGAGCAAGGACCTGCATCACAATGAATATTGATCTAGACTATAGGCAAAACATGTTTTCATGACATTGGTGTGGTGTTTTATGACAGCTTAAACTGACTGTATGTACACATCTTTTTTTTTAATGGGAGTCTCCCTGCGAGGACTCTCATTGACCCTGGTTTGATTTGTTCTGTCGCGGGCACTAGGCACAGCCACACAAGTGGGTTTGCATTTTTATCAAAATAAGCGGAGGCACACTGGGTGGTAGGAAATATGTGGATCCCTGCAGATTTAGGAAGTTTCAATCGCTGAAATTAAAGGAAAAAATTAAATTTTAGGCCAAGTTTAAAGTTTGCAGGGCATTGTGGGTAAGAAATAGTCATAGAATCCACACAAGGCACACCACCCTGGACTTACCCAGATGTCTTGTTTTCAGAAATGTCTGAGTGTGGTAGATTTCCCTCTGTGGCCATCCAGCCCGGGCCTAGATTCCAAAGCTCCCCCTATTGTTAATGTCTCCATGTTTCATTCAGGGGACTTTTGTATTACGGGTATTGCAGTCAGCCACACCTGTGGGTTACTACTTTTATTGGAACAAGTGACAGAACGGTGGGTGGTAGGAAATTTGTGACTTCCCATAGATTCTGGAACTATCTTTCACAGAAATGTGAGGCAAATGCATTATTTTAGGCAAAGTTTGAGGTTTGCAGGGCATTGTGGATAAGAAAACATTGTGGGATCCTTTCAAGGCACACCACCCTAGTCATCTGGGTGTCTAGTTTTCAAAATGACTGGGTTGAGTTGGTTTCACTGGGTGGCAGGGCATGGCACAGAACAGTACAAACATTCACCATGTCAAGTAGGAGGATATTTGGATTTACTCCTACTCTGCAGCTCCGTATGTCAAAACTATGGCCAAAAGAATCAACATTTCCTGTTGCTTGCCTTGGGGGTGGGGCTCTGCACCCCACCTGGAGGACAGAAGGATAGCTGGGGGTTTTAAGACTGGAGGATAGGCCCAACACCAGGGTGGTCCATTCACACACCATTTGTTTCTGCAACAATAAAATATATTCCTTGGTGTCTAGTGCACTTTATGCCCCCAGGGGTGGGAGGGGGAAATTGGTGCTTAACACCACTATCTACCCCTCGAATTAATAGTAAGTTTACAACTTTGGTGACCCCGCAGTCTGGAGGAGAACTCTGCACATAGAAATATCGTAGTTTGTGAATAGCAACAAAAAATAGTCAACTTACATGAAAGTGTAAAATTACCTTGTGAATCAGGGCCATCATTTCGAGTATCATACCTTTGCAGCAACTACACAAGCACCAGGTAGTTCACATATCATTTGAAGACAATGAAATGTAGAAATTTGATGTTTTGCTATTTATCATATTTTTTTATGATGCGGCTGATTAGATTACAATACATCTCTTTAATAATGCAACCACAAGTTCTTACATGAATGCAGTTTTGTGAATTTACTATGTCGAACTTCTGGTAAACAGAAGAATCAATAAAGCAATTAATTCTAAAAGAATATGGTAGTACCAATATTATTCAAACCATTGTTGTGTCTTGAAAAAATTTGATATTTATCTCCCAAGGAACTTCATTTACATTTGTTGGGTGGTGCCTATGTTCCAAATGGTTTAGTCCTGTGCTCCCATTTTTGATATATGGTACATATATGAAGCACTGCAAACAAAACCAGACAGAGAGCACAGAATAATACAATGGTATGTTGTACCCTGCAAAAAGGTGCCACAGAGCAAAGTGCTGCCCTGCCGAAAATCGAAGGCATCACCAAAAGTGTTGCCTAAAAAGACAACATAATGACAAACAAAATAGGAGATGACAACTGGGAGAGACAAAGATCAGAAATCATCAATTTTCATTTTAATAAATACAAGTTTTGTCTTATTCAGCCTGGTCTTAAACACCTTTAAGTTTATAGCATTAGGTTAGTCTAATCTCTGGATAGATGCACCCTGGATGTCGGCCCCTTACAACCTATTAGCCCGATATGCCACCCTGGCTCTTACACAACAGGTTAATGAACCCCCCAGACTCGGCGGAACACATCATGGATCTGCTGTTCGCCTCTGACTATTTTATGTCAGAACCATATTAGAATCTGGTCTGCCCACTCTCATCACTATACTATGCAGATTCTCACTAGTACTAGCGTAGCGGCTGTCAAAAAAGGTTTAAAATAGCGAAGGAATTTTCCAATCAAACTAGCATCAGACAGTGTCACTCTTTCTCCCTTACGCTTTGTCTATGTTTTTCAGCGACAAAATTGCTGCTGTCACTTCTTTCCACCTCACATCGGTTCAACATCCCATCCCGATGCCTCTACAAGCTCCAGTTCTGGACTCGACATCTCCACCCTCGACAGCCCTCATCATTTGTCTGATTTGTAACTCATCACTCTCACACAGACCGTCAAGATCATGAGATGTATGAAGTCGGGCTCTACGGACGATTCATCCCCACTCACATTCTACATCCGGCAGCGGAATCTGTGCCTTTGTGCCCTAAGCAGTCAGATTTTTTTTTAATGGCCTCCTTTCTCCCAGATGGGAAAACATTTTTATTACCAGGCTAAACTGGTGCAAAAGGTGAATCTCAGCTCTCCAGTTCAAGCTGGGTTTAGGACTTTTTTTTTTTTAATTCAAATCATTTTTATTAATAGGAAAAAGAACAATACAAAAAGTCTTCCATTATAGAGATGAAAACAATTATGACACTTAAATACAATACAGTACATAAAAGAAATCACAAAGTGCTTGTAAACGACGTCTGTGGACAGAGCTATACAGTGGGTAATACATAACATGAAAACCTGCAAATGAAATCAAAAATACATACAGTTGCATAACATTGCGAACCACCATCCTTGAGGTCTGACACCTACTCTGCATCAACAGGAATAAACAGCGGTAATTACTACACCATGGTGGGTCAAAGTGGAAGGAGGACATATCAAGCGACTTCCAGAGTTTCTTGTTAGAAGGGCGCCATGTAGCCGACTGAAGTGCCGAATTATCAGCACCCCTCAGAAATGAAAGCCATTCCTGCCAGATTTTAAAATTCATCTGTTGTGTTTTTCCATTTGCACAAGATCACTTTACATGCGAGCGTTAGCATCAAATCTAAGAGGTTGCGGTCATGTGTGTCCACCAGATGTGGATCAAGAGCACCCAATATAACATATACAAACTCTCTTATAGGCGTCAGATTGAAAACATGGTGGATACAGTCCAAGATCTTCCCCCAGTAGGTCTGTATGGAGGGGCAGTGAAAGAGCATATGGGCGAGGTCGCCAGCCCCTGACTGGCAATTCCAACATGTGGGTGTATCCCTCAAGTTACATTTAAAGAGTCTAGCCGGGGTCCAGAACGCCCTATTCAAGAGCATATATTTTGTTTGAAAAAGGATAGGCGATACTTTATTGGAAAGAGCAGTTTTATATATCAAATCCCAGTCGAATTCTATGCCAGTGGAGTTAGGTTCAGCGTTTTAGCGGGTCCCTGTATCCCTTTCGTTATCGGCGGACATATTGAGGGAAAGACGGGACGCCTGGCGGCGCCATCTTTGTTTGCACACTAGCTGCACTGAGGCAGCTATTTAGGGCGGGCAAACTAGTTAGTAAGCCTTGACCAGGTAGGACGCTTATCTACCTTGCAGCGCTTATACAGGTCGCGCTTTAATGCGGGCGGGCAATATCGAATTTTAAAAGTACCTATTCAGTATTTGATTTAATCTATGTTAGTTTCTCCCCTGATTTTAACCTTCTGCCAACCCCAACTACTTGCACTGTAATAGTGGAAACCTCACCGCGTTTTAGCAGGTCCCTGTATCCCTTTCGTTATCGGCGGACATATTGAGGGAAAGACGGGACGCCTGGCGGCGCCATCTTTGTTTGTGCGCTAGCTGCACTGAGGCAGCTATTTAGGGCGGGCAAACTAGTTAGTAAGCCTTGACCAGGTAGGACGCTTATCTACCTTGCAGCGCTTATACAGGTCGCGCTTTAGTGCGGGCGGGCAATATCGAATTTTAAAAGTACCTATTCAGTATTTGATTTAATCTATGTTAGTTTCTCCCATGATTTTAACCATCTGCCAACCCCAACTACTTGCACTGTAATTGTGGAAACCTCACCGCGTTTTAGCGGGTCCCTGTATCCCTTTCGTTATCGGCGGACATATTGAGGGAAAGACGGGACGCCTGGTGGCGCCATCTTTGTTTGCGCGCTAGCTGCACTGAGGCAGCTATTTAAGACGGCCATGCTGACGCGCAGCGTTCGCGCGCAGCGTGAGCACGCCAGAGTCCAGCCCGTCTGCGCCCGTCCGCGCACGGACGGGCGCAGGGGCCAAGACTCTTGTCCAGCGGTATGTATATTCTCCATCTGACCTACTTCAACTGGATGGAGATGTGCAATCCCTGGATCTGACTACGATGAGGACACTAGAGGAGATGTCTATAGTTAAATCCTTCATCACCTCACCCAAAGCGTATTCAGGTTCTCTGAAGCTGACCTCTCTGAATACAAGGTCCTTGCAGAAACATAGTCTGGAGATATTCTCCTTGCTTCAGGATGAGGACATTGATGTCCTGACTCTCACTGAGACTTGGCTTGGGGAAAACTCACTGCCAGATATTATAGCCGCTCTTCCGAACGATTATGACATTGTATGGCACAATCGTGCACTCAATGCTAGAGGGGGGGGGGAGTAGAAATCCTGTATAAAAAATCATTTACAGTAGTTAAGATACTAGCAGAAACAGTGGATCTGACTGACGTCCTTGGAGTAAAAATAATGTTTGATGATCACTGTTATGTGATTCTCACTGTCTATCGTCCACCAAATTCCATCCCAGCTTTCAATGAGCTATTTATGCCTATTATATCTGATATTTGTTCAAGATATAAAAAGGTAGTAGTAACTGGAGACTTCAATTTTCACTGGGATAAAGCCCATAAGGAACCAGGAGCCCGATGTTTAGACACAACTATGTCTTCTTTAGCCTTTAAGCAGCTGGTAAAGGTCCCCACCCACACAAAAGGACATATCCTTGACCTTATCTGGGCTCTAGATCCTAAGGTGACCCTTCTGGATATTTCACCCTGCATCTGGTCTGATCATTACCTGGTCTTCTGTAACATCCCTATAGATACAAAGCCGACACAAGCTCCCCCTAAAATGAAGATAGTCCGTCAATGGAGGAAAGTTGATTTACAAACTTTAACGGACAGTCTTTCGGAACTTGTCAAATCAAAGACCTTGAATGGCAATTTAGACCAAGACTATAGAGATATAGTATGTAATCTGAGGAAAGCTATTGATCAGATTGTACCTGAGAAGCTACAACTAGCTAAAGGAGTAGGAAAGGGGGCACCATGGTTTACATCGTCTCTAAGACAGTATAAAAATAAACTCTGTCAAGCTGAAAGAAGCTGGAGGAAAACTAAAGATGAAGGAGACCGCATGCAGTATAAAAACCTGCTCAACGTATATAAAAAACTTATTCTGGCTACTAAGGCTAAGTATTACGAAACTCGGATAAATCAAGCTGAAAATATCCAGAAAGAAACATTCAAAATTCTAACTGAGTTGAGCAAAAAACCTGGAAATACTGAAACAACAATTAGCTGCAACAAGTTTCAAGATTACTTTCTGGAGAAGGTAGATATTATCCTCTCTGATATTAGGCAGAGCACAGTATCTGCATCTAATATACCCCAGGTTGTTCAGACCCCTTCTGAAGCGACTATTTCACAATTCCCATTAATAGACCTGATGAATCTGGAACAACTCATGAGCAAAACCAAATCAGGCTCCCCGGCAGACCCATGCCCCCCCGAGCATCTTCCGGCTGGCATCTCCCATTCTAGAAGACCGGATTATCTCCCTCCTGAATAATTCACTGGAAACAGGGATGGTCCCAGCCAGTTTCAAGGAAGCCCGAGTGAAACCGCTGATAAAAAAAGCCAGGAGCTGATCCTACCATTTTGAAAAACTACAGGCCGATTTCCCAACTACCGTTCTTGTCCAAAGTCCTAGAACAACATGTGCTGAAGACCTTGGCCTCGTTCCTAGAGTCTCACCATCTCTTCCAGGAGCGTCAGGCGGGATTTCGTGCACACCATAGCACCGAGTTGGTGATGCTCGCGGTGCTAGATGAGCTCAGGGGGATGGCTGACAGCAAAAAACCGAGCGCCCTGTTACTTTTAGATCTTTCAGCGGCGTTCGACACTGTCAGCCAAACCCTGCTCTTAGATAGGCTGGCCAAGTTCGGGATTCGGGATAGAGCCTTTCAATGGCTTCAGTCTTTCCTGTTAGGTAGGACACAACGGATTCAGCTGGGGGATAGTCTATCAGAGGTGGGTAATTTGACATGCGGAGTCCCGCAGGGCTCCGCCTTATCCCCAGTATTATTCAATCTCTATATACAACCACTGATTAACTCCCTGGTAAGCATGGGCTGTCGCGTATTTAATTACGCTGACGACACCCAGTTACTACTTAGCATAGACAATACAGTCTCTGCACAGAAGCATGCTCAGGATATTCTCAGATTTGTAGTAAATTGGATGACGGCAAGTGTTGAAAATTAATCCTGAAAAAACGGAGGTGTTAGTGGTCTTGTCCATAAGCTCACCATGGAGTGACCTATACTGGCCTCAAGAACTGGGTCCTACTCCAACACCCTGTGACAAGGTGAAAAGCCTTGGAATTAAGATTGACAGTGAATTGACCATGGCTAACCAGATCTCGTCGGTTGTGGGGACCTGTAACGGTCTAATTAGACAACTGCGCAAACTAGCTCCCCTTCTTTCTACATTCATGCTTCGCACGGTAGTCTCTGCTATAATCATCTCGAGGCTGGACTACGGGAATGCTCTCTATTTAGGTCTACCGAAAAATCTGACAAATAGATTGCAGGTTGTTCTGAATGATGCTGCACGACTCATCTTCAGACTTCCAAGAAGATCCCACGCCTCTCCCTTGTTGCAGAGTCTCCACTGGCTTCCTATTAGGCAAAGGGCAGAGTTTAAAAGCCTCTGTACAGCCCATAAGGCGATTTATGGTCGAGCTCCTGCCTATATTAAGGAACGGTTGGAGATCCATAAACCTGAACGAAGGCTGAGGTCATCTGACGCTCAGCTGCTAGTTTGCCCACGGTTTAAACTGGCAACGAAGGGTGGGAGATGCTTCTCAGTGTTAGTTCCCCAAATCTGGAACAAACTACCTGAGTCCCTTCGTAAAGAAGGTAACCTGTTACGTTTCAGGAAATCATTAAAAACACTGATATTTAGAGAGGCCTCGGGTTTACATTAATCTGTGCACGTCACTGATCCATCGATTTGTCAAAGAGCTGTATTGTCCTTTGGTCGTAAGCGCCCTGAGACCTGCCGGTGAGTTGGCGCTATAGAAACCAAAGTTAACAAAAACAATAACAATAACAATACCAATTTGGACTCAGCCTGTCTATGGGTTTTCCTTGGTATTGGAAGTAGCAGTTTATACACTCTAGACACGAAATGACCTGCAGACAGAAGGCGTGGCAGATGAGTCGCCAGCCAAGGGACGTGAGGGGTAAAGTTACGTGCTGATATAACGGCCTGTAACTTCAAGAATTCGTAGAAGTCCATAGGAGTGAGAGCATGTGTTTTCTGTAAACTTGAGAACAGTAGTGGTTGAGTGCCATCATAAAGGTCCAGCATCAAGTTAATACCTTTTTTGGACCACAAATCCCAATAAAGGGTTTTACCTTCGCATTTAAAGTACGGGTTCCTCCATAGGGACATAAGAGTAGATTTTTTAATTACTAGTTTAGTTTTATGTGTCTGATCAAGTCTTAACAAGGCCCGATTGGTATTTAGCATAATATACTTAGAATGAGGCAGATGGGTTAGGTCCATGGTAAGTAGAGATGGAAGAGGCGCGTGACCAATGATAGATTTTTCAATATTTATCCACAGGGGGACATAAGATGGGGAGTCAGTTAACCACTGTGCGCCTTGTTTGCAGAGGAACGCTGTCTGGTAGTTCCTGAACGAGGGAAGACCCAGGCCGCCTTTGTCTTTAGCTAACTGCAGTTTTTTCAGAGATATCCTGGCTTTCTTGCCTCGCCACAGGAACCCACCAAACAGCTTATCCACTTTATTGATGAAGTCGTCCGAAAACGTCATGGGGAGCATGTTAGCCAGATAATTCACTAGCGGGGTGGACATCATTTTAAGGGTCTCTGCTCTGCCCCACCAAGAGAGGAATTTAGGCGACCACCCTTCCAACAAAGTGGAGATCTTCTTTAAGGTAATGTCCTCATTTATTTTCAAAGTGGTGATCAGGTCTTTATCGAAGTCCAGCCCCAGATATTTAAAGCAGTGTGGACGGCCAGGTGAGGCCCGAGTCTCCCAATATATCTTTACTGCCTATGTTATTAAGGAGTTTGACCTCAGTTTTATCTTTGTTCAATTTGTAGCCTGAGACACGGGAAAACTCAGCAATATTTGCCATAAGTGCAGGTATGGCTTCATCAGCTCTTTCTGACATAATTAGAACGTCATCTGCATATGCGGTGAGTTTGATAGTGCAGTCATCAAATGGGATACCAGCAATCGCATCATCGTGTCTTATGTGGTACAGGAATGGCTCTATGGCCAGCAGGAATAAGGAAGGCGATAGGGGGCACCCCTGTCTTGTCCCCTGTTGCAAATTTAGGGAGGAGGAAAAGGAACCACCCGCCCTTACCTTCGCGGAAGGACAAAAATAGAGAGACATAACTAGCTTCGTGAATGTCTCACCCAGATTGAACTTGTTCAAGACCGCTTTTAGGAAGGACCAGTCGACTTTGTCAAAAGCCTTCTCGGCATCTAATGTTATTGCAGCAGTGGGCGTGTCTAGAAGTTTTGCCTTTTCCATAACGTGCGCTAGTATCCTGGTGTTATCACTAGACATTCTATTTTTCAGGAATCTTGCTTGTGAGGGGTAGATCAGTTGAGGAAGAACCTTCTGAAGGCGCATGGAGAGGATCACGGCCAAGATTTTGCAATCAAGGTTGATGAGGGAAATGGGCCTATAATTTTTTGGGAGAGAGGGGTCTTTCCCATCTTTTGGAAGTACTGCGATTATAGCCTCGGACAGAGTACCCTTAACTTCGCCTGACTCATTTATTTCTTGAAAAAGGCTCAGCAGAGGATCCACCAGTAAAGATGGGAAGGATTTATAAAATCTAGCCGTGAACCCATCGGGGCCTGGGGCCTTCCCAAGTTTGAGAGATTTAATTGCTTGTTCTATTTCTACGGTCGTGATTGGCGCATTGAGGCTTAGCTGGTCATCAGTGGAGAGCTTTGGTAATTCACATTCGTTCAGGTACTCCTGAATCTTATCTTCCTCCACTGATTTATTTTTGGCGTATAGGGTTTTGTAAAAGTCCTTAAACACCTCCGCTATTTTGTCCGGTTCTGAGTGAACAACCCCAGAAAGGTCTTTGATAACATTTATAGTGTTTCTCTGTACCTTGAATTTCAAATAAGAGGCCAGGCTTTTACCTGCTTTATTGGATTCGCAAAGTTTGAACCTCCTTCTTTTATCTAACCATACCCCAGCCCTTTCACTCACTATTCTGTTGTATTCATATTTTTTTTTGGCGACTGCATTCAGAATCGTGCCGTCTCTGGCCTGCTGGTGTTTACTCTCTAGTATCAATATTTCCTTTTCTAAATCCTCCAATTTACGGTTATGATCTTTATTCATCGCTGATCTAATTTTAATACACACCCCCCTGATAGTGCTCTTCAGGGCCTCCCATCTTACTAGATCGGTAGTGTCTCCCTTCTTATTGTGTTGTAGGTATGAGCTAATAGCAGACTTTATAGTGATTCGGTGTTGTTCCTTGTCTAATATTTCGTCGTTCAAACGCCACTTCGTCTGACGAGACGAGGGCTTGACATTGGTTATGGATAAGGAAATGCATGAGTGATCGGACATAACTCTAGGTTCTATGGATGTACCCTCTATCCTTGACACCCCATTTTGTGTTATGAGAATATAGTCGATACGGGAGTAAGAGTCATGTGGTGATGAATAGAATGTGTAATCCCTGTCCGTTGGGTTCAGTAGTCTCCATGCATCTACAAAGTGAAATCGCTTGCATAAGTTGAGAAAAGCTTTGTGCGATTTATTCGGCCGAAAGGGGCAACGTGAATCTCTGTCTAAGGTAACGTCCATGGGGAAATTAAAATCCCCGGCCAAAATGTGTACGGCTGAGTCAGGTACGGTCTCGATTTGTCTACCCAGATCGTCCCAGAATTTAAGGTCATTAGTGTTAGGAGCATAGATATTTGTGATGTAGAATTCCGTGTTGTCTCTGCTTAGTTTGGCAGTGATCCACCTGCCATTCTCATCCACCTCTGATGAGAGAACTTCAACCTTAGACTTTTTCGCTATTAACAACAAAACACCATTCTTTTTCCCCGCAGCTCCCGCCCCCACTACCTCTGTGTAGAATTTATTCCTCAAATGATAGAACTGTTTGGCATCAATTTTGATCTCCTGCAACAGGACAATATCCCCCTGTTGTCTACGCGCATAGTCTAGTATCTTTTGCCTCTTGACAGGTTGGTTGAGTCCTTTTACATTCAGGGACAGAATTTTCAGTTTGTCTATAGCGGCCGCCCCAAGTGGTGTGTTAAAGTACGTTTTGTACCATTAAACCTGCTTAATTCTCTTGGCAAGCATAGTGGCAGACCAACCTAGGTGACAGGCATAACCCGCAATTTGTCTGTTCAGCGTGCAACTGTTCGACAGTGTCCGTACAAGCACAAAAACAAAGCGTTCGAAATGGAAAAGAGAAAACATAGTACAGATAACACACACACACACCCCCAGAACCCACATCCCCCTCCCCCCCCTCCCCAACAGTGTGTAGTAGGCATGGTGACTGGAGAGAAATAGCAACACATCCTCCCCGTGGTTTACAACTGGATGGAAACTTTGGAACTGTTTCAGCAAAATAACAAACTATTGCCGAATGTAACCATAGTTGTCTACAGAATTGAAGGCCTAGGCATTCACGTGTCTAGGTGAGGTTGCCCCATAAAGCGAGCAAAATGTAACTTTTTATCCCTGGGTTCCACAACAGTGGCCTAAAGTGTACACCTCATTATAATCAGATATCAGTATAATTTATAATAGGCCTTGATATGCACAACGTCACAATAATCAACCTTAGAATATGATACCACTGTGAAGGAGCTTTGATCCGTTTTGACTGTGACAATCGCACACACATTCGTCAGGAGCATAAACATACAGTGATTAGCGTAGTAGTAAGGTATGCCGGTATGGAATGTTAGGGCCATTGAGTCACATGTTTATATCAGGAAAAACTGTGAAAGGGCCACGTATCAGGCACATAGTAACAATCCGCCAGAGGGAGGCAAGCAGGTGCTAGCAAATTTTAACCAAGTCTCAGCAGTTACAGAATGTTCGTTGCACCCATAAACCTCGTTTCTGTTCAAAGTGGCGGTTGCTGTCTATACATGTGAAGACCCACACCTGGCACAGTATAACCAAATGGCATTAGGAGAAAGCAACACAATTAGCATAAAAGGAAAGGATACTCATTTGAAGCCGGAAGAGGAGGCTGCTGCAGTTTCAGAATTGTGGGTGTCCATGACTAGATCCTCTAGGCCATCCAGCATCCTTTTGAGCTTTATAGGGTCCGTGAAGATGTGTGGGGAGCCTTGGACGACTACTCTATATTTTGCCGGGCCCACAAAACCATACTGATAGCCCATAGACTTTAACTGAGGGCGTAGTGCCAGAAATGCCTTCCTTACATTTACCGTTTCCTTGCTGTAGTCCTGTGAAATATATATTTTGGCATTCTTCCATAAGATATGGTTGTGCTTTCGGACAAAGCTAAGGATCTGTTCAACGTGCTGATAGCGTAGCGGTTTGCAGACAATAGGCCTGGGGCCCTTTTGGTTTTTGGCGACTCTTCCAGGTACTCTATGCGCCCTGTCAAATCCCAGGGGCTGATTAAAGGTCATGCTGGTGGCCTGAGCAAACCATGATTCCAGGAACGGCACACAGGATCCCTGCAAATTCTCGGATCCCTCCGGAATACCAAAAATTCGAAGGTTCCCTCTTCGATTTCTGTCCTCTAACTTAGCCAGCTTTCTTGTTGTCTGATCCGAAGCGATGGACAGGCGTTTAAGAGCGCTACAGGTCTTAACTTCCGTATCTTCCAGCCTGCTGATCCTTGACTCCGTTTCGTCCAATCTTGCATTGGTTTCTCGTATGTCTTGTCTAATCACCACCACTTCTTCTTTAGTTGATTTAGCCAGATCTCTAACTTCGTCGAGCCTGCTTAGTATCATTTCCATTGCCTCAGCGTTGTCTTTCTTCCCTTTGACAGGTGAGTTTGGATTTGAGTGGTCTGATTTGAGCCTTTTCAGGTTTTTAGCTATCTCCTTATTGTCCATAGTCACTATTCTCCTGATCGTGTCAGCACCAGGAACTTGAAATGAACCAAAATGAGTGCACTGATTCAACTATACGGTTGTAGATTACTGACAGGGATGTCCAAGCAGCCACCTTATTCACTCCGGCGTCACATAAAAGTCACATAAAAGTAGCGTGCGGGTAGTGTAGGACAGAGTGAAGCAGTCAGCAATATAATTCGTGAAACCGAACCTCAGTACGCTGTTGCACATAACCACGTCATCAACACCGCATACCGTGGAGTCAGGGTGAGTCACGTTGCGCCTTGATGCTTTTCCACAGTCGCACCCTGATCAGGGAATAATGATAGGGCAACATGTCATGATTGCTGTAGTTGGTAAATGGAGAAGACTTGTTGTGGCGTGTCACACCCGAACTAGCTCATACTCATACTCATTACAGCATATAACAGTGAGCTGTAGGTTGCCGAGTGTTATTAGGTGCTTCAAGCCTCGCAAAGTCAAGTTAAGTCCTCTTCACCACTGCATTACATGCATGCATAGAATGCTCATTTGGGCGCTCACAGATTCACAGCGTGTACAGCAGATCGCCGAGCCGTCATTCAAGACGTCCTGCATTCACCCGGCTCGAAGAGGCAAGCGCCGCCATTTTGAAGCAGGTTGTGCGTAAGTGGGATCGTCCGTGTAACTTTCAATAGGTGCCAGTATTGACAGATGAGGTCGGGGTTGCACTGCCGTCATACACTCTATCTAACGCCCCAGATACAGCCTGTGTGTGAAATACCTGGCGCTGTCTTAAGTCTGCGCGTAATGAACGGGAGCTTAGATGCTGGTCATACAATGAAGGAGTCCGACATTTTGAGTAGGGCAGTATCGCTGACGAGCACCATGTGCGGAGGTCTACGCGTATATTTTATCACCATTGCAGATGAGCGAGTAGTGAATACGCAATGTGCTCGTTGCATGCATAATGTAGCTCTGGGTTGATATTGTGAGCTGCAGCCGAGGGTCGATTCCGTTCAGGAAATAACTACGCCCGCCATATTGGATTCGTATGCAGGCTCAGCGTGTGTAAGACCCTTGGTGTTAATGGGGGCAAATATTTCTGACGATTGGTCTCAGAAGTCTCAGAAGCCCATCTGTGTTTGCCACCCTAACGGGGTACAGCCCGCTCCGTTATCGCGTGAAAGCGGACCACTCGTAGCGCCGTCAGTTCACGGTCCAGGCAGCCATGTGTTCGCTCACTTGCTCTCCCGGGCGCGGAAGCCCTCTCGGGAATTTGGCCGTATTACCACTTCTCGGCCACCTCCAGACGCTATCAAACGCTTAATTTGCTCTCCTCACATTCCGATTTCCGAATCATGCGGTCACGCAGGTTCTGGAGCGATGGAAAGCGTTCCAAAATCGTGGATGGACCTGGACCACGGGAAGAGGAAATCACGGGGCCGCCATTTCTCTCGGCGTCCAAACCACGCCCCTGGGTTTAGGACTTTAATGGTGTGGAGGTTAAAGTGGCTGCAGCATAAAATGAGCTTAATGATTCTCCAAAAGAGAAGTGTAGGTGTTCTGATTCCTTCAAATCTCTCTGCGGTTTTTTACACTGTGTCTCATCACGATACCCTAGTGGAGAGATTACAGTGGGCCGGAGTCAGAGGAAGAGCCCTAAAACTAATTCACTTTTATTAAATGGACCATAATCAAACAGTCAACACACCAAATTTTAATATTCCCCCATTCCACTCTCTCGAAGAGTCTCCCCGGGCTCTTTGTTGAGTCCCACCTTATTCAGTTTACATGTGGCTCCTCCTGAGTTCCATAATGGATTCTTTCATTTCTTCCATACGTGTTATGGACAACACTGAAATGATTCTTTAATTTGATGGGAATTCCGATTTGGGCCGCAAAAACTTTCAATCTGGTCTCGCAACAGCAGCAACGTAGATGTCTTAAACCCACCTGAGGATAAATTCTGACAAAATTGAGGTAATGGTTCTGGGTGGCCGTCACATAGTTTGATCTTTGGGTGGTGGCCATACACCATAGTACACTGTCCCTCCCCTGGAAGACAGGCAGAAATCTGGAGGTTTCACTTTGATACCACAATTTTTGATGCTGCTGTTTTTCACAGCGCGAACTCGAGCGCTTTACATGAGCACCAGTTACATGACACATTCATTTTTAGGTTTTGCCTTGGCAGCGCATGCGCTGCATGTGCTGTCTCAGCGAGACTTAAAGTAATCTGTATGTTGGATAAAACTCTATGTAGTTTGTTATACAGCTTGCGATTCGTTTAACTGTGGCATTGCTTTTCTTATCTTGCTTTCTTTTGGCTGTTGATCCAATAGTAACTTCCATGTAGTATGAAAGCAGCGGTGCCTAACTACAGTTTTCCTCCGCTCGCACTTGTTTTAATTCACAGCAGTGCCCTGTAGCTGAGGATGAGCGGCTCCCTGGCCTCTTCTTGGCCGATAGGAACTTGGGAATTACACCAGCATGGTGCTGTGAAAGCCAGCGTGTCTGCAAATGTTCATTTTCAACGTGATAGGGTGTCCGCCGTACTCCCTGATCCACTGCAGTGCAGCCCAGACCTGGTATTAGTTTTGATATAGCGCCACATCCCTCGGAGTGGGAGCTGTGCAGACAGGCTGCAGACTGTCCTCGCGCACCCCTGCGCATGCTGAATCTGCGCATTCCAATCACATCTGGAATTTGGATGCCTGTTCCCCGAGTCCCTGGGGCTTTGGCAGAGTGGGCAAGGAAGAGGCTTATCGGCACAGCCTGTGGGGGAACCTGGCTCCCAAGGAAGGCAGCAGCTCGCCGGATCCACTCCGCCTGCCAGACGAAGCCAGCCCAGCAGTCGACCCGAGGGCGGTGAACCGGCAACCACGCCCTGTCCACCCGCCGAAAGCACTACATCCCCGCTCCCCCTCCCCCTGCAGCAGCCTGGCAACACAGAAGCACACAGCAAGAACCTAACACTACACAAGCACCCAGCCTCTTCACACAGCAGCAGCCTGCACGCTGCCCCTCCCCTCTGAACAGCGCATACAATATGTGTGCATGTGTGCGCTGAACCCCCTACACAACCTCTTCACAGAGCAAGAGCCTGATACTGCACAAGCCCACCGCAAGAGCCTGACACTATACAAACACACAGCAAGAGCCTGACACTACACAAACACACAGCAGGAGCCTAACACTACATAGGCACACGGTCTATTCACGCAGCAGCAGCCTGGCAACACACAAGCACACAACCTCTTAACACAGCAGCAGCCTGTTCCTACATCCCGCTCCCCTTCCCCGCATCCCACTGTGCCTCTGCCATGGGCACCACGGTCCCCAAACGCTGCAAAACACCGGCTGGGGCAACAAACACTACCGAGCACAATTGAACCGCAACACCAAACCAGCCCTACGGAAATACCATAGCGGCCAGCCGAAAGCGCTTCATCTGCGCCCCACCACTGCCCGAGCGTGGAGGCCCCTGCCCGTTGCACAGCCCCCAAGGCTCCCGTGACTGACCCGAAAGTGTAACCGCGAAGCCCGCCACCCTCCAACTGCCGCCATCCCTATGGTGGTGCCTTGGTTTACCATTTGAATACAAATACTATCAAATCACAAGTGCCACCTGTGACGAGTTGATTAGTGTGCTAACTGCCTTCCCTTGGGTTCCATGAATGCCAGGCATCCTCCAGGCCTAGCAACCCTCTTTGTGAAGACTCGTGGTTTAGGCTGGGAAATCTATCTCTAGTTCCCTGTCTTACACAGCACCCCCAGGACAAACATGCCCAACAGTGCCCTCAATGCAGTGGTGGAATCACTTGTAGGGTATGAACCACCCGCGCAACTAAAGGGCAGTCCCAAGAGAGAAAGCAATTAAACTGACGGATCGATATGTGCAGCCATCACTTGCCTCCCATTGTGAGCGAGCCACGCGCGCGCCTTCGTCATTCAGAGCCTTAGCCCTGAATCACGTTTCTGATACCTACCTACCAACTCTATCAGTCACGCTCACACCTGGTCAGCACCCAGGACATGCTAACACGCAGTCCAGCCTCCCAGGACTGCAGCATCATCCCCGCGTATCCCCACTGCCTCATGCCCAGCCCCCTCCCCCTTTCCTAAAGGTGACTGTGGAGAAGTGTGGCTCACTGGTTAGAGGAGGCAGACCTGGACGCTGAGATCAGACCCGGGACCAGGGTTCAATTCCCGAAGCAGCAGGGTCTTGAGCCCAAAATGTCCACGGACTCTGTAATTCTCGCTTCGGTGCCTACTCGAATCACAGGTTCACACTCTGCAACTCTGGGCAATAGCTTGCTTAATCTCCACTACGGCCCCCCGCGGCGGGATGCCTGGCTTTCACCTTGGGGATACCCAGTAGGGGCTATCTCACAGGGAAAAACCAGGACGGGTTCCCAATGCAAAGCGCTTTGAGACCTGGTGGTGATATTGCGCTATATAAAAACCCATCCATCCATCCACTGTCTGCTCCCCAACCACCTGTGCAAACTACATCCCGGCTCCCCTGTATTGCGCATCCCCTCTTGCCGCTCCCACAGCTCCTTCCGCCCTTCAACCCAACTCCAACTCTCCACCCCAATCTCCCCATCTGAATTTTTGTTCTTCTCTTGGACAGCCTTGGGTCCCTTCCCCCTGCCCCTTCCCCCCTCAATCCCGAAGCCAGACCCTCTGCTGCTTGGTCCCCAACTGCCCAAACCAGTACTCCCCACCTCTCCTACTGGCGCTCCCCGTCTCCCTCCACTCCCAATCAGTGCTTGTGCGTGTATTCCAGTCTAACCCGGCTAACATTCCTTCTGTACTATTCCCAGGGTACTAAACCACCTGCCCAGGATCACCGGATGTGATCAAGGATTCGCAACCTATCCACCTGGCCTCAGAAGGAAGAAATGCCGAGGCCATAAATACTGGGCCTCGAACCGCCATCTCAGGACCCCAGCAGCGCATTGAATCCTCAACATTGTTCAAAATAAGTGACTCATCCATGGAAAAAATACCCGCAGTCTGTGAAAAGCAGAATGGTTGTGGCCAGACACCTCCCCAGACACAGGGTACGAGTATTGTCTTTTGTATACTATCTGTGTAATTCTGAATTCACAACTGTACTCCTTTGTTGTGCCAAAGGAAGATATTGGCATGGTAATAGAACGAAACGACACATGAAGAATATATTTGAAATTCGTTTTGACAAACATAAACAAGACGGCGAAAGAAAACGGTAACTCATTCTGACGAACATTTTAAAAATGGCGTGGATACAGTAGTGCCTTGTGTAATATCAGGTAGCCCCTTGGGATCGTGTATCCCCTCCACTTCGGCCGTCTTCGGAGAATGAACTCAGCCCGGGCAGGATCAGACAGAAGCAGTCGATCTCTGCTCGGGCTGAGTGCAGGGATACACGATATCATGGGACACCAGACCGAGCACTTGACGTTTCGTTTTCTAATGCTGGAGCCACAGCTGCACAAGAGACAGGAAGCTAATAAAAGTAGTTCAAAGAATGAGAGCTTAAATAAATGAAAACTAAATGCAGAGACGGAGTGAAACAATGGAATGGTTATTTTCCAACCAAATCGCAACTGGCACAAAGAAGGAGAGGTGAAATAAATACACGCACGGAGGAGGAGTGAAAGAATGTTCTTTTTTATGTTTTAGGCAAATCCCATCTAGATCAAAGAAGGAAAGGTGAAATCAGTGACAATTAGATTAATGCACAAATTATGCTAGGGAGAGGAGTTGGCCTAACGGCTAGGGCGCTCGACCTCGAATCTGGGGATCCGGGCTCGAGTCTCGAGAACGACGCCAAAATGTGTGTCTGCATAAAATCAAATGCACTCAGGTACTGGAAGTGAACGTATTGCGTTTTTTTTTATTATTCAGGCAAATCACAAGTAGTACAAAGAAGGAAACGTGAAATAAATGAAAATGAAACATATACACGAAGTCGGAGTGAAAGAATGGAATTTTTATTTTCAAAGAGATGGAATGACGTAAATTAAAACATGGGGAGAGAGAAGGACAGAGAAGGGAATATAGCTTGCAAGGTTTTATATTGCTATGTGTGACATTCATATAATTTCAGTGTAATTATGAGTGATATTTCAACAACAATGAGTTACACTTTTTGGAACGCAAAGTCAAGTAATAAAGATGATGGAAGCATATAAATATCAAAAATGACACCCATTTCACGTAAGAGAAACGTAAATTAAAACATGGGGAGAGAGAAGGACAGAGAAGGGAATATAGCTTGCAAGGTTTTATATTGCTATGTGTGACATTCATATAATTTCAGTGTAATTATGAGTGATATTTCAACAACAATGAGTTACACTTTTTGGAACGCAAAGTCAAGTAATAAAGATGATGGAAGCATATAAATATCAAAAATGACACCCATTTCACGAAAGAGAAACTCTAAGAAGATCCTAAAATTACTGCAAGTCACCACCAGTTATGGAAGAGCATTAACCTAGAACTCGCAAACCGCCCCAGAAAGACCAGGGCAATGGTAAGGCTCATGACAGTGAGGCGCAGCCTTTACAGCCAGCCAGAAAGCTGTTGATTTCAAAGACAGTAATCAATCCGAATAAAAATGATAACTGAGGAGTTTAGCTGAGTGGTGTCAGCCCCAGTTGGCACACCACTACCGGCCCCACCCGCAGCACCAGATCACACCAGCAGGCTACAGCTGTCACGGACCTACTAAAAACAACAGACTCTGAAGTGACAAAGCTGCTGGCCATGCTGAAAGTTGGACCAGCATCAATACCACTGCCCCTGATTACAATAGTATCAAGTTGTCGATGCTAGGGCGGAATCACTTCGCTAGGCATGCACCAACAGACTGAGGCCCTAGGGAGATGGCATCTATACTGGTGACTGCTTCTTAGGACTCACCTTCCAGCTTGCTTATGTGTAGGCCGCACTCCCCTGCGGCAGCCTAGTATGCACGGGGTGTACCCGGGCAGTCCTTTGTGGAAGGGAAGTATGGAAGCAGGGATGCTGGTTGGAGGGGGGGTGAGTGTATGGGTTTCTCTGGTGTTTTTGGAGGGCGTGGGGTAAAGATTCCAGTTGCAGGCAAGTGTCTCACATAGGGTCCCTTACGTTCTGTGGCGCTGCAGATCACTGCCGTTTATATGCTGTGATTCAGAAAAGGGGGTGGTGATGAACAGAGTGTCTGAATTAAGCAGACCACTCTTACCCAGTCCAAAGATCAGGGCTTGATCCATCACCGTTATTTAGCTCACTGCCCCATCCCAGCTCAGAACCTGGCTATATGCAAATTAGTCTGTCCCTGGCCCAGTGCATCATGGGAACAGGGCAGACCAAACTACCAAGCCAATTCTTCACCAGAAAGGATACAAGCTACCGGGGACCGGTTTCTGGCATTTCAGCCTCGTCGGCCCGGCTTGCTTGAATCCTGATGGAGCAGTGAGACTAATTTGCATATAGCCAAGTTCTGAGCTGGGATGGTGCAGTGAGCTAAAAAACGGTGATGGATCAAGCCCTGTTCTTTGGACTGGGTAAGAGTGGTCTGCTTAATTCAGGCACTCTGTTCATCACTACCCCCTTTTCGAATCATTTTGTCCACCATAAGCGTGGAAGGGTATACTCAGATGTGAGTCCCTTGCTCATTGCACCATCAGGATTCAAGCAAGCCGGGCCGACGACGCCTGAAATGGCAGAAACCGGTCCCCGGAAGCTTGTTTCCTTCCCAGTACAAGAATTGGCTTGGTAGTTTGGTTTGCCCTGTTCCCATCATGCACTGGGACAGGAACAGACTAGTTTGCATATAGCCAAGTTCTGAGCTGGGATGGTGCAGTGAGCTAAAAAACGGTGATGGATCAAGCCCTGATCTTTGGACTGGGTAAGAGTGGTCTGCTTAATTCAGGCGCTCTGTTCATCACCACCCCCTTTTCTGAATCGTTTATATGCTGTGAAGCGCCGGTGGGGAATCAAGCCATTTGCGGGGTTAGGTGCTAAGTGCAGACCCTTTAATCCCTGTGGCTCCCATTACCTGCTGAGTGCGTGAGTACTTGCGCTCCTCGCCTGCACTGTGAGAATTCAAGACCAAACCGACCGGGGAAGCTAGTACTGGCCCACATGGAGCAAGATTAAGTATCATGGTGGGGGCACGGGTTCCATTACCTGCTGCTGGTGTAGGCTCACCCTCTCCCTCCTGGGTGCTGCTGTCTGCAGAGTTGGCTGCAGCCGTGCTCCTCCAGGTGTTGAGTTGACGACTCCTTGCCTGCTGCGCCACAGCATGCATTCTGAGGTGAGGCTGCCTGGCTGCAGCTAAGTGCTGCCTGTAAGAGACCACCAATCCCGTGGCTGTCTAGACTGGGACGGGACCGGCCATGTGTCACAAGCCTGCCACATTAGTCAGTGACTGCCTCATATCCCCCTTGCACCAAGCTGGTCCGCCAATGTATAAAGAGAGCATGTCTCTTGATAGAAGCTGTTGGCCATAATTTTAACACGGACTGTGAGGTGCCATCACGTGATGAGTCTCACAGTGACTCACACAGTTAACCTGAATGGATTACCGGAGTCGAGGGGAAGTGTATAAACTTTGTTACATTGTAGCCTCTGCTCTCGCCTGCCTAAGCAAGCCTAGTCACGAGCTGAGCCAGCCGCCCAAAGCCGACACGAGCAGCGCGGACCACGAGCTGCAACATGGATTTCAGTTTCTAAAAGAGAACTAATAGCACTCTGGCTTAATCCTGAGGCGCTACAAATGCATGACTTTCAATTTCAGTGCGGTGATGCGGAGAACCACACTCAAATGTGTTAGTCCAACATCTGATGCGTGGTACTTGGCAGAGCAGAGGGAAACAATGGCAGAGATTAAAAAACCTAAAAGAGGAGGTGTTGCTAAGATGGCAGAGTGAGTGGACGTGTCCTCTCCGTGCTCCGCCCCTGCCGTCCCACAGCATTGAATATTGAACACCTGGACACGGACTTACCAGTGGAGGTCCAGGGACCTGCCCAGAGGACGAGGCGGAGAGCACAGGGTCGCGTTCCCCACCCGCGACAAGCCTTCCCGAGAGTTCCCTGAGCTGCCCACAGCTCCGGCAAAGAGTCGGCCATACTGCTGCGCCTGCTAGGGCGCAACGGAGCTGGAAAACGGCGGTACGGCCCTGACGGCGGACGGCACAAGATTCACCCTGCCCCTTGTACTGCTGGGGGACCTGTGAGCCGGACCTAGCGGGGCACCAGGGCTTAGTGCAGCGCTGCGAAGGCGCCCGATCCTGACTCCAGAAGAGGCAGCGCTGTTCTACGTGATACCGCCAGCTGGCTGAGATTGCCGCCCGGGCCTGCGGCGGTGGCTGGCGCCATCAGGGACTTCGTGAAGCCAGCAAGTGTCCCGTTGAGGGCCCGCTCTGTTTTCCTGTGCCCACGGGGAGCCCTGCCTCTTTGTCCCCCTGCTGGCAGTTGGCTTGCAGCCTACGTGAGGCCTACCTGTGGTCTGCTGCGTGACAAAGCGCTCCTGCGTCCTGAGGAGGCCTCTACCCTTGGCAGTGACAGGCCTACCGTGCACATCACAGGGGGTCTCCATGGTTTTTGCGGTGAGGGTCGTCTGCTGGGCCCCCGAGTGTTTGACTGACCCCCTGCTGATTTCTTGGGGACTGGCCTGTGGAGGGCCCGTGTGGTACAGTAGAGGGACATTATTCCACAGCATCGCAGCACAACAGAATTTCAGCCTGGGCCGCCCGGTTGATAATCCTCTTTCTCAAGCGTTTCACTAGGGGTTGGAGAGGAGCTGGCTGGCTGATATCATCGCAGGAGGTGTGAGCAATCAATGGCGGCTGTGGTGACAGGGGGATGGCTGGGTCTTCTTGCTGCTACTACTGGCATCAGGCGCTGTTGCCTATATTGCCCGCTGGTTGCGGTTCCAGCAATGGCTGCCGCTAAAGGTAGAAAGAACAGGTCGGTGCGGGATCTCCTACTGAAAGCTGCGGGAGACGCATCGGGCTCTGGCTCAGCATCGGCAGAGGGCAGTCCAGACAGCGCCGTCACCCGGGAGTTTCTGGAGTCTCTCTTTGCCTCTCAGAGGGAGGACATCCTCACCGTCAAGACAGATTTGCAGGCGGCTCTCCGGGAGGTCAGGCGCGATGTGGGTGCGGTTGGGAGAGCACGTTGCTGCCTTGGAAGACTCCACGGCGGCGAGGTATGAGGAGATCACAATGCTTCAACAAGAAGTCCTGAGACTGCGGGAACAACATCTAGACCTCCAAACGCACACAGAGGATTTGGAAAACAGATCTCGGAGGAACAATGTTCGCATCCGGGCGGTCCCTACGGGGGCGGAGGACGGGGACCTCGTGGGTTATGTGCAGGATCTCCTCTGCAAGATTTTGGGCTCTTCATCGGATTCCACCATTAAGATAGATCGATGCCATCGGGTTGGCCCCCCCGCCAGTCCAATCGTCCCCCTGCGGACATCCTGATATGCGTCCATAACTATATAGTGAAGGAGGAGATTCTCAGAGCGGCACATTCAATACAACCTCTCCATTTCAGGGATCATACTCCACAGCTCTTCCAGGACTTAGCTGCTAGCACACTCCAGAAAAGAAAAGATTTTCACCCAATAACAATTCCTCTCTGCTCACAGAACATTTCTTGTGCCTGGGGCCATCCTTTTTGCCTCATTTTCCATCTAGACGGGAAGCTCATACAGGTCTCTTTCATTTCTGAAGCTTGCAGAGTGTTGAAGTTGTCTACCGACGAGTTGCCCTCTCCTCCAGATGCTGCAGTTCAGGGTTCACAGAGATTTCGAAACCGCAGTCCTCAGAACGCCTGGACCGCTGACCGCCTTTGCCCTGACCCAGACACCATCTTTAAGGAACATTCTGCTGTTCTTCAATCCCTGACGGGCACCTGGGGGGATTTGTTGGATGACAATGACTGAGGGTGATGTGTCTGGGGTTTCTACCACTTTTGTGGGCCTGGTGGGGGCGGACGGGAGGTTTTGTTCACCTGGTGCAGATGACCCTTACTTCCTTGGCAGTCTCCTCTGAATACTGCCCAACCTTCACGTTGGACCATGTGCTGTTTTGGTGGTCTGCAGTTTGTTCTTTTTGTTGTTCTGGGGGTGGGTGGATCCTTCCTATGGTGAGCTTTTTAGTCATGTATGCTGAGATAAGTTTTACCTGCCTACACATATACCCTTTGTCCTTGTAGTACTCCACTCCTTACTGGGTCTCTGGGACCTTCACTATAGCATCTAACGGTCCTTTCCCTACTGATGACAGTTCAGATTGTTAGTTATAATGTCAAGGGCTTTAATAATCCCACTCAAAGGAATGCTGTGCTATCTTTACTTGAGATCATGCGGGGAGATGTGTGCCTACTCTAAGAAACGCACCTCCTCCACAGTGACACACCTCGCATGCAACACAGGGCGTTCCCGGTACAATTGTGGTCCTCGGGGAAACGGAAAACAGGAGAGGTGGCCATCTTGCTTTCCACGCATTTTAGAGGCTGGGTTGTGGGTACAGTCGCAGAAATTCTGGAGCAATTACTCGCAGAACGACTCTGTATAGGGTCCACCACTATCACAATAACCTCCCTCTATTCTCCCAATGTTCACCAAGAGGAATTCCTGCTTAATGCTTTGGCCGAAGTACTACACACACCTGACTCTCTGGTGGTGATAGGAGAGGACCTGAATTTGGTTATGGATGCACAGGTAGATCGCTCTTGCTCACGCACAAGTGGCGCAGGCGCTCTTTCGGGGGTGGGGAGGGCTTGGCTGGATGATTGCGGGCTTAGAGATGCTTTGCAGTGTTTGCACCCTGATGAAAGGGACTATACGTTCGACTCCGCGGCTCATAAGACATATGCCCGATTGGATCATGTCCTTGTCACTCGTGCTGCATGGAACTGCATTCAGGCCTCCTATATAGAAGCCTGATCTCTGTCGGACCACCCTCATATCACCCTCACACTAAGCCTTCCGCACACACAATCGCCCTCCCCTCATTGGCGGCTACGGGACTCTCTTCTGAGGTCCCCGTCAGTGGTGGAGAGCCTCCGTAGTACCCTGACAGATTACCTGAAGCTCAATGACAATGGCTCCACTCCCCAAGCTTCTGTTTGAGAGGTGTTTAAGCTAGTTGCGCGGGGGTCTCTTATCTCTAGGGCGGCCTACGATAATAAAATCAGGCGTGAGAAGCGTCAAGAACTTGAAGGCCGGGTGAGCAAACACAAAGTCATTCACTAGCACACGGGTGCCCCTTGTATCTGGCGCCTATTGGAGAAGGGGCGGCGACAGCCGAAGCGCTTGGATCTGGATAGAGCCGAATATGCAGTACTACGACTGAAGCATAAGTATTATGTTTGTTCTAATAGGGTCGGCCGCATGCTGGCCCACTGTCTTCATTGCCAACACCAGACCCAGGCAGTGAAAGTGATCCGAGAAGCCCAGGGGTCAGAGGCGACAGATGATCTTGCTATAGCCACAGCCTTCTGGGAATTTTATGCGGGGCTCTATTCTGCCAAGACCTCAGGCCTTCTAGATCCTCTAGAGTACGTATGAGGTGCAGCAGTGACCCCCCTCCCAGGGCAGGAAGTGGAAGGACTGGAGGCCCCCATTCGAATCGAAGAGGTGATATACGCCATAACTCGGTTGAAGCCTCTGAAAGCACCTGGCCCGGATGGTTTTAGTGCCCTGTTTTATAAAACATTTTGTACGGAACACGCACCAGTGCTCACCCGACTGTTCAACTCATTCTTGGACACAGGCACTCTTACACCCTCTAAGCTGCAGGCCACGATTTCTGTCATTCCCAAATCAGGGACAGACCCAGTGCTTTGCAGTTCCTACCGCCCCATCTCCCTGCTTAATTTGGACTCTAAACTGTTCTCAAGCATCTTAGCCCATAGGCTCAACCCTCTTATGGGCAGCTTAATAGACCCGGATCAGTCGGGTTTCATCCTGGGGAGACAGTGCAGGGATAACACGTAGAGGATCTGCCACTTAATTGATAAGCCTTCGACTGAGTGCATTGGCCGTACCTATTTGCCACGTTAGAGTGCTTTGGCACAGGACCGAAATTTCGTAAGTGGGTGGCTAGTATCTATAATGCCCATTCAGCCCAAGTCTGGGTCAAAGGCGTACTTTCCAAAAGCATTAGGGTGGAGAGAGGCACCAGACAGGGCTGTCCGCTCTCCCCATTGCTTTATGTTTTATATATGGAGCCCTTTGCCCAGCGGCTTCGGGACCATCCACAGGCACAGGGGATTCCATTCAGTGTGGATCGTCACCTTATCAGCCTCTACGATGATTATGTTATCTTTTCACTGGCACACCCACAAACCTCTATGCCGACCGTAGTGACAGCTCTGCAGGCCTTCAGCCAGGTCTCTGGTTTTAAAATAAATTTACAAAAATTGCAGATACTGAATCTCACTGTGGGGCCCTCTACAGTGGCGGATCTGAAGGTCCACTTTGATTTTGACTGGGTGACCGGGGGCATTACCTACCTCGGACTGACTCTGCACACTAGCTTGGTTAGGACAGCGGAAGCAAATTACGCCTCCTTACTCTCTCGCATTAGGAAAGACCTCGCCCACAGGAAATGGCTACCCCTGTCTTGGCTCGGCAGACTGGCTACGATAAAAATGAATGTTCTACCCCGGGCTCTCTTTTTATTTCAGACCCTTCCCCTGCTGCCCCCGTCGACTGTGCTCACACGAATCCAGACAGAGATTGAGCACTTTATCTGGGGTCCTATGTCACCCAGGCTGCAGAAAACCTTACTATGACGTCCTAAGAAGGAAGGGGGGTTGGCCTTTCCTAATCTCATTCATTATTACCAAGACTCGATTTTGTGTTACCTGGTGGAGTGGAACCGTCCCATGACGGAGAAACACTGGGTATTTATGGATCAGTCAGTAGCTGGTAGGCATATTTGGAGGGAGTGTTGGTTACCTAGGTCGGTGCACGCGTGGGACAAGGTGCCTCGACGAGCCAATCTCACCACTTTCCCCTCCCCCATGTCTCCCATCTTTTTGAATACTGATTTCCCTCCGGGCATGGACAGAGGTGCAGGCTCTCGCTGGGTGGAGGGAGGTTGTAAGTGAGTGTGGCAGTTGTTTGATTTGGATGGCCATATCCCTTTTAAGGTACTCTGTGAGGACTATAACTTAACAGACTCAGACGATTTCCTCCATGCCCAAATGTGCCACTGGACATCGGGCCCCCTGGTGCAGCCCTTGGTCAGTAGGCCGATGCTTCTGTTAGAGAAGTGGCACTTCCAGAAAAAGGATGTTCACAGGCTTATTTCAGAGTTCTATGCCTTTCTCTCGCCTTAGTCAAAGGGGACCCGTTCTGTGGGACAGAAGCGGTGGGAGATAGAGATTGGCCGTACCTTGACAGACAAGGAGTGGGAGAACATCTTCTACAGATCACATCATTTTGCACACTCAATGGGGCACACAGAGACTGCATATAAAATAGTTTCCTATTGGTATTATACCACAGCTTGACTGGCTAAGTGGAACTCCCAGAATGATGGCCTCTGCTGGCGTGGCTGTGGAAGTCCCGGGACCCTCCTTCACCTGCTATGGAATTGCCCCAAACTAACACGATATTGGGACACAATCCTCGATGAGATTGATAGAGCCTTTGACACTACTATTCCGAGGTTTTCCGCTTACACTATACTAGGACTTCCCAAGGCCTTGACCTTCCCCTTGCATTCACTTAAAGGCAAGCAGATTACCCTGGCCTTGAATGCTGCACACCGGGTTATCCTGGCGGCCTGGAAGACTGACAGGATCCCAGACCGTTCCCAGTGGATGCTCCAGTTAAGGTCCCTACTAGGTACGGAGCGTTTATCCATGGCTTTACTAGGATAGAATACTCTAAGATTTGGGCTCCTTTCATAGCGATTTTGTCTTTTGAATTAATTTCGGGAACTAACTTGTCCTGCCTATTTACGTCTGCTGAAATTTATTCCTGAGGGGACCGCTGCGGAGCAGGGCGACCGTCCCTAACATATCCGCCCTTTTCTCAAGGGGACTGTTCTTCTTCTTAAAGGCACGCATGTGTAGGTTTTAGGTAGCGGGTGGCTCACCAGGGGGGAGGAAGAGTGGGGTGGGGGACTAGGTTTAGATGTTTCAAATTTTGATTTGTTCTCTTTTTCTCCTTTTTCCTTTTTCCCTTTTGTTGTTCTTATCCCTTAAAGGTAGGCATACTTGCTCTGCATGTGCAACGGAGTGTTAGATTGGTGCTTTTACTTAAGCAGGTGTGGTGCCCTGGGCCGGGCATTGTTTTTATCTTTACACTGTTAAGCTTGCTAATTCTTTCAGGTTGTCTTACGCGGCCGGCCCAAGTTGGGTTGTAGGTGACATGCTGTGTTACATAAATGCATAATTGTTGGTTGGACCATGTACTATGCCCTCTACTACATGTTTGTAGGCGCTAACTCTCTGTATTCTGTTTGCCGTGTGTACTGCCAATAAAAACGATTTCATTAAAAAAAAATAACTAAAAGGGTAAAACACATCAATATGGAAAGAATATTAAAGTGTGAGGGTGTTGGACTTGGCCCTGCTTGCAGGGTCATCCTGGAACTTTTTGCCTTCCCCCTAGTTTTTTTAACCTAATATAGAATTGGTGGTTCGAAATGAGACACAATAAATATGTATGTTTTGTGGTTGCACTAGAAATAATACATGCTGCGCAATGGTGTCCAGAGGTTTAACTTCACCATGGAAGAAAATGTCACTTTTAAAATGGACGCCATTGCTGTGTGCTTTGTGCCGCCTGCCTGAGGAGGACTGGCGGTCTAGTGTTCGGAGTGACAGGGTGACCTACACCTCCCCCACAGTGACAGTTGGGACTGGAACTGCCAGGAGCCTTCTAGAAGGTTCTATCCCTGTCTGGTAGGTGGGGTGAGGGGGGTATATATAGGGGGGCTATGCCTCCATGTGCTCAGACTGAGCATGGACTTGATCGAGAGGGGACACTCTGCCAGGAGGTACCGCCGCAAGGGCCTGTTTGCTGGCCCCTGAGCCCATCTGTACCCTTCTGCTGTCCACAGGGCCAGTGAGAGCCTTTTCTGGAGTGAAGACTGCTATGTGAGGAGGAGTGCCACTTTATGGGAGATGACTGCTTCTAGGAGCTGCTGTCCTGTACTGATGAGTGCCCACTGACTGCTGATCTGGCCCAGCATTGCCTGCCTCCGCTCCAGCCCTAGCATCTTGTGAGTGCTGCAACTGTGCCTTGGAGGTGAGGAGCGTGGGCACTACTTTACTTTATGGGACCTAGCACCGGGGGAGCGCCACAGCTTTACCCCAGCATGGATTGTGCTCTGCCTGCTGCCTAGTGCCTGGGAAGCGCTTTGTCTTTGCTGCCCAGGAGGTGCGGAGCGCCTGCCCCTTGCAGCGCTGTGCTGACAGAGCGCTATGTGATCCTGGGTGGACACTAGCGCCGCCAGATCGCTATATTTCATTATCCTAAGGAAGAAGGTGCGGGGGACCTGTAGCGTGTGCTGCCAGGGAGAGCTGCTTGTTTAAGAAATACAGCGGGAGCCTACCCCGCTGCTGTGTGACCCCCAAGGGGACCCCCGGCGTGGGGATCCCCCTTGTGCAGGAGAAATGCGGGTGCCTACCCCGCGTTTGTGCCGTATTATAAGTGCTGCCTGGGGGAGCTGCATGTCTAAAAGCACAACGGGAGCCTACCCAAAAAACATACAACTGACACTGTAAGTACAACAACAGTGACAGCCCTGGCATTCGAACAGGCAGTACTGAAGGAAATTCAAACAATCGACTCTCAGAACATCAAAGGCTAACAGAACTTGAAGAAAGGTGAGATGAAGGCACTCATGGACCTGAAAGAGAATACTACACTTGTCATTAAACCAGCTGACAAAGGTGGCACAATCATTATCATGGATAAAAACATGGATCACGAAGAATGCATCAGATTGCTATCAGATGAAAACAGCTATGAAATCCACCGGATTTACCCTACTCCAAGACTTGTGAACAAAATCAGAACCTTGGTGGATGAGGGCCTGATGAATGATTGGATAACCAAACATAAGGCTGGGTTTCTGGTGGGTGATTATCCCTGCACCATCAGATTCTATACCGTCCCCAATATCCACACAAATCAGGATGCCCCCACCAGGGAGACCTATAGTGTTGGGAATAAGTTCAGTTCTTGAACCTCTTTCACAATTCTGCGATTGGTGTTTGAGACCTATCGTACAGTCGTCTACATCTTGCCTAAGACACTAAAGATGTCCGGTGCCTACTTAGAGACCTCGAGATCACCCCAGCTGAAGATCTTTTCATTACCATGGACATCGAGGCATTATACACCAGCATACCTCACAGACACACATTGAGCGTGGTAGAACACATTCTCCTGGAAAGAGACTGGGAGTTCATGACGCTCAGACATTTCATCATGGAGTGGGCAGAATTGACTCTCATGGAAAACTTCTTCGAATATGAAGACACAATATACCATCAGATCAGAGGCACTTCCATGGGAAGCTCTTTTGCTCTGAGCATGGCGTGCCTCTATGAACACCAATTCAAAGTGAACCACATCTTTCATCAAGGCAACTCGTTTGCAGCACAATTGAAAGTATGGAGATGATATATTGTCATTTGGCACAGCAACCAAGATGAAGCTGAGGACTTTATTAGATGGATCAATACTAGAGATGAACATCTGAAATTCACACATGCAGTCAGCATGGAGAGAGCTGTTTTTTTGGACCTAGCTATAAGCATGACAGTGGAATGGATCCAGACTAAAGTTCACAACAAGAGCACACACAAAAACAGCGTACTACTTTTTGAGAGCTTCCACCCCAGATCACTGGGGCAAAATTTGCCAGTATGTCAATTACTCAGGATCCGGAGGAATTGCTCTCGTATGGAAACCTATGAGGAACAGGCTGAGACTGACCCTGGATTAGCTTTATTTGGTACCCACTGTTTCCATTGAAGAATGTTTGAAGGGGAGGGAGGACCACAAAGCACATTAAGGTAAATTACACAATGCTTCTTACATTTTCCAAGAACTCCGCACTATAGCTTAGAGAAATATAGCATCATGTGCGTTAATAGTTACAGCTCTGAAATGACGTACAGGATCACTTCTCTACATGCCTCTCACAAGCAAGCGAGGCACAGAGGGCACTCAGTCTAAATCTCTCAAGTAACATTTCTATTTGTCTTTTGTGCTTCCAGTCACTGGTCTTCCAGGTGTAAACATAAGACCACATTGGCACGTGACTTACAATCACCGTCTGTGAAAAAGGTAGGAAACCTAAACTGCAATAATGCTCGCTTCAGCAGAATCATGCCAAATACACAAAGAAACGTGTAGCGGTCAAGATAGCTGTCTGTTTGAAACATGCAGTTTAAAGTTCAAATGCATCCAGGCTTAAAGTTGAAGCTTGATGTACCACACAGATGAATAGATAAAACACTGCATGCCGCGCTGATCAAGAGGGAAAGAGCAAATGAGATGCTCGTTGCAATGGACAACCAGGAGGAAACGTGATAGCCAATCCGAAGGAACAATTAGTGAAATCGCCAGGGCTTGAACCAAATACCCAAAGAAGGGACAATTACAAGCAATGCATTAATAAAAAGGCAGCATTTTTGATAGGAACAAAAAGGAACGAATGGCAATCGATGGCCTTGGTTAAAGCCCATATTGTAGATACATCATGCTTCGCAGGGCAGCACATGCATGCTGACTCTAGGCTTTACCTAAAAAGGAGATATGACACAGCCGTAACCCTTTTTTTAAATTGCTGGCGGGGTAGGAGGGAAAATTGGGGATACAAGGAGGGAGGGATGAATGGGTGTCGGGGGCAACATGGACAGTGGAGGGGTTGGGAATTAAAGCACCTTTTTATTTTTTCTGTCTGGAGATACAGCTCTGCCAAGTATCATGCATCAGTGGTTAGACCAATGCAGTTTAGCGTGGAAGTCCTCATCACCACACTAAAATGCTTAATCATGCATTTATAGCACCTCCTTACACAGCGGCATTGCTAGGCATAAGAAACTGCGAATAGGAGCAGACCATTGCGAAAGCGCAAGCAGCCGGCTTCCTGCTGGCAGTGCTGTGCAAACTGTGCTGCCAGTGAGCCTGCATTATACAGTGCCGCCTTCAAGGTTGAGTTTCTTCACTAACAATAATGAACACAAATTGTCATCACTAGGAATAATGCAGTCTCAGGTTCAGACTGCAGTACACAATGAATCAGAGCCTCTGGTACTCAGCCACGTGACATGCCATGGCTAAGTCTGTTAAACTGACTGACAATTACCAGTGGCGGCTCCTCATGGGAGTGCTTTGCAGCGATGCAATGCAGCGCTCGCAATGAAAATCGTTTTATTAATGTATTTATTAACAGAACTCCGTTCAGCCTTAAGCTGGAGTTTACTACCCCACCCTTCCCCTCCCACACCTCGCCCACCACCCTGCAGGACTTCCATGAGGAGCCGCCACTGATAATTACATTCTCCCTGGAGAGTAGTAATAACACTGAGACTAATCAGCTGTGCACTGCCCCTTGCTCAGACTGAGGCTGAGAGTGATGATGCATCCAGAGGGTGACAACTTGCCCTGTTGTATTTTGAAAACATGCTTCCTGCACGCCACCGTCAGTGACAGTTAATTCAATTCCACAAAGTGAGTGATTGGATTATTGGCCAGTGACTCGGCAAATGATGGGCAAAAGTATGTTTTTACGTTGCTACATGTTGTGTGGTCCTCTGCAGGCATAGAGTGAGTGGGGCTGTTGGCACCTCTGAGACCACGCATCGCTACAGACCCCCAGCCTCATTAACAGTGCTTTGTTTGTACTACCTTGTGTGCTAGTGTGTCAGCACACTGAAGACTGGCACCAAAATGTATTTTTCAATATCCTCCTGCTACTCCCCAGGAAGGCATCGCTGCAAGTGGACGGGGCCCATGAGGCCCACCTAGTGACACGATAAACAACAAATCGCTCATGTCACACATGCTGCTCTCAATAGGCATCCGCATTTGGGAAGGCACAGGATGGCAATCTGTTTGTGTCCAATCATGGCAGAGTCATGTGCCACGCTGTAATGATTCAAAAAGCTGGGGCGGCTGTCAAGTGTGGCAGACTGTCGATGCCCAGGGAGTTTTTCCCCATCTACACCCATGAGAGAGAGCACAAGGACTCCACTTACTCTTACTCCACATCGTCACAATCAGCACTGAGCAGCAGAACACGACAACACACTAGGTAGCAGCATCTCTGTACTAGTTGAGTATCAAAAAGCAGACAGTGTGAGTCCACACACAGGAGCAGCTATAACATGAGAGTCAGCATTTCTCCGTAGGATGTATATTACCCCCTCAAGACTCCACAGGATAGACCCTGCCAGATCACACCATTGTACCACATGCAGCGCTCCAAATGCAGACTTCGCTCATCTCGCTTGGACCTGTCCGAACATACATTCATACTGGGTAGCTATACACAAGATGCTGAGCGACATGATTAAAGTTCCAATGACCCCCCTAGCCTGAGATCGCCCTGCAGGTTTCTGTTAACCAGTTCCCACAGGAAACTCGTAGGTTTGTGGCCAGTAGCTTACTCCTGGCCAAGAGGAAAGTAGCCATACATTGGGGGGATAAAACAGCACCCTCTGTGAAAGCATGGCTGAGGAGCATGGCATCCTGCACCACAAACAGTGACATATACGCAACAACACTCCTCCCCACCTCCAGGCCCAAGGATATTTGGGGCCCTTTCAGGGATTATCTACTGGAGCAGCAGCGAGACACCCTACGCAGCAGGAACAGGGCATAGACCCTACTGGAGTAGGCTGAATTGTCTCAAGATATGTGTCGTTACACGCTTCTAGGAGCTGTACTTTCTCCTTGTCACTACAGTTGTTGCGCGCCCACTGCATGCTGGGGTAAGCCACCGGGATGGTTCGGTGTTGGAGACTGTTGGGGTCAGAGTAAGGTTGGACTCTCGGGGATCCGCTTTAAGTCATGTATGATTATAATGCGTCACGGACTGAGCCACCTGTGATGTATGTTTTTGCTCCCTGTGCATGTTAAATAACTGACTTTGTCCCAGTGTACTGTTCTTCTTATACCTAAATGCAAAATAAAGTGTTAAAAACAAAACCTGACAGTCAGCACGCAGAAGGCCAGCAGTGGGAGTTGGTAAGTTTCAGGCAGGGCAACCATTAAGAGAAACACAAAGTGATCTGTCTGTCACTGTGCCGTTTGGGGTGATCATGTTTGTATGTCATATTGTGGTTCTCTAAAACAATGAGAAAAGGAGATTTAAAATCTAGTTTCTAAGTTGTGATAAAACATGTGTTTATATAGCTAAATTACATTATGGCCCAACAATTTTGCACTTTTCAGAGACGGCAATGCCATTATTTGTCCATAGTGCGGCAAGGGTAAGAGCTGCCCTGGTAAGTAGTGGCCAGTCCAGGAGTTTCTCACATTTTTATAGTGGAGGACGGTTGTGATAGTAACCTTCCATTTGTGGTACTTAGCAGCTGTTTCAAGATTGTTTTAGAGCTTTTCATTACTCAAAAGACTGTCATTTCACTTTCCTTGCACTTCAGTGCTTGGTTTTAGTCAAGAGAAAGTGTCACTCTAAGTGTCACATATTTGGTCATTGAATGTCATTCATACGTACGTTTAAACCATTGAAATGTCACACATAAGCAGCACATAAGCAGCTATGGAGGCAACTTGGGTGTGTGGATGAGTAAGGGGGCAACACAGACAATGGATGATAGAAGGGAGAGGCGCAGAGCAGGCAAATTGACAACGCATGGCGGGAGAGTAGGTAGAAGCAAACACTGACAGCATCAGGGACAACAACAAGTGGGAGGGTGGGTGGGTGGATTAAGGTACAGATCAATATGGGCAACAACAGAGAAGGGTGAGTGGGGAAAGCAACAACACAAGAAAAACAGAAGGAGTGAGGGTGGGTGGGATTGCAAGCAACAACACAAGGAACAATAGAAGAAGGTAGTGTAGGTAGAGGCAAGCGACAACAAAGGCAACAACTGAAGGAGGGTAGGTGTTGAAAGCAACTACACAGGCAACAATGGATGAAAGGAGAATTGGTGGGGAAAGCAACAATAACTGTTGCAACAACGGAAGACAGGAATGAGGATGGAGGTGGATGTTGCAAGCTGCAACAAGGACAACAATGGAAGGAGGGAGGGTGCAGGGCACGCAACAACAAGTGCAACAATGGAAGTAGGGTGGGCCGGTAGAAGCAATCAATAATGCGGATAACAATGGAAGGAGGGAGGGTGGGAGCAAGCAAGCAACAACACTGGCAACAATGGAAGGAAGGAAGGAAGGAAGGAGAGTGGGTAGACGAAGCTACAACATGGGCAACAACGGCAGATGGGAAGGTGGGTGTAGCAGGCAAAAACACAGGCAAAAACAAAAGGAAGTTGGATAGGTAGGGCAAGCAACAACATGGAGAACACTGGAAGGAGGGAGTGTGGGTATGCAACATGGATGAGTGAGGAACCCTAAGTGGGAGAAGTACATGAGGAAGCCAGCTGACCAAGACACACTCTAGTATAGCGCTTAAACACATAGAAAAAGTAAGGGTAAAAATCATGATCAGTGGAAGGATACAAGTAGTGTGTCCATGACCGAGTGGAAGGACAAACACGCAAAAACAAAGGAAGCCTACTGAATCTTGCCAATAAAAAGCAAACAAAAGAGAGTCACAATAAAGCCAACGAATGGTAAGCAATGAGCGGGCTCTAAACCCACTCTTGGAAAACAAAAGATCTCAAATTCACAGCACTTGCTCTGCCTAGGCGAGAGCTCCGAAGCAAATGTATACAATTCTGTATGTTTTCTTTGGACATATAAACCGGAAACAGCATGTATGGGAATGAATCATTTAAAAGTGTTTATTTTTTTAATACTTAATAAAGGAAATGGAGGCATGATTTTTACTAATGTGGATTTACTATTTAACACAAATTTGTTTCCACCTACTAGCTCTTGGCTGTTCCAAAATAGCAAATGTAAGCAAATTATATTTTTTTCTAGTGTAACCCGATTATCAAGTATCTGTATGTCATGTAAGATTGCAGTCTTCACTTTTTAATTACACCATGTTGCATTCTGGGACTGGAAATGGTTCTCTTTTAGGTTTGACAGTACAGGTGAAAAATGATAGCAAGTAAACTGATAATGTGGCTAAATGAGAAGGACATTGAATATGCTTTGTGGGCATCAACAGTGCATTAGTCAACAACTTGAAGAGAATCAGTACTTTCCAGGCCCCTGCAGTGCAAACCTCAGTCAAACAAAAAATAGCTACAGGTACAATAGTACACCTGTGCACTGTTACAAGCACAGGTGTACTAGATGACTTCCTAAGGAGCCAAGAGAAGTGCATACGAATTTGAGGGAAACATTTCAAAATAAAAACAAATTCAATGAGAAAAAAATCATTAGTTTAGATCTCTTGTTGGTTTTTGATGTTGAATGCATTGTCTATTCGGTTTGCTTTTGGTGCCGTGTTATTTAATGGAGGCAAGCCTGGTTGCCACTGGTTATAGCACACACTTGCCTTGCACTATAGCATTGAGTATTTGACATTTTGCAAAAATTCAAAATTAGTAGATAACACAACGTGGCCATATAAGGTAAGTTAGCAGTGTGCCAAAAAATGGCCCATACTGGCTGTATTTAGTAGCACCTAGGTACCCAGTGTTAACACTTACTGGCATAGAATATGACAAGCTATTCACTTGTTGGCTAATTTAGCAGAGTATTTATCTGTCACGTCACACCCTTCGTAGTAACTTCCACTCTGCTTTATAAGAATACCAAATATTATAGATTACACATTGCTATAGTATCTTGTATCTCCTATTATTCAATGGTTACCTTTTAGCCATTGACCATTTGAAATTAGTTTTTTTTATTTTATTTGGCATGGTCTATCAGCAGGTCTATCTACATTTGGTATTTTTAATGAACCCTCCATTCAGTTCTTGTGGAGGATACCTGTACGCTGCTGTAATATTTTGTTTAAAAAGTAAACGCTTATGCTTCCCCATACAAGTCCATACATACTGTTCTTAATATCTTCACAAATTTTGGAAAATACTTGGGGTATGCCATTAACTGGGGTAAGTCTGTGCTGTTCGTGTTCTATGGGCAGTAGATGGTTTCATATACCTGGGAATCTTTGTTACATCAGATTTGGCCCTCTTTTACAGCCATAATTTGGCAACCCCGCTGGCCAGACTGCGAGCAGACGTTAAACATTGGAGGTCTCTGCCCCTGTCTTTGGTGGGCCTTGCTGCCCTTTTTAAAATGTTGGCACTCCCGTGATTTTTATATATCCTCCAAAACTGCCCACACCGTATTCCAGATGCATACTTTGTAGCGGTTGAGGGGGAGGTACATACACTGTTATGGGATGGTAAGGCCCCTAGAATAGCACTTCAAAAACTAACAAAAGGATGGTACGACAGGGGGATAGCGTTGCCTGATCTCAGGCTATACTACTACGCCCTGGACAGATACCAGATGGATTGCTCTGGCTATCTGGGCGCCCTGTATTCCCCCACCAAGAGACAGAGATTTGTTGGTCCAACACAACACACAGTACAAATTTGGCATTTGGCAAACTCACAACTGGGATGGGCTGGCGTTCTCACCAAGGCAACACCTTTGTGGTACACTCAGAAACTAGGCATGCTATTCTATCAACCAGGGTTTGATATGTGGGATATGATCGGCATCTCGGCAGTGAAGGACTTGGTTAAGAAGGGGGCAATACTCAAATTTGAAGACCTCTGAAAGAGTTACCAGATGGCTCCGGGGGAGGTATTTAGGTACCTACAAATAAGGCATGCCTTACAGGCGGCCTTCCCGAACTGCAAGGACATACCAAACTCGTGCCCACTAGAATATCGCTCACTTGATGGCCCTCTGCAGTCTAAAGCAATATCCTTGACGTACAAAAAATGTAGTAATAATTTACCGGATAGTTTTGGCGATCTCAAAGAGCAGTGGGAAAGAGACCTGGGGCTGATCGAAGAAGAAGATTGGCGGGAGGCTCTTATGTCACCTAGGGAGGCAGCCATCACGCTCAGATTAAGACTGATACAACTCAGGATCCTCCATAGGTCATATATGATGGGAAAAACTCTAGCAAAAATAGGGGCAAGGCAGGATGATTTGTGCTTGAAGGGCTGCAAGCAGCCGGCTACCTTCTATCACATGATATGGGAGTGCCCGCTGATACGCAGTCTCTGGGATAGAGCCACAAACCATATGCAGTCGGCATTGGTAAAGACGATGGACCTAATGTCCCGCCTGGGCCTGCTAAACATATGGGCGGACTCGGACCTGACTGAAATTGAACAACAACTGGTGACGCTGGGTACACGTTGGTTAAAAGAGAACTGGCAAAGGGATGGGGTGGCGCGGCACCGCCTGCTGTATCGGTATGGCTGAAAGTATTGGGTTTGTGTATGATTGCGAAGAAGGAGGTGTTTGTACCCAGAGGGTGCCCGAAGAAATGGGATAAAAATGTTTGAAATGGAACATTTACAGGGGAGAGATCTGTGTATCACCCATGGTGGACCTGGAAATGCGTAGAAATGTGGACAGAGGCGTAACTATTTGAAATATCTGTTTTTTCAACCTCTGTAACTTGCATGCTGATGGATGTAATTTGCTAATCACATGTGTCACTGTTGTATAATTGTAGGTCGCCAACCTTTATCAATAAAAACAACAACAAAAAAAGTAAACGCTTACCTTGATAAGATTTGAAATAGTTTTATGTTGACTACTGTATTTTTCTGCCAAGTCACACACTTTTTTGTGTTTTCCAACATCTTCTTCTACAGGGACACCAAATATTATGCCTCATTTATTTCTTTTGCTTCTATCCCCTACATTTCAAGGCTTACCTTTTAGTTATTAATGAATTGAAATGGCTTTTTATTTAATAGGAGATTACCGTATCTTTTAGCACTTTTGATACCATTCCAGCAGCTTTTCACTTCTGGTTTCATTAGGGATTACAAAATATAATGGCTCATATGGCCTATAATATTTGGTATCCCCTGTTTCTTGGGTTAAACCGTACTAGGATTTGACATGGTCTTGTCTTGAAGTGCTTTTCTGACACATCACACCCTTGTTTATAATTTGCACTGTCTCTTTCAACAGGGATACTGAACATTATGAAACATGCACTTGTAATTGCATAATAAAAGCTTCCACTTTCTGTTCCTTTGGGGGATATCAAATATAATGGGTAATAAGGGCTGTAATCTTTGCTATTCCATATGCTATTAGAGTTAAAGCTTACTAGGACAACATTTGACATGTCCTAAAGTTGGCAGGGTGAACAGAGTGTTTTCAGCCATATCGTAGCATTTTTTGTGTATTTCAGAGTCTCTGTCTATATGGACACCAAATATCACAGCTCATGTTTTGCTATTATATGTGGTATCTCCTACTTTCCAAGGTTTACCTTTCAGCAATTAACAAGTTGTAATGGCCTCTTATTTGATTGCAGATTACAGTGAATGTTAGTACTTTTGAATGCATTTCACACGTTTTCACATCAAATTCATTTTGGGGATACCAAATATAATCACCGGTACAGACAATAATATTTAGTATCCCGTATGTTTTGGGGGATAAAAAATTCTGAGCTTCATTTGAACATGGTCTTATGTTGGCTTGGTGAGCACAGTGTTTCTCTGCAAAACTTGCACACTTCCTTCAGTTTTCTAACATTTCTTAGTAAGGAGACACCAAATATTATGGCTCATTCATTGCAAAAATGCGTAGCGGGCATTTTTTGCTTGGTCGCAGTTCTCAACGTCAAGTTGGTGACCGCGAGCGAGCAAAATTATCATTCTGGCCAAACTTTTTCCTCGTTCGCGATCAGCAACATCAAATTGCCGATCGCAAGCGTGGAAAATAAACCTCCCGGTGAGATTCTCAATGTGGGGGGGTCAGGTTTCTCATTACGAGTGGTCGCGTATGCTCGCGACCGCTCGCGATGAGAAACTACAAGTCCGCGTTGAGAAAACTGCAGCTCGAGTACAAATCTACTCGAGCGGCAGAAAACAACCGCTTGCACTGTGCAAGATGCCGTTTGCAATGATTGTACAGTGCGGACAAGCATCCGGCACTGTGTAATCAGTACGAACAGCATTTTGCACAGTGCACTAAGCAGTTCACGTAGCTTGCGTGGTGCAAAGTGCACTTCGCTTAGCTACACTTAGTGCTACTACGCGAACTACGCCCAGGGTTACACTTGAAGTTGACTTTTATATGATAGCAGACTGTGGTATCTTTTTACTTTTTTACATCATTCCACAAGATTTTACATCCCGTTCCCTTTGGAGATACCATTTATAATGGCCTACACCAGCTATAATATCTAGTATCCCCTGTGTTTCTTGGGTTAGAACTTGCCAGGTATTTCTTGCACAGTATTTCAATGCCAAATAGTACCCTTCCTTTTGCCTTCCAAAATTGTTTACAATGGGGATACCAAATATTATGGCTCACACATTTCTGCAATACCTCGTATCCCCTACCTTTCATGCGTTACCCATTAACCATTGGAGACTTGAAGATGCCTTTTATTTGAAAGCAGACTACAGCATCTTTTCAGATTTTAAAATCTATCCTCAAGATTTTACGTCTGGTTCGCTTAGGGGATACCAAATATAATGGCTTATACCGGCTATTATATCTGGTATCGCCTGTGTTTCTGGCGTTAGAACTTACCAGTTTTCAATTTGACATGGACTTATGTTAAATGGATGAGCCCAATATTTCTATGGCAAAGAGCACCCTTCCTTTTGCTTTCCAACATTGTTACAAAGGGGATGCCAACTATTATGGCTCACGCATTGCTGTAATATTTTGTATCCCCTACGTTTCATTGGTTACCCTTTAATCATTGACCACTTAAAGTTGTCGTTTCCTTGATAAGAGACTACAGTATCTTTTCACATTTTTTACGTTATTCCACAAGATTGTGCGTCAGGTTCTCTATGGGGATACCATATATAATGGCCTATACTGGCTATAATATTTCCCCAGTGTTTCTGGTGTCTGAACTTACCAGTATTCAATTTGACATGGTCTTATGGGCTATGGGGGAGCACATTATTTCTAAGCCAAATAGCACCATTCCTTTTGCTTTCCAACATCTTTTAAAAATGGGGATACCAAATATTATGGCTCAGGCATTGCTGTAATATCTTGTATCTCCTGCGTTTCATTTGTTACCCATTAGCCATTGACCACTTGAAGTTGCCTTTTATATGATAGTAGACTATACTATCTTTTCACATTTTTGTACATCATTCCACACGATTTTACATCCGGTTCCCTTAGGGGATACCAAATATTATGATTCACGCATTGCCATAGTATCTTGTATCCCTTATGTTTCATGGTTTACCCTTTAGCCATTGACCAATTGATTTTGCCTTTTAGTTAATAGCAGACTACAGTATCTTTCCACATTCTGTTCATCATTCCACAAGATTTTGCCTCCGGTACAATTAGGGGATACCACTCATAATAGCCTATACAGCCTATAATATTTGGTATCCCCAGAGTTTCTCGGGTTAGAAGTTACCAGGATTCAATTTGACATTGCCTTATGTTGGATGGAGGACGCATAATTTCTATACCAAATAGCACCCATTCTTTTGCTTTCCAACATCATACACTATGGGGACACCAAATATTATGGCTCACGCATTGCTGTAATATCTCTTATCCACTATGTTTCATGGGTTACCCTTGAGCCATTGAAAAGTTGAAATTAGCGTTTGTTTAATAGCAGACTACAGTATCTTTTCACATTGTTTACATCAGTCCACAAGATTTTGCATCCGTACCCTTAGGGGATACCAACTAAAATAGCCTATACGGCCTATGATATTTGGTATCGCCAGTGTTTCTTGGTTTAGAAGTTAACATTATTCAATTTCAATTCGCCTTATGTTGGATGCGGGAGCACAGTATTTCTATAGAAATAGCACACTTCTTTCTGCCTTCCAACATCCCCTGTGTTTCATGGGTTACCCTATAGCCATTGATTAATTGAGTTTGCCTTTTATTTGATAGCAGACTACAGTATCTTTTCACATTTTGTACTTTATTCCACAAGATTTTGCATCCGGTACACTTAGGGGATACTAAATATAATAGCCTATACGGCCTATAATATTTGGTATCCCCTGTGTTTCTCGGGATAGAAGTTACCAGATTTCAATTTGGCATTGCATTTTGTTGGATGGAGGAGCACAGTATTTGTATACCAAATAGCACCCTTCCTTTTGCTTTCCAACATCATTTGCAATGAGGATACCAAATATTATGGCTCACGCATTGCTATAATATCTTGTATCCCCTATATTTCATGGGTTACCCTTTAGTTATTGACTAGCAGAAATTGCCTTTTGTTTGATAGCAGACTACAGTATCTTTTCACATTTGTGTACATCATTCCACAAGATTTTGCATCCGTTGCCTTGGGGGATACCAACTATAATAGTCTATAAGGCCTACAATATTTAGTATCCCCAGTGTTTCTTGGGTTAGAAGTTACCAGGATTCAATTTGATATCGCATTATGTTGGATGGAGGAGCACAGTATTGGCATACCAAATAAAACTCTTCCTTTTGCTTTCCCACATCATTACCATCCCTGATACCAAATATTATGGCTCACGCATTGCTGTAATATCTTGTATCCCCTATGTTTCATGGGTTACCCTTTAGTTATTGACTAGCTGAAATTGCCTTTTGTTTGATAGCAGACTACAGTATCTTTTCACATTTTTGTACATCATTCCACAAGATTTTGCATCCGTACCCTTAGGGGATACCACCTATAATAGCCTATACGACCTGTAATATTTGGTATCCCCAGCGTTTCTCGGGTTAGAAGTTACCAGGATTCAATGTGACCTTGCCTTATGTTGGATGGAGGAGCACAGTATTTCCATACTAAACAGCACCCTTCCTTTTGCTTTCCAACATCATTTTCTATGGGGATACCAAATATTATAGCTCACCCATTGCTGTAATATATTGTATCCCCTATGTTTCACAGGTTACCCTTTAGCCATTGACCAATTGAATTAGCCTTTATTTTGATAGCAGACGACAATATCTTTTAAAATTTGTACATCATTTCTCAAGATTTTGCATCCGTAGCCTTAGGGGATACCAACTATAATAGCCTATACGGCCTATAATACTTAGTATCCCCGGTGTTTCTCGGGTTAGAAGTTACCAGGATTAAATTTGACATCGCATTATGTTGGATGGAGGAGCACAGTATTGGTATACCAAATAGAACCCTTCCTTTTGCTTTCCCACATCATTACCATCCCTGATACCAAATATTATGGCTCACTCATTGCTGTAATATCTTTTATCCCCTATGTTTCATGGGTTACCCTTTAGTTATTGACTAGCTGAAACTGCCTTTTGTTTGATAGCAGACCACAGTATCTTTTCACATTTTTGTACATCATTCCACAAGATTTTGCATCCGTACCCTTAGGGGATGCCACCTATAATAGCCTATACGACCTGTAATATTTGGTATCCCCAGCGTTTCTCGGGTTAGAAGTTACCAGGATTCAATGTGACCCTTGCCTTATGTTGGGTGGAGGAGCACAGTATTTCCATACTAAACAGCACCCTTCCTTTTGCTTTCCAACATCATTTTCTATGGGGATACCAAATATTATGGCTCACCCATTGCTGTAATATATTGTATCCCCTATGTTTCATAGGTTACCCTTTAGCCATTGACCAATTGAATTACCCTTTATTTTGATAGCAGACTATATTATCTTTTAAAATGATGTGTACATCATTCCTCAAGATTTTGCATCCATACCCTTAGGGGATACCAAATTTAATAGCTTATACGGCCTATAATATTTGGTATCCCCTCTGTTTCTCGTGTTGGAAGTTCTTAGGATTAAATTTGACTTCGCCTTTTGTTTGATAGGGAGCACAGTGCACTGATACCAAGGAGCACCCTTCCTTTTGCTTTCCAACATCATTTACTATGGGGATACCAAATATTATGGCTCAAGCATTGTGTAATATCTCGTATCCCCGATGTTTAATGGTTTCATGGGTTACCCTTCAGCCATTGAATAGTTGAAATTGCCTTTTGTTTGATAGCAGAGTACAGTATCTTTTCACATTTTGTACTTCGTTCCACAAGATTTTGCATCCGGTACCCGTAGGGGATACCAAATATAATAGCCTATACGGCTTATAATATTTGGTATCCCCTGTGTTTCTCGGGTTAGAAGTTAAAAGGATTGAATTTGACATCCCAATATGTTGGATGGAGAAGCACAGTATTTGTATACCAAATAGCACCCTTCCATTTGCTTTCCAACATCATTTGCAATGGGGATACCAAACATTATGGCTCACGCATTGCTATAATATCTTGTATCCCCCATGTTTCATGGGTTACCCTTTAGTTATTGACTAACAGAAAATGCCTTTTGTTTGATAGCAGACTACAGTAGCTCTTCACTTTTTTTGTACATCATTCCACGCGATTTTGCATTTGTAGCCTTTGGGGATACCAACTATAATAGCCTATACGGCCTATAATACTTAGTATCCCCGGTGTTTCTCGGGTTAGAAGTTACCAGGATTAAATTTGACATCGCATTATGTTGGATGGAGGAGCACAGTATTGGTATACCAAATAGAACCCTTCCTTTTGCTTTCCCACATCATTACCATCCCTGATACCAAATATTATGGCTCACTCATTGCTGTAATATCTTTTATCCCCTATGTTTCATGGGTTACCCTTTAGTTATTGACTAGCTGAAACTGCCTTTTGTTTGATAGCAGACCACAGTATCTTTTCACATTTGTGTACATCATTCCACAAGATTTTGCATCCGTACCCTTAGGGGATACCACCTATAATAGCCTATACGACCTGTAATATTTGGTATCCCCAGCGTTTCTCGGGTTAGAAGTTGAAACCTGTGCCCCCTCTGTTGAACTTGCCATCCCTCGTGGATTTAAAATATTAAGATCTGACCGCCAGTTGGGCAGAGGTGGTGGGATTGCGGTTGTCTTTAGAGAACAGTGGACTTTCTCTCATGATTCCCAAGAACAGCTGGCTGAGGCTGAGATGCTCCACTTTTCTCTAACATTCAACGCTCACTCTTCCATAGGCGGCACGCTGGTTTACCGCCCTCCTGGCTACATTGGCAACTTTGTGCAGGTCTTAGAAGAGACTATAGTCCCCCGGATTCTACGTCATTCCCGGTATCTTCTCTTGGGTGACTTCAATATCCATGTAGATAGTTCGGACCTACCAGAGGCGGTTCGCCTAGCTGAAACTCTTTCCATGGCCCAGCTTAAACAATGGGTGGCTGCCCCAACCCATCATGGTGGTCATATTCTTGATCTGGTATGCTCGAACTTTGATATCAATATGGCCCATCCTGAGCCAGTGATCTGGTCGGATCATAAGCTTATTAGATTTTCCTGGCCTTCTTTGACTTCTGTTGTGCCCCATCCTCATACCGCCCATACGCAGAAGATTAACTTAGATATTCTCTCAGATGGTCTTGCTGCTTCTCGTCCATTGTTTCCTCTTGATATTGAGGCCGCAGCCAGCACATTCAATCTATGGGTGGAAGATGCGACTGCGGCATCAATCAAAAATAGCCGAGTCTGTAGACTCCGTGCTACCCCCTCCAAACCCTGGTTTTCCCATGCCCTCTGTGACCTCAAATCAGGTTGTAAAAAGCTGGAGAGGGTGTGGAGACAAGCTTATCTTCCTGAAGCGAAAAAGGATCTGCGAACTGCGCAAAAAAAGTACTATGCAGCCATCAGATCTGCCAAAAGTAGTTATTTTTCTGGCCGTATTAATAAAGCAAACAACAATAGTAAGGAAATTTTTACGATTGTAAAAAGTTTTGTATCTCCTTGTGCCTCACAACCTCTGCTGCCTGCATCAGAGGAATGGTGTGAAGAGCTATCTGAATTTTTTATTGATAAAATTGCTAAAATTCAGATGGATCTGCAAAATGTTTGTAATGGCCTTTCATCTTCCCTAACTATTCCGCTTCCTTTAATGCCCCTACGTACCGAGAAATTGGCCACCTTCACCCCTCAATTGAATTCTGATATCATTGCTATTGTTGCTGCCTTAAAATCTGGATCTCCTTCTGATCCATGCCCGGCTAGAGTTCTTGGGAGCTTAGCGGAAACAGTGGGAAATGAGGTAACCCAGATTATTAACCTCTCGTTTCTCACGGCTACTGTTCCCGCCTGTTGGAAACAAGCGAAACTGCTCCCATTATTAAAAAAAAATGGATTAGATCCAGCTACTCCGTCCAACTTTCGCCCAATATCCTTGCTTCCTGCGCTAGCAAAAATATGCGAAAAGACTGTCTTCAATCAGCTGAACAAATTTGTTGAATCTACGGAAGCATTACATCCTGCTCAGTCCGGTTTCAGGGCTGCCTACAGTACCGAGACGGCTTTAGTCGAAATATCGGAGGCTATTCGGGAGTGTCTGGACGAAGGCGGCAGAGCGGCTCTGATATTACTAGACCTCTCTGCTGCCTTCGATACGGTGCCTCACTCCCTTCTACTCTCCAGACTGGCCGAAATAGGTATTGTGGGACCTGCTTTTGACTGGCTGACCTCATTTTTGAGTCATCGTACTCAACAAGTCTGGTTGCCTCCTTTTGCCTCCACCCCCAAATTACTTTCTACTGGTGTTCCGCAGGGGTCTACTTTAAGCCCTCTGCTTTTTAACATTTATCTCACCCCTTTGATTTACCTCGCAGAACCGTTGGGGGCTAAAATTATGGCGTACGCCGACGATACACAACTTTTGTTTACCTGGCCCAAAGATAATTTAGATACGTCGGCGGCCCAACTCTGTCTGTCCTCTGTTTTTCAATGGCTAGCAGGTGCCCAGCTAAAATGCAACGAAAGTAAATCTGAGATTTTGTTGTATGGCTCTTTTCCCGAGGATTTTAGTGAACGTCTCTGGCCTGCGGACCTACCCCCACCAAAAGCCACATCTGGCCCGGTGAAAAACCTAGGGGTTTGGTTCGGTAAGAACCTTAAGTTTGAGGACCATCTTAAGAAACTCACTGGCGTTTGTTTTTCTACCCTAAAAACTTTACGCAGGTTTTTTTCCCTTCCTCCCGAAAGAAGCAAAAGAGACTGTTATTCGTGCCTTAGTACTCTCTAGGCTAGACTATGCGAATGGACTGTTCTGCGGATTGCCGGCATATCTGATTCACCGCCTTCAGGTTATTCAGAATGCCGCCGCTAGACTTTTGTTTAATGTCCCCAGGCGTTCCAGTGCTCGCCCTCTTCTCCATGCTCTTCACTGGCTCCCAGTTGCTCATAGGATTCTGTTTAAAATCTTAGTGCTTGCCTACCGAGCTATTCATCAAACTGGTCCTGTTTACTTGAGAAAAAGGTTTTGTTTGTATGTCCCTAACCGCCCACTGAGATCGGCCAACTTGTGCCAAATGTCCATCCCCAAATTTAAATACTGTAGACTTGGCGGCCAATCAATCTCAGTGAGAGCAGCTAAATCTTGGAATACCCTACCCCTTCATTTGAAAACTGCATCTACTCTTAGTGCGTTTAAGAAAGGTCTAAAAACTCACCTCTTCAAAACTATAGTTTAATCTTTCTCCATCCAGTGTCGGCAGTTATCTGCTCCCTCTCAAACTGTTCTGTCTTCAACGCGCCAGGATACTATTTTTTTAGTAATAGAGCGCGCTACAAAAGCCTTTAATAATAATAATAATAATAATAGAAGTTACCAGGATTCAATGTGACCCTTGCCTTATGTTGGGTGGAGGAGCACAGTATTTCCATACTAAACAGCACTCTTCCTTTTGCTTTCCAACATCATTTTCTATGGGGATACCAAATATTATAGCTCACCCATTGCTGTAATATATTGTATCCCCTATGTTTCACAGGTTACCCTTTAGCCATTGACCAATTGAATTAGCCTTTATTTTGATAGCAGACGACAATATCTTTTAAAATTTGTACATCATTCCTCAAGATTTTGCATCCATACCCTTAGGGGATACCAAATTTAATAGCTTATACGGCCTATAATATTTGGTATCCCCACTGTTTCTCGTGTTGGAAGTTCTCAGGATTAAATTTGACTTCGCCTTTTGTTTGATGGGGGAGCACAGTGTACTGATACCAAGGAGCACCCTTCCTTTGTCTTTCCAACATCATTTACTATGGGGATACCAAATATTATGGCTCAAGCATTGTGTAATATCTCGTATCCCCGATGTTTCATGGTTTCATGGGTTACCCTTCAGCCATTGAATAGTTGAAATTGCCTTTTGTTTGATAGCAGAGTACAGTATCTTTTCACATTTTGTACTTCATTCCACAAGATTTTGCATCCGGTACCCGTAGGGGATACCAAATATAATAGCCTATACGGCTTATAATATTTGGTATCCCCTGTGTTTCTCGGGTTAGAAGTTAAAAGGATTGAATTTGACATCCCATTATGTTGGATGGAGAAGCACAGTATTTGTATACCAAAGAGCACCCTTCCATTTGCTTTCCAACATCATTTGCAATGGGGATACCAAATATTATGGCTCACGCATTGCTATAATATCTTGTATCCCCCATGTTTCATGGGTTACCCTTTAGTTATTGACTAACAGAAAATGCCTTTTGTTTGATAGCAGACTACAGTAGCTTTTCACTTTTTTTGTACATCATTCCACGCGATTTTGCATCCGTAGCCTTAGGGGATACCAACTATAATAGCCTATACGGCCTATAATACTTAGTATCCCCGGTGTTTCTCGGGTTAGAAGTTACCAGGATTAAATTTGACATCGCATTATGTTGGATGGAGGAGCACAGTATTGGTATACCAAATAGAACCCTTCCTTTTGCTTTCCCACATCATTACCATCCCTGATACCAAATATTATGGCTCACTCATTGCTGTAATATCTTTTAACCCCTATGTTTCATGGTTTACCCTTTAGTTATTGACTAGCTGAAACTGCCTTTTGTTTGATAGCAGACCACAGTATCTTTTCACATTTTTGTACATCATTCCACAAGATTTTGCATCCGTACCCTTAGGGGATACCACCTATAATAGCCTATACGACCTGTAATATTTGGTATCCCCAGCGTTTCTCGGGTTAGAAGTTACCAGGATTCAATGTGACCCTTGCCTTATGTTGGGTGGAGGAGCACAGTATTTCCATACTAAACAGCACCCTTCCTTTTGCTTTCCAACATCATTTTATATGGGGATACCAAATATTATGGCTCACCCATTGCTGTAATATATTGTATCCCCTATGTTTCATAGGTTACCCTTTAGCCATTGACCAATTGAATTACCCTTTATTTTGATAGCAGACTATAATATCTTTTAAAATGTGTACATCATTCCTCAAGATTTTGCATCCATACCCTTAGGGGATACCAAATTTAATAGCTTATATGGCCTATAATATTTGGTATCCCCACTGTTTCTCGTGTTGGAGGTTCTTAGGATTAAATTTGACTTCGCCTTTTGTTTGATAGGGAGCACAGTGTACTGATACCAAGGAGCACCCTTCCTTTTGCTTTCCAACACCATTTACTATGGGGATACCAAATATTATGGCTCAAGCGTTGTGTAATATCTCGTATCCCCGATGTTTCATGGTTTCATGGGTTACCCTTCAGCCATTGAATAGTTGAAATTGCCTTTTGTTTGATAGCAGAGTACAGTATCTTTTCACATTTTGTACTTCATTCCACAAGATTTTGCATCCGTACCCTTAGGGGATACCAACTGTAATAGCCTATATGACCTATAATATTTGGTATCCCCAGCGTTTCTCGGGTTAGAAGTTACCAGGATTAAATGTGACCTCGCCTTATGTTGGATGGAGAAGCACAGTATTTCCATACTAAACAGCACCCTTCCTTTTGCTTTCCAACATAATTTCTATGGGGATACCAAAAATTATGGCTCACCCATTGCTGTAATATATTGTATCCCTATGTTTCATGGGTTACCCTTTAGCCATTGACCAATTGAATTTGCCTTTTATTGTATAGCAGACTACAGTATCTTTTCACATTCTGTACATCATTCCACAAGATTTTGCAACTGGTTCGCTTAGGGGATACCAAATATAATGGCCTATACCAGCTACTATATCTGATATCCCTTGTGTTTCTGGGGTTAGAACCTACCAGTATTCAATTTAACATGGTCTTATGTTCAATGGATGAGCCCAGTATTTCTATGGCAAAGAGCACCCTTCCTTCTGCTTTCCAACATCGTTGTCAAAGGGGATACCAAATATTATGGCTCATGCATTGCTGTAATATCTCGTATCCCCTAAGTTTGATTGGTTACCCTTTAGCCGCTGACCACTTGAAGTTGTCTTTTCTTTGATAAGAGACTACAGTATCTTTTCACATTGTTTACGTTATTCCACAAGATTGTACGTCAGGTTCTCTATGGAGATATTATATATAATGGCCTATACTGGGTATAATATTTGGTATCCCCTGTGTTTCTGGGGTTAGAACTTCAGTATTCAATTTGACATGGTATTATGTGCTATGAGTGAGCACAGTATTTCTATGCCAAATAGCACCATTCCTTTTGCTTTCCAACATCGTTAGCACTGGGGATACCAAATATTATGACTCAAGCATTGCTTACATTTCTTGTATCCCCTGCGTTTCATTTGTTATCCATTAGCCATTGACCAATTGAAGATGCCTTTTATATGATAGCACACAGCTGTATATTTTCACGTTTTTTACTTCAATCCACAAGATCGTATGCCCGGTTCTCTTACGGGATACCATATATAATGGCCTATACCGGCTATATTTGGTATCCCCTGTGTTTCTTGGGTGAGAACTTACCAGGATTTCATTTGGCATGGTCTTATGTTAGACGGGTGAGCACAGTATTTCTATGCCAAATGGCACCCTTATTTTTGCTTTCCAATGTCGTTTACAATTGCTCACGTATTGCTGTAATATGTCATGTCCCCTATGTTTCACGGGTTACCCTTTAGCCATTGACCACTTGAAGTTGCCTTTTATATGATAGCAGACAACTGTACTAACTCAATATCTTCAAGCTAATATCATACCCACTGGACTCCAAGTCAAAAACGAACCAGCCATATTTGTGGACGATCCCAAGTTCAAGGAGGGATTTAGCTTCATTGCCAACACATGCTCGCGCCACTGGATGGTGCTGGGCATTGAGACAGCCAGGACACAGGTCGAAACCCTCATGAAGGAAATTGACATACTTAAATCTGAGATCAAGAGTCACAGTGCTTTTGCCCACGCAAGAGACACTCTAGAGAAACTTGAGAAAACTCTGGATGCATTTGATATCGAAGCTCAATCCAAGAAGTTGGACAAACTGAGTAAAGACATTACCAACTACGATAAAAAGAAGACCTACCCCTACCTAGCGGAAGACTATTACAATCAAGACACCCAAGGCAGGTTCACCAACAGGGGAAGAGGCGGCTACAGGGGCAGACGTAGGTTCACCAACTTCTCAGACTCTTCCTATAGCTCAGGCAGTGACTCAGGAACCCCCGGCCAGCCTACCTACGACAACTATCAGGATCAATGGTATCAACCGCAACCAGATTGGCACCCTTTTTTAGGGGGAAACCAATGGCGACCGCCCCGGGGTCGAGGCAACTATCCGAACAGAGGCAGAGGCCAATCCTGGCCAACCCGAGCCAGAGGGGGAATGACCCAGCGTCCAGAGAACCCACAGAAACAGGTCCGCTTCCAACCAGAGCCTCACGGAGAGATCAGCACGAGACGCAAGACTTACAGGTGGTAGATCAATCAAGCCCCATTGTCAATCTCTCACAACATGTCCTCACACCGGAGGAATCTAGCGTGTTGAACAAAGGACTATCTTTTGTACCTACATCCTACCCGAACAATTTCAACATAAGATCGGAACTGACACGGTTTTTCCGTAAAATCAGGCTGAAGCATTTCTTCCTGCACTCACCCAGTCTTACCACAACCTCAGCGACTGGACTACGACCCCCCTCAACCTTCACTCCCAGAACTCACCAGACACCATACCGGATCTTGGCGTATGAAAACATGGTGATGCGGGAAGTTATGGACATTTGTACCACACGCACCTATGTCAAACATAATATCACGCAAGGAGAAAGACAAGCCCTGGACAATCTAAGCAATAACAAACTACTGGTGATCAAACCGGCGGACAAAGGAGGGGCCATAGTCCTCCAAGATGTCCAGAACTACAAGGAGGAGATCTACAGACAACTCAGGGATGGTGTGAGTTACACTGCTACCAACCCCGATCCCACAAAAGACATTAGGAGAGTGATACAAGAGATCACAGGGAAAGGTCGTGAGGAGGGTTTCCTGAGCCAGAAAGAATACGAGTACTTGAATGTCGCACAACCACGAACCCCGACGATTTACACATTGCCCAAGATACATAAGGATATGACAAAACCTCCGGGACGCCCTATTGTATCGGGCTGCGGATCCCTTTTGGAACCGTTATGTAAATACATAGACACTTTTTTGAAACCTCTAGCCACAGGGACCCCCACTTATGTCAGAGACACAATGCAGATCATCAACCAAGTAGATGAAATCGCCTTTGATCCTGATAAACAAATCATGGTCACACTAGACATAGTCTCTCTATATACGAGTATCCCACAGGACCCTGCTCTGGAAACCATGAGAAAGGCATTGGACAGAAGAACCCAGCCTACCCAGGTACCTACCAATTTCATCATTCAACTCCTGGAGGTGGCAATGAAACGAAACTTTTTCATCTTTCAGGATGAATACTTCATTCAGAGCAAGGGAGTAGCGATGGGGGCGGCCTTTGCCCCTGACCTTGCTATACTGTATATGGCCGAATTCGAACAGGACCATATCCTTACCGTAAGTAATCCATATGAAACCAACATATGGATGTGGCGCAGATATATTGATGATGTGCTGATGCTATGGACCGGAAGTGAAGTGGAACTTAACGGATTCTTTACGTGGCTTAATAACCAATCGGAGGACATTCAGTTTACCATGAGTATGAGTAAGACCTCTATCGACTTCCTTGACATCAGCATAAAGGTCCTTAATGGGCACCTCCACACCACCCTCTTTCGAAAACCCACAGAACGGAACAGCCTTCTACGTTACACAAGTCACCATACAAGAAGCCTGCGGGACAACCTACCATTCGGCCAGTTTCTCCGGATAAGGAGGAACTGCTCACTCAAAGAAGATTACTTCCTGGAATCAGATCTCCTGATCAGGAGACTAATGGATAGAGGGTACCCGAGACGACTGGTGACGAGAGCAAGAAAGAGAGCTTGGTACAGCCCGAGGGAAGACCTCCTCAAGCCCAGAGAACGTCCCGAGGATTCGGAACGGATCATCTGCGTTACCACTTTTTGTACGAAGAGCCATCTGATTAAGAAGACGGTGAACAAACACTGGACAATGGTGGCGGATGTGATTAACCATGAACAACTGCCAATGCATGCGTTCAAGAAGGCCAAAAACATCAGGGACAAAGTGGTCTCCTCCTACCTTGGAACCCCGGCCCCCCCCACTCTGCAAAGTCTATGGAATCTCCCCCAAGTGGTCGGCCATTTTAAGTGTACAAAGTGCAAAGCATGCCCACAGGCAATGGAAACCAAAGTCTGGAACTATCGCAACAATACAATAACTCTGAAAACAATGACCAATTGCAACTCAAGTGACGTTATCTACGCCATCATCTGTCCGTGTGATTTGGTATATATTGGCCAAACTAAACAACATGTCAAAAAGAGGATCTTGCAGCACTGCAGCAGGATAAGGTGTCAAACACCGGGCTCCCCATTGGTGGAACACTTTACGTCCAAATCACACACCCCTGAATCCTTCAAATGGCTGGTAATTGAAAAAGTCACGGTGGGCCCCAGGGGTGGTAATTTGAGTTCACTATTGAACTTGAGGGAATGTAAGTGGATGTACACTTTGGACACTGTTGATAATGGCCTGAACGAACTTGATGCAACCTATTCGCAATTAGCTGGATTGGCACCCGATCAATAAGATGCTTAAACTGCATGTATGCAATTTCCTAGCGATGTACCCTTTCTGAAACTGTACATTTGTACCATCATGTCTAAAATTTAGCGATGCCAGTTGTGTAAATGTTGGAGTAATTTGCACTTAGGGAATAGTGAATATCGCTCCTGTTGGATGTTTAGACATGTATACGCACACGAACACTATTTATGACACATCATCATGGGCCCTTAAATACGAATGTCACCATGCCCTAGGTCCTCTTCATATACACACAGAGGGTTTTTCTATGTACACACAGATGGCTTTAGAAATATTCCGCCACCGACAATTTGTCTCCTAGCCCAGGATGTGTGTGATACTTTTTCCTTTTCCGCCCACTGTCTGCCCATACAATGAGGCTCTGATGTAGTCCTCTTTACAACATTCGATCGTCCTCCCAATTTCGGAGGATGAATAGTGGCCCGATTTTGGCGCATGCGCCCCACTCAGTCCTCTAGCCTCGCAGCAGCTAGCGGCAGCACCGCGAGGTGCTAGGACACGCCCCCTAGAGACGCGCCATAGCAACGTCTCGTACATGTAAGGCCTGACGTGCAGCTGCGAGCTGTCACTGGGATTCAAACGCCAGCAGTAACACAGGTACGCTCGCTCCGCGCCCGCTGTCTAGAATTCACTGTATGAGACGCGTGCGGATCTAGTCCACGCAGGCAGCGGCTCACTCTCTTCCGTGATTATTGCAATTCATGACTAATGTACATGAATACGATCCTTACAGATCTAGCCCCCGTTTACCACTCGTAGTTAATGCGGGCACACCCACGGGCCCAAGTATGAATGTCTGCCTGCACTTTTTTGTAATTAGACCACGGGCCCACTTGTGAATGTTTGCTTGCCGTTTTCTGACCGATTTTTATGGACTCACATGCGGGTTCCTACTGCCAGTGTGAGTCTATCAGCAAGAGGCACACAGGTACACTCGCCCCGCGCCTCTTGAGAATTCACTGTAGACGCTCACGGTCTACCTAGGCGGCGTTCACTTTTCTGCCACTTTTTTATAACTTTTTCGATATGTTGCCACAACTGGACAATAAGAGCACCACATTTATAGATCCACCGCCCTTAGTCCGTTGCCTATCTTTATCTGTGCGGGCACACCAACGGGTTTTATTATGGATTAGTGTGGGCTTCCCACTAAATAAATAAACATTCTCAATATTTTTAAATATGTCATATGAGATAGTGGCCCTCCGTAATTGGATGTGGTCATGATTCTCATACTCCAATTGAACTAGTTTCACATTGTCAGAGGGAATATACGTAGGAACACATTCTCTTTGTGCTCTTCCAGACGGTGTAACTCACCTACACGTCGAACTCCACTGCCCTTTGGATGGAGGACGCTTGCCCCACCCTTGGACAGACCGTACCTTGGCATCCACTACATTTGTAAGAGACCATTTGCTCTTCAAAGAACGGGCTAACAAAGTAAGTCCACTTTCTCTTGTTAGATTTGATTTAACATATCACGTCCTGCCGTAATTATCCTTCCTAACCGCAATTCATTCTCTCCAGAGAACCACGCCACAGGCACGATTCCCAACTCAGAAGGGAACATCACCGGAACGCCTGGGCATGTAGGTACACCTTGCAATTTGCCCCCCTTTCTATGAATTTAATTATATCCGTCTAGTGACACACATTTTTGTTTTCCTAGGTGCTCATTATCACTGTTTTTAACTGTCCTGAGGAAGACCCCAAACTGAGGACCCACCCGCCCTTAACTTGGGGGTCGAAACGTCGACAACATTTTCAACACATACACACCCTACCAAACCTGCTAAACTTAGCTCCTGTGTATAGTGTATTTCTTGGGAACAACTGTGATCTGCAATATGACTAGAAATGTTCTGTGAATAGGACAGAATTGTTTATGGACACAATTCCTTTTCTTTGTCCCCTATTCTTTTCCAAACACACCCCACCCCCTTTATATTTCTTTTCTGATTTGATAATCACCGAGCACCGACTGAATAACGATATAAGACTTACCATGTATTGTATGAATATGAAATATGATATATGTTTATTTGCAGTAAATGATTATGAATAGTTGGATTAAATACAACCCAAAAGACACGTACTTGGTGGTTGTACCTCTTTGTTGAAGTAATGTTGTGTTTAACTGTTTTGTAATCGACCACCCCTCTTTTTATAACTCTGTACTGACCCAGGTCGATGAGGTAAGGGTTCACCCCATTATTACCTACCACCCTATGTTTCACGGGTTACCCTTTAGCCATTGACCACTTGAAGTTGCCTTTTATATGATAGCAGACAACTGTATATTTTCACATTTTTTACATCATTCCACAAGGTTCTATGTCCGGTTCTCTTAGGGAATACCATATACAATGGCCTATACCAGCTATTATATCTGGTATCCCCTGTGTTTCTGGGGTTAGAACTTACCAATGTTCAATTTGACATGGTCTTATGTTCGATGGATGAGCCCGGTATTTCTATGGCAAAGAGCACCCTTCCTTTTGCTTCCAACATCGTTTACAATGGGGATACCAAACATCATGCCTCATGCATTGCTGTAATATCTCGCATCCCCTATGTTTCATGGGTTACCTTTTAGCCATTGACCACTTAAAGTTGTCTTTTCTTCGATAAGAGACTACAGTATCTTTTCACATTTTTTACGTTATTCCACAAGATTGTAGTCAGGTTCTCTATGGGGATACCATGTACAATAGCCTATACCAGCTATCATATTTGGTATCCCTTGTGTATCTGGGGTTAGAACTTGCCAGTATTCAATTAGACATGGTCTTATGTGCTATGGGTGAGCACAGTATTTCTATTCCAAATAGCACCATTCCTTTCGCTTTCCAACATCTTTTACAATGGGGATTCCAAATATTATGGATCACGCATTGCTGTAATATCTTGTATCCCCTGCGTTTCATTTGTTACCCATTAGGCATTGACCACTTGAAGTTGCCTTTTATATGCTAGCAGACAACTGTATATTTTCAAATTTTGTACATCATTCCACAAGGTTCTATGTCCGGTTCTCTTAGGGAATACCATATACAATGGCCTATACCAGCTATTATACCTGGTATCCCCTGTGTTTCTGGGGTTAGAACTTACCAGTGTTCAATTTGACATGGTCTTATGTTCGATGGATGAGCCCAGTATTTCTATGGCAAAAAGCACCCTTCCTTTTGCTTCCAACATCGCTTACAATGGGGATACCAAATATTATACCTCATGCATTGCTGTAATATCTCGTATCCCCTATGTTTCATGGGTTACCTTTTAGCCATTGACCACTTAAAGTTGTCTTTTCTTTATAAGAGACTACAATATCTTTTCACATTTTTTACGTTATTCCACAAGATTGTATGTCCGGTTCTCGTAGGGGATAACATATATAATGGCCTATACCGGCTATAATATTTGGTACCCCTATGTTTCTTGTGTTAGAACTTACCAGGATTCAATTTGGCATGGTCTTATGTTAGACAGGTGAGCACAGTATTTCTATGCCAAATAGCACCCTTCCTTTTGCTTTCCGATGTCGTTTACTATGGGGATAACAAATATTATGGCTCACGCATTGCTGCACTACTTCGTATCACCTCCGTTTCTTGGGTTACCCTTTAGCCATTGGCCACTTGAAGTTGTCTTATATTTGATAGCAGACTACAGTATCTTTTCACATTTTTTACATCATTCCACACGATTTTACATCCGGTTCCCTTAGGGGATACTAAATATTATGGCTCACGCATTGATGTAATAACTTGTATCCCCTACATTTTATTTCAGGGTTACCCTTTAGCCATTGACCAATTGAGGTACAGACTACAGTAAATTTTCAAATTTTTTACATTGTTCCACAAGAGTGCATGTCCGGTTCCCTTAGGAAATACCATATATAATGGCCTATACCGGCTATAATATCTGGTATCCCCTGTGTTTCTGGTGTTAGAACTTACCAGTATTCCGATTGACATGGTCTTATGAGAGATGGGTGAGCACAGTACTTCTATGTCAAATCGCGGCCTTCCTTTTGCTTTACAACATCCTTTACTATCGGGATACCAAATATTATGGCTCACGCCTTGCTGTATCCCCCACGTTTCATAGATTGCCCTTTAGGCATTGGCCACTTGAAGTTGTCTTCTATTTGATAGCAGGCTACAGTATCTTTTCAGATGTTTTACATCATTCCAGAAGATCGTACGTTTGGTTCCTTCAGGGGATACTAAATATTATGGCTCGCTCATTGCTGTAATATCTTGTATCCCCTACATTTAATGGGTTACCCTTTAACCATTGACCACTTGAAGTCGCCTTTTACTTGATAGCAGACTACAGTAACTTTTCACCGTTTTTTACATCATTCCACCAGATTTTACATCCAGATCCCTTAAGGGATACCAAATATTATGGCCTATACCGGCTATAATATGTGTGTCCCCAGTGTTCCTTGGTTTGAACTTACCAGGATTAAATTAGACATGGTCTTAAGTTGGATGGGTGAGCACAGTACTTATATGCCAGATAGCAACCTTCCTTTTGTTTTCCAACATCGTTTACTATGGGGAAACCAAATATTATGGCTCACGCATTACTGTAATATCTTGTATCCCCTACGTTTCATGGGTTATCCTTTAGCCATCGGCCACTTGAAGTTGTCTTTTATTTGATAGCTGAAAACAGTATCTTTTCACATTTTTTACATCATTCCACAAGATTGTACGTCCGGTTCCCTCAGGGGATACCTTATATAATGGCCCATACCGCCTATAATATTTGGTATCCGCTGTGTGACTTGGGTTAGAACTTACCAGGATTCAATTTGACATGGTCTTTTGTTGGATGGGTGGGCACAGTACTTCTATGTCAAATAGCGCCCTTCCTTTTGCTTTCCAACATCGTTTACTAAGGGGATACTAAATATTATGGCTCACAAATTGCTGTAATATCGCGTATCCCCTATGTTTTATGGGTTACCCTTTAGCCATTGCCCACTTGAAGTTGTGTTTTACTTGATAGCAGACTACTGTATCTTTTCAAATTTTTTACATAATTCCACAAGATTGTACGTATGGTTCCCTTAGGGTATACCATTATATTGGCCCATACACCTATAATATTTGGTATCCCCGGTGTTTCTTGGGTTAGAACTTACCAGTATTCAATTATGTTGGATGGGTGAGCACAGTACTTAGTGCCGAATAGTGGCCTTCCTTTTGCTTTCCAACATTGTTTACTATGGGGATACCAAATATTATGGCTCACCCCTTGCTGTAATATCTCGTATCCCCCACATTTCATGGGTTACCCGTTAGCCATTGGCCACTTGAAGTTGTCTTTTATTTGATAGCAGGCAACAGTAACTTTTCAGATGTGTTACATCATTCCAGAAGATTTTACGTCTGGTTCCCTTAGAGGATACTAAATATTTGGGCTCACTCATTGCTGTAATGTCTTGTATCCCCTATGTTTCTAGGGTTACCCTTTAACCATTGACCACTTGAAGTCGCCTTTCACTTGATAGCAGACTACAGTAACCTTTCATATTTTTTACATCATTCCTCAAGATTTTACATCTAGTTCCCGTTGGGGATACCATATATAATGGCTTATACCGGATATAATATCTGGTATTTCCTGTGTTTCTGGGGTTAGAACTTACTAGTATTCAATTTGACATGTTCTTATGTTGGATGGATGGGCACAGTATTTCTACGGCAAATAGCACCCTTCCTTTTGCTTTCCAACATCGTTTTCAAAGGGATACCAAATAATATGGCTCACACCTTGCTGTAATATCTTGTATCACTTACGTTTCATGAGCTACTCTTTTGCTTTTGACCACTTGAAGTTGCCTTTTTCTTTATAGCAGACTACAGTAACTTTTCACATTTTTTACATCATTCAACGAGATTTTACATCCTGTTCCCTTAAGGGATACCAAATATAATGGCCTACACCGGTTATAAGATCTGGTATCCCTGGTGTTTCTTGGTTTAGAATTTACCAAGATTCAATTACACATGGTCTTATGTTTGATGGATGAGCACAGTATTTCTATGCTGATTATAACCCTTCCTTTTGCTTTCCAACATCATTTACTAGGGGGATACCAAATATTATGGCTCCCACATTGCCATAATATCTTGTATCCCCTATGTTTCATAGGTTACCCTTTAGCCACTCACCAGTTGAAGTTACCATTTATTATATAGCAGATTACAGTATCTTTTTTAGATTTTGTACATAAATCCCACAAAATTTTACAGCCGGTGCCCTTAAGGGATAGCCCATATAATGGCCTATACCGGCTAAAATATCTGGTGTCCCCTGTGTTTCTGGGGCTAGGTCTTACCAGTATTCAACTTGACATGGTCTTAAGTTGGATTGATTAGCATAGTATTCCCACAGCAAATAGCACCCTTGCTTTTTCTTTCCAACACCGCTTACAGTGGGGATACCATATATTATGGCTCAAGCATTGCTGTAATATCTTGTATCCCCTACGTTTTATGGGTTAACCCTTTAGCCATCGACCACTTGAAGTTGTGTTTTACTTGATAGCAGACTACTGTAACTTTTCACATTTTGTGCAGCATTCCTCAAGACTTACCTCTGGTTCCCTTTGGGGATATCATATATAATGGCCTATACCGGCTATAATATCCGGTATCCCCTGTGTTTCTGGAGTTAGAACTTACTAGTATTCAATTTGACATGGTCTTATGTTGGATGGATGGGCACAGTATTTCTATGGCGAATATCAACCTTCCATCTGCTTTCCATCATCGTTTACAATGTGGATATCAAATATTATGGCTCACGCATTGCTGTAATATCTTGTATCCCCTGTGTTTAATCAGTTACCCTTTAGCCATTGACCACTTGAAGTTGCCTTTTGTTTGATAGCAGACTACAGTAACTTTTTACATTTTTTACATCATTTCATGAGATTTTACAACTGATTTGTTTAAGGGATACCAAATATAATGGCTTCTAACGGCTATAATGTCTGGTATCCCGGTGTTTCTTGGTTTCAAACTTACTAGGATTCAATTAGACATTTAGACATGGTCTCATATTGGATGGGTGAGCGCAGTATTTCTATGCCAAATAGCATCCTTCCTTTTGCTTTCCATCATCGTTTAGTATGGGGATACCAAATATTATGACTCATGCATTCCTCTAATATCTCATATCCCCTATGTGTCATGGGTTACACTTTAGCCATTGGCCACTTGAAATTGTCTTTTATTTGATAGCAGGGTACAGTATGTTATGTTATGTTATGTTTGTCTTTTATAGCGCACGGCTACTCCATAGAGTGTCCCGGCGCTTTTATTAAAACCAATCACAGAGTAACACAACACAATGGAGCAAAGTGAAACAGGAAACAGAAACGGACTACTGGGCAAAAAGCCAGGTTTTAAGGCCCTACCTAAAAATCAGCAAGTTAGAGGTGCTGCGAAGTGCCAAAGGCAGCGTGTTCCACATCTGTGGTGCCAACAGCCCGAAAGAGCGGCCCCCAATCCGGGCCCTTTTTACTCGAGGGACCGCCGCAATGAACAGAGATTCAGACCTCAGAGATCAGGTCGGATGGTAAAAGGCAAGCCTCCTTTGGAGATATTTTGTCCCCGAAGCATGGAGTGCCTTATGGGCCAGGGTCAAGGCCTTGAACACTATCCGTTTCCGGATAGGCAGCCAATGGAGCGACTGCAGGAGTCCCGAAACTCTGGCACGCCTATATAGGCCAAAAATGGCCCGCGCGGCCGAGTTCTGGACCACCTGGAGACGTTGCAGAAGATAGTCCGGCAGGCCAAGATACAGGACGTTGGAGTAGTCCAATCTTGAGCCAATTAAGGCCTGCACCGTCAACTTCCTATGGTCTACTGATAACAAAGGAAGAAACTTGCGCAGCATCCTAAGCAGGCCAAAACAAGTTCCCGTAAGACCAAGGATCTGAGATCTTAACGCCAGGCCATTATCCATCTTAATTCCCAGATTCTTAGCAAGCTGGGCCGAATGTGCTGGAGGAAACATATTAACCGGCCACCATTCCTGCCAGTCTGGATCGTGAGGGCAGCCGAAGAAGAGTACCTCAGATTTATCTGAGTTGCATTTGAGGCTGTTCAGCTGGAACCATTTGAAAACAGCCCCAAGGCACTCACGGATACTCTCTCCATCAAACTCTTCTCCTTTCCTGCACGTAAAGAGGAGCTGGGTATCGTCGGCATAGGATACGATCTGGGCCCCATAAGACTCCACCAATGCCGCGAGAGGGGTCATAAAGATGTTGAAGAGCGTCGGGCTCAACACAGAGCCCTGCGGAACTCCGACTCCCAAAGGCGGCATCACGGCGGAGCTGGGTGGGGCCCAGACCGTTTGTCGGCGGCCAGCCAGAAATGATCTAAACCAACTAAGCACCGTCCCCCTCAGACCGATCTCATGGAGTCTGATGAGGAGACCCTCATGGGGGACGGTATCAAAGGCCGCAGACAAATCCAGCATTACGAGCATGGCTTTGCCTCCCGAATCCCGCGCCTCTTTAATGGCCTCAGACACCTCCAAAAGCGCCGTCTCGGTGCTTAAATTGGGGCGGAAGTATCTATGCACATTTTGTATATCATTCCACAAGATTGTGCGTACAGTTCCCTTAGGTGATATCATATATTACGGCATATACCAGCTATTATATTTGGTATCCCCTGTGTTTCTTGGGTTAGAATATACCAGTATTCAATTTGACATGGTCTTATGTGGGATGGGTGAGCACAGTATTTCTATGCCAAATATCACTCTCCCGTTTGCTTTCCAACTTCGTTTACTATGGGGAGACCAAATATTATGGCTCATGCATCGCTGCAATATCTCTTATCCCCTATGTTTCATGACTTGCGCTTTCGCCATTGTCCAATTGAAGTTGTCTTTTATTTGATGGAAGACTACAGTATCTTTTCAGATTTTTCACATAGTTCCACAAGGTTTTACATCAGGTTCCCATAGGGGATACTAAATATTATGGCTCACACATTGCTGTGATATCATGTATCCCCTACGTTTCATGGGTTACCCTTTAGCCATTGACCACTTGAAGTTGTCTTTTCTTTGATAACAGACTACAGTATCTTTTGACATCATTCCACAAAATTGTACGTCTGGTTCCCTTAGGGGATAACATATATAATGGCCTATACCAGCTATAATATTTGGTATTGCTTATGTTTCTTGGGTTAGAACTTCCCAGGATTAAATTTGACATGGTCTTATGTTGCATGGGTGAGCACAGTATTTCTATGCTAAATAGCACCTTTCCTTTTGCTTTCCAACATCAGTTACTATGGGGATACCAAATATTATGGCTCACGCATTGCTGTAATATCTCGCATCACCTAAGTTTCATGGGTTACCCTTTAGCCACTCACCAGTTAAAGTTAACTTTTATTTTATAGCAGGCTACAGTATCTTTGTCTCCCACTCAGTCTGCTGCATCGTCTGTGCCCGTTCACCATACAGGATACATGCAGGACCTGTGTAGCATCAAGGACAACCAAAAAATATCTACCTTGGAGTGAAGGAGTCCCTCCCCTGCATTCACAGGCACCTCATCATTGTTGACCAGTCTGCTGATCCCAAGCTCCTACGTACTCTGAAGGGTCCAGCAACACAGGAGGTGGGTTTCTATGTCCCTCGAGGCCCAAGCTGTCCTCTTACCAATTTTGAGGCTAGTATCTCTCATGGGGGCTGTAATACCCGAACCTCTGTACACTGTCTTCATTTGCAAGTTCATTGGGCTCTGAGTAGCCCTAACTACTGACACTATTTCCTACCAAGAGCTTTGACCTCCTCACACCGAAAGCTCTGTGGGCTGTTGTTTGGTGAAACGCTTGAGGCCCTCTCGCGACTCCTGTTCCTCCGGCCTTTGGGTCCACTTGAGGGTCCACTTTTCTTTTCTTGGGGTCCCCTGGTTGCTCCAGGCCTGCCAGGACTCCTCTTGCTGTGGTGAGTCTCCTGGATCTTGCTGGTCTGAGCCGTAACCATTCCTGACCTTTTGCGTGGGTTGCCGTTGCCAAGGCTTGTTGGTGCTCCTACCAGACCCCGACCCCTCGGCACTCTACATCTTTCATGGGACAGCTCATATCCAGCTCCTGGTTGTCCTTGACGTCTCTTGGTCCCTGTGGCTACAGAGTCAAGGACTCCATCCACTCACCTGAAGCACCCGACATCGGTGAACTTTCGTCTACCAAGCCCCTGGTCACTCACAAGTGACCCAGACTCTGTCCCCTCTGCTTTCAGGTACTTCTCAACAAGAATCCACCTTTGGATTCCAACTGACACTTTTCTTCCTTCCAGCAGCAGCTCTTCTTCCAAGTCCTTCATTGGGTTTGACTGCGGTTTCCAACACCACTTCAGACCTATGCACCCGGCTTCCCTGGGATAGGTAACTTGGGTATCTCAGTATCCACAGGTAGGGTGGCTCTACAACCTTCTGTCTTCCACTGGGTTTCTTTGAAGTCCACTGGGAAGGGTCCTTAATTCTGAAACTTCCACCGCGACTTTCCCGTACAATTGTGCAGTGTTCCCACACTGCACCCGTCCTCAGTGGGGTCCCTATGTATTCACCTTGGGTGGTTCCTTGGAGTCCCAGCGATTCTACGTCCTCTTGACACTGTCTTGACTTGAGTTGTGGTTCTTATACCACTCACATAGTATATGGTTTGGTCCCCCACTGGGGCCCACTGTGAATTAGTGCTATTTACTGTCATTTCTGTGCTCCAGTAGTGTGTGCTTTGTGATTATGTCCATGTAGGAGATACTGTGTCATACTAGATAGTGTTATATTAATAAATACATATTTGTATCACTACTGTGTGGTTCTCCTTTCCTTTAACCAATACTATAAGATTGCATTCTGGTAATATAAGCTACTTAACATTCCTTCAAAACTAAGCCTGAAGGCTGCTCTCAACAGCTACTACTTGGAAAGCTTTCTAAGGTCATCTTTGACCTCTTAAATCACCATAAAGGTTGTTTGGACTGGTGCAAGTTGCCCACTTTAATTAGTGGACAGCATATACCAGGCCAACTTCTCACAACTTGTCTTTTCAATTTTTCAGCTAAGTCTACTAAGTTTGTAAGACCTATGGGTGGTCTAACAATATGGGTGAATTCCTTCCCAAATTGTAAGTTTTTCTGATTGACAATTGATTGTACTGACATACTAGGCATTGAAGTAAGTAGGGCGAGGGACCATGGTGTGATGATCTTCAACATATATGCACATGTGGTGAAGGGTAGACACACTTCGGGGACAATTCAAGCCCTAGAGTCCCATCTGCTAAGTCTTGTTCAAGTTTATATATGATCATTGCAGGGGACTTAATTCTTCATTTGAGCCCTTAGTCATGGATGATATTGAAATCACTGCTGAGGAGAAAGAATCTTGGGCTATCCCCCAGCTGGAGCCTCACTCAATCAAAAGATGGACCCAAGCCATTCTTCAGATGATAGCGCGCTCCATTGAATTGGGGGTCGGGCTACTAATGGTCGTACTAATTACGATACCAAGGGGGTATACACTTTTAAAAACCATTTATCCAAAATGCGAATTGATTACATCCTCATCGACTTAAGATTGTGGTCCAGAGTGGGTGACATGGTAGTACAGGTAGTAGGAAAGAGTGGAGAGAGACCCTCTATGTCTTAGGCTGC